>NC_133541.1:67964411-68589411 GCF_048773025.1 Camelus bactrianus
AGGGGAAAGAACAGTCAGTATGGGGCTGGTCTGGACAGATAAGCCTGAGAAGATGACTTGAGTGAGAGTCTGAAGGAGTGCTAGTGCTTTTGTTACCATTTGTTTGACACAGAGTTCAAAAGAACTTTTACACATTTTTTCATTTACACCTTAAAATAGTCCTTTGAAACAGGTAATTGGATCACTTCTTCTTTAAAACATGGAATTTAGAAAGGTGAAGTAAATTTGCCCTCAAGTGACTCGATGCAGCACTGTCCTCTGCTCCCAACACAGGCACAATTTATCTCACCTTGCAGCCCCACCGTGCCACTCCTCTGTTTAAAACACTCTGGTGGCTTTTCATCATGCTTTAAATAAAATCTAAACTCCTCATTGTGACCTATGAGTACTTACAGAAGTTGACATCACTTCCTGTCACTCTTCCTTGCCCATTAACACCTTGGCCACTTTGAACCTCCCTTCTCTCCTTTAATCGGTCCAGGGTTTTGCATGGGCTGTTTATACTTGACATTGGTGACTGCTTACCTAGCTAGTTTCCTATCACTTTCAGCTTTCCCCTGACAGCATCCCATTTTTTGTTTGAGTGTCCACCTCTCCCTGGTTACATTGCAGCCACATGGTTTCTGGGATTGATTCCTGCTCCAGGTGTAATTCTGAGTAGTCAAAGCCAGTCATGGTGTTCCCAATACTTTGTTAAGCATTGAACTAGGTAGCCATGCCTATGCTAGTCAATATAAGAAACTTCCTCTGTAACAGGGATTAAATGAAGAAAGTGCAAGTGACCATATCAGGTCAGTGGCATACAGGGAAAGCTTACTAAAGGTTCCTGACAAATATTTTCTTGCTCTTAAAATAGAACAAGATCAAGAGACAATATCTTTATTGGATATTCCATGTGAAATCTGGGACTTTGGAAGCTTTCTTGCCACCAGCTCAGGATTGAAGTTGAAGCATAAATAAAGGTCAAGTTGAGATCATAGAGGCACTAGATTGAGAGAGCCCTGAGCTATACTAATATCTGAAATTCTACTTATGTTAGCCTTCTACCCTTCTCTTCTTTTAACTAGTTTTTTTCTTTTTATGTTATGATAAAAAGTTCCTTCCTTTGGAATTCTCTTTCCCCTAGTTGTTAAATGTCCAATTCCTGCTTGGCATTCATATCTCAGTTCAACTTCAGAGAGCCCTTCCCTGATGTACAGTCTAAAACACCCCTCTTTATCAGTCACCCTTTACCTCACTACTCTGTTTTAATTTCTTCAAAGCTCAAATTACTGCTTTCTTATTTATTAGTATATTTGTTTAATGTCTGATTCCTTGTCATCAGGAATAGGAAGCTTGTCATCTCAATTACTACTATATCTTCAGCAATTTGCACAGTGTCTTTGCCATAGGAAAAGCCCAATATTTGTTGAATGGATGGTTAAGTGGAAGAATTAGATCTCAAACTTTGGCTTCAAATGAAATTGCTTTATTTACTACACTTTGTAGCCTGGCAAGTAGGAGAGTGGTAACTCCAGTAGAAGGAACAGCAAAAGCAACGGGTAAATGGAGTACATTTCAGAGAGGCTCAAGCAATCTCTTTTATTCATTGGTTAAGAACAAATTGATACAAATTCTAAACCAAAATCCAAATATGTCAGTTAAAGAGTTTTAATAATCCAAATTAAATGGAGTCACAGTGTAAGATAGTAAAAATCTGGTATAGTATGTGCTTATAAAAAATTCAGATCATTGCACAGAGTGGACATTTATTATGTAAATGTGTGTTCCATGATTGCAAGTGACATTTCATTACAAGATTTTATCTGCAATGAGTGGCTTGTGACTTAATAAGTTCTATGACCTCAGACTCCACATACTCCAGCCAGAAGAAGGCTGCCAAGTCTTGAAGAGCCTTGTCAGTGGAAGAAACCAGCAAATGGAAGGTCCACAGGAGCTTTAGTGATGGAGCAAAGATGGTATCAAGGATGGTGCCCCCTGGGCTGGGTAAACCCCAGCACTGCTTTATAATGACAATGGAATGGGAGTGGCTGGATGTCAGAGACGTGAAAAGATCATTCTTTTGACACCTTTGTTCTCTACCTAAAATCGTCAGTCAGATTTTTTTAGCGCTGCTTTTCAGACATTCACCACAGATGGGCTTAGGAGAGGCAGTTTATCATAGTGGTTAAAGGCATGTCTTGATACTAGAATTCTTGGTATTGAATTTCTGCTCTGTCAACCTACTAATTGTCTAACTTTGCTTAACCTCTTTGTGCCTTAGTATCTTCATCTGAAAATGTGGCTAATAATAGCACTTCATAGAGTTGTTATAAGAATTAAATGGGTCAATATACATAAAGGAATACTTTTCATACTATCTGTGGCTTTAGATCTTGCTCTCTTTTTAAAAAAATTTCAATGTTACTAATATTTTTGTAAAACAATGCAATAAACTTCTAGAAAAATGAAATAAACAAAACCACAAAATACTAGTCTCAATTCTAAAAAACAGATTAAACAGGAAAAATTACTGTTATAATTTGCTATAAAAGTTTCTAAATGCTCATCTTCAATTACGGTACTTCATAGCGAACTCCTAATCATCACCCATCAAGTCAGCAAGTAGCACTTGTGTGCAAAGAACTTCAAACAGTGCTTGCCATATATTATGTATTGCATAATATTGCCCAGTATTGCAGGGCTCATTGTATTTTAAGAAGCAGCAGACCTAGGGAGATTTGTCTAGTACCTGCAACAAAGTGCTGAAGGCACAAGTGGGTGGCTGTGAGAAAATGGAGAGGTGATCAGAAGCTTCTCATTATCTCTCTTGGAGCAGAAATGTTTAGCTTTGGTGATTTTCTTTCATAACTCAATGGGTTGGCAGACTTTTTCAAATAGCTATATTAACCAGTAAATATACCTACTTTTGGATTAAGGAAATATGTCTCATGGATATTTTGCAGGCATTACATATCTCCTCTCCATAGTGCAATATGTATTTTATATTCAGGTAAAGGTGTACCCACATCTCAGTGAGACTTACGTAAAACCAAAGACAACTAGCTTTGACCCCTTTCTAACTGTGTTACCTTGACTCTCTATACCTCAGTTATCTCATCTGTAATATGGGTATAATAATAATGCTTATCCCTTAGGGTTATGATCAGGATTAAACAACTGATGCATCTTAGCTAATATCTAGTATCTATCAGAACAGTACCTACCATAGATTAAGCAGTAGGAGGATACCCAACCCACGAACAATGGAAACAAAAAAAAAAGATTGTTTCTGATTAATCAAATCCTCTTTATATATTTAAAATGGAATATATTCAAGTCTCACATTGCTATCTCACATCGCTAAACTTTGTTAGAAATGCTGGAATTCTTATTCACAAGGAATGAAACATCATTATCCTTTCAATGGGCAATTACCCTGAGTGATCAGGTGGTGCAAAGTCAGGTGATCCAGAAAGTGGAATAAATCAGACATACACCAGAGAACTATCAGTGAGAGCTTAAACAGATGCTACAGGTATCCAGTTCTTCACAGAGAGCTATGCAACAGCTATGTGAAAGTGAAAAAAGACATCAAAAGATTTTGTTTTTGAAATGTGCACATCTTTTTGAAAACTGTCTAATTGAAAGCCAGTTTTCCACCTTTGTCGACCCAGGCATCATATATGTATTGAATGCATACTATGAGTGTAGCACTAATTTGAAGATCATATGGTTTAACTTCAAAGAATAAGAAATAGAATAGGAAAAAACCCCACATAAAGTTAAATTAGTTTAAAATACTGCACTAGATTACAGTAGCAATTCAGAGATATCTGTTGTTGATATGACAGTATATTATTAGTTACCATTAAAAGGTATTGCTGTTTAGAAAATAGAAAGATCACTTCAGGTGCTGGTGATTGGGATAGATGTTATATTCTGGCTATTAAGTAGCCTATGTATTTTGTCTTATTTGGTAAGAATAAAGTCCTGCCAACACTCACACACCTACATACATACTCATCACTTCCCTACATATCCCAAACTAAAAAAGAACCATAAATGCGTTACCTTTTTATCAGTGTCTTCTAGCAGGTCTTATATGGCCTTTCTGGAGTGTTATAGTAGAAGTGTCAAGAAACCTTAACTTGTTCTTTTTTTAAATGCCTTTTAACGCAGAATTTGAAGCAAATTTACTTGAGTTACATGTACAATTTTGAAAGACAGTCTGATTTTTCTGGGAACATTGAACATAGTCATATTGACCTCAAAATTGACATTCAACAATTTAGGTGTGCAATTTAACTTTACACTGAAAGAGTGAGGTCTTTGAAAAATGTAATTAATGTTAAAAATTAGCACCTTTTCAGATTTGAAGCCCATCAGGATGTCAACATTTTTTAGCTGCCAACTCTCTTTAACCTAGTGTCTGAGGAGTGTGGCATTAATTAAACCTTTGTTACTTATCCAGTCAATCTATGGACTTCTCAAGTTTGAGACTACTTAATTAGTCAAATTTCATGGTGGTTCTGTGACAAGCATTAAGACCATTAAGTTATTCAATTTAATTTATGACTTGTTATCATCATGTGATTAGAATGCTGGTCAGTTTATCTTAGTATTTGGGGAGAAAAAAATGCTAAACCATTTATATAAAATGTCATTCTAAGAACTTAGTTGAAAAATCTGTGGTGTTTTCAAAACAGTATTTTGAAGTAGCACATTCTGTCTCTCAGAATGACTTCTCAGTAGAACCTGATTTCCACTGCAGCTAAGTAAAGACATTAGCCAAGTCTTCTGGCAGTAACAGATGAAATTAAACACATTTTTCAAAAGATGTGTTTATCCAGAGGACCAAACATAGTGTGAACATATATATTCTTTAGTTATCCACTTAAACTTGAGCTCACTGGAGTGCTCAAAACCTGACTATCATTTTAAGAATGTGCTGATTAAAGAAGCTAGAAGATTCATAATCGTCTTTTTAAGGAAATAATAACCACAAACAATGTAAACAATCCAAAATATTCCTAGATTATTTAAATTTACTTTTGGTAAAGTAGAAAATATAACTCAATTGTAAACCAAAAGTATTCATACCTTTACAGATTAATTAGCAGTAAAGGAAAATTTACTTAAGACCTGTACCTATGTGAGATGTTTACCTGCTACCCTGTTCAGGTCAAGCAGAGGAATACAAACATATAATTCTGGAAATCAGCTGTTTTAGCTATAATTTATATCTTTAGAATTTTCTCTTTCATAAATTACCCATTTTGTTTTGGAGTGGAGCTATTTAATTCAGTTCAGTAATATCATTCAACAGGTAGAAACTGAGACTCTTACTATGCTGCTGAAAAAGAGAAACAACACCACCCAAACAAAACAAAACAACGAAAACAAAATGATGGGCCCTGTATTCAAAAAACAAATAGTAGCACCTGTACACATTTGATTATTCTAATTACGGGCACAGCTTCTGAAGTGAAGACTAGTCAGCTTATTTCTTAATTTCTTTGGCTATCAGTTTGTATACTGATTGGTGATATTCTATTTATGCCTATGAAAGCAAAATAGCTTGAAAAGTACATAGTGGAAATAACTTAAAATGAGGTTTCTCAATACTGGCATTATTGATGTTTCCAAATGACTAACTCTTTGTTGTGGGAGTGCTCCATCCTGCGCGTTGTAGGATATTTACCAGTATCCCTGGCTTCTATCTGCTAGATGCTAGTAGCATCCTTCTAGTTGTGACAATAAAAGAAGTCTCCAAACATTGCCAAATGTTCCTTGGGAAGCAAAATTGCTCCTGGTTGAGACCCACTACCTTAAGAGTACAACATATTGGGATGGATGAAACTTACCTTTCTTCTCTCTTTTCATTTTGTACTTTACTCAGTGTGTGTATGTGTTTTATCTTCTGCATTAATTTATTGATCCTCTGCCCAGGAAGAACTTAATATTTTTTACCAAGGGAGGAATGATAATACACATGATCTAGCTGTGAGGGTAAAATTTCAGGCTTTCCTATCAGCAAGTGGGAAATAAAACATTTACCCAGGAGAGACTAAAGTTTTTTCCTGACAGTAAATTGTAAAATGAATATTTCATCCATGGGGATTTTTTCCCCCACTGGTTTTACCTAATGCATCGTACCTGAGGCACAATGAGGCCAAACAAACCGAGATGTTGGAGTTTAGGGCAGAGAAAGGTTTATTGCAGGACTAAGAAAGGAGAATGGGTGGCTTGTACTCAGAATACCCCGAAATCGCTGAAAGGTTTCAGTAAAGCATTTTTAAAAGCCAGATTAGGGAGGGGCATCACAAGGTATGTGATCAGCTCGGCTCATGCACAATCCTCTGACTGGTTGATGTGGAGGTAACAGAGCGGTTAACATTATCAGTCCTTAGGTGCTCCTAGGTCTCGGGGCTCATGATCATCAAATAGTTAATTTCTTCCACTTGGGGTGGTTTTTAGCGTCTGTAAAACAGCTCTGGAAGTGTACATCAGGTACTATTTTCTAGGTACTTCAGAGAGCAGCTGCAGTAGAGAGAATGGGTGAAGTGTTTGTTCTGGGAACGCCCCATCAGGTCCTGGCTACATTGGGGCATAGAAAGATGCAAATTTCAAAAGTAAAATTATACAGCTTATTTCTATTACACGACTCCTTTCTTTAGCAATTTTAACTTAACCTGAAAGTATATGAATAATATGAAATTGAATTCAGGTGTTCTTCTGATGTATTAACTATGGTCAGTTATCTCATTTAGTTTAGCCAGGGTTTCAGTTGGCACTAAACAGCTGGCTAAAGATCACACACTCTGAAGAAGATTTAGAGTGTTGATTCTTTATTCTGTTAACCGAGAAAGAAACCACAGGTTTGGAATTATATAAGCAGAATCAATTCAAGTAAAGTTACACCTAAGCACATCATAGCAAATTGCTGAAAACTAAATGAAAAGAGAAAAATCCACCCCCTCAAATTTATCAAGATATAGTTGAAATATAACATTATGTAAATTTATGGTATACAATGTGTTGAGTTGATATATGAGAAAAATTTTAAAGCACCCAGAGGAAATCACATATTAATCTATTGAAAATATCCTCCAAAAAGGATAGTAAAATGGTGACGTTTTAGATGAATGAAAGCTGAGAGAATTTATTGCTAGCAGAAATGTTAAAGGAAGTTTTTCAAGATGAAGAGAAATGATACTAGATAGAAATCTTAATGTTCAGAAAAAATGAGAAGAACCAAGAATGGTAACTATATGGACTTTTGGTGTAAAATTTTTTTCTTAAAACAGGTTATTTTAAAAGAAGAAATAATGCAGCGTTAATAATATGGAAGTTATAGCATATAATGAAGCAAAAATGAGGGTAATTAAATGGAATTATTCTATTGTAAGAGTTTTACATTTTACTTAAAGTGATACAGTATTCTTAATTCTAAGGAAATTATGTTAAGTTTGGGATATATATTGTAATCCTGAAAGCAACCACTGGTAAATATTATAAAGTATAGCTAAAAACTCAATTGAAAAACTAAAATGGAAAACTGCAATAATTTTTGCTTAGCCTGAAAAAAACAGACAGTAAAGGAGGAGCAAAGAACACAAGGAACAGATAGAAAACAAATAGGAAAATGCGTATGAATAATTGTACTAAGTATGAATAGGTTAAACACTCCAATTAAAATGATAGATAATCAGACTACATAAAAGAAAGTAACTCTGTGCTTTCTGTTGTGTCTTTAAACACAAAGATTCAGACAAATCAAAAGTAAAAGAATGGAAAAAAATATGCTATGCAAATAGTAAGAAAGAACAGGCTAGTTTCTACTAAACCAGACAAAGTAGATTTCAGCCAGGAGTACCACAAGAGATAAAGGGAGACACATCATAATACATTTGCTTTAAAACTCTTAGAATAATTTAAGGGACAGATAGATAAAGAGGGACATATAATAAAAGGATTAAATAATCAGGAAGACATACTTTAAAGTATGTGTGTACTTAACTACAGTTTCAAAAATAATGAGTCAGAAAAAACCCTAAAGAGAGATAGAAACAGTTGGATATTTTGATACCTTTCAGTAATTAATTGAACAAGTAGCTAAAAAATCAATTAGGATATAAAGCATTTGAAGAACACTATCAACTACCTTAACTTAATACTCATTTATATAACATTACACTCAACAACTACAGAATACATTCTTTTTACATACTTACTGAATATTCAACAATTAGGCTATATATTCGGCAATAAAATAAGTATCAATATATTTCAAAAAATTGAAATCATGTGGAGTGATTCTGACTGCAACAGAATTAGCTTAGAAATAAAAATAATAAAATGGTTAGAAAAGCTTCAATTATTTGTCAATTAAACAGAACACTTATAGTCAACACATGGGTCAAAGAAGAAATCACCAGGGAGATTTGGACTATAACAAACGAAGTGATAATGAAGAGACAAAATATCAGAATTTGTAAAATGCAGCTAAAACAGAATGAATGAAATAAATAACTTAAAAAAAACTTAAGAAAGGTTTAAAACCAATGGTCTAAATTTTTACCTTTAGAAATTAGAGAAAGAAAAGCAAATTAAACCCAAAATAAGTAGAAGAAAGAAAATAAGAAAGATAAGAGTATAAATCAATTAAATAGAAAACAAACATATAATATTAACAGTCCGTCTTGAAAGTTCATAGTATACTCTGCACATTCAGACCTTCGAGTAGGAATTGCTCTGTGTTGACTATATTGTGAAATTATATGTCCCCAGAGTTACAGGAATGATTTATTCATGCTACTTTTGAAAAATAACACTGTATAATAATAATGATAATTATTTTAGAGTTTATTGAATCTCTATAATGTGCAGATATATTTGAACATATTTATTCTTCATAGCAATGCTGTAAAGCATATTTTCATTTTATAGTTGAGGAAGCTAAATTATGGCGAGCTGAGGTAGTTTTCTTAAACTCACACAGTAAGTGGAAGAAACAGGGTTCAAATTAAGGACTCACTGGCCTCCAAACCTTCACTACTTTTTCCATATAGCTAAGTTATATTATTTATTAATCTGTTGGTCTTTCTCGTTTATCACAATTCTTTTTGTAACTCTTTTAAGACTCTCTAGGAAATTTTATTTCTGCTCTATAGTTCAGTTCCTTTTTTCTATTTATTAATGTTTTGTTAATATCTCTGAAGTTAAATATACTTAATATGGACTACTTTGGAAATGTCTACAGAAATTCTTTATTGTACAGTTAATGTTTACTTTTATATCTCTGCCCTTTTGAAACGTCAAAATTTACCATGACTTTTCTGAGTGATTGCAAAAAAGGTGAGATTTACTATGATATTAAATTCTTATAAAGAGGATTGTTTAAAAAATTATGATAAAAGTAGTGAATTGAAAAAAGCTCAGTATTTCTCAGGTCATTCCCAGGCTTTTATTTCACTGTTTCTTCCTGCATAGCAACATAGATTTTGTGGTTTAGTAGTTTCTTTCTATTTTCTTCTGTTTTGGGGTTAGGGATACTTTGTTACCAAGTGTAAATCTGTTTATGAGTTTTTGGTTTTACCTTCTGTTATCTATATGTTTTTATGATATTTTCTTGGGTTATTCAGAGATTAAAAAAAAAAAAAGGCTATGCTGCTGCCACCACCAATATCTTTGGGTTAAAATATTTTGACTTTTCATGAGGCTTGAAATGACTTGATGTTTTTCCAAGTGCATATGGTAAAAACTTTCCTTTATATTTTTTTCAGTTCTCAAGGGCTTGTGAGTGAAGATTTCTGAAGGTTTGTTTTCTCAGGGCTATTAGCTGAGAAACATGCCAGTCATAGTAGGAAATGGGGAGGAGAACTCAGAACATTCCTGTAGGGTCATTTCTACCTCTCAGCATTCCTATTTGGAACTGGGTGTGCAGACCACGCTCAAGTGCATAAGAGAGAAACACCCTTCTTCTGACTATTCTAAGAACTACTATAGGACATACTCAATTTTGGTGCTTTCTTCCTGTATATTTCCCGTGATAGCATGTGCCATTCATTGCTGTGGTTCAATCAGAAATGGAAACACCTTCTGTACTTTTTATTTGTTCAGATGTAAGTGTACACTGTCAATAATAATCTCTTGAATTTGTAAAGTACTTTAAGGTTTGAAAATTGCTTTTTGCATATGTGTTCCTAGGGAAACCTCATAACATAATTGTGAGGAAGCTGATGCCAGTGGAGTGTGTACTCTCATTCTTTTATAGATGAAGAAAGTAACCCTCAGAGAGACCAAGTGACCTCAGCAATGCCACATGCCTGGCAAGTAGAAGAAATATAACTAGAAACAAGGTTTCCTGACTGTCAAACCAGCAGTTTATCAACATGGAGTTTTTGAGCCTCTTGCATTATAACAAGCTTATTTGCAGTATGGTATCTGAATGCATTTATCATAAAAACCATTTTATCTAGGTACTCCATATGCTCAGTAAACACCAAAGCCATGTAACAGCAAAGGGATTAGATTTGCCAATATAATATCACATGCACTTTAAAAAAGTCATTTTCTAAACCATTTGTTGAAACTCTTACTATTCAGCTTAACCCTGAAAAGTGATTTATAGGGTAGTATTCTAAAACAACAATAAAAAGGCAATCAACTAAACTCTTGTTTCTTTACCTCAGTGGCTAAGGCAGAAATGCTTGCATGGAGCTTGTGTTTGTTCAAGTGTATTTTAATTTATACAGGGCTAAAAGATCTTTCCTTTAGACATCTGTTCTTGGTGTATTTGATTAGGAGAACCTTACCTGGGTGAAGGATGTCGGTTGTTAAGCTTGAAACTTGACATGTCTGAGACTTTACAATGAAGAGCTCCTTTGATCATCAGGTTCTTGCCTCTATAAGGCTATTTCTTTGTTCCACAGATTGGTTTTATGGCCAGATCCTACTGTTACCGGGAAGAGGGGAATAAAAGTTACGTCAGTTCATAGTTGACCCCCCCAAAATAAATTTCTAATAGGAGACAGCATGATATAAACAGAAGATTTTATTAGTAAAGTAAAAAGGTAGTAAAATATAGTACACCACACCCCTGAGAACTGGGGTGGGGGGCAAGCCAAGAGAGGAAAAATGATGCTGCCCCTTTGTTTTTCCTGTTCTTATATCCTAGCTTAGGGGGCATTTTCTTGATTGATTGATTATTGACGGCTCATGTTCTTTGAGTGCTCAGGCTGATTGACAGCTCACATTCCTTGTGCCTGAGCACGCGCATCTCTTTTATGCATGTTTTTACACATGATGCACACAGAGAAACCTACAGGAGGAGGCTCAAACTGTAATGTTAATTACATTATAATGAGCATTGGGTCAAGTTAAGCTGGGTCCTTCTCTCTGCTGTGCAGCCGCAGTGTTTGATTCTAGCCGACTTCTTTGCTGGCCTTCATCTGGAGAAAGAGAAAGAACAGATTATTGATTACACCCCTTATCCTGAGTGCAGGCACACTGTTATTTTCTGGGTTGCTCCCTCCTCCTTCATCTCTCCTTGCCCAGTGCTCATTTCTATCTACTTGCCTGACACTTCTAGCCCATGGAGTCACAGTGTGAGAGCTGTGACGCCTAGAGATTATAAATCCAAACTCCCCCTACCTGCCCACCAGATAGGGGAAGAAATGGAGCTCTACAGGGGATGGCTTTCTCACATACCTTACCATTCTCTCTGTTGCAGAATTTCTCCACTCTTCTTTCCTTATGTGTACCAGTCTCAGTGGATACAAGGCCCTCAGTGACCTGGGCCTGCGTACCTGCATATTCTCCCAGTTTCATTTTTACCACTACCAGCTCTCCAAAGTCTTGGCTCTATTCAGGTGAAAATACTTGCAAATCCAAGAAAATACCATATTCTTTTATCTTTGGGCCTTGACATGTTCTGTTTCCTAAGTCTCCAAAACTATCCCCCATCACTTTCCCCCTGACTCCCATGTGAACTCTAGTGATCAGTTTGAATGTACTTCCCCAGGCAGTTTTACTTGACCATCCCAAGTCCAGTTTCAGTGCTACTCCTGATGCTGCCACAGGACCCAAATACACCACGTGGTAGCACCTATTATGGGATCCTGCAATAACTGTTTTTATTTGTCAGTGTCCCCCACTGGACTGAAAGCTCTAGGAAGTCAGAAACCATAGCTGGTTCATTAACAGTTAAGTGGATGGTTTCTACCTGTCACAGTGTGTTGTATGAAGAGGGGACTCCAGAAAATACCTGTTAAATGAATGACTGAATTTTAAAAATATCTTTATTATCTTATACCTATATGTATGTGTACACACACACAAACTACACCTCTAACTTTAAATATTTTCCATGATTCCTCACCTTTATATACACTATCTTTAGTTTCTGAGTCAAATAAAATTTCCTCTTTCTATCATCCTTCAAGTTTGTGTACTAATGGACCCCTCTGTACTTCACTATTCTAATTCCTCAGTAAACATTGTTGCTTGACAAGTCATTTATTGGATTAATTTTCCTTTTTTTTTTAACTATTTCATGGAAAGAATTTTAATATCCAGATGCATGAGGGGTTTAGAGATTCAAATTTTGGCAATATCAATACATAGGTTATTCTAAAAATGATATTTTTGTCCTAGGTTTTCTCTCAAATACATTTGATTCTCAGGGGTTAGTTTCACTGAAGGGAACAACAAGGCCCTGTGGTGAGAGCTCTTGGTTATAGCAAGGTCCAGGACCACAATAGTATCATACTAAGCCATGCTAACGTGATGTGTTTTGGGGGGGAAGCATACTCTGAATTAGCAATTTATAAAATTACTGTAGAACTCAAGGTCCTATGAATATCTGCCTTGTATTATTCTGAATTTGCAATCTTGAAAGCATTTAGCTTTAGGGGTTTAGAATTTTGTTCATATTTTTCTGTTCAGATAATTTTAGGTATTAACAACCAAAAGGGAAAAAAATACTGTTTGGGAAACAGTGAGTCTTGCTGCTTACATTCCTGTATTCTGCCCAGATGTGTGGAAGGATTAACAAAAGAGAGAGATTGATGGTTTCTGAGGAGAATTTGTTACTCATTTTGTTGATCCTCTGTAATGTAAACTTACTGTTGTACCTCATTTTAGTCACCAGAATTCTATTTTGTTTGCTCTTTTACCTCTTTCTGAAAGCAAAGTTGAAACTGAAATACTTTCATAAGGCATCCTCCTTGATGTTAGCAGGACTAGATATAATTTACAGGCTATTATAAGAGAGCCAAACAGTGTCTCTCTTACATTAATTGTATTTTGGAAAAATGGAACAGATTATTGATTACATTGTTTTAATATGAAAAGTACACACAGAATATGCTTTATGTCTCTGTGTAGAGCTTTGTTTAACATTCTGTCTTATTTACACCAAAATAATGGTTTCCTGTAAATATTTTCTTATTGAATGTAATTAAACATATATATGAGTAGATTAAACATTTTTAATGATTAATTTGTGGTTTGTTCCTGTTTTATGTTTATAAGCTTAATAAATGTCTTTAAAATGCTTGTATAAATTTTATCCATTTTATTTTTATTTCATGTATACATAATGTTTATGGCAATATAACACAATGTTTTATGTTTCCTTGTGTCTTACTAGTAGTAAATTAAGTTTGTGTTAGATCAGTATTATTCTGATTTTTTTCTCTAGTTTTTCCAATTGTTGATTGATAGTTTTATTACTTATGAAATATTGTATGTTATTTAATATGACCATTTTTTTCAGAATTAAGCCAAAGTATTATCCTGGTTGTACAGAAAAAGTTACTATAAATTAGAATTATATAAATTAGTTTATTCAGAAGTCATAGTAAACTCAAGAGGACTTAAACAACTTTAACACTGAATATTTTATTCTTTCCATTTGTTACAACATTTGCTGCATTCTACCTTGTTGGTTTTCTGTAAGCTATTTGGGAGAAGAGACTCCACCTCATTCATTTTTGTATTACCGACACAGTGTATTTTCTTATACATATTCAATGCTCAAAAAATAGTTGACAGCATATTAATTGATAACATATTAATTTAAATGAATTGTGAATCACTTATTTATTGCAAAGTATTCATATGGAATAACAAAATTAATCATGTTGTTTTTCTTTGTTGGTTGTGCTATGCTGGATGTTTCTTTTAGCTCCACCAGATCCACTCTCCACCCTTTAACTTTGTTCACTGCCCTGGAAGGTTGAATTGAATGGACACATCAATAGGGTCTTAGCTCTCTGGTTTCAGATTGGGTTTGGTGCGTAGAGAGCTGTAATAACAGATTGGAGTGAGGGTGGAAAGTGAGGTTGGGTGTTTATTCCCTTGGCTTCTCCTTGGAGGTCACCTAGTGCTTGCTGCATCATGCAACTGCAAGTTACTGCTTCTTTCCAAATGTGTCCTTCTAAGTGACTCTCCTGTCTGGTCCTGGAAACCTCTCTCTCCTCTGGTCATCCCTTCAGGCCTACAGGTGGTAACAGGTTGGGGTCCTCCATTATCCCTTTTGTGAATAGTCCTTTTGTAAATAAACTCTTTTTGAATTGTACTAATTTGTGCCATCCGGTTGCCATTACAGCCTTAACCGATACTTGCATCTTACTGTGATTTGTTTTAAAATCTTATTCTTCTGTTAAATTCTCTATTAGTGAAGCTTTTCCATAAGAGCAAACACAATCTACAAATTTGATATAACTGTAGTACTTTTTTTGAAGGCATAAAGAAGTCTATCAATCTTTTGAAGACAATGTTGTCTTTAATCTGTGGACTCCATGACAAAGTAAATGATAAAATGATAAAACATTTAAAATTAATATATTTATTAATTCAATAAGCAACAGAGTACCAATGGTGTGCCGGGAAATATAGATACAAAAATAAAGAAAACCAAGCATCTAACTTCAAAATACTCATAATTTAGTGTGAGAGACTGATCTATAAAGGAATAAATCTATATAAAGATGCATATTATCTTCTAGGTACATATTTAAAATACTATGTTTATTCCCTAAATGATTTTTCCTAGGGAACAACAGTTTTCCCGGATTTAAATTTTCACATAATACTATACACTGGGCACTGTTCTAAGAACCCTACAAATAACTGGCTCCTTTAGACCTCCTTTCACTATTATGAACTTATTGCTATTAATTACCCATTTCAGATATGTAGAAACTGAGGCACAGGAAGTTAAGGAATGTGCCTAAACTAATACTGCTTCTAATTAATGCAAAGCTGTCCTAGAGCACACACTCTTAATCACCCTGCTGTGCCAAGGCTTTAGTAGAATCATACTCACTCCTTTCTACATATCCTTGTTCACTCCATCCCTGCCAGCAGAAATGAATAACTGGTGAATTTGACAGAAGGAGCAGAATTTGTGCGAGTTACCTTTCTCTCTTCCTTTTGGGTGTTTACCTACCAGGAAGAAGAATGCAGTTTTATTTTCTCATTGTGAGGAAGACTTAGTAGGTCAGGTGCTTCCTTCTGAGCTTATGGGCTGAGATTATCCCTCTACACCAGTGGTATAACTAATTCAAGGGAATCAAGCCTACTGTTGCTGTTGACCTAAGCCATGTGTCTAGAACAATGTTATTAAGCATAAATATATTTATTCACCTGCCTGGTTCTTATGTCTATCCCTCAGGACATTTCCCAGTTCAGACAGGGGAGTGAAGAAGGTTCTGTATTTAGCTTTTCAAACTCCCACAGATGACAAGTGAGGAGGGGCATTCCAGGAAGAGATATAAAATGGCTTGGCACATTTGGATGTTATGCCAGATTATCTGTCCACCCCTTAGTAGTTCACTGCAGGTTGAGGAACAAATTGATATGAAACTTGTGTTTTCTGCATCTATTGAAATGATCATATAGCTTTTATTCTTCAGTTTGTTAATGTGGTATATCATGCTGATTGACATGCAGATATTGATAAATCCTTGCATCCATGGGATAAATCACTTGATTATGGGGCACAATCCTTTTAATGTATTGTTGGAGTTGGTTTGCTAGTATTTTGTTGGGGATTTTTGCATCTATGATCATAAGTGATATTGGCCTGTAATTTTCTTTTCTGTGATGTCTTTCTCTGGTTTTGGTATCAGGGTGATAGTGGACTCAAAAAATGAGTTCGGAAGTGTTCCTTCCTCTGCAGCTTTTTGGAATAATTTCAGCAGGACAGGCATTAAGTCTTCTCTAAATGTTTGGTAAAATTTACCTGTGAAGCCATATAGTCCTGGAATTTTGTTTGTTGGGAGTTTTTAAATTACTGATTCAATTTCAGTACTGGTAATTAGTCTGTTCATATTTTTTATTTCTTCTTGGTTCACTCTTGGGAGATTATGCCTTTCTAGGGATTTGTCCATTTCTTCTAGAGTGTCCATTTTATTTGTGTATAGTTGCTTGTAGTAGCCTCTTATGATCCTTTGTATTTCCCTTGTGTTGGTTATAACATCTCCTTTTTCATTTCTGATTTTATTGATTTGGGATCTCTCCCTTTTTTCTTGATGAGTCTGGCTCAAGGTTTATCAAATTTGTCTACTGTTTCAAAGAACCAGCTTTTAGTTTTGTTGATCTTTTCTATTGATTTTTTTAGTCTCTATTTCATTTATTTCTCCTCTAATCTTTGTAATTTCTTGCTTCTAATTCTGAGTTTTGTTTGTTCTTCTTTCTCTAGTTGCTTTAGGTATAAGTTTGGGTTGTTTATTTGTGATTTTTATTGTTTCCTGAGGTAAGGTTGTATCACTATAAACTTCACTCTTATAACTGCTTTTGCTGCATCCCATAGGTTTTGAATCATCGTGTTTTTGTTTTCATGTGTCTCTGGGTAATTTTTTTTTTTTAATTTCTTCTTTGATTTTGTCAATGATCCATTGATTGTTTAATAGCATATTGTTTAGCCTCCATGTGTTTGTGTTTTTTGCATCATTTTTCTTGTAGTTGATGTCTAATCTCATAGCATTGTTGTTGGAAAAAATACTTGATATGATTTCAATTTTCTTAAATTTACTGAGGCTTGCTTTGTGGCCCAGCATGTGATCTATCCTGGAGGATGTTCCATGTGGACTTGAAAAGAATATGTATTCTGCTGTTTTCAAATGGAATGCTCTATAAACATTAAGTCCATCTGGTGTAATGCATCATTTAAGGCCTGTGTTTCCTTATTGATTTTCTGTCTAGATGATCTGCCCATTGATGTAAGTGGGGTGTTAAAGTCCCCCACTACTATTGTGTTACTGTCAATTTCTCCCATTAAGTCTGTTAACATTTGCCTTATGTATTGAGGTGCTTCTATGTTGGGTGAATATATATTTATGATTGTTATATCTTCTTCTTGGATTGGTCCCTTGATCATTATGTAGTGTCCTTCTTTGTCTCTTGTAACAGTCTTTATTTTAAAGTCTGTTTTGTCTGATATAAGTGTTGGTACTCTGGCTTTCTTTTCCCACTTGTAATACCTTTTTCCATCCCCTCACTTTCAGTTTGTGTGTTTCTCTAGATCTGAAGTGAGTCTCTTGAGGCAACAAATATACAAGTCTTGTTTTTATATCCATTCAGCCAGTCTGTATCTTTTGGTGGAGCATTTAGTCCATTTATATTTAAAGTAATTATTGATATGTGTGTTCTTATTGTTATTTTGTTAATTGTTTTGGATTTGTTCTTGTAGGTTTTTTTTTTTTTTTCTTCTTTTGTCCTCTTCTGTTGTGATTTGGTGACTACTTTTAGCTTTTGATGAAATTCAACATCCTTTTACGGTAAAAACTCCCTAGAAAGTGGGCATAGAGGGAACAGACCTCAACATAATAAAGGTCATATATGACAAACCCATAGTTAACATCATACTCAATGGTGAAAAGCTGAAAGCATTTCTTCTAAGATCAGGAACAAGCCCACCTTCACCAGTTTTATTCAACATAGTTTTGGAAGTCTCAGCCACAGCAATGAGAGAATAAAAGAAAAGAATCCAAATTGGAAAAGAAATAAAACTGTTGGTGTTTTCAGATGGCATGATACTATACATAGAAAATCCTGAAGAGGCTACCAGAAAACTACTAGAGCTCATTAATGAATTCACTAAAGTTGCAGGGTGCAAAATTAATATACAGAAATCTGTTCCATTTCTATACACTAACACCAAAATATCAAAAAAAGAAATTAAGGAAATAATCCCATTTACTATCACATTAAAAATAACAAAATACTTAGGAATGAACTTGCTTACAGGGGCAAAAAGACCTGTACTCTGAAACCTATCAGACAATGGTGAAAGAAATTGTAGATGACACAAACAGATGGAAAGACATACCATGTTCCTGGATTAGAAGAATCAATGTTTTTAAAATGGCCATACTATTCATGGCAATATACAGATTCCCTATCAAATTACCAATGGCATTTTCACAGAATTGGAACAAAAATAGTTAAAATTTATATGTAAACACAAAAGACCCAAAATAGCCAAGACAATCTGGAGAAAGAAGAAAGGAGCTGGGTGGACTCATGCTCCCTGACTTCAGACTACACTACAAAGCTACAGTAATCAAAACAGTATGGTTCTGGCACAAAAAACAAGACACATAGATCAATAGAACAGGATAGAAAGTTCAGAAATAAACCCAGCACTTATGGTCAATTAATCTATGACAAAGGAGGCAAGGCTATATGATGGAGAAGACAGTCTCTTCAATAGGTGGTGCTGGGAAAACTGGACAGCTACATTTAAAAGAATGAAATTAGAACCTTCTCTAACACCATATACAAAAATAAACTCAAAATAGATTAAAGACCTAAATGTTAAGACCAGATGCTCTAAAACTCTTAGAGGAAAACATAGGCAGAACACTTTTTGACAAAAATCAAAATTATATATATTTTGATTTGTCTCCTAGAGTAATGGAAATAAAAGCAAAAATAAGCAAATGAGATGTAATTAAATTTGAAAGCTTTTGCACATTGAAGGAAACCATAAATTAAGCAAAAAAGACAACCTACAGAATGGGAGAAAATATTTGCAAATGATGAGACTGACAAGGGATTAATTTCCAAAATACACAAATAGCTCATACAGCTCCATATCAAAAAAACAAACAACCCAATCACAAAATTGACAGAGGGCTTAAATAGACATTTCTCCAGAGAAGACGTACTGATGGTCAACAGGCACATGAAAAGATGCTGAATACTGCTAATTATTAGAGAAATGCAAATCAAAACTACAATGAAGTATCACTTCACACCAGTCAGAATGGCCATCATTAAAAAGTCTGCAAATAGCAAATGCTGGAGAGGGTGTGGAGAAAAAGGAACTCTCCTCCACTATTGGTGGGAATGTAAATTGGCGCAGCCACTATGGAGAACAGTATGGAGGTTCCTTAAAAAATTAAAAGTAGACTTACCATATGATCCTGCAGTTTCACTCCTGGGAATATATCCAGCAGAAGCTCTAATTTAAAAAGATACATGCACCCCAATGTTCACAGCAGCACTATTTACAATAGCCAAGACATGGAAGCAACTTAAATATCCATTGACAAATGACTCGATAAAGAAGATGTGGTATGTGTACACACACACACACACACACACACACAGTGTGTGTATATGTATATATTCACACAATGGAATGTTATTCAGCCATAAAATATGAAATAATGCCATTTGCAGCAACATAGATGGACCTAGCGATTATCATATAAAGCAAATTAAGTCAAACAGAGAAAGACAAATATCACATGATGAATAAATATCATTTATATGTGGAATCTAAAAAAAATGATACAAATGAACTTATTTACAAACCAGAAATAGACACACAGACATAGAAAACAAGCTATGTTTACCAAAGAGGAAAGGAGCAGGGTGGAGCGAGGGATAAATTAGGAGTTTGGGATTAACATATATACACTATAGGTAAAGTAAACAACAAGGACCTACTGTATAGCACAGGGAATTATGTTTAATCCCTTGTAATGACCTATAATAAAAAATAATCTGAAAAAGCATATATGACTGAATCCCTTTGCTGTACACCTGAAACTAACACAACATTGTAAATCAGCTATATTTCAATAAAAATGCAAAAAAATTAAATTTGTATTTTTAACCTTACTTTTGTATCTTGTAAAGTGTATATTATAAATGTAACCTGTAGGGAGTCACTGGTAGGATCTATTCTTAGGATGGATAATATTAGAGAGGGAATTTAAGAAAAGTAAGTGGGAAATAGTACCAAATGTCGCAGAGTGGTCAAATAAGAAAAGAACTGAAAGAGTTCATTGGTATTGGCAGTAGAGAGATATTTGTTGTATTCCTAAAGACAATTTTAGGGATGGAAGCCTAATTATACTAGTTTGAACAATAAATAAGAGGTGACAAAAAGAGCAGATGGTAGGTAGACTTCTTTCAGGAAGCTTAGATGTAAAGCAAGGGAGAGAAACATTGAAGTAGCTACAGGGAAACACAAGTAACTAGGGGTTTTTGTTTGTTTTTTTAAGGATGAAAGATTATTTTAAAAATAATTCTAACCTATAAAGTAAGCCAGCAGCAGTGTTGAAAATATTAGGAGATGAAAAATGAAGAAATGAACTTTAGATCAGCCAAGGAAGGTTGAGTATTGAGCTGGGAGGGATCTTTCTCTCTGTGGTGCAGAGAGAGGCGATACAGATGGTGTCGAAGCACGCCTGAGTCCATTACTAAGTAGTCATTAACTTGTCAGACTCTTTTAGCACCACTCACCAACTGAAAACATTATACACTTTTAAATGTTTGGATGGAATGGTTCCTTGCTCAAAAAGTATGTACTAAGTATTATTCCTTTCAATTTAAATCCATATTGTAAATCTCTGTTGCTCATTGTCCAGGATTTTACAGAATGGCTTTGTGTTTTCTGGGTGTTTTATTTTTTTCTCATGATAATGCCTTTGGATGGTGGATCTCAAAATGAGCAAGGCAAGCAGGAGGGGAGGGATCATCAGTATGTGCCCTTTGAAACTTCTTCCCAGTAGCTTCTACAGTGGAGAGCCATCATTTTAGAGTCTTCCAAAATTAAGGATTTCCTTTCTTTTCCAAGATAGGTCTAATTTTGATGTAATCCTAATCCAAGGCAATATTAAGCCCCATTTTGGTATTATCCATGATGCTTTCAACTCTCTGTCAAGGTACTTCCTTGGAAAGTCCTTGCATGGTTCATTTGGTTTTACGGTCAGAGAGGGGGGCTTCCTACAGTTCACTGTGAAGTCTTGAGGCAACTGCTTTCCTGGGTACCATGTTAGAATCACATTTTTAGAACTTCTGGAAAAATTGGTGGGGTTATGGTGACGTCGTAAGACTCATTGAGTCTGGTTCATTTAACATGAAATCACAATCTTCTTGCCCCAGTTGGAGCATAGATGGTGGGTTTATTTTTTATTATATCATAGAAACATAGAAAGCAAGTTGTTGGAATCTCCCAACAACAAGACTCTGATCAAAGGATTCTTTGGGGGTTTCATTTTCTCTTACCTCTGTATATTCTGTCTTCTAGGAAACGGACACATGTGGTTGTGCAATTTAAAGACAATAGAAAATAGTTGCAGACTGTTAATTCCATCTGCTTCCCAGGAGTATGACCTAGGGACATTGAAGGGGCCTGCTGGTCTTTGATATCACTTTGTTTTTAGATGTGTTTATAGATCTTTACTGAACAGTTCATCTCTCTGTTCCACTTTGCAAGCCATCTCTTGGTCATGGGTTTTCAACTTGCCCATTTGTATGTTACACACATGCATATGTGGTGGGAAAATACTGTCCATGCAAGCTGGAATGAGACCAGGAGGAGGGGCTCTGTATCTCACTGGTCTTTCCTGAACAGTTACCTCTTTGTCCTTTGTCTTTACTGTAGTGCCATGAGAGAAGGAAGGCTACTTGCTTCTTAACAATTCACTTAACAGACTGATATCTCAGGATTATATAAATTTGTATTTCTTCTAGAAATCAGTTTTCAAAGTGATCTCTGTAGCAGGAATTTGGTTTCAGTAATTCTGCTTTATTATCCTTTCTCTGGTTAAAAGAAGAAACAATGACGTCAAATGGCACTACAGCAAGAGCCCATGAATAATGTGACTCTATACACATTTTCTTTACTTAAGCTTCATTTACTTCAACAGTACCCTACTTAATCTTTAAAACTTACCTTTTTTTTTTCTAGGAGTACAGATTTTTGTCCATTCTGATGGTAGGCCACTCTTTGCTAACTGAACATTTCTACCAGATCATGTTGGCTAAATCTTGAAATGATTCAAAGGGGTAAGAAGTTTACCAAAGCCTGTCCAACCCCATGATTTCTGGGTTTTTAAATGTCATATTGAAACATTCTTAAGTCAGGAAGCATTTAGCATTCCCTCACTTGCTATCAAAATAATTAATTTGCATAGCTTAAATATTACATTTTTACCCCTACTTATTGTAGGAAATAAACATGTCTTCCCCTCCAGTTATGAAGCACCTTTCACTGTTATTCCATTAACATTTCAACAATTCTCTTAATATTATTTGCTTGAAAACATTGTCTTTTTAAATCTTTTTTTGTTTTGTATCAGCAAAATATAGGTATTATGCTTTCTAGAAGTCTTGTTGCTTCAGATAAGTTTTACAATTTACCATTATGGGGGTTTTGGCAGTTACAGCCTCTAAACAGCCAGAGATAATATTTGGACAGTTAACTATGCTTTATAAGAACTTCGTGTTTATATAAATATTTAGAGCATGCCTTTGAGAATATAGCAAAATTGATGTGACAGTTTGTTTCTTTAGCTGTAGAGTACAATAGTACTGCCAATGCTAGCTGTGTGGTTGAGCACAGTCCTGAGCATGGCTTTTTAGATCTAATGTAAAATGCACCCACATGAACAGCATTGCCATTTTACTGCATTTCAAATAAATTGTACCTTAGTTTATGATTTCCTAGCATGAGGTAACTTGAAAAGGCAAATCTTTGCAACTGACATTATCCTCTGGATTGACAAACATTGGAAATAATATCTGTTTTCATTCTTATATCCCCACAACAACAGTCACATCAGCTGGAAAAGTAATGGTATTGGAAATAGTCAGTGGCCGTTTGGGAAAAAAATTAAATTCATTCCACACCTCATGTCAGAATAAATTATAAATGAATATTTGCATTAAAGTATGATGCCATGATGCTAGAAGAAATCACAGAGTAAGTATATTTGCTATAGGAAAGACTTTTTAAAATACATAAAATTCAGAACACAGAAAAAAATACTGATAAATTATATCATATATAAATAAAAATGTTATATGGCAAAAACATCAAATTCAAAATGCAAATAACAAAAATAAGAAATTATTTGTTAGTCATAACACCAGAAAAAGGATTAATTCCCCTAATATCAAAAACCAGTAGAAATAAAGATAAGAAAAAAATCAGCACCACAATAACAAAATGAGCAAAGGATACGCACTGATAGTTCACAGCAAAAAAGAAATACAAATGTTTCTTAAAAATCTGAAAAAAAAATTCTACCTCACTTCTAATATGATAAAGGCAGTTAAGAAGACTAACATCTGTTCACTTTTAAGATAGGCAAAATCACAAAAATTTGATAACACACTGTGTTGTCAAGGGCATGTAAGAAACCAAACATTCTCAGTCATTGCTGTGATAAAACAAGACGGTACAATTCCTAAAGAGAGAAATTTGGCATTTTTATCAAAATTGCTTGTTCTTATACCCTTTAACAAGCTTTTCAACTTCTGGGAACTTACAGACATACTCACATACACATGTGATGAAGTTGTACAAATTTATTCATTGTGATAATAAAATAGTTCAAACAACCTAATTGTCCATCAGTTTGGAACAGGTTTAAATAAACGAATATGGGCTGGTTTAAATAAATTCTGCTATAGCCATGTACTGGAGTAATATACAGCAGTAAAAAAAAAAAAAGGGAAGACAACTCTTTATGTGCTACTATGAAAAGACCAACAAGATCTATTAAGCAAAAATATCAAAATGAAAACAGTATTATAGTACATTACCACTTTGGTAATGGAAAGAAAGTGTATGTGTGTGTGTGTGTGTGTGCATGCATGCACATATACGCATATGATTGCTGAAAGAATATACCTAGTTAAAATCTAAATATATTGTTGCCTGTGAGGATGGGAGCTGAGTAGATTGGAAGTTAGAAAAAAGATTCCATTTTATACTTTAAAAAGTTTGAATTGTAAAATACATTTCCTACCCAAAAAGTAAATTGAACACACACACACACACCACATGCACATTCCCAGAAATAGAAACAGTACATTCAAGTTTTAAAACTCATACTTTGATTCTAGTTCCTTGTTTGTAACATGTTTGTAACAAGTAAGTCTTAATTTTAAGATGAGTATGAGGTTTAGAAAATCATGCAAAGGTAGTTAATCCTTCAATAAAAATAAACCTTTATACATTCTTACATATGCTGAAACAGTCCTAATCAATACTACTTCAGTTAGTTAACCCAAAATTTTAAGCTGGACAATCATTACTGAGAGAAAGCTACAGAATATTTAAGAAAGGAGTAGGAGCAAGGAGCTGGAAGATGTGATCTAAGATGGTATTTGGAAGAGGATTATATGATCAGTATATGCCAGACCCTAAATGAATGAGGCAGATTAGGGTTCAGAAATATTTAAGAAAGGAGTAGGAGCAAGGAGCTGGAAGATGTGATCTAAGATGGTATTTGGAAGAGGATTATATGATCAGTATATGCCAGACCCTAAATGAATGAGGCAGATTAGGGTTCAGAAAATGAGAATTCCATCGTTGACTTTGTTTTTAAGTGACTATATAATTTTGGGCATTTCATTTCACCTCTGTGGACCTCACCTAAGAAAGGATTATGGGAGATGATCTTGAAAATTCTCTCAAGAATTTAATATTGTTTTATTCTGATCTCAATAATCAGTAGTTTTATCAATTCATACAATCTAAGTATTCTGATTCAAGCATCTTTATATTGTGATAAACTGTACAAGACATTGTAAACAATGTAAAAATTGATCCATCCATTAAGATGTATCATATAATTAATGCTAGTGACAGCCTAGTAGTAATACAAGTTTTTTACATTGAAACATAGCACTTTACATGTTTAGCATGTAAATGCTATGTGTGACCTTGTATTTAGCATATGTAGTATGTTCTATAGGTTATAAAGGCCATGAATGTTGGTTGTTTCATTTTCTGAGAGAGGCTTAAATCTTACCTTCCAGGATTTGCTAAAGAGGGCAGCAGAGAAATTGTGACATTTGTATGAATTTTGAAGTTATCTATAGACGCCTCCAAAAGGAATTTTTCAGGAAGAATTATGGCCAAGTGTTGGGTAGTCATAGCCAGCAATTTTAAGAGGCATGAGAGATGATCAAATATGTGGGGACTTGCAGATAATTTGGAATTTATGAAATATTAAGTGTGACCAAGGAATAGTAGATGAAGCTGAGGAGTTAGGTAAAGGAAGACAATAGAGAACGTGGTATTGCATTCTAAAGGTCTTGACAATGAAAGTCATTGAACTTTTAAAAACTGGTAATATGAATTTTAGATAAACCATCTGAATATTATAGAGATGGATTCAGAAAAAGAGAGGCTGGAAGCAGCTAGACTGATTAGGAAATTTTATAATACCAGGTAGACAAAAGGATGATAGATGCATGAACTATGATAGGATTAGACTCCTGCAATTGCAGTCTGCGGTGTCTGTTCACTGATGGTGTTAGCTTATTTCAATTAAATC
Organism: Camelus bactrianus; assembly: GCF_048773025.1. Classification (NCBI taxonomy): domain Eukaryota; kingdom Metazoa; phylum Chordata; class Mammalia; order Artiodactyla; family Camelidae; genus Camelus; species Camelus bactrianus. The sequence continues at coordinate 67,990,214 of NC_133541.1, forward strand.
TTAAGGATTAGTGAGAATCCAGTGACATCTCAGAACAGTAGCTTTTTATTTTATTCTTTCTCTTTCTGGCTCTACCAAAAGCTAAACAACTTACACAGGTATTCCTTTCAGATTTTGTGATCTACTTCAAATTTTTGTTAGTATGTTTGTCTATATTATTTGATTATTTTAATTTTATTTTCTGCTAACTATCTGATAGAGACATATAATAATTAATATATACTATACTCTCTAAAACTAGTTATAAAAAATATTTTCCTTAACATACATAGTTGAAAAAAAGAAACATTGAGAGCAGGAGCAGGTTGAAGATATGACCATGGAGACTAGGGACTATAATTAACTAAATGATAAGTTCATTCAGCCCATTCTGCTGACCTGAACACCAGCATTGCTCTCCCTACTTTCTCTTGCCTGTCCTGATGGCATACATGCTTTAGACAAACTGCTTCAGAAGAAAGAAAAAGAGTACTTATGATCTAAATTGAAAGGATACATCTTATGTAATATTTTGAATTCTTATTTAGAACTTTATTTGGAAGACTTTCTTTTTAAAATAAAGTCCCTATTTAAAAAGACTCTATAGATAGCCAGGCAGACAGAGTGTTAAATGAGTTATTTGCCTAGACCTCTCAGACCTATACAACAAACTGTGTTGAAAACATTTTCCCAATTAGAAGCTAGCTCTTTAGCTTGATTTTAATTCATCACAGTATTTCTTTTTAAGGGAGTTACTGAATCAGGTTATGAATCTGAACTTTAGCTAAAATTTTTTTTTCACTTGATGCCAAAAAAAGTGTTTTAGAATCTTTTTTCCTTTGTGCTCATTCCAGCTACTCCTAAAAGTTCACTGTGTTTCTGAGTTGAATATTTCCTTCTCAACATTGATGGTTTCCTAAGTAAGAGAAAGAACAACAATATTTGAGCATCAGAGACAGTTTTGCTTCCTGTTTCCCACCCTCTATCCCCATCTGTGCAATGTTGTTCTTTTTGCTTGATTGACATTAAAATAAAACACATATACACAAAATTAAAGATTCTTTCTCTGTTGCTTACCCTTTGATATTTTAGCTTGGACCAAGCAAGTCATTCAGTAGCAAGCAGCATGGTCCCAGTGAATGAGGGTGGCTTTTTTACCCATGAGGGTCTTTGACCCACTGACACCATCAGGGCTAAACATTTGTTTAGAATATCAAGCATTACTTTCTTTCAATACCAACTACGTCCTCAATTAAAAATTAAGTTACTGAACCTATGGTTTAAAAAATAGAGTCCAATAAAATTACACTCTACAAAAAATTAATTTGTCTTTATTATTTCAGGATCACTGTGGATATTGTTGTTTACACTGTGGCTAGGTGGGTGAGGAAAGACAACATTGAATCTCTGCTTAGCCTGTAAGAAAACCATATTGCTCCTTATGTCCACTATGGTTGGTATATGACTTATATATTTGAGGTTGAAAGTAAATGAACACTGCAACTCAAAATGCTTAATAAAGACTTTTCCCCCATTTAACTGGAACTTCAGAAGTTGGGAAGACTCTAGACATGATGTGGTTAGAAGTTAAATTATGTCATTTCACGTATCTAGGTTGATCTTCTTCCTCTAACCTGTCACCCCCAGGATCAACTTCATATAAGGGTGGATTCCCCTCCTTTTGATTGCAAGAAAGCTACCAGTGGCAACTGAGTCTAGATGCTCATAATTAATGTCCAGCAAGAGACAGTAGCTTCTCTTTCCTAGAATATCTGTGAAATCCTCTTTATGCATGCCATTGGCCCAAATTGGTTTAGGACTATTCATCCCTGAGTCAGCAGAATGGATGCTGGTAAGTCCCATTGTTTACTATAGTGGAAGAGTCTTCACATAGGAAAGTGGCTGGAACATTGAATTAGGAGCTAACTAAAAATGTAGGAATAACAAAGGAAATCATATATACTAAATTAGATATTCTTGTTTTATAATTTGCTTTAATTATCTATAGCTTAAAGTACCTGGAAAGATTCTTCCCTGAATGGATCTCGCTTCTGCCATCATATACAAGGAAATCTGTACATTGTGAATAAAATCAAACCCATACCCTTTGGGGTTGGAGTAAGTAATTTCAGCAGACCAGCAGTTTGTACTGTAAACCCTAGCTGCCCCTCTTCATGCAACATAGGATTTGATTTTATTAAGGGAATCCTTTCAAAGCACAGGAATGTCTAGACACTAGTGTGTGTGTAACTATGTGTGTGTGGTGTGTGTATGTGTGTGTGTAAGTGTGTATGCACAGAGAAAGAATTGAGAGAGAGATAGGGAAGTCATTGGCATCCTGTCATTTGTCATTTGTCACACTGACATTGAAATGTATATTTTGGGTGTCACATAGTCTCATTTCATAACTCTGAAAAATATCTAGATATATTGGAGACATAATTTATGGTTCCAAAGAATTTTATCACAATACATAACCCATAGTAAATTGATTACATGTAATATTTTTCCATTGGATGGAAATCTGAGATTGGATCATAGCTGTGAAACACTGCATTTGTTTTATACAAATGGACATGCAGTACTTTAGGTCCAATGAAACAGGGTCCTGTAAGAAAAAACAAATGACTCAATGGTAAAGCCACATAAAAATTTGACAAAATAGCTTTAGTCCTTGGGGAACTTTAATGCATGAATATACTTATTAGGCTAAGTGCTAGTCCTATTTAAACAATTATTATCCAAATAAAAATAAAAATTTTATCAATTGTAATTGCTTTTAGAAATGCAGGAATATCAAGTCAAAAAAACTAGCCACTCATAGTCATAGGCCATTCACACACTCAAAATATCACAGTAAATATGAATGCTTTGTTTGACTCCTTGACAGTACTCCCCTTTATCTCTGTCTTAGTTCATTTGAGCCTCTATAACAAAATACCACAGATTGAATGGCTTTATTAACAAAATAAATTTATTTCTCATGGTTCTGGGGGCTGGGAAGTCCAAGATCAAGGCCCTGGCAGATTCAGTGTCTGATGAGGACCTTCTTCCTGATTCATAAAAGGTACCATTTCTCTGTCCTCTTGTGGAGGAAGGAGCTAGAGAGTTCTGTGGGACTCTCTTTTATAAAAGCAATAATCTCATTTATGCGGACACAAACATTCAGATCGTACCACTGTCTCACCTTTTTTATGAAGTCCCCCGGAACTGATCCATTCCAGCAGTCACAGAAAAACAAAATAAAAGCTTAGAAATGTTCTTCTGGAGAGCTATATATGACATAAATGAAGAAACATCAGTAAAATAATTTTGGTAATTATGATTGAGTAAATTCTTTTCAAAAGAGTCACATAGATCACAAGTTTTATTCAGTTAATAAAAAATAGTTATTGAATATTTACTACATGCCAGGCATTATTTTTGGCCTGAAAGATGGGGCAGATAATGTCTTCTCATGGAGGTAAAATTGTAGTTCCAGGAGGGAGACAAAGATAATGAAAATTGTTCGTTAAACAGCCAAGATAATTTCATAGAGTGCAATGAAAGAAATAAAATAATGTGATCAAAGAGAGCGATGGGGAGAGGCTGGCCAATCAGACCAGGGCTTCACTGAAGAACTGGTGCTGGTGCTGAGGCTGTGACACAGAAAACTCAGTAGTAAAGAGCAAAGAGGCTGATCAGGCATTTCCAACATCTAGTAAATAGATCAATGGCAAAATATGAAATTTCACTAATATTCAAAGAAATATAAATAAAAGTGCACAGATTTTATCTTGTCAATCAGGGACAAACAAGTAATAAAATATATTCTGCACAGTTAAGGTTAGAGTGAAATTAATGCTGTCATTCACAGCAGGGATCAAGAACAAAAACACCAAGATTTTTTATCCATTAGTTCCTCTATGTGTACCCATATTGCAGAATAAATATAAAATAAGGGGAAATATTTCAGCAGGCAGATGTTTTAGTTTATTACTTATATTTGTGAAAATTTAGTCATTCAATTTTAGTGGATTGTCAAGTAAATTTTGAAGGATCCAATGTAATATGCATCACTAGAATTACTATAAAGGTTATGTAAAAACACTGAACAACAGTGAAAAAAGAAAATGAAATAAAAATACAGATGATAAATTATTCAAGCTATAAGTGTACATAACAAGTATGAATCTGTATGTTTTCATTTTCTATTACTTGACTCAGTTTATAATAGTGGGCATCAAAAATTCCCCAGTTTTCTGTCCTAGAACCTAATTAAGTTGATAGTAAATCAAGTTGCATATTACATGGATAATTTTTGATGTTCTATCTTTCTGTATCTCTGCAGTAATAGAATTTTTTACCTCCCCCACCTAGTTTTATTCCTGTGATTATATTCTGTTACATGGTAAAGGGGGCTTTGCAGATATAATTAAGATTATGAATCAGCTGAACTTAAAATAGAGAAATTATCCTGGACCATCTGTATCCCATAAAATTCTTTAAAATCCATTTTCATTAAAAGCAGAAGAGGAAGGCAGAGAGATTCAGAGCATGAGGAAGATTCCACACACTTGCTGGCTTTGAAGATGGAGGGGCCACAAGTCCAAAAGTGGGGAACATTTAGAGGCTGGAACAACTCCCAGCTGACAAGCCAGCAAAGAAGCATAGCCTTCTGTCCTAACATTGCACAAAATTGAATTCTGCCAACAACTTGAAAGAGTCTGGAAGCTTATTCTTCCCCAGAGCTTCCATACAAGCCCAGCCTGGCTTGACACTTTGACTTTGGCCTTGTGAGGCCCTAAATAGAGAACCCAGTTAAGGCACACTGGGCTCAGAATTCTAACCTAAGGAAACTGTTAGACAGTAAGTAGGTTTTGTTTTAAGCTGTTGTGTTTGTGGTAATTTGCTATGACAGTGATAGAGTCTCCTTCAATACCAACCGATATAGATGCTTTCCACCTCCTGGTCAGCCAGCTATAGGGAAGAGCTTCTGTCTCGATCTTTACTTAGTAATATATTCTACTCACATCTAAGTTATCCAACTACTTATTATCCACATTGCCACAGCCATAATGTTGATAGATGTCGCTTCACAAAAATATTCTCTAATAAGCCAAACACTTGAAAACTTAACCATCTTTCTCCACAGAACACTATCTAGCATCTAGCACTGGCCAGCACCAGTCCATCTATTCTTGATACCTGTTAAAATAATACAAATGTAGGACAAAGTCCCCAATAAAATGGCAAATCTTACAAAAGACATAAAATTTCATAAAGCTGTTAAAAGAGACTTCTTTTGAGACTTCTCACATGACAATCTTGCAGAATTAGACCATTTAATAATGGAGGAAGAAGTTAGCAAGGATAAGGGTAGGACTGGATATTCACTCTAAGTGACATGTTTTTCCTTGGTACTAATGGTATATTATATGTATTTAACCAGCTTTTTCTTTGATGTGTCCAGTTCCCCTGGATTCAGTTTTTGACTTGTGCCCTATCCAATCATTATCCTGCTTTCCTGGGTACAGAATTCTGTCTGTCAAACTTAGTCCTTTAAATGGATTCCTACTACCATCTTGGCCCCAAATTGTCTCCACTACTACATTCTACCAGTTACTACTGTGCTTCAGCTGCTAAATTGGGTCTTCTCATAGCTAGATCATCTGAATCTGGCATGATCTTACCGTACCCTTTAGACACTGCTGCAGACTCCACTGGCTCTTTTTGTCAGGTTAGCTTCCATTGCTGGAATAATTACACATATTCTCTCCCCAGTGAGCCCTGGGAAGCAGAGTTCTGCCGAGTTCTAGCTTCCCCTTACTTTCCCCAGCTATCCCTAAGTTACCGTGGTCCCAGAATGTCTTACATAGGAGCTGAGTTATTACCAATGTGATCTTTTTGAAATGCTTTTATTTTTCCAAGCTTACATTCCCTTGTAGTTAATTTTTGTTTTGATGTACTTACAGTGCTTTCTAAGGATACAAGCAATTCCTGTTATTGCAAAGACTGAGTTGTGCCTTATCTGTTTTTCCCTTCTCCCCATGAAATAGGGCTATCCCACTTTAAGTAGTTTTTGGGCACATGGTCACCCAGAAGATGAATGGCTAGCCTTGCTTGTAATTTGGGATGATTTGAGTAAAGCCTGGCCAATGGGAAATAACCTGTTTAACTTTCAGTATTCTTAACAGTGTGGGGACACCTCTCTCGCTCCTTTCTCTCCTTCTCATTGAGTGGAATATGGACATAATGATGAAACTTGATCAACCATCTTGGACTACAAGATACAAACAACAGTGCAGAAGGAGTCTGGAGTTCCTATGGTTTTGGAACTGTAAATCTAGCCCTGGACTTCCTCAATTTTCATAAGACAAATAAGTTCCCATCTTGCTTATCATGGATATTTTGGGTTTTCTGTCAGTCATAGCTAAATCTAATCCCAAGTTAATATACTTCATTGTTCACTAGTCTAAGGTCTAAATGACCCTGAATTGAGTTAACAAATAAGATATAGTACCTCTGTATTTTAAGAGGAAAATACTCCCCAAACCTGTCACTCTGACCCCTCTATTTGGTGCTATTGTTTTATTACTCAGGTGTGTATATTTCTTGGATTTATGTGCCTTCTAGCTTCGTAGCTAGAATGGCTATTGTGCATTGTTCTGTAACTGATTTAGAGCTTCTAATTTCTAATATCTTTTCTATTTACCGATGCATTCCTTCCTTCCTTCCTTCCTTTGATGCTGCTGCTGTGTTTTCCTCCTCTTCCGCCTCTTCCTCCCCTTATTCCTTCTCCACTTCCTCTTCTTCTTTCTCCTCCTCCATATATCAGAGGAACGTCTTTTTGCCCCTTTTAAGAGAATCTCTTAAAAAACAGAAAAATAAACCAGTTTGTGGGTCAATACCTGTGTGACTGCCATTTCAGCATTCTCATACACCATTTGAGGACTCTTGCTCTGCACTGGCAGAGATCCTGGTGATCAGCATACAAAACCAGTCTATTTAGAAGTGAATGGTTGTTGTTATCCATTCATCTCTATTTTGAAGGATTAAGTCATGAGTACCTTAATGGATACCCCCAATGAGTGTAATTGTTTTGTTTAGTGAGCACTTTCATTTATTTCAGCAATATTAGGTGAACCTTGAAGAAGGGTCTCTACCATTTATGTTTCTGAATACCTCAAAGAATAGTTTATTTGTTCAAGAACACATAGGCCAAGAGAAGTAGCCTCTGAGCATGGGCCAAACGCTGCACTGTTCTGTTCCTCAAACTTCAACTGCCAAGGCCAAGGAAGGATGGTTTCACATGGTAGACGGTGTGCTTGGGTCACTTTTAGCACCTTGTCTGGGACTTTAGGAAAAGCCAAGAACAGCATGATTAGTCCCTTTCTTGGGAACAGTAAATTACTCAGTGTGTCCACGTGTGTGACTTTGTATTAAGAACATTGATTAATACAATGGACAACAATTTTCAACAATACTTTGTAGAAATCATAAAATGTTATTCATTTGGATGGTTATTTCTGATATCAACATTTGATAAAAAATGAAGACATAACATTAAAATGTAATCAAAGAAAGAATTTCTCAACTAACTTTGTGAGATATAAGCTTATAACTTTCTGGTCATCTACCTTGACCCAGGAAAAAAAATTAGAATACCTTGTATATCTGTGGATTGTTTTTCCACACTATTTCACTCTCACTTATCTTTGCTAGGCATACCAGGACAAGTTAATGCTCAGGTGAAGTCATGAAGCACAAGCATTTTGTGTAGCTGTACGGCTTGATTGCCAGAGAAAAGACTGAAAACATGTAACAAAATGAGGACGTTGTTCAATGGGAATAAAAAAGTTGCTTTCACAAAGAAAAGGAAAAGAAACTCAGATTCAATGTCTGCTGGTCTGCCCCCACATTCATCCCTAGTTTCTAGTAGAGGGAGTAGAATAAATGAAGTGAGACTAGTGACTCTGGTTAATCTTTTTTTTTTTTTTAATCAAGTAAGTTTTCTTTTATTTATCCATTCTTTTATCCATTCACCCCTTTTATTTTTTTCATTTTTATTTTGCTTAACATGAGATCTAACCTAACAAATTTTTAAGTGTGTATACAGTATTGTTAACTATAAATACAGTGTTGCAAACATATTTCAAAAACTTATCCATCTTGCATAACTAGAACTAGACACCCATAGTGTATAGCTATGTAGTTGCATACTATATAGTAACTCCCTATTTCCCCTCCTCCAGCTCTGGCAACCACCATTCTACTCTCTGTTTCTATGAATTTGACTATTTCAGATACCTCATATAAGCGGAATTGTGCAACATTTGTCCTTCTGTGACTAGCTTATTTTACTTTGCATAATGTCCTTTGGGTCCATTCATGTTGCCACAAATGACAGTATTTCCTTTTTGAAGGCTGAATAATAGTCCATTGTATGCATACACCATATTTTCTTTATCCGTTCATGTATTGTTGAACATTTAGGGTGTTTCTATATCTTGGCTTTTGGGATACTGCTACAGTGAACATGGGGGTGCAGATAGCTCTTTGAGATTCTGATTTCAGTTCTTTTGGTTATATATGGTTAATCTTTTATTTCATAAATTCTACTGCTATGCTACTCATCAGATAAAACTACACCAAGTGTCTTATTTTCTTCTGCTTTTCTTTAGTTAGCAACTAGGGTAGGAAGGGACAGTTGCAGTTCTTTTTCTCACTTTTCTTCAGTCTCACATTTACCCTGGCCTGAGATGCCTTATTACTGTTTCTTAACCCTACTGGTATCATTCTCTGGGAGAGAAATGATGCTAAATATACCTTGAGAAAAGATTTAACAAACCTTAGGTTTCTCAGATGAGGAAAGAAAATACTGTGTCTATACTTTCCTCAGGGAACTTGGCTAAATAAGATTTTTCAGAAATAAAGATTCTCAGTTCTACATGGCAGCTTTCATCAAGACATGGTCATCTACATGTTTGAATAAGTAAACACCAGACATACTCCAAGTGAGAAAAATATTTCCGTGTTTCATTTCCCACTTTGAAGGATATTTGATAGCTCTGTGGCTCCAGAGGGACCTCTCAGTTGTGATTTCAGTGCTGACTGTGGTGGTGTGCATGGGCCGGGGCCACACATTCTGGGAGAATTGTCCTAATAATGTGTTTATTTAACTGATGTTCACCCTCCCCAGTAACTGTAAGCTCCCTGAATCAGAGATTGTGTCTGCCTTTTTCACATTGTTACCAGCTGTGCCTAGCACTGTCTTGCCCCATAGGAGGTATTGAATCAATTTGGGGGGGGAATGAATAATTTTAATAGCAAGTTGTAGGAAGCCTCTTGACCTCTCCAGAATAGCCATTTCTAATGTAGCTTCAGACAGGAATGTCAGAATGAAGTACAACTGTGGCATATAGTGTACTTTGTCATAAAAAGTGTTTTTTCACTTTAGTTTACATATAAATTAGATTTTTTCCTTTCAGAAATGATCAACCAGGGAAGTCAAATTAGCAACATTTGGAATAAGGCATACTAGATATACTTGGATTCTTTTTAATTTTTTGTATTAAACTCAATCAAACATTTGGTTAGGATGTATCACCATAAAACATTCTTAGAATAACCAAAAGCTTGTTTACTTGCAAGCTGCTATTCCTTTTCATAACCCCCACACAAAGCATCAAAATTTTACGAAACTTAGTCATTCTAAGTGCTATCATAAGGTTTTAGCTACTACACATGTTTGCTATGCTAATCTTTTTTAAACTGATAAAGGAAACAAAACAAGACAAAACAAAGCAAAATCTGCCTTTCCTGGCAGGTTCATCTGTAAACACCAAGCTACAGTGATCACCTAGCAGCAGTGCCTATAAAACAGCAATTCTGATTTTGAAAATCCCTTTGCTGAAAAATGTGTTATTATCTTTTCATTTCTCATAGTTTGCCTGACTAAGAAGTAATTTTGCCTATGATATCAAGATCACTGACTTAAAAAAATTCTATGATTGTCAAAAATTAATATGGTCAGTGCTCAGTTTATTATCCAAAAGTGAGAAACTTTCCCCCCTTTTAATCCTTTTTTCACTTTTGTTCACATGTCTTATAAATAAACACTCAGAAAATTAAAAATAAAACTTTTTTAAAAATAGCTGTACTGTAGTTTTCTTCAATATGTGATTAAATGAGAATTGATATTGGAATACTGGGAATGAGAACAAGACAAATGCTTCCTACAATAGAGTGACAAGCAATCACTAAAGAATTGAGCATGAAAAAGGGTGAAACCCAGAATATCTCTAGAGATGTTTCCTTTTATGATGAGTACTACTTCCTCTCCTCCGTTGTAATTTTATCCATTTAGGCTAAACTTAATAAGGCCTTAATGTTACATGTGAGGGATGAAATTACCTAAGTACCTTTGTTAGGCCAAATTCTCAAGCCTTTCAGCTGAGAAATGAGAGGCACACACTCTCTTTGTCCTTAATGCTGATGGCAAATACTAACCAAAATTAAAAGAGTGGCAACGTGTAGTTTGCAGGATTTCTTTTTTAAGTGGATGGCAGAAATAAACTATTTTATAACTCATAAAAATTTAATTGAGCTGGTTTTGAGGTAAAAAAACAGTGTAAGAAAAAAATCAGGAGGGGGAAAAAAACAGCTACCATATTTGTCTTTGGATGCTTGCTGAGAATCTACCATCCTCTGTGTGGAGTTTCTGAAGGAGTCACTAACAAACTGATCAGGACATCAAGTCCTGGCATAATGACAGGGCCTTGTCACAGGTTCCTGACACGTGTGTGATCTTGGCCCTTATTCCCAAGTTGCCCTGGAGCTCAGCTACTGCTGAGATATGCAAAAGCAAATTTGCCTGGCATATTAAAAATATTTTAAGATGTCACCTAATTTATGAAAAAAAAATCATCTAAATTCTGATGGCTAGCTGTGTGTAATTTATAGGGTTTATTTATTCAATGCATTCATTCATTGCTTTCACATGTTAATAGCTATCCACCCACTGTTCCCTCTGAATTGCATTTTAACAAGATTATGATCCTTCTATTGAACTAGCATGGAATATATTTATATAAAAATTAGCTGCTTAAATACTTCCTTGATGAAAAACATAGCTGTTATAATTTTATTATGAATTTTAATCAGGAAAAAAAATGACCTTTGAAATTTTCTTCTACCTCATTTTATATATGTGTGTATGTATGTATGTGTATGCTTCTCTCTTTATATGATTAGAAATCTTTGTGATTTAATTAAGTTTTATATAGAAAACATATGACTGGACAGTAAAAGTTTGTTCTGAAAGAAAAATCTTAAGAAAACAGTTAATAAATTAATATGACTAACAGAAGACCTGTTTTCTCTGAAAACACTAATTCTTCTAGCATAGTACAACTATTTCACAATAAAATGCGTTCTGGTTTGTGTTTGGTTTAGAAAAAAAATCCTCTGAAGTGAATCCAAAAATGCCCTGCACTTCGTCTGTGTGTGTGTGTGTGTGTGTGTGTGTGTGTGTGTGTGTGTGTGTGTGTGCAAAATTCCAAGCCTTTTGAAGAGCCACTGTATTTGTTGCCAGTCTAACAAGCACTTCTTCATACCATACCCCAAAGCCCAACTCATGGAGATGGTTCTCTGATAAGAGGAACCAAATTTTTGACTTCAGGATGTTTGAAGATAATAAAAACCTGTGTGCTGGAAGGAAGTTTTCAATGAACCAGTGGTCTGCAAACTTTAATGTATGAGTGTATGGAAGGTAGAAAGTTTTGCTTGGTTCTATTAGGGTCCCTAACTGGATCTGAAAATTAAGTTGACAAAGGCAGGTAAACAGGAGAAAAGGATACAAATGTATTTAGTGTAAGTTTTACGTGACACGGGAGTTTTCATAAGTAAATGAAGACTGAAGAATGGTTAAACCTAAGTATTTTTATGCTCGATTTGATGAACAGTGGACATTTGTGAGAAATACGGTGGAGCAAAGAGTATGAGGCAAGTGTAGTAAACTGGGGAAACTTAGCAAGGTCTGAAGTTCATTCAGATGCTTCTTTATATTCCTCCACCTTGGAGATAAGAATGTTCCCTTCCTTTAGGTACAGGGAGGGCATCTTTCGCATGAGGGTCTTATGACCTGCTTCAAGGAAGGAGCAAGAGTCCTTCCTGTACCTGCCATTTTCTCAAACTCCTTCAGCTTCAAATAGTCAAAATGTGGAGATGCCATATTTTTGGGATGGCATGTCCTGAACACTATCAAAAGTATCCATGTACAGATAGTGTTAAATGTGTACTTTCAAGCCACACCCCCTACAATGCTGATCCAGTAGAGGTAGATAAAGGTTTGGGAGTAAGTTATGATGAGTAGCCCCAGGTGATCATGCTGGCTGTCTCAGGAACCTCACTGAGAATGTAGAGAATGCTAATCAAATTATTAATGAAATTCATTGTAACACCAAGATTTACCAGCTAAAGTCATATGTACTTTAAAAAGGAAATGTTCAGTATAGTATGCTTGGTTGTGATTTTTCCCACTTACTACTGACACAGTTTGGGGTTAAAAGATAAGGAAGATAGGAAATATAGAGGGGGTAGTCTTAAAATGCAGGTGCTTCTGTAAAAACAAAAATCTACCAATGAAAATTTCCTTTGGCATCATCAGTACTCATTAATCAAAACAGCACTTTTTTTGTTCCTATGTTTGATGTATCAAAATAGTTAATATTAGACAGATTATGTTTGAGAATTAAAGAGATTTATTGATTATATTTTCTAATTTGCACTACTTCATTATGCAGTTATTTCCCCCAACACCTAAAAGTAACTTCCTTTTCTACTGTTTTCACTTTCAGTGGTTTTTTCAATGCCTGCTGGGCATACTACAACCAGGGGTGGAATTACAAGTTGGTTTTTTTTCCCCCCTCAAAAGAAAGAATCATTGAACCTTGGAAGGAAAAGGAAACTGAGAGCACTTAGTTCAGTGGTGCTTTTTTGTTGAACGTAAGAATCCGATTCATAGAGTGCCTAAGTGTCTTTCTAACTTCCCTGGAAAGCAGATCCTGCGGCAAATGTTTCTATGATACTAATTTACTGGGGAGTTCAGTCCCAGGAGAGCAGGATGTGGGAGAAGGGAAGAGAAGGAGGGAATGTGTTACCCAGCTAGCCACTTCTTGTTACCAAGTTACTGTTTACTTGATTTTGCAGGACCATATTTTGAGAGAACATATGAACAAGTGTTTCTCAAAACAGTCTGCCCAGGGATAGAAGAGAGAAAATTTTCCATTGGCTCCTACCTCCCTAGGTCAAAATTTCATCCCATGGGTGTCCATTCCCTTGTCTTTCCCATTGCATACTTCATCAGCAACAAAGAAGTTCTAGGGTGAAGTCAGAGTCTCATGGTACAGGCAGGAGACCAGCAACTTTGTGCCCTATGAGAGTAATAGCTGAGTGGAGCTGGATGGATTTCATGCAGAGTTTGTTGCCATGACAGTGCTTAGAGAAAACAAATACCAAGGGCCTTAGAGACAAGTGACATAAAAGGACACTTGAGGGATACAAAAGAATTTGATCCAGGACTTTCTCTCTAGTTATTATAGAATCAAGACTAGGACTTACTTATATGAGATCAGTTTGTTAAAAGAAAAAAAATCTGATTGTACTTTTTTAGCCATAGTAAATTAAGGTAAAGCAGGTGACCTATGTATTGATATTTCTTTTCCAGAAAAGTTGATTTTATGTTCTTAAAAAAGAAAAAAAAAGGCATATATTTCTGACAACATGGCAGATCAAATTATTTAAAAATCCTTCTGATACAAAATGGTAGATAAAAAGATAGCAAACATACCTTTACATACACTGACAAACAAGTGAGAAAGTAATGACACAGTGAGTTACATAAAGAAGAGGAACTTCTGTTTATCAGAAGGTATCATTTAGAGATTGAAAAGGCAAGACAAAGGAGGGGAGAAAATATTTTACAACCTAAATAATTTTAAAAAGTGTTAATGTCCAGAATATAAGGAAGTGTCCTACAAAATCATACAAGATTCAAGAAAAAAAAAAAAAAAGGATAGATGAACCAATAATAAAATGGGTAAGAGGCTTGATTTTTTTTCCCCAAAGATAATGTCTGAAAATCCAATGAGAATTTTAAAATGTGCTCTATATCAACAGGGATATGTAAGTTAAAAAAAATCTATACAAAAGAATTTACTGACCCTGAGCATATGTATATTCTGTGATCCAGAAGTTCCATTTCTAGGATATAATCAAAGAAATGCATACATATAAGCATGAGAAAACACACAAAAGAACATTCAGAACTTTATTCATTAAAATAGAATGGATAAATAAGTTTTGCTATAATATTGTCAGGGAGGAAAACTTTTCTTCTGTCCTCTTAGGTCAATACTTGGGGGGCCTGTGAATTAAACTGACAAAAGGCAGATTAGCAACAGAAAAGACAGATTTTTTTTTTTCACGTATGTAACTGGGAGTTCAGGGGAAAATGTGACACAAAGAGATAGGTTAGAATTTGGGGCATAAATATTATCTCAATAGGGGAAATGGAAGGAGAGAAAGGGCACTTATGAGAAAACAAATGGCTTTTTGGAAAGATAAATGAACCCTTAAGAGACAGATAGATACAATGGTTTTGTGACCATGTCTCTTCAGGTGATTTCTTATCCCTATTTGTCTCTGATGTTAGGAGTCAATCTTCCCTGGTTGTGAGACTCTCAAGGAGAGGATTAATGAAAGCTGAATTATTTTAGGAGACTGCTTTTAGGCAGATAAGGCAGGTAAGAAAAAGAAAAACTCTTCACAGTGGTCTGCTAGGAATTCCTTTAGTATTCGTACAATTAAAACGAATAAACTACTCCTACCCACAACAGCATAGTTAAATCTTACAAATAAGATGTTGAGTTAGGGATGCAATATAAAAATGAATGTATATAATATGAATACATATTGTATAAAGTTCGAAAACAGACAAAATAAGTTATGATGTTAGAAGTCAATATAACAGTGGTTTCCCTTTGGGAGCTTAGTGATAGGGAGGAACAAGTAGGGGTTCTTCTGGGGTAGGAGTATTATTCTTCATCTTGGTCTGGGTACTGGTTATATGCAGGTGTTCATTTTGAGAAGTTCATTGAGCTATACACATAATCTATGCACTCTTCTGTCTGTATAGTATGGTGTAAAAATGATTCCCCAAAATAAGTAGTTAAAACTATTAATTTGTTACTTATGATAATACTATTTTTGGCATTTAAGAGATGTTTGGGTTTTTTAGAGTAGCTAACATATGTTTTTAAGGATGAGATGTCAAGATGTCTTTATTATTTTAATATGCACAGTATAAAAACAATGTATATTTTAAAAAGTTATGAGTAAGGATTCAGTACTTAACTTCAATGAAAAAGAAAAAAGGGAAAACTAATAATAATTTTATGTAATATATTTGAAAATTTTTACAGAATGGGCATTGTCTACCAAAATAGTAGATACCAAACTGACTGAAGAGGAAATAAAAGATTGAATAATCCTATAATTATTAAATAAATTTAATCAGTAAATATAAATCTACCAAGAGAAAATCTCACTAAACATGAGATTATTTTAAGGAAGAGTTTTATTAATGACTCAATGAACAGACGATTCTAATCTTATACAAACCCTTCCAGAGAATAAAGCAAGGAAATATTTTTGGAATCATTTTATCAGGCTAGTATAATTTTGATACCAAAACCAGGTAAAGGAATTAAAAATAAAAAAATATAGGAAATATGAAGATGGAGAAAAAACCCTGAAAAAAATTAGTTGACAGAATCTAGAGATATCCAAAGTATTGTTTAACATAGTAATCTTCATAGAAGCATTCAATAAAATGTAATACCCATTTATACTTAAAAACAGATTAAACAATAACAAATTTTTATAGTATACCAGAAATAGAAGGGAAACATCTTAACTTGATCATGGTTATCAAGGTTATCTACCAAAACCTACAGCAACACACATAATTGACAATGAAATGATAGAGTCATTTTTTATAAATCAGAAATTAAGCTATGGTGCATGTTATTGCTGCTTCCATTCATTTTTGGAGGTCCTAGTCATCACATGAAGACAGGAAAAATGTATAAAAAGTATAGAATTAAAACAGAAGTAAAACTGTTACTGTAAATGGAAGATACTGTTTACATAGAAAACTCAAGAAACTCTACCAAATATTAAAGTCGGTAAGATAATTCACCAGAGTTGTTGGTTTTAGGACTGATATACAAAAAACAATACATATCTAAATCCAGCAGCAAATATTTGAAAACATATTAAAATATAGGTAATATACTAGGTCACAAAACACCTCAAGACAAATGAAATAAAAACAAAACTTTCTAAAATTTATGGAATTTGGCAAAAGCAGTTCTAAGAGGGAAGTTCATGGCAATAGAAACTTTCCTTAAGAAACAAGAAAAATCTCAAATAAACAACCTAACCTACCACCTAGAATATTTAGAAAAAGAACAAACAAAGCCCAAAGTCAGAAGAAGGAAGGAAATAATAAAGATCAAATAGGAAACAAATAAAATAGAGATTAAAAGGTTGAAAACATCAATGAAATCAAAAGCCGTTTTGTTTTGTTTTTTAAGATAAACAAAGCTGATAAACCTTTAGCCAGTCTCACCAAGAAGAAAAGAGAAGACTCAAATAAACAAAATAAGAAATGAAATAAGTAACAACCAATACCACAGAAATTGAAAAATTATAAGAGAACACTGTGAACAGTTATATGCCAACAAATTGGACAACCTAAAAGAAATGGACAAACTTCTAGAAACATATAGCCTGCCAAGACTGAGTCAAGAAGAAATAGTTTGAACAGACTGATTACTACAAATGAAATAGTATCTGTTAAAAAAAAAGAAAGAAAGAAAAACAAAAACAAAACCAATCTGCAAACAGAAGTCCAGAACCAGACAGCTTCACTAGGGAATTCTGCTAAACACATACAGAAGAGGTTATTCCTATCCTTCTCAAACTATTCCAAAAAATTGAAGAGGAGGGAATACTCCCAAATTCATTCTGTGTGGCCACCATTACCCTGATACCAAAACGAAAAACACTACCAAAAAAAAAAAAAAATTTGAAGGCCAATATCTTTGATGAAAATAGATGCAAAAATCCTCAACAAATTATTAGCAAATCAAACCCAATAATACATAAAGAGGATATACAACATGATCAAGTTGGGTTTATTCCAGGGCCACAAGGATGATTCAACATACACAAATCAATCAATGTAACATACCACAATAACAAAAGTAAAGAAAAAAACGCATGATCATCTCAATAAATGCAGAAAAAGCATTTGACAAAATTCAACATCCATTCATGATAAAAGCTCTCATCAAAGGGTGTATAGAGGGAACATATCTCAACACAATAAAGGCCATTTATGGCAAACCGTAGCCAACGTAATACTCAATGGTGAAAAGGTGAAAGCCTTCCTGCTAAATTCAAGAACAAGACAAGGATGCCCACCCTCACTGCTCCTACTTAACGTAGTTTTGGAAGTCCCATCTATACCAATCGGAAAATAAAAAGAAACAAAGTGAACCCAAAGTGGAAGGGGAAGAGGTAAAACTATCAGTATTTGCAGACGACGTTATACTCTATATAGAGAACCCAAAAATCTCCACCTAAAAACTATTAGAACTAATAAATAGATTCAGCAAGGTTGCAGAATAAAAGAAAAATGTACAGAAATACATTGTGTTTCTATACACTAAAAATTAAATATCAAAAGAGAAAAAAACTCTCACTTAAAATTGCATCAAAAAATAAAATATCCAGGAATAAACTTAACCAAGGAGGTGAAAGGCCTATATTCTGAAAACTATAAAACATTGATGAAGGAAACTGAAAAAGATTCAAAGACATGGAAAGATATCCAATGCTCTTGGATTGGAAGAATTGTCACAAGAACAGACACATAGATCAATGAAACAGAATAGAGAGTCCAGAAATAAACCCATGCACCTACAGTCAATTAATCTGCAATAAAGAAGGCAAGAATATACAGTGAAAAAGACAGTTTCTTCACCAAGTGCTGTTGGGAATGCTGGACAGCCACATAAAAAATAATGAAATTAAAGCATTCCTCACATCATTTACTAAAATCAACTCAAACTGATTTAAAGAGCTTAATGTAAGACATGACACCATAAAACTCCTAGAGGAGAACACAGGCAAAACATTCTCTGACATAAATCATAGCAATATTTTCTTAGATCAGTCTCCTAAGGCAAAAGAAATAAAAGCAAAAATAAACAAAAGGGTCCTAATCAAACCTAAAAGCTTTTGCACAGCAAAGGAAACCATCAACAGTACAAAAAGAGAGCCAACAGAATGGGAAAAAATATTCGCAAATTATGCAACCAACAAAGGAATATTATCCAAAATATAGAAACAGCTCATACAACTCAATATCAAAAAAACAAACAGTCCAATCAAAAAATGGGCAGAAAACCTAAATAGACATTTTTCCAAAGAAGACATACAGGTGGCTAACAGGCACATGAAAAGATGCTCAGCATTGCTGATTATTAGAGAAATGCAAATCAAAACCACAATGAGATATCACCTCACATAGGGCAAAATGGCTATTGCCAAAAAGTCTACAAATAATAAACACCAGAGAGGATGTGGAGAAAAGGGAACCTTCATACACTGTAAGTGGGAATGTAAACTGGTGCAGCCACTGGAGAACAGAATGGAGGTTACTTAAAAAACTAAAAATAGACTTACCAAATGATTGCAACTAGTGGAGAAAGAATAAATTATTCAATAAGTGAATACTCATATTAGAAAAATTATTTTATTATCTCACATGACATATAAATACCAATTCCAAGTACATTAAATTTGAAATGTAAAGAATAATACTTTATGCAGTTGCTACTTTGAAAGAACATAAGTCATACAATGCTCCCATAAAGCAATTTTATTTTTCCTTAAAGCTGTCACTCCAAACATACTTCATAGGCTGTATGATATTACTGATTACTTTTCAAAAGAGGAATAAACTCTGTTTAGTCATATATGCATATAGAATATCTACACATACATATATAATACATATATACACACAGAACAGACTCTGTTTAGTCATATATATTTGTGTCTGTATGTTATATGTTTGTGTATATATGTATATATATTCCTATGATGGCGGTAATGATAATAAGACCTAATATTATTGACAGTTAAAGATTCTTTTTTCTCCAGGCTTACCCAAACTGAGGGAAAAGACTTTAAGGAAAATGAACATGATTGGTTTCCTTTCTCCTAACTCAGGTACCATCCATACCAATTTATCTGGGATGGTTTCTGAGGGAGTTCCTGGAACAAGGGAGTTTTAGTTTTAAAATGAGTCACCCTGTCTTCTACCTGCCTCTCTCCTTACTTGCTGTGTCTTCTGACTCTTCAGAGTACAATTTGGGAGCTGGGAGAAAGGGTAAAGATTAGAATGAGAGGGAAGGTCTTAAGTTTGACTGTTTAATACTGAGACTGTGTTTCCAGTGGCCATGACATGTATTTAAAGACAACTCTTACTTCTCATAGTTGCTTAGAGATTTCTTTGGTAAAATAAGATTCCCATTCCACCTTGCTAGAAATTTGTTATCTGCTTATTCTGTTATAAGTGATCATTTATGTCTTGCAAATTATCCTTCAGTTCTTTGTGATTTAAATTCACTTAGATTTTTTGTTGAAGTCCCATTTTCTCTTCAGGTTGCTCCTTTTGGTAAAATCCCTTCAAATCAGCTTTGCCTCTTGCCTACTGTGGTGGTTTCCAATTATAACTAGCCTCTCTCTTTTTGGTAGTAATATTTTTAAAAAACTGTCACAATTGTTTTTATTGAACTATAGTTGATTTACAATGTTGTGTTACTTTCAGATGTACAGCACAGTGAATTAGTGGTACATATACATATATATATTCTTTTTCAAATTCTTTCCATTATAGGTTATTACAAGATATTGAATATAGTTCCCTGTGCTATATAGTAGGTCTTTATCATTTATCTGTTTTATATATAATAGTGTATATATGTTAATCCAAAATTCCTAACCCCTCCTGACACCCCTTTCCCCTTTGGTAACCATAGTTTGTTTTCTGCGTTTGTGAGTCTATTTCTGGTTCATAAATAAGTTAATTTGTATCTTTTTTTTTTAAATTCTACATATAGGTGATATCATATGATATTTGTCTTTCTCTGACTTACTTCACTCAATATGATAATCTCTAGATCCATCCATGTTGTTGCAAATGGCATTATTTCATTTTTTATGGCTGAGTAATATACCACATCTTCTTTATCCATTCAGCTGTTGATGGACATTTAGGTTGTTTTCATGTCTTGACTGTTGTAAATAGTGCTGCTATGAGCATTGGGGTACATGTATCTTTTCAAGTTAGAGTTTTCTCTGCATATATGCCCAGGAGTGGGAATGCTGAATCACATGGTAAGTTTATTTTTAGTTTTTTAAGTGACCTCATACTGTTCTCCATTGTGGCTGCACCAACTTACATTCCCATCAATAGTGTAGGAGGGTTCCTTTTCCTTCAGAGCCTCTCCAGCATTTATTATATGAAGTCTTTTTAATGATGACCATTCTGACTGGTGTGAGGTGATACCTCATTGTATTTCTGTAATAATAAGGGATATTGAGCATCTTTTCATGTGCTGTTGGCCATTTGTATGTCTTCTTTGGAGAAATGTCTATTTAGGCCTTCTGCCCATTTTTTGTTTTTTTTTTTCGATATTGACCTGTATGAGCTGTTTGTATATTTTGAAAATTAATCCCTTGTTAGTCTCATCATTTGCAAATATTTTCTCCCATTGTGTAGGTTGTCTATTTGTTTTGTTTCTGGTTTCCTTTGCCTGAAAAGGCTTTTAAGTTTAATTAAGTTCCATTTGCTTATTTTTGCTTTTATTTCCGTTACTCTAAGAGATAGATCAAAAAAATATTGCTGCAATTTATGTCAAAGAGTGTTCTGCTTATGTTTTCCTCTAGAAGTTTTATAGTATATGGTCTTATATTTAGGTCTTAAGTGAGATAATATATAAAGTGTTTAGAACAATGACTGGGACATAAGTATTTAATAAATTGTGAACGTTAATTTTAATAATTAAGCATATGACCCCTTTAAAGACAAATATGCACAATGATTTCCTAAAAATTATTATTCAATGAATATTGTCACTATTTCCAACCAGACCAAAGAGAATCTTATTTTAGGTGTTTGTATCAGTTATAATTAACTAGCTTATGCTGCTGTAAAAACAACCCCAAATTTCTTCAAAACAACAGCTTCACACAGTAAAGGTTTATTTCTTACTCACACTAAATGTCTATTGCATGTCAATAATGGGGGTGCAATGGGAAGTTCTATTTTATATCATCCTCTCTGTGTGACTAAAAAAACTGATGGAGACTTCACCATTGGGAAGGCTGTGGGTCACAGTGGCCAGAGGAACAGTGGTTTAGGTAAGCACTGTCAAATGTCTTCACCAGGCAAAGATAGTTGTTACCTTTCTCATATTCAATTCCATGGGCTAAAGAAACTCACATGGCCCTGCCACAGTATCTCTTGGAAGTGTAATCCTTCCATGTGTCTAGGGGTAGAGCAGAACCAAACATTGGTAAGGAGTGAGTGTCTACCACAGTAGGGTAAGGCAAAAAGGTTGTGAGATAAAATGGGCCTCTGAAATCTTTAACTGTAAAGATTGCACTTACTGAAACAAGCAAACCAATGATAAATCAAGCATTTCATTTATATAGAATGGCTTTCTTATCATTTTATGTAATGGAATCAATTTCATCTTTTATTAAGTCTTAAAACACATGTTAATGATCCTTGAGTATAGCAGAGTGATGGTCCAACTGAAATAGTTAAAATTTGTATATTCTCTTAATTCTGTTTTTTAGTTCATTTCCCCTTAGTTTCCATTGAAATTGTCTGTATATTTATTTTATACAGTTGGTTGTCATTATTCACAGATTCTGTATTTCACCTTTTCACTAAAATGTATTTGTAACCCCCAAACCAATACTCAATTCTCAACACTTTTCAGTGCTTTCACAGTCATTTGCAGATGTGTGCAGAGCAGCAAAAAATTTTGAGTCCCCATTGTGCACATTCCCAGCATAGGTTAAAGAAGGCAGTGCTCTGCCTCCTTGTTTCAGCTCTCATAATATAAACAAGTTTCTTTTTTCTGTGGTCTGTTTAGTGTTACCTTTGCATTCTGTACTTTTTGTTGGTGATTTCTCTGAAATAGTGTGTGGTGCTGAAATGCTGTCTAATGCTCCTAAATACAAGAAAACCGTGATGTGCCTTATGGAGAAAATACATGTTAGATGAGCTGCATTCAGGCATGAGTTATAGTGTGTTTGATGTTAACAAATCAACAATATATATTAAACAGGGGGGTTTTACACAGAAACACATAGGGTTATGTATTAATCATAACCATGCTTTATGTGTGTTTCTGTTTAAAGACGAGATGTTGGCAAACATGATGTGACCAGAGGCCCACAAGAACTTAATCTTGTATTTCTGTGAGAAGCCACAGTTCAGTGTTCACTAATTCAGTTTGTGGAGACTTTCTAGAACTACCATAAGGAATGAGACTTGAGATTTAAATAGAAAGCTTAAAACAGAACAGAATTTTCTAGCACCTGAAACAAAAGAAGTTGAACATCTGAAGACCCATGGGAAATTTGTCATCATTTTGAAGAAGAGAAAAGAGCAATAATTGTTAACCTGACTTGCAAAGTCTCCATTCTCTATAGGTGATGTATTCTGTAGGTGAAGTGTTATGTAGAGTTACCCTGTACAGTGTTAAAATAAAAATTGCTGTGTTCATAATTTTGTTTTCTTAAAGCTAGATACTATTGAGAAAAAATGTGTGGACTTTCTGCTTTTTAAGCTTAGGTTACAGTGTATGGTTCTTCACCATCTCATATAAACTAACTGTGAGCTTTTGTACTCCACCAAGGAAGATAATTTTTTCTTACCATTTCCTTTAAGTAAATTGTTTTTTAAGGAAGAGGCCTTGTTACACTGTCAGTGTATTTCTTTATGAGCCATGGTTTTCTTTTTTAGATTCTTACATAAAATATCCTGATTCCTTCCACATATACTTGTTCAATTAACTAAAACTTTAAATGTAGTGGAAACACCAATTTATATGACAAAAGGCTGCTGTCTTAGAAATGACTGTCTTTGAATTCTTTATAACCAGCTAGGCAGCGTGATGTGTTCTCAGATAAATTAATTCAGGTGTTTGCGGTGCTTTAAAAGTTGATGACTAACCATCTTCCGTGGTTATTTGTGGAAAGGTGTTAGGCAGTCCAGCTGGTTCTCATTTACCAACAGGATTACACAGTCCTCAGTTTATCTCCATTTCATACTCAGAGAGGAACATTTCCATTCCTTTCATGTTTAATGGATCATTCCCACACTTTCTCCCTTTCTAGCCTCTATCTCTAACCAAGGAAAGATTAGTGATGTGACATGCCAGTTGTTTGTGACAGAAAGATATGGAATCTCTCTGTTTGTCTGTCTATCTATCTATCTATCTCATTATTTTATAGACAAGTGCCTTAAAGGAACCACTTGATCATTATTTCAGGTTACAAAATGAGAAATGATCTCCCTTTTTCATGCAAATTATAATGCACACCTCTTCTCTATTAAATTACTCTCAGACAATAATTTAGAGAGAAATTGGCCCGAATTTTACAAATGGTTTTCCATTTTCAACTATACCCTGCTCTGTCTGTGTGAACTCCTGGCACTGAGAACCTGGTAGACTTTGTGCTCCTCAGTCTTTGGCTCTTATTGTGCTATGTTGGTAGTCAGGTGATAAGTCTCTGCACAGGGGTAGAGTGCAGAGATAATCAGATCTGAGGGATGAGCACACTAGCTGCCTCTGTGTCACAATCCTATAGCAAGAGAAAGGAAATGGACCACTGGTTATGATCTGGGATACCAGTTGCTGATTTGTGAATTTGATGATACCTCCCTATTTATCACTTTAAAATATAATAATGCTTGAGTTTAATGTTAATTGTTAGGGTGTTATGTATGCTTTTTGTTTTCATTAGAAATGTCATTTACAAATTGCTACATAGATTTGTACCATTGTGGTTTTAACTCATTTATGTTCAAAAATCAGAGGTGTAATTCAGAATCTTCTGGAGGAGCAACCAGGCATTTGAATTTTGATTCTGGAAATTCTGATGTACCTAAGGCTGAGAACATCTATGACTTGGCAAGATTTTCTTAGACCTGGGCCATACCCTGCTGTGGCAATACTGGCTGTTGGGAGGCCTTTGGGATGCTGCAGTAGGTCAGGGGGAGCCCTCTTATGCCCGTGTGCATGGCTGGTCTGCAGTCCTGGAAGTAGAAGGGAAATCTAGGCTCTTCCCTCTACAAAATAGACCCCTCAGATGCAGAATAATACTGCTCCTCAGATGTCTATTTTCTAAAAGTTTTTTCTACTACATACCTTAAAGTTGTATCTTCTGTAAAACTGTTGTTGCATGTTAAAAAAGCACGTGATTAAGTGTGATTTTTCCCCTTTTTTTACTCCAGACCTCTGTAGTTTGGGGCCCCAATATGTAATCGCTCAGGACTTTATTAAGCCAGTTCAGCAGAGTAACTGAATCTAAATTTTCTAAAAATAGGCTCTTAGAAGTTAATGACTTTCCTCTATCAAAGGCATTGGATGTTACATAATTCATGCCTATGAGTGATGGTTTATGTCCTCGTTTACAAATGCCAACATAACTACCCATCCTCCAAAAGCTTTCATCTCCTTTACCTAGACAGAAATAAATTAAGATTGCTACAGCAGCAGAGTGAATGGAAAGGAAGGATGGATTCACGACCTATTTAGAGAGTAGAATTGACAGGAATTGACATGATGGGAGAGTGGGTATTGAGGTTAACATTTAAGTTTCAAGATGAGTCCGTAAGTTGGATTTAGTGGCTACAAACTGTGATGTAATTTTAGAGTATATCCTTGAATTCCCACCTGCCTACTCAAATCTCCTTCCATCCTCACTGATGATGCAGTGTATGCAAAAAAAAAAAAAAAGGACAAAGATTCTTTCACAGATCAGTATTGCCTTCCCAGCTCTACCTTGTTGGGCACTGTAATCTTGAAAATGAAGGACAGTCGTGGTCATATACTTCAAGGGTCAGGAAGATGAAATAGTTAAGTTCCATCAATTTGGCCCCACTAGTAAGGGTAATCATAAAACTTTAAAGACACAGTCAAGCTATCTGTTTCCAATTGCTCAATTTTATTGTAAGGAAAAAGTTATTACTATTCATAGGTGTTGGAAAGTCTTGCCATATTATGTTAGATGCATGTTCTCAGACAGTTTTCTGTTAAGGAAAGCTAACTTATAAATTCTGTATCTTTGTACTGACCCTAACTTAACTAAATAGTAAAATGCATATGACCTTTATTCCTACTCTGTTATTGTAGCAAAAAAAAAAAAAAAAAAAAACCCAAAAAAACCATGCAATTTTTAGAAACAAGCACAGCCATGAAATCTGGAAATTTAGCAAATATTTTCAGAGCTTGGTAGTAAATAACTTTTCCAGACTGTGTAAATAATAACATACTGTGCCAAATCTCTGCCCTTTATACTTTTCCTTTAAGTTATTTATTCCTGGGAATAGAACACTTGGAAGGTCAGAATACATGCAAATTTACTTACTGAATGCATCTTCGAGGTTTCTATAGTGCCTCCTTTTGTCTCTAACAAATGCTAATGGTATTGACATTCAATTGGCATGACGTTCCTTTTCTTAGTGTTATCTTCTTCCTTAGGCCGTTTACTGTGCCATCTCATTGTATTCATGACTTGAAAAAGGAACCTAGTTCTAAAGCTTGAAATGATTTATCGATCTTAAAAGATGAGATAATTCACTGACAAAATTCAAACCTCCAAAGAACAAAATTCTCAACTGTGATTTCCTAATGAAAAATCTGAAATGGAAGTATCAAAATTATGTTCTTTGCTTAGGATCTTCAAAATAATTTGTTTAGTTCAAAATTCAATCCTTAAAATTCATTTTGAATCATTCTCATCACATATCAGCAGTAAGATTCTTCCATTTGTATAACATTGATAATTATAGCTAATTGTCCTACTAATATGATCTAAATCTGGTTCATTCCCATCTTTGTAACACTGACCATGTGATTAGTGTCAGGAGTTGGCTATTCTGTATATGTTAAATATCTTCTTACAGGTTATACCCTGGAAATGTGAGGGAAAGCTTTGTAGCAATGAAATACTACCTACGAACAGGATTAACACAGATTAACAAAATAGTAAAAAAAAATAGTAAAATAAAATAAAATAAAATAAAACTCAACTTGTACCTATTCTAAATGACTTGGAATGAACCAAATTATCACTTTATGTCAGGAACTTGAGGATGAATATTTATGCTGAGGCCAGCAGCTCTCGAATGGAATGTTGAATCTCTTTATTAATCCTGTTTGGAGGAGGTCATCAGAAAAGTGATTTATTTTTCTCTGTGTAATCTCAGGCTTCAGATATTTTCTCCACAAATAGTGTTTTGAGTAGACAGAGTTGTGGGCTGCAGGAGTAAAACTAGTTTACTGCCTACCAGTCACCCTTTTAGGTAATTTACAAGCACTATCTAATTTTATTCTTATAGAAGCTAATATTTATTATCCTCATTTTTGTTAAGAACACTGACAAAGAGAGATTAAGCAACTTCCCTAACATCTTAAAGGTATGAAGTGACAAAAACAGAGAGATGGACTTAATGCAGTATGGCTCCAACAATCTTTCTTGATAACTACATTATATTGACTCATCTTACGTTAACATCTAATTGGAAACAAGCACGGAAATGTTCATGAAAAAAGCTTGTTTGGTTTATAAGTAAGGATGAGTAAGATTCTGACAGGAGGTCGTGGCAGGATAAAAGAAAGATGCGTTTTGAACTAATGAAACAGCACTGGAAAATACAAGACAATGGAAAACTATGGAGCACATTCAGAAAAAGTTGAAAAGTTTATCTAGACGTGTGTGTGTGTGTGTGTGTGTGTGTGTGTGTGTGTGTGTGTGTATGCATGACACGGGTTTTTTGGTTTTAACTGAGAGATGACATAAGATCTTAAGTATATGATTCTGTTGAAATTCTTGTATTTGTAATCTTGGCCCCCCCCCCCCCAGCATTTGGTCTCTTGTTTATTGTTCTGACTAAACACTCTAAGCCCTCTGAAATACAACATTTTTCCTTCTAAGAGAGGATGCTTAAATGAGTAAGTCAGTGCCTCTCTCTACTCATACTAGCAGATGTTAGAAAGTAGCTCAAGCCTGGAGAAAGAACCCATAACCAGCTATTTCATAGCTGTAATTACAACCATAATAATGAATCATTTCCTTTGGCTGGCACTTGTTGGGTTCCGAGCATAACATTCTGTGGGTTAGCCATTCTGGAAGCATTTCCCTGTCTGCTGATGCATTTTAACAAGGAGGTTTGAGGAATTAGGCCTATAAGAAAAATGTTCCTGACTATATATAAATGCAAGTTTAGTGATAGGTAGTGAGCTCATATGAGAAAGAAGTCACCAAGTCCTGGGTAATGTAATTGTCTTGACTTATTAGGTTGTAGCTTAGAATATAAAAATCAAACTATAAAATATAATCTGCTGTACAGTGTGCTAATTAACCAGCTGGGCCAGCTTTTACAGACTTAATTTTACAGATTTCCCTGAGGACCTAATCTAGTTTGGTGACTCAGAGCTGTATCTCCCCTCCTGCTTGGTCTTAATAGTCATGGCTCCTGGCTTTTTTTTTTTTTTTTTTTTTTCTCCCTATGATGTCAGAGACCTTATCTTTGTCTCTTTTGTTAGATAATATCCTTTCTACATAGAAATCCCCTTGAGATCATCAATATAAGACACTGCATTATAAGTCCAGATTTTCCTACTTCTACCTGCATAGTTTTTTTCTTTGTTGTGAGTAATGCTCGTATTTCAGAATAATAAGTCATATTTCAGAACAACCACCACAAGGTGAAATAGAGGAGACAGACACAGGTAGCAACAAGGGCTGGATTGAACATAAGAATGTCGATTTGGTAGAAAGGCAAAGATTAAGTGGGAAATCAATTAGCTGCAAGCTTTTTCACAGTTATAGCAGCGGGAGATGTAGAAAGGGGAAACGAACAACAAAAAATCAATTCTTTTACTGGCTTTAAGTTTACAAACCAATCCAGCTAGGGAGACAAGTAGAATAATGGAAATAAAAGTCCTTAAAATAGCTTTTTTATTGATGATAAAGATAATATGTGCTTGATGTAGGGTATTTATAAGCTTAAAAGAAAAAAAAATACCTAGAGATCACCATTGTGAATATTTCAATGTATTTCCTTATAGCTTTTCTCTACTTTGAAAATTTTCCCATTAACTTGCTGTCATTCTCTGTGTGTAACTTTTATTCTTCTTTTTTAGCATTATACCATAAACAGTTTGTCAATATGAATCTTCTAAAACAACTAAAACATTTTTTCGTGTTTTTCTATCAGCAGAATGTACACTTATAGAAAAATTTAGAGAATAAAATCAATGAAAGCTATTAATGCTATTGGTAGTGTGTGTATATTATGAGTGTATATACATCTATAGTAATTCTATAATCTGTTTATGTATAGCAGGTATGTGATCACATTATGGTTATTTTGAAACATACTTTTTATTGCTTAGCAATGTATTATGAATATCTTTCCATATATATATATGTATATATGTATATATACACACATACGTCTATGTATACAGGTATTATTTTAATAAATGTATAATATTCCATTATGTGGGTATTCTATAATTGAATGAACCAATCCTCTAAAGTCAGACTTTCATATTGCTTCCAAATGTTTACCTTTACATATAATGCTATAATGAAAAAACCTATGAATATTTTGTCATTCCTTATTTTTAAAAAATACATTTTAAGAATCCGTAAGTTCATACCAATTAACAGAATTCATGTCAATCTCATGTTGAGGTTGATAGTAATGGGATGACTTTTTAAATCATATCTAATTCAATAGGCAGAGCTCCGTTCAATAGCTCAGCTGGTAGAGCGGAGGACTGTAATTCAATAGGCAGATGTTATCTCCTTGTTTTAATTTATACTCCTTTTATATTAATAAGAATTCATTTCTTTCATGTAGTTATTATGTATTTATATAAGCATTTTTTGTAAATGATCTATTTTCATTTTTCATTTTTATTTTAGTGGATATCACTTTTTAAATTAATTATTCTCATGAATTTTAAATTAAGTTAATAAATTAAATTTAAAATTTAAAATTATTATTTTATTGGCTACATGACATAGACATATTTAGCATAATGCAGAAGAGGACTTTTCTTGTTGCCTTCAAATTTTGATTAAACTCTCAAAGCTGAGTATGATGGGGAAAAGTACCACCAGGTTTTTAACAGAGAAACTAGACACACCCTATACACCCTTCAGGGTCTGAGTTTTTTAGAGATTCATCACCACCAATAGTAGCCAGAGGTTAATTTTTGATTTATTAAGAGAGAATATTTTGAAAGGGATTTGCAAGGAGTAGAGAGAACTATGTTGTTTCTCCTCCCTCTTCCAATCTTCAAGCTGAACGAACACCATACCAAGAGGGCTTGACTTACCCTTGGAGTTTGTGGGGCACAGATGATGGAAAAGGCTGGAGGCCAGAGGCTAGGTGGAGCAGACCACAAAAGCAGAGCCAGTAGAGAGGGCAGTGGGAGAGTGTGGCTAGTAATCCTGAGTTTGGCAAGCTGATATGGGATGTTTCCCTAGAGCCAAATGGAGCTGACTACAAATCATCTTGTGAGGATCTCCCCACGTCATTAATTCTGTTTTCCAGGCGTTCAGGTACCAAATCTTGGAGTCATTGTTGACTCCTTTCTCTGTTTTATAAACTAAAACCAATTAGCAAAACCTGTCAGCTCCAGAACCTAACCACCTCCTTCACGGTTACTCACCTCCAGTTCTAAGTGGATTCCTATTGTATGTTTACCTCCCCACCTCCTCTCAATTAATTTCAACATAGCACCCAGATTGATTATTTTAATATTTAAATTGATAATGTTATGGCTTTGTTCAAAACCTTATTTCCAGGCTTCATATCTTAACTCAAAGTAAAAGCTGAAGTCTTAAACATGGCCTATAAAATCCTGTCATCTGGCTCTCCCATTCATTCCTTTCTGAGCTCATTTCCTACCACTTTTCCTGTTCTCATTGTGTTACATACATGGGACTTTCTACTATACTTTTAGCTCATAAAATGTGTGCATACCCCAGGGCCTTTGCACTTACTGTTCCCTCTGCCTGGGACATGTGTCTCCAAATATGCATAAGCTTCCTTCCTTGCTTTATTTAGGTGGCATCTCTGAGGTCACCTTTTCAGAAAGACTCTCCCTGGTCATCTTTTATATACTAAAATCCTCTTCAGTCACCTCATATTTCTGAATTCCATTTTATTTTCTTTTAGGTACTTATCATTATGTGACATTTTTATGTGCTTATTTCTTTATTGATATTGTCCACGATTAGAATGTAAGCCCTTGGAGAACAGGGAGTTTGTTTTGTTTTCTGTTCTATCACCATAGGCTGCTATAGATCATGATACAAGGAAGGCACTCAATAAGTATGTGTTGAATAAATGATGAATGAACTCAGAAGCAATGTTTGTTTAATTCAAAGATGGTCTTTCCTTTTCTTGTTGTATTACTTTTTAGTCATTTGAAGATGAATACATTTCCATTCTCAAGAGACCTATAAATAATAAGTAGGTATTTTCATGGCTAGAATAACTGGTATATGTGTAACCTTTGACTATATGGCAGCTGCATTTATTAACCTCAACTTAATGCTTTAGTTATCATTTACCGTGTAACATGATTTTGTACCCTGCTACAGTGTATTATTGCAATTTGATAAAAATTGCTTGTAAAGAGGTATCACTTTCCTATTTCTGCTGTAACAAATTATCATAAATGTACTGGCTTTAAAGAATACAAATTTATTGTCTTACAGTTTTGGAGGCCAGATATCTGACACAGGTCTCACCAGGCTAAAATCATGGAGTTAGAGGGCTGGTTCCTTCTGAAGACTCTAGAGTAGAATCTGCTTCCTTGCCTTTCCAGCTTCTAGTGACTGCCTGCCTTCCTTGGTTCATAATCCCATTTCACCATCTTCAAATCCAGTGAAGGCATGTCTGATCCAGCCAGGAAAAATTCTTCACTTTTAAGGATCCTTGTGATTAGATTAGGTCCACCCAGATAATCTTCCCCGTCTCAAGCTCCATAGCCTTAATCACATCTGCAAAGTCTCTTTTGCCATATAAGGTAACATATTCACAACTTAGGGTGTGGATATCTTGAGGAGTAGAGGCCTCATCCATTCTCATCATTTCCACAGAAGGAGAGAAAACACTTATCTTTCATGCTTGTCCCTGCTGACCTCTAAGACTAACGTCTCGTTTCTCTCCTTTCAAAACAACTTTCTTAAAAGTATGATCGCTATCTGTTCCTTCCACTTTTCATTTTACCCCTACTCTTTGATCTCTTGTAATTAATATAATTTCAGATTCCACCAACATACTGAAAATGTTCTCTCCAAGCCCAACATAGACCACCTAATCACCAAACTCGTTGATCTTTTTGCTTTGTGTGTCAGAATGTGCCTGAAAAACTAGTAGGAAGATACATAGTTCCCACAACAATCAGGAATGATAGAGGCATATGGCCTAAGTCAGAATATAGACCCCAGCTGCTACTCCCTGTCACATATAATTTGCCTCCTGGCCTCATAATGACCTACTCTCCCTCTCATGTAAAATGTGGCTTACTTTCCTGTCATTCATTCACTCCTTTTCCCAGGATTTGGAATTCTCCAGCTTCACAATCTTCCTCCTGAAATTTGTCTTTTCTTGCACCACGTTTTCTCTGTTGACAGGCACCCATCTTTCTAACTGCTTTAATATCAAAACCTCAGCCCCCTGGTCTTCCTGTTTTAGGCTCCTAAACCAGGTGCCCTTTTTCTGTGGTGAATGATTCTGAGGACAACAGCTTTTCCTAAAGTTACTTAAATGCCCCCCTTGTTAGCTGATCACTCTTTTCATTCACTCTTACCATCGCTGAGTGCCCTGAACAAAACCATAGCTGTGAGGCACTGCTCTGAAGAGACTTACTCCTACTGGACAGTTTTGGATGCTGGCCCAGCTCTGAGTAAGGGTGACCTCTGGTGGACGCAACTCATTCTTTTCTTTTGTAAACATTGTAGTTTTTGCTGTGTGTATTTTAATTGTGGTAAAGTATACATAACAAAATTTACCTTCTTAACCATTTTTAAGAGTATTGTTCAGTAGTGTTACATACATTTACATTGTTGAGCAACCAATCTCCAGAACTCTCTTCATCATGTAAATTGAAACTCTATACCCATTAAATATAAACTCTCCATTCTCCTCTCCCTCCAGCTCCTGGAAACTGCCATTCTACTTTCTGTCTCTATGAATTTGACTATTCTAGGTACCTCATATATGCTGAATCCTACAGTATTTGTCTTTTTGTGTGTGTGATTGGCTTATTTCACTTAGCATGAAGTTCTAAATTTTTTTTTATGTTGTAGCATGTGTCAGAATTTCTTTTCTTTTTAAGGCTAAATAATAGTCAGTGATATGTGTATATCACATTTTCTTTATCTCTTCACCTCTTGATAGACATTTGGGTTGCTTCTACCTTTTGGATATTGTGAATAATGCTTCTATGAACTTGGAGTACATATATCTCTTTGAGACCCTGCTTTCAATTCTTTTGTGTATATACCTAGAAGTGGAATTGTTCAATTATATGGTTATTCTGTTTTTAATTTTTTGAGGAACTGCCACACTATTTTCCATAGTGGCAGCACCATTTTACATTCCCACTAACAGTGCACAGGGGTCCCAATTTCTCCACATCCTCACCAACATTGACTATTTTCGATAGTAGTCTTTTTAATAAATGTAAGGTGATACCTCATTGTGGTTTTGTTGTTGCTCTGTTTTTCACTGTGTTGCCATTGTTTATTGATCACTGACCATGCGATAGGTACTGTGTAAGGTGCTTTACCTAAACTGGCTTATTTAATCCTCACTACAATCCTATGACTGAGGTACTGTTTACCCCAGCTTTCTGTTGAGGAAATGGAGGCTCAGAGCATTTAAGTGATTTTCCTGGGATATGAGGTGGTAGAACTGGAATTTGAACCCGGGTCTGTTTGTCTGAGGAGCATACTTTGAATGGTGATGCTCCCTTAGGTCTGTGTACCTGGTTTGTTTTAGGTTTCTTTTGCATTCTGTTTTAAAGTTATTGAAATCATCCCTACTTTTTATTCCTGTCACTAGGAACTCTGTTCATTGATCCTAGAACTAACACACTGATGATAAGGGGGCAAATTCCCAGAATTTTGTGGACCAACACCTTTGTGTTCTGTTGCTCCTCATCACTCATTGAACACATACGCCTGTACGATGTGCTAGTTCTGGTGCTGAGAACACAGCAGAAGAGACAGAATAGCTAATTGCTTTCATGAACTTTTCCTCCCCAACTTTATTGAGATATGTTAACAAATAAAGATTGTATATATTTAGGGTGTACAACGTGATGTTTTGATATTGACTACCCTTTAAAATTAGTTGACAAATCTATCCCTAACTGCCTAAGTTTAGAGTCAGTCTAAGTCTGAACTGTTGAAACGTACATTACATGTATTATATCATTGCTTTGCTATTTCATCTATTAGGGGCTATAAGTACCTTGAAGGCAAGGGGTTTGCTTAGACTTCTTCCTATCTCCTGTAACATCAAGAAGAGGCTGTTATTAATAATAGGTAATCAGTGAATATTTAAATTACAAATAACAATATGATCTACTGGTATTATTAAATCTGGATATAAAATATAATTTTAGATCAGTGGACTTGACAGTGGACTTGACAGTGGACTTGACTTTCCCCAATACTGATTTGCATTGCAAAATAATCATGTATTAATTGCAAGAATAAATTTTTAATTATAAATATTATTAAAATAAATATTTATATATTTTACTTATTTAACATAAAAATATTATTTAAAAAATTGAGCAACATTGAGATTTTTTATATTTGCTTTGGAATATATGTGTTTTGAGAGAGAAAGAGAAAAAGAGGATTTTCTTTTAGTTAATCTACCTATGTGCATTTTTATTACATTTATATCAAAAACTTTAGGAGATAAAAACCTCATTTTATTGGCTGAAAAAATCTTTACATTGAGTTTGGTTAGCAGAAATAAATATGCAAAGTTTACAAACTTTTTAGACAATTTCTCCAAGAAAACTTACCATGCTTTGATACTTCAACCTGATTGATTAAAAATATGGTATTTTTAAAGGTTTTTTTTTTTTTTTAATCACAGTCTTTACTACTTTCAGCTTAATCCTAGCAGTTTGGGTATATAAAAATGGGTTTCCTTTCCTCTTAGAGAGGCATAGGACTCTAAACACAATTGCCTTCAAGGCAATTCCCTTTTCTTTAAAGTGTAAATACCACCTCTACTATCAAACAGAGTGAAGTGTGAAATGTAATCATCAACAAGCTTCATTTCATATTCCCATGCCTTTGAATCTATAAGAAAATTACCTTACATCTGTTACCAGTGTGCCACAGAGGATGTACTTTTATTAGCATTCCTTGTTCCGAAGAAGACTTTCACTGTGGTCTGAGCATGTTTTTTCTAAATTGTCCCTGGGTCTGTGAATCTCAGCATGGATGTGGAATTGAGCCTCCTTTATAGTATGAGAGGCAGTTCAGCTGAGTGCTCTGCAATTCTGATTGCCGTCCAGATGAGAAGAGGCTTTGTGTTCATGATTTTAAGGTGCCAAGGGCTGAAAGGGGATGATGCCAGCAATGCACCTTACCTGACTTGCACATTTAGAGGTGTTCAGAGCCAGGGCATGGAGGAAGCACCATTGGTCTTTGTTGATAAATCAGTCCTGAATTTGATTGGGTGTTTTTGCTGGTTTTCAGAATAGATTTCTACAACATGCTCTTTTCTGTCAGAGAGTGAAGAGACTGCCTGTTGTTTGTTGCCACGAGATGCTGAAGGAACAGGCAATCTCCAGGATAACTGGACGCAACGCAGCACACTCACTCTGCTCTCTTCATCATGGTGTGCTTGCAGAAGCCCAGTGCACCGGTTATTGCTTCCAAGACCTCCTTCCCTCTCTTTATTGATTATCTATGAAACGTATAATGAACAAATAAGAGAATAAACACATGGGTATAAAGAAATATTTGTTTCATAATCAAATAGTTTGTGCAAGATTGAATCACTGACCTTTTGACCACCAGATTAAACAACTTGTAGTACAAGCAATTGGAGGGACATTTTCATGTTGAAGGTGAATTTTTAAGAATAGAAGGAAAAGAACAGGTATCAATGAAGCACAAAGGGTGTTCTTAGTGTTACTTAATCTTAACAGGGATCAAGATCTGAGAAAAGTCTAACAAAATTGTTCAGTGTTGTAGGGGGCATCATAGACGTCCAATCTTGTGATTCTCAAGCTTGATTGCACATTTAAAATTATGTAGGCATTTTTCATTTTAATTTATTATTGAAATGCAGTAAATAATAAGTTATTTTGAAATATAAGGTACAAACCATGAGTGTTTAGCACAATTAATTTTCTCAAGGTGAATATACCCATGGTATATGGTAACCAATAACATACTGAGAAATAAAACATTCTTAGCTATCAGAAGCCCCCGTGTTCTTAGTCATTACCTCCCTGTAGAAGGGACCCCTGTCCTGACTTTGAATACTGTAAAATCTTTTTCCTTATTTTTTTTTAAATTTACATCCATGGAGTAATAGTGTATTATACTCTTCCTTGTCTGTCTTTTTTTTCCCTTCATTATTCTGCTCAACACTGTTTGTGAGAGTCTGCAAGTAGCAGCAATGTATTTGCACTTGTTGTTGCCTAATGCTCCATTTGTGAATATGCCACAATTTATTCTACTATTGATGGACATTTGGATTGGTTACAGTTTTTGGCTATTGCAAATAGTGTAGCCATAAATATGGCTTTAAGAATATTTGGGGGAATACATGTAAATATTTTGTTGGGTGTGTACCCCGAAAGGGAATTGCTGGACCATGGTATATGTTTGGTTTAGCATATACAACCACTTATTTTCCTAAATAGTTCTACCAATCTATACTCAACTTCTATTTGCTCCACATTCTTACCCATCTAGGAACTTAAAAAAAAAAAAGTCAATACCCAAAGGTCCACCTGGGTTCCACCAAGAAGAATTAAATCAGAGTTCCTGGGGCTAAGACCCAAGAACTTGTATTTTTAAAAATCTCCCCAGATGGCACTAGTGTGCATCAGAAAAGAGACCAAAAATCAGCACTATTCAGATGGGGTAACTGGGGTATGAAGGGATGAAATGCTTTGGCCCAGGTCACCAGTGAGAGGCCCAGGGCTAGATGCCAAGTCTGCTGCCTCCTGTTCCAGACTTTCTCTTCACAACCAGTCTCATTTGGAGGTACTTCCTCACTATTTCAGTTTCATACTGTGAAAGTGAAGCATTGTTTCAGGTTTTGTGAGATAGGTAGAGCAGATATGTGGGATTGGCTACATAATTTATGGAATCCAGTGCAAAGTGAAAATGCAAGACTACTTGTTTAAAAATAATTAAGAATTTCAAGACCATGACAGCAGAGCATTCAACCAAGCATGTGGCCCTACTGAGAGTGGGGCCTGTGCGATTGCACACCCATGAAGCTGGCCCTGCAGATGTTATCATTTGCAAGTTAAAGATTAAAAGCAACTTAGTAAGGGGTCAAATTAAGAGTAGAGACTGATCTGATGATGCCTGCTTTGCCTTTCTGGCCTAGAGGGTGGGCATATCCCTTTTCTGTAGAATTTTCTAAGATAAAGTGAGTAAAAGTGATATAGACCATTACAAAAAACTTACAGAGGGAGCACATTTTTAAAAATATGGTATCATTTTGCAAAAGGAATAAAGAATATATTTTGGGAAAACAAAATCCAATTAACTGCTGTTAAAGCTGCCACCTGGGCTCCTTGCCTTCACTCTTTGTGGACATCTCTGCTCTATTTTCTGAGACGTTTGGCTAAGAATTTCCATCCTGATGTTTGGATCCTCCCAATAGATACCTTCATAAGCTGTGTGTTGGGGGTGGTAGAAGAAATAGATGGAAATGTCTACTCTTCTTATTGCGGTAAAATCTTCTAGTAACAAATGGAACTGTGACAGATATCAAATGAGCATAGAGTTGGAAAAATATTGTAAAAAGAACTAATTCTCAACTCTAGGTGTTGTATGACAAAGTAAGGATAATTAAAAACCTACTCCCACCATCTCCAGTTAATCTGTACCCCCTGCCTTCTCCCCAAATTATTCTCATAGGTTATTCCATGACCAGCTTCAAAACTAGAGACTAAAGTTGTAATCCATGAGCTTCGTTATCAGATATCTAGTTATATGGGTGTAATTTCTGTTCAGTTCTGGTCCTAATGAAGTTTCTCTTTGCCTCTTTTTAGTTGTTTAGGGATGTTTGTGGAGTAGCAAGGAGTAATATGTAACTGATATCTTTTTCCTTAAAGTGTTCTATGTTTTTATGAATGGCTTTGGCTGAATTAGTCTGCCTCCTGAAGACAGGCAAGACCATTTCTGACTTGTGCTCCTCTCCCACACCCAGACCGTTGTAGCGTTTCCATTCCACGAGAGTGAGAACTCGGGGGTCAGAACTCAGAACTGAAGCCCAAGTCACCAGACAATTGAGTTAAAGTGCCTATTGCCTTAAAAAAATCTTTTATCCTCCTTTACCTCTTCACAGTTAAATGGTGATGTTATGATCTGAATTGTGCCCACCCTCATCCCAAGTGCCTATGTTGAGGTCCTAACCCCTAGCACCTCAGAAGGTAACTAGAGTCGTCTTTCCTTATCCCCAGTTTCTCTTACAGGGTTTCAGTTAGCCACTGTCAACTGGGGTCTGAAAATATTCAATGGAAAATTCCAGAAATAAACAGTTAATATGTTTTAAATTGTGCAAAGTTCTGAGTAGCCAGATGAAGTCTCATGCAGTCTCACTCTGTCCCCCAGGGATGTGAATCACTTGTCCAGCATGTCCTGCATCTCCTGTTAGTCACTTAGCTGCAGTCTTCGTTATCAGATGACCGCTGTGGTATCACAGCACTTGTGATCAAGAAACCCTTATTTTACTTACAGTGGCCCTAAAGCACAAGAGTGGTGATGCTGGCAATTTGGATATGTCAAAGAGAAGCCATGAAATGCTTCCTCAAGTGGAAAACATGAAAGTATTTGAGTTAAGAGAAGGAAAAAAAATTGTTTGCTGAGGTTGTTAAGCTCTATGGTAAGGACCAATCTTCTTTCTATGAAATTACGAAGAAAGAAAAAGGAAATCATGCTTGTTTTGCTGTCATACCTCAAACTGCAAGAGTTATGACCATTTATAAGTGCTTAGTTAAGATGGAAAAGGCATTAAGTTTAAATTTGTACAATAAGATATTTTGAGAGGGAGAACACATTCACATAAGTTTTATTATAGTACATTTTATAATTGTTCTATTTTATTATTAGTTGCTGTTAATCTCTTACTGTGCGTAATTTGTAAATTAAACTTTATCACAGGTGTGTGTGTATAGAAAAAGACACAGCATATATAGCATTTGGTATCTATGATTTTGGGCAATCCACTGGGGGTCTTGGAATGTTTCACTTACTGTTAAGAGGGGATTATTATATATTTGGCAAATGGGCCTTTAAAGAGATAATTCAGATGAAGTGAGGGCATTAGAGTGGGCCCTAATCCAGTATGACCAGTGTCTTTATAAAAAGAGGAGATTAGGAAACGGGGACACACATAAGAAAGACAAGGTGGATATAGACGTAGAAGACAGCCTTCTACAAACCAAGGAAAATGGCCTCAGAAGACATCAGCCCTGCTAACACCCTGATATCTGATTTCTAGCTTCCAGAATTGAGGGGAAATAAATTTGTTATTTCAGCCACCAGGTCTGTGGTTCTTTGTTATGGCAGCCCTAGCAAACTAATGTAACGCTGACTTCAAAGACTGTTTTGTGGAATAAATGACACTGGCATGTTGGTTAGCTGTCAGGTGTGAAGTGGGTGTTAGTTACTGCTGAGGCCACTAACTTTTCTGCAGCACATGGTCTACCTGTCTCCCTTTATCTCCCTTCTTGTCCCACTCTCCAATTTTGCCCTTAACTTAGAACCTGCCTTCTAAAGACAAGATGATTTAATTCAAAGGGAATTAGGTATTTCTCGCATTGTATTTGTGTGTTTCTTTATTTGTTTACTAACATTTTAAATAAGAATCCTCAAGTGTCCCTTTCCTTTTTGAGAGGTCAAATCCAAAGTAAAGTCATAGATGTAAGTGTGCTCCCGGGTCTGGTGAATCCTCTCTGAATTGCATCTGTTCATTCATACTAAAACAGAAATATGAGAAAGAGGACAGATTGATGTTTTCAGGGGCAATCCCCTGATAGTCTTTTTCTCTTTTGCTGAAGGACCATTTTTCTTGTTAGCTATCCTTAATAAAAGCTCTCATTTTATTCAATAGACTGTGCTAATATTACCCTGAGAGTTTAGTTAGTATTTATATAGCAGAGTTTCCCTAGAAGCTCAAAGCACTATATAAATATTGTCTCATTAAAAACTCATATATCCCCATGAATTAGGTTGGTGGCTGCTGTGACTTCCCTGATGTGCAGTTGGAGAAACAGAGGGTGAGTGGTTTTTGCAAATTCAGAAAAGCTGGGAGGGAAATGCAGAAAAGCAGCACCTTCTCAGATTTGGTGATAAAGCCTCAGGCCAACTCCCCAGATTTTCACAAACTGAAGGGCATTGGGTGCAAAACCACCAGCCTACGTTTTGATGAGTAATTAAAACATTGTAAACATTAGAGCATTGCTTTTCTCTGCAGACTGGAGCCCTGTGTTTTAACGGGTGAGGGCTGAAAAGTACCTTACAAGTAGGACTTTGGCTTTTCTGCTTTTCTTTCTTTTCTTTTCTTTTCCCTTCCTTCCTGCCTTCCTGCCTTCCTCTCCCTCCCTCCCTCTGTCCCTCCCTTCCTTCCTTCCCTCCCTCTGTCCTTTCTTTCTTTCCTTTTCTTTCTTTCCTTTTCTTTCTTTCTTTCTTTCTTTCTTTCTTTCTTTCTTTCTTTCTTTCTTTCTTTCTTTCTTTCTTTCTTTCTTTCTTTCTTTCTTTCTTTCGCTGAGCTTTATTCAGATCACTTTGGATAGTCTCATTTCTGAATCTCTTTAGTAATCTTTTCATAGTAGTAACTACAAGGTCCTACCACAACCTTTCAATTTACTGATGGTTTTGTTCTGCTTTAATCAGCAATCTCCTAATTCAAGGGTATTATTCTACATTTTTTTTTACCCTTTTATTGCATTGGACTTCCTCTGTCTTTATTTATTCCTCTGCAAATCCTGCATGGGTTAGTTACATGGCTACAAAAACTAATAAATAGGCTTATCAAATTAATTGCTAATAAAAATTGCTTAATAAAATCTACATAAGTAGCAATGCAGAATACCATAAAGCTGTACCGTAAATCAATTGATGACAGAGATCAAGCGTGAAGGGACTGTCACTGTTAAGGTTGCTTCTTCCCCAGTAATGAACTGGTTAATGGAACCAGTAGAGGAGGTGGTATGCAAAAACAGTCCAAGTCTAAGAAAGAAGCCAGAGGGGAACCAAGACACTGCAGGTGGATTTCCTGCTTATGGGTCAGGGCTGAATTGAAATTGTGACTGCAGGACTGACAGGTTTTTATTATAATACTCACCTCCCTCTGAAATCTGGTGAACAGCTTCCCTGCTGATTCAGATAATGCCCATTGCTGAACATCTGCAGTTAGAGAAAGGACTATTACTTTTGGCTGAAAGCTTTCTGATAGAGGAAAGTTCATTAGAAAAGAAGCAGCAGCCTTCACCTGCAGTGAAATGGGAATATGCCACGGATTTTTAATTCAGCATTTTCGTAGCACAGCATTTTCAAGCGTACCTTGTTTCTTGAAAGGTTTTGAGATTTATCCCATGGAAGACAGTATTTCTGAGGTCTTTTGTTCTTTTGCAATACAAAAATACCTCTCCTTCTGTCTTTTCTTATAAATTAAGGAAGCCTAATTCTTTTGTGCTGTTATCAGATTCAAGATTATAACAGCATAATTTCCTTTCAGAAAGTTTTTTTAAACAAAGTTATTAATTCCTTATATTGATGATTAAAAAAAAAAAACAACAGAGGATAGAACAAGAGGGTTTTATCCTCTAACAAGTAATGTTGCACTTTCTCAAGAGGCATATGCTATAAAAGAATTTGTTAAGGACAGGCTGCAAAGAATACATACATTTAAATTAAGCAAGTGTAGGCTTTCACATGAGAGTGAAATCCCATCTGCAACAAGCTTTTAAGAGACACAAGTCAGAAAGTGTATACTGTTACAATTCCCAAAAAATTTTCATAAGAAAATTCAAAATTTATTTAACAGATTTTATGTTAAAAGCATGATTCTAGGTATTTCTCAAGATTAAAGTATTTTAAAGTCCTACAAAGCCCTACTTACTCTATTCTCTAATGCTTATTTAATTTGTCCAAAGATATTATCTCTTGTCAGGCAATAACATCTCTTCCCATAGATGATCTTTTTATCTTTTGCACGAAAGAAAAATTGAGAAGAACTTTTGCACTGTTGACAGAAGTAGGGGAGTGACAAATTTGAGGAAAATCCAGAGACAAGATCTGGCACAGCTGGTAAGCCAGTTCAGGGACCAACAGAAATGGCAGAGCAGGGGAGGCACTTTGATTGGCTTCCCTGTATCATATGCGCACCCCATGTTACAAAAGAGTCAGCCTATCCAGTAGGGTTCTACCAGGCAAATGTGCCAGGGAAGAGAAGCAAGAAAGTCAGGGCCTGGGGGTCTGAGGAAGCTCAGTAATCATTTGTTGCTCTCACAGGTGCCCTGGCCTTTCTCAACATAAGAAGGTTCCTATAACCTGATAGCTTATCTGTTTATGATCCTTACTGTATGCTAGACATGTTCTAAGCACTTTATATATATTAGCTCCTTTAATCTAATGATGAGAATGGGTCCTCATTTCTTTTCACTCCCACCTTACATACATACACCTACAAACACACATATACATAAGTATTATGCATATATATTATGTATATGCACATATTAGCTTTTGATTTTTAATCAAAATAATGTGTATGTTATCTGTATATATTATTATATGTGTACATATTATCTTTAGATTAAAAAAAAATCAACCACATTTACATCCCATCTCCTCTGGCAGCCCTTCTTTGTGAAACCCCACAGTGGTGGCTCCTGCAATGCCACTGACATAGGGACTCCCCAGGTCATGTCCGTTTACAGTCATGTTAGAGTTTTGTTCTTGTTACTCGACTGCATTTTAAACTGTTTGAAGGTGGGGATAATTACAGACATGTTTTGGTGTGCCAGGTAGCTCATACAGACTTGGCACAGGGTATATGCTCATCTGTTTGCTGAGGAGTGAGAATCTGACTGGAGCTTTCAAAAAAGAGTGGAATTGTGGTTGGCAGAGTTGAAGGGAATTATTTATTTACTAGATCATAATTTATATTTTCCTCTGTCAAAGCAAGATCTCTTCTCAAGACTAAAATTCCAATCACAACTGTAGATATAAATATAGCTAGAAACTGGAAAATGAGATTATATAGATAATTAGACATTTATTCAGAGAGTGAATGACTGTACTGACTTTCCCCCATGAAACTGGCTTTATTCATCTTTATTTATAATTTAAAACTAACTTATATTGCTTTTATAAAAATAATACTTACTTCCTTTACTTGTAACTTTAAAAAGTGAATTCCACTGATTCAGTGTAATCATAAATGACTCGTAGATCAATTGAACAAAAAGGGCTTTGAGTGTCCTCCATTTTGCAAATGAGGAAACTGAAACCCAGATACTTTAAATGATTAGGCCAAAGTCACACATTTGGTTGCTAGCAGATCCAGGACTGTTGATTTAGAATATATATTTTATTCAATAAAGATTCAGGCCTAGCAATTACCTTCTGGATAAGAACTCAATACGTATTTGTTGGGTGAATAAATTATCCTTGTTGGGCACTGATGGATCAGAACAGAAGCTGGCCTGAATAACTGATGTGGCCACAGTGCTGCATATGGACTAAATGTCAGTGCTGAGAGCCAAGACACTAACCACTGGGCACACATCAAATGAGGCAGATGCTCAGGGCTCAGGATTCATTTAATTCAACCCTCTCTTTTTATAGATGTGTCCCAGGCCACACATTCAAATCAAGAAGTAGACATCAGGTTGTAAGTTCCTGGTGGTCAGTGCTTTCTGCTACCTCATGTCTAAATGTGTGGATAGAAATGAAGTGAGGTTATAGTAAACAGAATAATTTGATTGATAACAACTAAATGGCTGAATAACGAGGCAGCAGCAAGTTAGTCTTACAGGTAGAATAACTGAAAGGGTAACCTAAACCATGAGCAGAGAAAGAGTGAAGATGAAACTCAAATAAGAAAATAAGAAATCAAGAAGTTACAGAGATCGTGAAAGTCTATAACTAAAATGCATCATTTAAAATTATAGATAATGGAATCCTTAAAACTCTTCCTAGAATGGGTTGCTTCACATTCAAACTAGGACAAACATAAGGAAGGAGAATGTAATAGTTGTAATTGACTTGTCAGCCAGTATCTTCAATCATATTTTTTTGGTTTCAGCATTCTAATACCTCTGTAGAATCCCAAACCGCTGATGCCTAGAGTAGCAGAGTCCTTGGCAATGAGATAAAAGACATTCTGTGAAGAGAGTTATGCCACTATTTGAAACCTTTTCCTCTAAGTTTTGAAATGTTGCCCCACGAAGATAAATAGGATGCGGATTGAATACCCTAACCCAATAATGAACCAGAGTAGTCCTGCTAGGGAGTCACTTTTATCCTCATTTATCACAGCAGAAATTCAATAAGTTCTATGTGAAAGTTAATACACCTGGAAGTAATGGTGTAAGATTTTTTTTTAAGAGTTATAGATTATCAACGTTACAACTGAAACCAAAACAATTAGCGGAATTAAAATGGTTTTTCCTTTGCCAGCAGAAATAGGGAAAGAAAAAGTATGACAATTATTCATCACCTTTCAAAGTTTTTCTCTACTAGTTTTCACTTTTGTTTTGAGCCTTGTGTACACTTTACTTTTATAAACTTTTTTAATATAGAAGAAGAGGAATTACTTTTTTTTTTTTTTTTTTTTTTTTTGCCATGGGGCTGGGGGTGGGAAATGTCCTGCTAGGAGCCAGAAATTTGAATGAAATGGAGAGTTTCTTCAAAGGACATGTCAGTAGTCTCCAGTCTTTTTTTAAAATGAATGGGCGGTATCAACCAATCAAATTAAGATATGTTTGGCTACTTTCCCAATGCGTCCCCTTTCTCTCTAGAGCTACTTAGTGACTCATCCTTTCAATAATGATTTAGCAGAGATGTGATGAGTGAAGAATTCTGTAATGTACCCCAAAACCAAATCCAACTGCTTTTTTAGTCACAATTTATTTTACCACTCCCTCAATTTATATAAATAATGACTAAGTTGCATTTTCAAATTTCTTAATATTATACTAAATAAATGCAACTATATAATACATATTTGAGAATCCACTGATGTTCCCTAAGAAGGAAAAGTAGCTCCCAATACACTTCTTACCTTTTTTAATCTTCCACATTATT
Source organism: Camelus bactrianus (assembly GCF_048773025.1). Classification (NCBI taxonomy): domain Eukaryota; kingdom Metazoa; phylum Chordata; class Mammalia; order Artiodactyla; family Camelidae; genus Camelus; species Camelus bactrianus. The sequence goes on from NC_133541.1 coordinate 68,035,187, forward strand.
AGGCACTCTGAGTGTATTTGCCAGTCAGTATGCCTGTGTTATAAATCATATGAATGTGTATACCCATTGACCACCCAGGACACAGTAATGTTATTGATCATCCACACTTTCACACCTAGGCAATTATTGCTGAAATGATCAGACCTTCTGAAATCTGAGCCATATGCCACCAACTCATAAATCAAAGCTGGAGCTCAGTGAAAGCTTGAGTGGCTCTGTACACTGAGACAGGATGCAAATTTCTTTTGCTCCATTACTCTTTGTGAACCCTGGGGAGGAATACCTTTACTGTGAATCCTCTCATTGTCTGTATCCCAAGAAGCCCAGCTATGGTTTGACAGGCACTCTGTTAGTGGAAGGCAGTGTGATTCAGACAAAGGAGAAACTGACAGCCTCACTCTGGAGTGCATGAATATTTAAAAGTGTTAACATTGCACATGACTGGTAAATAGTGATTTGTCATGCTTAGACTGAATGAATTTTGCATTTATTTTGCTTTTGTATTTTGAAGGTCTAAATAAAGGAAAAAAGAGTCCTTTGCCCTTTTAAGCATGTCATTTTCACTACAAAACCATCTGTACCTTGTTTCATTCAGTCAATTGACAAAAATTAATGATTATACTAAAAAAATTGCATGTGAATCTTTAATTTCTGATTTCATATTGTAGTTTCTAATTGCATGAGCTGGACTTACAATTACCAAACTTTCTATTTCCTAATTTTAGGGCCTTTTACAGATAATTTGTCCATATTTGATCTTTATTTCCTCAGCTCTAAAATAAGGGCTTGTGTCAAAACAGAGGGCATGTTTTATTTGACTAGCACTTCATTATCAAGATAGATCTTAAAACTAATAATAATTAGGTTTTTAAAGTTTAGAGAACAGATGATTTTTTTCCTAATAATAATTCATATTTTTGGTATCTTTTGAAAAAATTGTAAGATCTAGGAACCAAGACACTGGGACCAATTTGAAGGCAAGAAGCCGCTGCACCATTTAGGTGATGGTGTGCGCTCTCCAGTGTGCCACAGTTCTCGTGCTCCTTATTAGATTTCTCTAGCATTGAGACTTACTAATGGTTGCCATTTATGCAGCCCTTACACTACAATATCCTGCAGCTGACCTGCTTTGCTCATTTATATTTCCTATCTTGTCTTTTGAGCATGTGTTTGCAACCTCTGGTGCCTAAACTCTTAAAGTATTATGATAAAATGGTTTTATTTTTTGAGAAGGGTCAAGAATAGTTTAGCTCTACAGCAAGACATTTTGTTAAATCCTAAGCTGTTTTTTAAATTTCTAAAAGACATGTTATGTTTGGTGGTTTGCAGTAATCATACGTGAAGGAAACATGGGCTAGAGTCCGCCTAGTTTCTAGATGCTGCCTGTAGTTTCTTGTTCCATGGACTTCAATATAGCTGCTTACCACACCAAGTAAGCAAGGAGTCTCTTCCTCTGGTCTGTTCAAATGGAATCTTATAAAATTTAACCTAATCATGGGAATGACATGCTATCACCTTTGCATAGTCTATTTAAAAAATTTTTTTTCCTTTTTCAGTTTTATTAGGTAGAATTATTACAGTTCAACTGCACACGTACATTATATTGCATGCAATTGATTGGAAGCAAGTCACAGGACCCACTTGCATTCAAGAGGAGGGGACTGTACAGAGGTGTGAACATGAGGAGATGAGAATCATTGAGGTCACATGAGGGTGTGTCTGCTTCATATGGTGAAATATTTTTTACTTCAGTAAACATTTATTTACCACTTTCGGCATATAGCCTTTATTCACTTAATGAAAAAGAAAGAAAACTATAATCATAAGTACTTTCAAAAAGATACAGTTGAAAAGATTCAGCTCCTACTTTCTAGAAAGTTAGAGTTTAATGTGAAAGCCAGATCAGTAAATTTATAGTTCTATTTATATTCTAAAAAGTATTCAAAATATGTTTAGAATGTGCTTCTGAGACTCTCTTAGATTAAAATATGTACCTTAGACCATATTTACCTGTGACAGTGGACTTAATTTTTTCAACAATTTATTTAAATGTATTTGGTTCTTTTGCTTAGCTCTGTTTGCCAGAAAAATGAATTTGATGATTGTTGTAGATGGTGGCTTTCATTCTCCACTTGACTTTACTAGTGTAAGTATGTTATAAAACCAGCAAGGAGAATAGTCAATGCTAAGCACAGAATAGGTCATCAATATCAATATGGGTTATTAAAAACTTTACTTATCTTGTCCTTCATGGAGCAGGAGGACTGTCAGTGGAGAAAGCATGTTAGAGATTCTTCATAGTTATTGTAAATGCTTTAACATGACACTGAGTTTCTCATGGCGGATTGTCTATAGAAAAGTTATACTATGTATCAAAAATGATATGTCTTACTGCCTTACTTGATCATACCCCTCCCTAACACATCTTACTCTGTTCCTACCCATCCCCACCCCACCTTCGGGGGAAAAAAATCACATTCCAAGCGCTGACACAAATTTCTACAAATCAGATTGCAGTCAAAGACTTTAACTGCAACAATTCTTAAAAGATGCAAACACATGGAAGACATGGGACTATATATAGTCTCTACTTAGTGTGATTGATAGCAAAACCTCACTGGGCACTGAGACCTGTGATCACTGCAGAGACAGCATGTGTTCCCTAATTAGGAGAAAAAAGTGCTTTTCACTGTTTCATTTTGATGTTTTTAGCAGAGAGAATAATGGAGCACTGTTCATATTGCACTAAAAATTATCCACTAAAATTTATCCTGTAAATTCCTCTCTTAGAGACGAATTTCTATATATTCTAAGTTCCTGTCAATATATGTGTATGTGTAAATAGCAAATTAAAGAATGTCTTATCTGTGGATGGGCCTCTATTCCCTTATTTGCTGAAAGTAAAGCCATAGCATTTGTCCAGTTTTTTTTTTCCCAATTTCCTTCAGAGAGGAAAATGTGACCATATTTGCCTTTTTTACATTTATATTTCACAAATCAGACATTCCAATTTAAATTGGTTGCTGAAATCAATTTTTGGCGTAAATTCTTGCCAGCCAGTTCTCTTTGGCTTTGAGTGGACTGCTCGTTTTTATCTGAGTTCTGACATTAAAAAAGAAAAATACTCAATTGGCATATTTTTATTTTCATTTATTAATGATCTGCAGGATATTTAGACTTGGTGAATAAATGGGTTTTATCCCTATTTTACAGAGGAAAATAAGACTTAGGATGTTAATGGTCCTGCCTAGTTCCTCTTGGTGACTAGCACCTGGGATGAATAAAAAGGAGAGGCATGAATATGAATGTATTGATTATGACAGTGAAGGAATCAGGAGTTTTTATTTTATTGCATCAGATATTCCACTTGCACACACATGTGGATACAGTAGATTATTATTATAGATTCACAGTTTGCATTTGCAACTGGGAGAATACTGTATGTAAATAAGGCCATACATATGCAGTCCATTTCCAGTCATCTAAGAGCTGACTGACTGAATTTTCTGAGTATAGGCTTTTCCTCCGGTCATTTCATCAGACTCCATCAGGCAACTGCTTCATTTGCAAGTATCTCCTCATTTAAAATTCCCCATTAATCTTTGTTGGGCCTCCATTATGAAATAATGATGTGTCAGTTGTCTGTTCCAGAATTATCTTCCGAATATTTTTGCCTCTGTTGGGCAGCAGTGTCAAATGTATTAGTGTGTCAAATGTGAATGCATTGTTGGTAATGGTGTTTTAAGTGAAATTTCAAGGATATAATGACTAAAGAGAGGTTTTTGTGATGAGAGTTATTTTCTGCATGCCAAAATGCTTTTTAATGGTCAGTTTCTTGCCTGATTTCATTTCCAGCATGCTATGGCATCAAGGATTTTAAAGTCTGTTGTAAAGATGTATAGGAATGAGGCAAAAACAACTGAAAGGAAGTACTAGTAAATTTCATGTGTAAGTGCCTGGATGAGCCAGCAGCTTAGAATAGGAAAAGTGTCAGTTGGCTTAGGCTGGGCTACTCTCCAAAGTGAAAGTGCATTCAGATGATTTCTTTCTATGAGAGATTTGCTTCTGGCAGGAATGTCATAACCTGTGTATCTCACAACCCTGCACTTTATAATCAAGCGGATCAAGTTGAATTGCTTAGTCCTCATTATATGTGTCCTGTGGGTTAAAAGCTGAATAACACACAATATTTGCTCTTGGGAAGTTTATAGGCTGGTGGAGCTTACCATCAAAAGAGTAAACCAATAAATACACAACCAAGAGAAACTTGGAAAAGATGCTAATTGAGCACTACGTGTGGAACTATTAGATAACAAAGATCTATTTTTTCAAAGTCAACTGAGCTGAGCTCTAGTCTGGCTGAAAAAAAAAGCTGTGACATCTCAGAGAAAGAGAGGATCAACACAGTAATTATTATAATAACTGTCATGAGTTGAGTTACCAAGAAGCAGCGCCTGAGAAAGGTGATCTATTGAGAGTGTTTTCAGAAGAAACCTGGAAGGCAGGTGAAGGAAGCAGGAAAGGGTTGGGGAAGAAATCAGGTAAATATGTGGTCTCGGCTTGATCCTGCAGGGAGCTCTAGGGTGTGATTGGCACGACTGAGTTTTCACACTTTGGGGTGTGTCAGGCTTGTGTATCCCATATCAGTCAAAATTGGCTGCAAGATGTAGCGTATCTTGGTGAGTTGGCTCCTGTCCCCTGAAGGCAATTTTCTGGAGAGGCACAGCTGTGAGTTATTTGCAGCTCACTGTGACAGCAAATCAGGGATGGATGTGTATATGGGCCTGGTGCAACAAGGACTAATGTTTATTGCATGCTTCATGTTAGAGGGGCCAGCACTCTTACAAGTGTTTTACATATATAAAATGTATTAATTCTATGAGGTAGATAATAACATTTCTCCATTTGAAATTTAAGAAGACTGAGGCACAGACAAATTAGGTGAACTAATCAAGGTCATATAGCAGGGGAGTGGTAGAGTCACGATTTGGACACACTCAGTCTGATTTTGAAATGGACAGATGCTCTCTTATCTCTTGACTGAACGGCTGTAGTGAGCAATATTATTTCAAAAATAGACAAGTAACAACAACGTTGGCTATGAATTGTTTCTCATTTCTTCATGTAAATAGTTGTCTAGGTTGTGATTAAATTGCTAGCTACTCTACAAGAGCTGAAATTTGACTGTGCCTTCCAGGAAAACATCTTCCCATATCCTAATAGTGCCAGCAGCTCCTGAATGTCAGCTCCTTTCCTATATTAGGGGGTAAAGATCACATTCTTCACATTTCCTAACATCTGCTTCTCTCTTCAGGTTAGCCATGTTTCCCCTCACTTTCAGTATTCTAGCCACACGTTTGTTTTGTGAGTGCATCATGCTCCCACTTGCCACAGGATCTTTGCATATACTGTTCCCTCTAGCTGCAGTGTGATTCATGCTAATACTGCCTTACCCCCAACTCTGTGCTCAGTTATCTCTTCATGATCCTCCTGATCTTATTGATCAGCCTTTGTTAACTCCATTTTGTAACCTATTGTCTAGGCCAGGAATTTTTGTTATAGCTTCTCATTTAACTATGTCCCCTTCCTTCAGAGCTCCTATTTCATTTCATGCATACATACATACACACACACACACACTGGGAGTGGTTTAATTAGTGCCTGTCTCCTCTCCTGGACTGTAAGTTCTGCAAGGACAGGAACTGTGTTTGCTTCACTCACTATTGTAATACCCAGCACAGTATATGCTGACACACTGTGGATACTCAATAGATACTTGGTAATGAATGAATAAATGAGGAAAGAATGCCTACTGTCTGCTCCTAGGTTTCTCCCTGAGGAGCACTGACAGACTTGCTTCTCTGGCCCAGCTGATTCTTGTGCTCTAAATTTGGATTTACCTCAGAGATCTGTGTCCATGGAGCAGGCATGTCTTGCTTAAGGTCTGAAACTGCTTGAGCTGATGCACCTAGTGCCAACCAAGCTCTGAGCTATTCTAGAGACACCTACCACACCCCTCACCTTTTGTCAGTAGCACCGTTACACTTTGAATTAGATACATTGGGGGAATAAGGACCCAATGTGGACTATCACCATATTCTGTTAATTTAGGAGTCTTGTGTGCGTGTATTTGGAGATTCATGAGCTCCTGTATGTTTCAAGGTCCCTCTTCGGCAGTAGACAGATCTACTAAAAACACCCATTTAGGAGTATGAATATTTACACTGATATTTTAGTAAAATGCCTTCAAATAAAAAAGACAGGTGTTTTAAGGCTTTTAAATATGCATCCCAATTATCTAAGAATAACTTATTCTGTTAATATGTGTTTTTATTAGCAACAAGCTTAAAAGAATTCTCAGGACAGGATTTGCAATGTGTGACTTTCATTAGGAGCTGAAAAAAGAAACAAGTATTTGTTTGCACCTGTGTTTTTCAATAATATTCTCAAATTGATTTTTTTCTGTTGTAGACACAGTTTTCAAAGTAGAAAAGTTGAGATGAATAATACTTCAACTCTACATTTTTCATGTTGTTTTACTGGCATAAAGAAGGCGCATCTCATTGATTTGAAATACTATTTGGGGATGGTTTATTTTAAAAAGGAATGGACTCTATACATTCGTTAGCTTACTCATTCATTTCTCAAGAATTATTTTACTATACACCAAATAAAAATTGCTAGTATCTTATTATCTACTACTTAAGCAACTGAATACTCTGTTGGGATTGCATTCAGAGTTGCTGAAGGAAATACCTTATTAAAGTTTTTAGCAAAGTGTTCATTATTCTTAGAACAACCTTGTGAGGTTTGGACTTAATGCCCCAGTAGGACATTTACATCTCCGCCCTGAGTGACTTAACTGAACCCTGAATGGGGCCAGCTCTGGTAGGGAACATTGTGGCTGATAAGTGCAAAGAAAAATTCAATGTAACAATGGGATAAAAAGATAAAACTTGGCCTGTCTAATTGCCATTGAGGAGCTACACATAAAGTAATGACCTGTACTGGAATTTAAATGTTTAAGATGGAATTCCCCACATTTGATATTTATCCTACTTGATTATTTTTTTCTAGACTCAACAAGATTCTCTAAAATTCTAGTGTTTTTATATTTTATTAGATTGTCATTATACCTACAGTTTCCATGTAGCTCTAGAGAGAAAACAGATGTCTAAAACTGGAAGCCTTGTGTAGACCTCTGTCATGGTACAGCACATGTTTCACAGTGACTCAAGGCTAGAACCCAAGAATTCCCCATATGACAAGTAAGGTAACCGTATAATTTGTTGGTCAAATTGGAAACATTTTTGAGAGTGCAAGATGATGTTCTGAAAAATTATGCTGGACAAAACACTGGGACCATTTCAGGTAAATTTGGACGCATAATCACTGTAAGAGTGAATAAATTCAGATCTTTGGCCACTTCTGATTCCATGGCTGTGAAAGCACATCTCCGAAGAGTGTTACTTTTTATTTTAGTTTGTATTCAGTAATATTTTTTAAAAAATTTCTTAAAACTCAGTCTTTAAAATACAATTTACAAACACAGACTTCATAAACCCATATAGAGAGATTTACTCATTTATTCAATCAATCATTCATTCATCCAAGTAATATTAACTGAGCACCTTCTGTGTTTCAGGAAATGTGCTGGATTTTGGGGCAATGTGGTGAGAAAACATGAGGCAATGTCCTTGCCTTTATACGCATTGTTTCCTAGTGTGTGCAGTGGACATTAAGCACAGTTATATAAATTTCTGTAAATTTAAACTGTGTTGTGTTACAAAGGACATGTATATGGGACTACAGGGAAATATAAAACAGGGATTTGACCCTGTCAAAGAATCCAGATAAGCGTTTCTCAACAAGTGAAAACTGTGCTGAGATTTAAAGGATAAGAGGAGATAACTAGTTATGAGTGTAGACCAGAGAAGGCAGTTTAATTAAGACTGGGTTGATGCCAGCTCTCTCATCCAGCAATAATATGCCCATGGAGTACTGGTGGACAGGCCTTGGTGACAGACTGGGTTTTAATTTTTTCTTAGTGGATAGCTTTTGCTTTATTGGTGTGGTAGGTTAGTTTTCGGCATTTGACTATTGAATAAGGAGAAGGGTGGAGAGGATGAAAGAATAAATTTGAGATGGAGAGAGGAGAGGAAGGGCAGTTCTCATAGGAAGGGGGACTGGAGGGGTCAAGCAAAAATGCTTAAGAGATGATGTGCAGAAAATGTACAGAGACAAGATGACTATTTCTCCAGAAACCTGATAGTATGTGACCTGGATTTTGAGGGTAGATTTGTATTTGAGAGGCTGAGACTGGAAAGGTAGAGAGCAGTGGTGGCCCAGGGAAATCCAGTCCTCTTTAGTTTGCATATGTATGTTCAAAGGGATCTATCAATTTTTCTTATCTTTGTATTTTTCATTTTTGTATTCCTTATCTTTTTAAATTCTTATAGTAACTTTTTTTTTTTTTTTTTTTTGCAGTTTCCAGGAAATAAGCTGCAGCAGTGATAAAGTGAGTCAGTTACCTACATTGTTAGAATGGGACAGTTCTAACTTGTATACAAGTACAACCATTACATTTTCTCTCCACAGAGTTCCCATAGCTAGTTTTAGGATACTTTGAGGTGGTGAGAACTACCAGTTGACCTGCTTTTAGCTGTAAATAAATATTGCTGAGGACATGGTTTTTCGCATTATCAGAGTGGGCACGTGTGTGTTTATGTGTGTGCACGAACATGTGCAGGAAAGGGAGGATCTAGTTTGACGTTGTCCCACCTTTAAGCTTTTTAAAACTTTCATAAGAAAGTAAGGCCAACACACATAAAGTAATTTTAAATAAATCAGCTTACCTAAAAGGTTACCTAATTACTGATTTTTCCAACAGTTAGAAGGTAAAAGCTAAAAGAAATTAAGTGTTAAATAAAGACTTACTGGTGAGGGAGGACTTATATTAGGGGTGTAGGTTTATAATTAAACATAAAATCAAGAAAGATTCCTTCATAAGTTTATGTCTCAACATTTCTTCAAGCCAGTAATTATATTTTTTCCCAATTTCCCTATGTCTTTAGAAAGTTTTACTTATTTTTTCTGTTTCAGTGGCTTCCTTGACTTCAAAGTGCCCTATATAGAATTCAGCCCAGTGCCGAATGATGCAACAGAAAAAGCTTTAATGACTTCTAACAGATTTAGCCTTGGACAATAGCTCCTAAGCAGAAAGCATGACCCCGTATCTGAAAGGGTAAAGCAAATGGCTGTGAATAATGTGGCTGAATGCAAGAAGAGAGCAGAGAGGCAAAAACAGTTTCCAGGCTTATTTCTGGTTCAATTCCATGACTATCTTTTTATGTATCTGCAGTGAATACAAGATTTTCTCATTGACTAGCCTAAAATGCCATGAAGTTCTGACTTTCCTGTTCTTTCCATGGAGTATTTCACTGTATTCCTCTTTTCCGTGGGATAATACAACTCTTTATTTTCTAATTGCTTAATGGAGGATCCACATGACTGGGATAATAATGAGCTGGCACAAAGCCTCGATTTCTGGAAGGCTCCATGGATTTAGAGAAGTCACAAGGTTTGCTAAAGTGAATTCCTTTTTGCTTTCAATTGGTCCCCCAGGTAATGTAGACCAAAGAAGAAAGATGCAACTTCAGGCATTAGTGTAAAGGCCTCATGATCTGGAAAGGAACTTTGTTCAAATGAGGGCATGTCAGCCACAGAGCTTTTTAAAAAACGAATCTCAAAGTAGCGAAGTGCCACTGAGATGAGTTGACGTGAACTGGTTGTATAACATAAAATCACCTTTCATTGACTCTAAGCCAAACCATTCACATTAGTGATTCAGCTGGAAGCGGGCCTAATGTTTGAGGTATTATTTCTACAAATCCAAGATAGATGGTGTGAATACTAATTGTCTGACTAATAAGTGGAAAAGCTGAACAGCAATGAAGGTCACTGTTGATATCCAACTAGGAACACTCAGTGTGATGTGGGCTTGTGGCTCCAGTCCTCACAATGTAGGGTTGGCATCTTGAAGATCATTGTTCCCTGAGGTGTGGGTGATGGACTCCCATCTCATGAATCCTCCCCACAATATGAACCATGTAATACTCTTAAGGGTATAGCTGCAATGTTTGACCTCAGTCATATTACTATTATTTTTTATAATTCTGTGAACTATCAGTGGAAAAGCAACAGGCTCACTGAAGTCATTGTGGGCAGAGGAGTTAAAAGATCAAACCTGATTATCAAGTTAGTATTTTTTTTTTTTTGTGCATTTTAAGGGTTATCATGATGTCATGTTGCAATGCTAAGAAGGAGCTGAGATATACTGCCTTTGCTGGTATTATTTTCACCTCCAGAAAACAGCCAGTGGTCTGTGCAGTTTTAATGCTGATAGCTTTTTAAAGTTTAGAAAAGTAGAACAATGCTTGTAGGTAAAAGCAGTAAGTAAAAGAGTGAAGAAACTGAGTAGCTCCATAGGGCAGAACCAAAGCAAGTGTCAAAGTTTGTTAAAGTTTTTAAAAAAAAAATTAATTGTATATCAGATGATTTCTCAAATGTAATACTAAATTTAGTTTAATTTAACACCTCTCTGTTGAAGACCTACTATGTGCAATCTACCCAGAGTGACATAGAGTATGCATCTGGGTGATCATATTGGAAGGAGCAGCATAAGAGTGATGAGAAAACTATTAGACACTTGTCCTCCAGTGGGTACTTAGCATCCATATCTGCAAATGCATTTGAAAGTGTCCTGTGTGGCATAGTCCAGATGTTAGGCCCATATATTCAATTCATTCTACTAGAATAGGTTAAACATTTTTTCCTACATAGTTTGTAACAACTGATTTATGTGCATAAATCATATTAATCATTATCATTAGATCATTAAACCTCTTCACTATATATTAACTTTTAGTGAGAGTAAATGGTTTTGTGAGATGTAAATTGGTGTTTATTTTTGACTAAAGAAAAAGGAAACAACGTCAGATACATATATCTATATATGTATCTATATATATATGCCATTTATTTAATTTCTTTTTCTAAGAATCTTTTTTTTTGTCTTCTTAAAAGGATCAAATATATTATTAGTTTTGTTTGATTTTTACTGAATGGAATACTTTTCTACTATCTTTTTAAACAGAGAAACCTATAGTTCAAGAGTTAGATATAAGAACATGTGTAATGATTTTGTTAAACTAGCCTATCAAGCCCAAACTGTCTATATTCTGGTTCCCCAACTCCCTCACATCCTTTGTGTAGATATTCCAGCATGAATTTGCTGTTCAGCGTCAATGGGAGCTGTCCTTGAGGATGTCTTTTCATGGAGATTCTGGAAAAATACTGTGATGTAGTGATGATGCTTAATGATCTGTACTGTAAGCCTTGACCTTCATTCCTTTGAGAAGTTGCAGATGAAGTAGATGTCCAAAGGAGAATTCCAGAATAGAATGACTATTAATTACTGGCTAGAAGCCATCAGTACTCAAGAGTGGATGCTACTGCCTTTGTCAGGAAAGCAAATTGTTCATCCTATGCACAGGTAGAAACTTGTTCTCTGACAATGTTTGCCTTTTAATGGAGACTACTTTCAAGGATGCTACTTTGTTCTGGTTCCACATTCAGTTCATTAGCTTGTAAATTGCTCATCCATTTTTTGACTTGGAACTGAGTGGAGGTCAACGTATACCATGTCTACCTTGCTTTTACAATTACAATTTCTATTAAATAGGAAAAGGCTTAAGGAAATTTTTCTAATAGCAGAATAACACATGGGGAAGGTAAATATCTTTTTTAATGTTCAATATTTTTATTAAAATAAAACAGGTTTAAAATGCTGATGGGTGAACATTTTAGTCTAGTAGCACATGGATAATACCTAAATCCCTCAAAGTATGAAAACATTCAATTGGACTTGACATAGATAAATAAAGTAGCAGAGAGAAGTGATTAAGAGTGCAGGCTGTGAAATTAGGTAGCATTCATTTAGATCATGACTCTGTTATTTGCAGTTTGTTTGAACTTGAGAAAAATCTCTTAAACTTTTTTTTTTGTGCACTGTTTCCTCACTGCAAATTAGGAATAATTAATAGAACCTGTCTCATCAGACTTTTGAGACTTAATGTAAAGTGCTTAGAATAGTTACTGGTGTGTGCTGGCAAATGGTTAACAACTGGTTCTCCAAAAAGAAGTTCCAATGTATTAGTGTTTGTCAGTTTCTGTTGTGTAAATACATCCACCACGAAGTAAATATCCTCAAGATGACATCACTGGATGCTCAGTTGGAAAGAGTTATGCACATTGGCTCTCACCAGCCTGTATGAGCCAGCTCCAACACACTATTGATAGTAAGCATTAAATAAATCTTAATTGCTATTGTTTTTTCATACTAAAATAATGAAAGACTCTTAACAACTTTTAACTCATTAATCAGATGTGACATATATTATGATCTTCTATTTTGATGGCATATTTAGCTTATGATTTACAACATAAAAGTTCACTATACAATATACATTTGCTTTAGTTTCCCTGGTGGGATTAAATCTGCATTTTGTATTTATTAGTTTGCATAATACCCTTTAGCTGACATTAATGTGTACCTAACATTTGAATTTCCCAGGTTCATTGTATTTACGTTTTTGATTGTGTTGTTGTCTTGCCACACAGTTTTACTTTTTTATTTATGTTCTCACTGTCAAGCATAATCAATTTTGAAAAGAAAAAAAGGAGATAAATTAAAGAAGCAGCTTGTTAAGGTAATGTCTTCCAGATGAGGCAGCGACTGCTCACTTATTAGGTTGTGAGTTCTCAATAGGCTTCCATGTTGAGTCTCCTTGCAAACATCTCTCTACCAATCTCAGTGTATAGCTCAGGCCTCCTTTCTAGGATGGCCTTTCAAGAGTGAAATACCAGCACATTGACAAGTAATAAAGAAGGAGGCTGAGAGCTTTGTCTTGCAGAGTGGCAGCAATTGTTTTAGATCTAAAAAATACAGCCTAATGAATATTTCTGGTCAGAACAGGTAAAGAGGGTTCAAAATGTGCATGGGAAAATTAACTTAGGTATTAATAAAATAAATTACCTTCATATTGAGATTTGACAGTTTATTATATAAATTAATAACAAAGCCCCTTATGTTAGAACTGTACCAATTTTTCTTCAGAACAGTTAGAACAAATAATTTATCTGAACATTGAAATTTCAAATACAAAAGTATATAACTAACACTTCTTTGGAATTTAGACATTGTGTAAATTCCAGCTGTGCTGGCTATGATCTTATTTTCTTGGCTTGCCTCCTTGCTGGAACTAGGAGCTGTATACCATTGCGGTTGGATGTTCATGATTTTAGAAAGAAATTTATAGTTCAATTAAGTAAAAAGAGTTTCATTAGCAGATTTTGGAGGATAGCTTAGAGGAGTTTTGGATAAACAGGCCAGCTTGCTTTCAAGCATCACTTTATCCTTAGAAACCTAGACGGGGTTACTTTGGAGATATCTTTCTTTAGCTAAGGTGACAGGGGCCAGGGCACAACTATTACAAGTTTCATTTTTCAGATGTTGCTAATAGTATTAGTAGCATTTATTGAGCCTTTATTATGTGCAAAGCACTAGTCAAAATTACTCATCCCCCAAACAACCCTATTGAGTAGATTATTTTTATTCCAAACTTACAACTGAAAAACTTGAGATTAAAAATGTTTACTAATTTGCCAATGGTTCTAGTTATTAATGAGGAAGCCTACCTTTCAAAATTCTATCTATGCTCCCACAGCCCCCTTCCTTTCTTTATATTACACTGTCTCCAGTAAAACTGAAAAAACAAGACCCTTTTGGAACCTCTTTTCAAATATTTTTGAGTTGTAAATTTTTTTTCTCAAAAAAACTCAAGTTGTTCAGGAAGCACTGTCTTCAAATTCTGTCATCATTCTCTATCGTACCTAAAAAAATTCTCTTAAAGAGTGAAGATGGCAGATTTGGAGTCACAAAAAGAGAAAAGATATAAATTTATAGATGTAAAATATGGGAAAATGCCTGTGTGATCACAGAAGCACTCAAAGCCTAACTCTGCTTTTCTGATACTTCATGAAAGAGTAACTACATTTCACGGACACTTGGGTTCCACAAAACACAATTTATAGAGCCAAGATGTTTCATTTCCTTTAAATTACTTTAAGGGTATATGAAAAAAAAAACTATACAAGCAGACCTCATTTTAGTGCACTTAACTTTATTGTGCTTCACTGGTATTGTGTTTTTTTTTTTTAAACATATTGAAGATTTGTGGCAACCCTGGTTTAAGCAAGTCTATTGGTGCCATCTTTTCCAACAGCATTTGCTCATTTCATGACTCTGTTACATTTTGGTAATTTTCACAGTATTTCAAACATTCTCGTTATTGTTATATTTGTTATGCTGAAGTATGGTCAGTGATCTTTGATGTTACTCTTGCAAAAAGATTAAGACTTGCTAAAGGCTCAGATGATGGTTAGCATTCTTTAGCAATAAAGTAATTTCTAATTAAAGTATGTACATGGCTTTTTTAGACAATGCGATTGCACACTTAATAGACTACAGCAGAGTGTAAATATAACTTTTATATGCACTGGGAAACCATACAGTTCATGTGACTCCCTTTATTGCAATATTTGCTTTATTATAGAGGTCTGTTCTGGAATCGAGCCTGCAGTATCTCCGAGGTGTGCCTGTGGTTGGTAAGTATTGGAGCTATTTACTGGACTGTCTCAATATTATTTGAAAAAAACAAAATATTTTGAAAAACAATCAGTCACCAGTGAGAATCAGTTTTTCTCTTTTGGAATAAGGTAACTTTGAAAATTTCTCATTGCTGCAACACACAGTGATCCATACACAGTGATTGTGTACTTCTGGGGTCAGAAGCTCAAACAGCCGACCCAAGGTAGCTACCATATTTCACAGATTCTAAGAAAGCAAAACATCCATAGAATATTTGGCACATCTTGATGAGAAACTGATTAATTTAGCCCTCCTTTTTTCTGTTGTTAAGAACTGTTTAAAATACAATTGGAAAAGCTAAATCTGCTGTGGTATGTGTTGCATAATGGAACCGGGGACAACTGAGTCTCTTCTCTGGGGGTCACTGAAAAAGGAGAATAAACAGAAAATGCCTGGTAAAGGCATTCGGAAGAAATAAGCAAACAAGCATCTTGGTAAGACTGTTCAGAGCTGTTGTGAGCTGATGCTGGAGTGAGTGGTGGCATAGGAATTAGCATTGGGCAAACATCAAAAGGCCATTTGACATTGAGACCACTTTCACTGGTTATCCTCAGATGTCTATTTAAACTGTTCAATGCTCTGGTGCTTAGAAGTATCTTTTTTAAAGCTATGATACAATTCTCTATTTAATTCCAAGTCTTACTTTACGAAAGTAAATTCAAAAAGCGCTTTTGCAGGAAACAGGACAGGTTATGTATAGTAAGTACTATGTAACAATTCAAAAGTTTCAAAGTTGAAAATGTAGAACAGAACACTAGAGGATTTTTCCTGGGTTTTTTTTTTTTATTTTTTATTTTTTTTATTTTTTTTATTTTTCCTGTTTTGATAAGCCATACCGACCTTGTACTTCAGAGCAAGGATTTGTCCCGGTCAAAAGTCCCTGGCAGCAATACTTCTCCTGAGATGTAGCTTTAAATACTCTTCATAAATGCAGTGATTTTTAATAGTTTAAAAACTCATATTATTTTGGACACTTTTTCCAGAAAGACTTAAAAACTCAAAATATTTAACTAAAAATTTCCTTGCTAATTAATAATCTGATGGTGGACCAAATGAATATATCCTCAGATTTCTTTTTCTTTTCCTTTGTTCTTTTTAAAAATCTTACTCTTCATACTTGCTAATGGTTTTCTCTCATGTTTAGGTCTCTAGACTAGCTCCTTTGAGAGGATGAATTACAAATTTCTGAAAAGTTTATAGGAATTTCCTGAGTTTAAATGTTAAAATTTCCATCTTTTCCCAACAGTTTAAAATACAATTTTAAATTCAGTTTTGTATGGTTCTGTGTTAGGTCCATAGAATAAATACAGATTTTTAAAAAAACACTTCTATTATTGTAAAACATCAAGAAAGTAGATATGTAGAATAATAGATAATTCTGCATATCAAGTTAACTGTTAAATAAAGTACCAACTTTTCTTTTCCAGGGGTAATAGTGTTATTCACCCTTAATTTATTTTGATGAAATTTATTAAATAAATGCGTATCCCCGGTGGAACCCTGAAAGACCTGAGCTTAATGTAAGGCTATACATTAGCACTTCATCACGTAATGTCTGGTATTACTCTCAATTTATTCTGCTTAAGTCTTGGCTTCCCAGGAAAATCACGAGCTTCCTGAGGATAAGAAATTCATTTTACGTTGCTGCTATACTTTTACAGCACCAACACTGAATTTTGGATATAGAGTATGCTTAGTAGTTATTGTGGCTTGGTGTGACTAAATCTTGAATTGCACTGTGTGTATTCTGAATTATATCTTCTATATTTTGAATATGATATATCTTCTACATTGAGGGTCTGTAAGCTGCAGCAAAATCTTAATCACCCCCGTTTTTATGAATAAAATTTGATTGGAGCACAGGCACACCCATTCATTAATGGAAAACCATTAAAGTGCCATGGATAAGATATAAGTTGAGTAAGATTTCAGAAAATCTCAGCAGCATACAGCATGTGTGTGTGTGTGTGTGAGTGTGTGTGTGTATGTGTGTACTCGGACAAAATCTGAAAATATTACTGGAGATTTACTAGTATTGTCTGGAGTCTTCCTCCTTCCAGCTTCCCTACCAGAAATAGCCTTTATTGCTTCAGGGGAGATTATTTGCCCCCAGGAAGTCATCACCCAAAAGAATCTAAAAAGAACAAAGATGTTGGTTGACAAGCGGCCTTTTCATTTACAGATAGGGACTTTGTGAGAGGAAAAGGGTTTTTTTAGTGAAGAAGCTGGATGTTGAATGTCAAGGAATAATTCTATCATTTCTTTGTATGTTCTATACATAATAAAATTTAGAAGAATGCCTGATAATCTAAAAACTGTATCCTGTCCTATGTAAGATTAAGGTATCAGCTGTGGGAAAATCAAAGAAGATGATGGTTTCCTGGGCAGAGACCCAGCAACCTGGCCACTCTCAGCTGAGTACTGTGGGGAAGGCACTTCAGGTAACAACAGTGAGGGGAGATCCCGAGGCAGAGAAACCATTACCTAGCTTCCTTTATGAAACTAGTGGAACCTGTAAGTCTTGTGCAGCATCTTTGCATCCAGCATTGTAACTGGTATCAATGCCTGAATGAGGCGTCTTGTCAGTGGCTTGAAAGCTATTTTAAGAGCCCTCCACTCTTCCCCCTTGATATGGGAGGGAATCCAAGTGTATCCTGTGTCCCTAAGTGGCATGTGGAGGTGGTTAGGATCCCACAGTCCTGGAGAGGTCTCTTGATAAGAACAAGGAGGGAGGAGAATGACCTATATGGACCTGGTGCCTGGAAGGCAGAGGTAATGAGGCAGGAGAATGTATGGGATAGTGAAGACTAGTATGGGCTTTACACATCAGTAGAAGCCAGCCTGGACAGATGCCCATCCTCATGGCACAAACACCTCTCTCTAATGCCAGGATGACAAAGAAGCTTTCCAGGAGCTTAGATCACCCATGGCAGAAGGGAGGGTAAAGATAGAGTGGTGGGAAGGAGAGGGGAAGTAGGGATGCTTGAATTTTAAAATGCTAAAGTAATCGAATATGTACCCCCCAAATAAATTTTAAATTGGAAATAACTGAGTTTAACATTAATTGGAAAATTTAAATTTTTTACTACTGAGAAGAAATGGGGCTTTGAAAACTCAGAAATCAGAAAGCCATATGTTTGCATAATCTGAGTTTTTGACTGTGAAGTTTGTACCAACTATATAATCAACTTGACATGAATGGAATCACTCTAAATATGTTGCTTTCTAACTTTTTTTTTTTCACTCAACAATATGCTATTTCTTCAATTCAGGACATGTAGATACTCAACATCCCTTTAAATGAGTATGTAGAGTCCAACGTATATTTGTCTAACCATTCTTCAATATTGGGCCTTTAACCTGTTTCTATGTATTATTTACCTTTGATACAGTTCTGGGCAGGATTCTTCTCGTAGTCACTGCAAAGGGAGTAAGTTTTTGTGATCTAGTTTGGCTGTAATTTTCCACATTTGTTTGACTTTAAGTGAGCTATGTTTTTATAGTTTGAGAAGTCTTTCACAGATTGGACATTGTGACTAGAACTTTCCTTATTGTGTAGTCATGGTATCTCAAGCTTGGGATATATTTCATTTTAGTGGATCTTTATTTGACCTCTGGTATGTGATCACCTATGTTATTTCCCCCATAGTTCCACATTTCCTGAGACAAAACATAATGAGAAATGGAATTCTGCCATATAACTGTTATAAATTCCCAATGAAAATATTGTCCATATAATTTATATTGTTTCATTTTTGAATTGCATTCTATTAATATACACAGATAAAACTTGACTAGTTTGTACTACTTTAGGGGAAAAGGCTTCAGTGTTTATATCAACAAGTCACATACGTATGTTTGGCTGATTTCATAAAAGAAGATGATTATTTAACATGAAATTCATTTATTTTAAGATGCCCATTTTATATCTTTTTTTCTTCAAGTAAAGAGTTTTGATTCAACTGGTTAAGAAATAATCAGGCATGCTCTTTAAATCTTTGAAAAAATTGCTTTTAAAATAAAATTTTTATCCTCCTTGGATAAAGACTCTCTAAAGAATATTATAAGGAGTTTTGTATGGGGGATTTGGTGGGAGAAAACAATTAGATGTTCACAGCGACTGTGAATGTTTATTCAGCACCCAGCATAATGAAACTCCCAGTAACATCATAGAGAACAAGAGCTCAGTAATTGACTGCTGACAGAATAAGTGACTGAGTGAATGATTGAATGACTCAGTGGCACAACAAATCTTTTGTCAAGGAGGCAGCAGATGCATGTCTGATTCTCTAATGGTAATAGGGCAACTGATCCCCGAATTAATTGTATTTTAGTATTGTCTTGCAACAGCTACTCAGTTTACATGTATGTTTCAGCCACTAAAATATAAACAAGGCCCAGACTGACCTACTTGTGCAAAGCTGACTGTCATGCTAAGGAAACTTCCAGTTACCAAGGTACAAGTAGTAGGTAAAAGTGACAGCATAAGGGAAACATGGAGGAAAACAGACACTTGAAGAGATATTAATTTTATAAGAAAGTGAATCATCCATGGTTGCTTAACAGAAATACATTTTCTGTAAGTGCTCTGAGAGTAGAGAGACCATAAATAGGACTTTGAAAGGCAGAAAAAAGGAATTCTGTGCAGAGAGAACAGCACCAACAAAGACAAAAAGTGGGAAAGAGCAGGAAATGTTGAGGGAAGAGTACTCTGCGTGGAGTGCCGAATGTTTGAGGAGAAGGAGAAGGTACAACTACGCCTGGAAAAAGAGGCTGCTTTGAATGAGCCTTCGGGGGGAATAACCTTTAATTACAGCTCAGTGAGTTTACAGCTGTGCTGTCTTATATGGTAGCCACTAGTCACACTGAGATATGCCACAATTATAAAATACACATCAGCTTTTAAAGACTTAGTATGAACAAAATGATGTAAAATATCTCATTAATAATTTTTATACTAATGACATGTTAAAATAATAATGTTTGGGATGGAGTTAAACAAAATGTATTATTAACTACATATTATTACATGTATATTATAGAAATTTCACTTGTTTCTCTTTATACTCTTCAATGTGGCTGCTATGTTTAAAATTACATACTTGGCTCATATATGTGGCTTGTGTTGGTGACTCTCATTCTATTTCTATTGAATGGTGCTAGTCTAGACTCTTACCTGGAAGCAATGACTATCTAGGGTATTGAGGATAGTAGTGAGGGTGACATTAGCTTAGCTACACTGATAGAATAGGGAGTAGAAAGTGTAGGACTGGAGCTTGGAGAATAGAATTGAGAAACATCTCACAGAGGTAGTCATATAGAGGCTGAGCTGTGTTTGTGAGGGTAAGCTGTGAAGATATGGATGTGAATAACATCTCCTAGGGAGGACATGTCTACAGAGAACAGCTTGGAGCAGAGGAAACAACCTGAGATATGACAGGCTGAGCATGACTTTTACCTTGAATTTTTATAACTTTAAGGTATAATTTATATAAAAAGTATTAGAAGAAACAAAACGAAATTAAACCATCACCAACAACAACTCTTTGACTTATTTAATGAATGCTGCAATGTGAAGGAGCAATTTCAAAAGATGAAATCAGAAGGCTGAGTGGCCCAATGATTTTCTTCCCTCATATGTACACATTGTAAAGAATTTAATCTGTAGTTCATTAATGAAAGGTATCTTGAGAGATGGAAGATTAGAGACAAGAAATGTAAAATAAGTCAGTTAGAAAGTACAAATCTGAAAGGATTCTCTGTGGCCTGTCATGCCTAAATGTGCTTATGGTGGTAGGATGAGTTTTTTTTTTTAAATGAATTAATTGCACTCATAATTGTCCCTCCTCCCCAAAGAGAGGCAAATGAAATCCTGGCAAGCTGTAAAATCTCCACCTCAAGGGATAATTTGTTAGACCTGGCATTTTCAGGCACTGCTGATGAGATCTGCCTACTACTTGTGCTGATGAAAGGATGAGCAGTTCAGCCTCATTTCCTATGAGTGACTGAAACCTTGAAACTTTCCATGGTTTCACTGGTGATTGTATTGATGGAAAGGTTTGCATCACAGGCAGCCTTTGCACTCAAGTTGACTCCAGGCAAAACTAGAACTCTGCCCAGAGTTAGGACACACCATTCCCTAAAAAGGAAGAGCCACATGGTGGCAGTGCTAGGAATTCCACTGCTAAGGCTAACTGTGTAATGGGGACAGATTGAGAGAAGTGTGGATGTTTTATATTTGAAAATCTAAAAGAATAAAAAGCAAACTGTGAAATCGTAGCTTAGCTTTATCCTTTTTATAAACTCTGGAAGAGAAAACACATTCTGTAGTTTAATCAAGTGAGGAATGCAGTGCACACATTTCTTAGAGATTAATCTAGATTTTAAAAAGTTAAACCTACTGTAAAAATACTGGTGCTTTTAAGATCCACAGATTTCAGCAGATCAAGACAGTCATTCAAATTTATCTTTCTTCCAGTGTCTGAGGAAAACACTGTCTCATCCTTTGAACCAGGGGCAAATTGGCCTCTCTGTGCTTTTGGCCATGGGCTTTGAAACTGTAGGATATATTTAAGAATCACTTAGAGAACTTGCTAAAATATAGATTCCTGGGCTAGAGCCAACAGATATTTAATAGCAACCGTAAGTATGCTTTGTAACAATCACCTTATGGCTCTTTGATGCAGAAGGTCTTGAACTATAGCTTTAAGTAACAGTTTTCTAGGATAAGATATCACCAGGCCACATTAAAATAGAAACAGAATGTTAATTTGGATGAGGCACTGACATTTTAATACTGATTAGGAATACGTGGACCAAGTATCTCTTGTTGCCTTTGGAAACCATTTTCCACAGTAAACCAACCAGTAATTACATATATGTCTGAAGTCACAAATACTGTTATCCATGGATGTCAAAATATAAACACATGAAATATGTACATGAATATTTTAGTCTTGAGGTTTTGTGGTTGTTATTTAGACCTTGTAACTCTCTGTGGTTTTATTGGTTCTCAAGCAGTTCAGTCTTCATAAATACCTAGTACGCCAGTTCTTGTCTTTCCAGGAAGTGACAAGGCGTGAATTTTCAATAAATAAATAGTAAATGATACAGCAATACAGTTGTGGGTTATAACAAACATAATACAATTCCTATCTCTGATACCTGTCTTGTATGATTTTATTCACCAAGTTACCAGTGTGAAGGGATGCTAGTGTGAGATATTAACCAGTTTGCACTCTCCCTTTCCCCACTGCTGCCACATTCACAGTAGTCACTGGGAGCTATCTCCATGTGGCTACCAAGTACAAAGCCTCGTTACTGCATGGAACTGCTTTCACAGCATAGCCAGAAGACATCAATTTTGGACATAATTTAGAAAGGTTTGGAAGAATTGTTGAGGACTCTTGGCCCTGCTTTGTTTCTGTAACAAATTACCACAAACTGGTGGCTTAAAACAAAACATATTCACTATTTTACAGTCCTGGAGGTCAGAGTCCAAAATAGGCTGCATTTCATCTGGAGTCTGTAGGGGAAGATCTTTCCTTGCCATTTCAAGTCTCTAGAGGCTGCCTGACTCCTTGGCTCATGGTCCCTTCTTCTGTCTTCAAAACAGCAGCAGAATAGCATCTTTGAATTTCTCTGACTCTGACTCTGTCTTCTTCTCATAAGAACCCTGTGATGACACTGGCCCACCCAGAAATCCTGTTTAATCTCTTCATCTCAAGGTCCATAACTTAATCACCTTTGTAAAATCCCTTGTGCCATGTAAGGTAACATATAGGTTCCTTTATAGGTTCCAGGGACTAGTATGTGACCATCTTTGGGGAGCCATTGTTTTGCCTACCTCATCTACCATAGATAAAATCTTTGGGCTGGTAAAGAAGAGAGTCAATGGGAACTTAAGAGAGTTTGGTGTTGGAGTAAGTCTCCAAAAAATCTACTCCCTGCCCATTTCAAGTTAACTATGAGAATATTCCAGCTCAGTGGTAGAGCACATGCCTAGCATGCATGAGGTCCTGGGTTCGATCCCCAGTACCTCCATTAAATAAATAAATAAACCTAATTACTCTACCCCCCCAAAACCCAAAACAAACAAAAATTTAAACTGCATTGCTTTATAAAGTTAATTTTTAGTGTCCATACAGTTGAGTATTATGACTTAGTCATTTTATACCCCTACCTTTTTAAGAAATCTTCAGAGTTTTAGGTGTAATCTCATAGAAGTCCTAGGAAAAATTAGGACACCAGTAAAGCTTCTTTAGCTCTCATTCATTCTTCCCATATTTTGTTTACTTTTTGTTCCCTTTCTTAAGCCTCTATCTTGATATCCCAATGCCTTCTATTTATTAAAAATTTAGTGCTCTAAAACTTGACTCAAGCAATAAGGGACTTACTCACCAATATAACTAGAAAATCCTGTGAGAATTGAAATTTGGGGTTAGTTTGATCCAAATACTAATAGCTTAAATCATGTCATTGAGGTGGCAGACCCATGTCTTTGTGGTTTCTCATTGCTGTCCTCTGCTTATTCAACTTGTCCTTGGGCTGGTTTATCTTATGATTGCAGCAAAGCTGCCAGCTATAGCATCCATGACTACCAGGTTTTGCATAGATCTAGGAGGAGATCTTAAAACCATGAAATAAATATCCTGAGCCTTACTTTTACAAGAGTGATTTGGTTATACCCACTCCTAAATCATTAACTATGTCAGTGGAACCCCATGTTCTGATTAGCTTAGCTTTACTTATATTACTATACCTGAATCCAAAAATGATTCAAATGGCTTAGATCCATCAGAGTCCACCTATGGAGCTGGAGTGGGATCAATCTTTCTCATATCCCTCAACTTCTGTGCAAAGGGGAGAGATGGAAGAGATGCTTTCCCTAGAGTTGCTGTTACCTGTGAGAACCCTCTGTGTTTCCCTCATTAAATTATCATATTATTTTATATAATCTCAAGATTTCCAAGACATCCATTTTCTTAATTTGATAAGGTAAGGCATTTCATTGAAGGTGCTTCCAAGAAAATTTATGGCTCTTTGGAGTCAATAGGCTGCTTTTATTTTACTAGAAAATTAGAGCAATTCAGGCATAGTAGATAAGACCAACTCCATGGATGATTAGCAGGGATCATCTTTGGGGTGCTACAAATTGAATAATTCTTGATGAATGACTGAATGTAATTTTCTTTTTTTTTTTTTTTTTTTTTTTTTTTTTGCATTTTTAAAGGCTAGAGGAAGAGTGGCTGTATCAATCAATGAGGGACTATTCCTGGCCCTGATGAAGGCACTTTTGGATAAGATGAGTCATTGATAAACTAGAATAAAATGACTCATACCTTTGTGTATTGGATGACTCTTAACATGCACACTATCAATCCTGGGGGAGTGATTTCACTCTATATTTGAAAGTCAAATTGGGGGCCTTTTTTTTTTTTTTTTTACAACTCTGCTTGACACAATAGGCTATAATGGGTCTTTTAGGCTTTTTTGGGTCTAACCTACTTATAAAATTATTCACTGTAATGGCTTCTTTGGAGCAGTGACAGGACTTGATATAAATGTTTGTTAAGAACAGCCAGCTTTGCTGATTACATCTCCACTGATGGCAAATAGAAGCTTTAGGGATGGTAAGGATTTTGGAGACAAGGTACTGCTTTATCAGATGACAGGAAAGAACTGATGAGAGTTATTGATTCTGAGTACATGTTATTCTTAGAGCCTAAAGGATTTCATACATATAAATTTTTTTTTTTTGGTATAGTGTGTTTTACACATATTAGAATGTACATATAAAAGTATATTGAAAATATAGTGCATAAAGTTACATGAATATTTTTGTTTATGTACAAAGTATACAAAAACCAAATAAATATTTGTTGGATGGATAAATAAAGTAGGTATACTATTTTACGTGCTAATTTTTCATGAATTTTTAAAGCTAACTAGTGATTCTGAAATATGTTCTAAGTTCTTCATAGAAGACATGGAGGAACAGTTTACCAACTTCTATTATGTGATAAGTTAGCCAATTTGTATTTAACTTATATTCTGAATAATGATGTGGGATAAACTTTCTCAAGAAGAATCAGTTTGAACTACCTCACATCATGCACAAAAATAAGCTCAAAATGGCTTAAGGCCTTAAACATAAAACAAGATACCATAAACCTTCTAAAAGAGAACATAGGGAAAACATTCTCTGATATAAATTATAGCAATGTTTTCCTAGGGTAATCTACTGAGGCAATAGAAATAAAACCAAAAATAAACAAATGGGACCTAATTAAAATTATAAGCTTTTGCACAGCAAAGGAAACCATAAATAAAATGGAAAGACAACCTACAGAATCGGAGAAAATATTTGCAAACAATATGACTGAAAAGAGGTTAACTTCCAGAGTATACAAATAGCTCATAAAACTCAATAACAAAAAAAAACAAACAACCCAATCCAAAAATGGGCAGAAGACCTAAACAAACATTTTTCCAATGAAGACATAACTGGCCAATAGGCACATGAAAAAATGCTCAATGTCGCTAACTATTAGAGAAATGCAAATCAAAAGTACAATGAGGTATCACCTCACACCAGTCAGAATGGCCATCATTAAAAAATCCTCAAATAAAAAAAACTTAGAAGGGTGTGGAGGAAAGGCAACCCTCCTACACTGTTGGTGAGAATGTGGTTTGGTGCAGCCATTATGGAAAACAGTATGGATTCCTTAAAAAACTGAAAACAAACTTACCCAGCAATCCCACTCCTGGGCATATATCAGGAGGAAACTCTAATTCGAAAAAATACATGCACCCATATGTTCACAGCAGCACTGTTTATAGTAGCCAAGACATGGAAACAACCTAAATGTCCATCGATAGATGACTGGATAAAGAATTTGTGGTATATGTGTGTGTGTGTGTAATATATATATATAAGTTCAGAGTCCTTGCTTTATCTGTCTTTGTATTCATGGCACTCAGCACAGGATTAACACATGATAGACACTGTAAAAACTAGTACAGAGTAACTTGATAATCACATCATCAACATGGGTAAGCTAGATAAGACTAGGAACAGAGATAAGCCTAGAGTGCTCAGATTTACTTACCTCCGGTATCTGAGTCTTGTAATGAGAAACTTCTTAACATAATGTTCTTCCTTTGCCCACAGTTAATATCAAAAGAAATCTTAGGGTTCCAGAGGATTTTCTCCCATAAATATAATTCAGGGTATCTGTAGTCATTCCAAAATGTCAAAATTTTATATGCATTTATATTAACCAAAGAAGTTTCATGCTGGGTATCACATTTAAACCTCATTGTAGGAGGGGAGAGTATAGCTCAAGTGATAGAGTGCATGGTTAGCATGCACAAGGTCCTGGGTTCAATCCCCAGTACATCTTCTAAAAACAAATAAACCTAATTATCTCCCCCTTGCAGAAAAAAAAAAAACCTTAAACCTCATTGTAAAATTTCCATTTTACTCTTTAGGAAAATAAGATCTAAAATACCTAAGTGATACAATCAAAATAACAATAAATGTTGGTGGCAGAGTCTCAATAAAAAGTTCAAAATCTTTTGAAACCTACACCAGTATCACTTTTAACACATCTCACCAATGATTTTTTAAAGAAAGAGTAAATGTGGATAAAATATCATATAATATATAATAAAACATGATACAAACTGTAGAAATTATGCACAATGCAATTAATACCATATAATACAATGCAAATATGTAAAATATGGACAAATGAAAATTAGATATATTTTATTTTAATTATGATGTGATCAAAATGAATAATGCTCAGGTGAACAGTTTTCAGTTATAGTCATACACTTACAAATGGGAGGCTTAAATATAATTTTATGAGTTCTTTCCAGATATGTCTTACCTAGTTTAGATTCTTGTCAAATTGGTATGTGTTATCTCCTGGGAATACTGTGAGTTAAAGGTAATTTATTGTAGTAGAAGTTATGTAGAGCTTCTCTAAAAGCAGTTCAGTATTGCAGCTAGACAGAAAGCCAGAATAATAAAGATCCCAGTGGTCAAATATAGGACAATCTGAGCATCAAAAATTTTAAAAATG
This sequence comes from Camelus bactrianus, assembly GCF_048773025.1. NCBI lineage: Eukaryota > Metazoa > Chordata > Mammalia > Artiodactyla > Camelidae > Camelus > Camelus bactrianus. Next base: position 68,062,049 of record NC_133541.1, read on the forward strand.
GTATTATTGTATTATATATTTATATTAAAAATAAAATTAATGAGTTTATATTACTAATACATGAATTAAAATAATGGGGAAAGGAATAATCTTTACAGAAGATTAAGTTTAAAAAAATCACATTTTCATAGTTGATTGAGGCAAAAATCCTTGATAGACACTGAAATCATCTGGTGAAAATTTGTGGGGGCGGAAACTGATATAATGTCAAAGTTTTCCTCAATAGTATTACTTACTAATTACAAAGGGGAGGTGCTTTTACAGTGGAGAATTATGATCGACAAAAAGTGATCCAAGTTAACATCACCACTGATGGGATGCTGTAAACCCTGTGATGTGCCACCCAAATGCCCGTTCAGGAGTGAAAGATGCATTCCCATGGCTAGAGGCTCCCAGCTGTCAGCTCTCTTTGGAAAAGCGTTGGCTGAAGAGGTTGTTCCACCAACAGCATACCCTCTTCCCAGCGTGGCCCTCAGCCAGTGACTCAGTGAGCCAGGTGCCCAGTGCCTTGACCCAGTGCTAGACCATTCTGAGGGGCCATCGCCATTTCACATCTCCCACAGGATCAGCTTTTGTTGAGAGTGCATCACAGCCCAACTTCTCTCTGTGCTGAATCCATCTTTCTTCCCTTCCTTTCCCCTCTGGTGATCCTAGGAGCATTTCTTGGTAAAATTCCTTCATGTTCGCCCCTCTATCAGGGTCTGCTTCTTGGGGAATCGAATATGTCGTATCAAACAGTGATCTCAGGTGCCTCTGGGTATGCTTCCCTCAGAAGGGCATACATATATCAGTTATGTAACACTCCTGGCAAAAGGCAGAAACTGAATCTGTTTATAAGGAAGTACTCAGCAATTCCAAAGTGAGGTTGTCTACAAGATGATTGGTCTGTCCTTTTCAAAAATGTTTATTTCATTTATATTTTCTACTTTTTCTGTACTGATCATTAAATTACTAGACTGAAAAAAAACAAAAAACAAAAAAAAGAGGAAAATGCCATTCCCATTAGTAGCGTAAATAGGAGGTAAAGTAAAGATAGGTAAGTTGTATGTTGAGATTGCATACTACAAGATTCTTTCTTCTAAGGGATAGGTTCTTTTAGAAAATAATTGTACAGTCAGCTTGTGTAAATGGCAAATTTTTAAGTATTGCTAGAGCAACTGAATAAGTAAACTGAAATTCTCTCTCTCAGAAACTTCAGACTTAAAAGAAATAAAAGGAACAAATTTTCCCCACTATAAGAATAAACTGGGAAATGACATTTTTTTTTTTCCTGAGTGGTGAGAAATGGCAGGGGCATAATGAATGATGGGATGGAAAAGTAAGCTAGTAAAGTGGAAGGGGATAATGGTAATAAGGACCTGAAAAAATGAAGAATAAATGGGGAAATGAGAAATTAGGAATATTCCTCTTTCTGTAGTAGTATTATAGCTCAAATATAGTGAATTTGAAACTATTACCCAGAAATAGCCTGATTATGGATCAAGGACAATGCTTGATGTTGGCCTCCAGGAAGATGAATTATGTTCATGTTTCTATCTGATGAGGGGAAAAATCTGTATGAACTCAGATTCTATTTAGGATGTGAAAACACACCTTTGCCTTTGTTATAACCAGAAAAAAATATACCTACTTCATGGAAAGAGACCAGACACCAGGTGTTCAAATTAGAGGTATTTGTGTGAGAGAGAGAGAGAAAGAGAGAGAGTCAGAGACAGAGAAAGAGACAGAGAGACAGAGAGAGAGATGGTAATTTTGTTAAGAAGTATAATAGTTAGCTGACGGACACTTCAGGATTGCTGGGAAAACAAACCTCCTTAACAATTTTTTGACACAGAGATGTTTCTTAAAGCATAATTTGATCAAATAAATAAGTAGCAGGTTGAGACTAAAGGCCTTTAAATGAGAAATTGATATAGGGATAGAGATTCATGTACGATAAGAACAGTGTGAAACAATAGGGAATCGGCAGTATGGTGACAATGGAGAAGAATTATAATAAAAAACAGAAAATAAGAAATTTCTCATAGCTCCTTAGGTCCTTGCCTTCACCATGACATTGTCTACTGTTTGGTGGCCCCATGCAGACTACAAATTGTAACATAGATATTTCTGATAATTGTCCCTTTCCAAAATGACATATGAATAGTAACTATTTGAACCAATTAGAACTTTTAAAAAATGATTTTTGAGAATGTGAATTCTATAGAAAGATACAGATAGACTAGGAAAGGTCAGAAGCCATGAGGCACTAAAAACAGACCTAGGAGGAAGCTGGACCATGAAAACACAGATATGTCAGTGTTTTCTCTGGCTCTCTGGAGTTTCTATAGCATTCACAGTGCTGCTACGTACAGCCTGATAATACCACTGTTGAGGCTGTTTGCTAAGACTTGTTACTTCCTCTGGTGTGCTTAATAATTAAACCCCGTTGCTTGAGGAAAGCAGAGCATGATTTTGTACAGGCAGCTAAAAAGAACCTAACAAACTTAAAAGATTTCTTTCACGTTTGATACTCCCTCAGTATTTGGCAGAAAGCTTGAAAATGACGTGGGCTGCTAATTATTACTCCCTTACAAAAGTAGAAATTTGAGCATTTTGACTCTTCACTAAACCCCCCCATCCTCCCCAAGCAAACCCACGTACAAACCAAAGCCTTTATGTAGAGACGGAAGATGATTGTGGTGCTAGATTGACCTTTCTGTTGCATATGGCAACAGGGCAACTCCTTACTAACTTCTACGAGCAAATTCCTGGAAGTAGGCTGTAGCTTAATGATGTATAAAATGCCTAGTGATACCTCAATGTACCCTTTTCAGATTGTAACAATTTCAAGACCTTCTGTCTTTCAATTCTTTGTCAACCAGCCTACAAATTTAACAGGGTAATTGACTCTACTGAGGGCTCAGATTCATCCAGGACAAATGTGTGTAATAAAATGAATTGTTACTCTTAACACGAAATTCCTGGAAACTAATGGATTATTTTCTAATCTACAAAATAAAAATGATTAAAAAAAAAGAAAACACAAAACCATTCCAAACAAAATGTAATCCCCCCCAAAAAAAACCCTATAAAAATTAAGACCCACAAATTTATTAATCTCGGAAACACTTCTGCTCTGTGGGTACGTCTTACAGAGATGTTTCTCTTGATTTTTCACAGCCTTCATAGTGCTCCTTCTGGTATTTGTTAATTTGAAATTGGCTCATTATAGCTCTTCTTAGGTTATGCTATGAGGGAACAAGCTCAGTATGAATAGTGGAGCATTTATAGGTTGATTGGGGCCATTTTCAATCACAGTGTTGCATTTTGAGAAGCGTTTCAATTTGCTGATGTAAAAATACAGAGGGAAAGGTGGAATAGCAAGAGTTTTTTTTCTTTCTTTCTTTCTTTCTTTTCTTTTCTTTTTTTCTTTTTTTTTTTTTTGTTGTTTGTATTTAATACTTTTAAAGAAGGACAAAGCAATGCCTAACATCATCAGGTAACATCCCTCCTCATCCTCATCATTCCTTAAGCTGAGAAATTCTTTACATACAATATTGCCAGTAAATTGGATTATATTGCTTTTATGTAAAACTGACCACCAAAGTAGATTTTCTTAGCCACGATTTAGTCTATTATTGTGTACTGAAGCATTTGGGAATACCTAAGATCTCATAGGCTTAAAGCAAAGTGAAGTAATTTAGGTCCAGGTGGTGAAAGTCAGTAGATCTTCATTTAAGTGACAGATTTGTTTCAAGTTAGTTATGGGCATATAGCTGCTGGGCATTTGGGAGAATTCATTGATATTGTTTGGTGTTTTCCATACTTGGTGTACAATCTCATTCCTCCACACTGGCAATTTTTATATTTTGTACTTTATTTCTGAATCAGAAAACATGGTTTTAAAGATGAAATAATCTTTTGATTGGTTTAAAGGTAAAAAGATACTATATTGGAGAACATGGGACTTAGCCTTTTTAGAGAGATTTATTTCATATCACTAAAAAGACTGTCTTTAGAGTACTCATGAGTTTTCCTCCAGACGGGAAGTTATTACCTTCTCACAGTCCTATGAACAATAGTCACATAGGTGAAATTAATGGGAAAGAAACAGTCAAACAACAGCAAACCTTACAGCATACTTTTTCTTTAAAAACAGAAGACTCTATTTATAACTAGCGCCAAACAGGCATTTTCCTCTGTGCTAATAAGAACAAAATTCACAGAACTAATAGAACAATACTAAGAAAAGCAGAATAAAGACCTTAGGACCTCTACACTGAAGAGGAAATATTGCATAAATCTTCCAAAATCGACTCTGTTTCTGAGGGAAAATAGATTGATTAGGGCATGACCTTTACCTCTATCTGGAACCCCTAAAGGGTCTTGGATATCAAGACACTGATGCTGTGTTTAGGACCAGCATCTAGAGTTAAATGCATCTTTTTATAACCAGTAGGCATTCTGCTCCTTGACAACTGACTTGTTGACAGGACTGAATTTGTGGGGTTTGTCTGGTGACTGTGTAAGACACAAGAGAGGAGAGATGTGCTTTGAGAGGTTGCTCTGACCTGTCTAAGGCTCATTTTTTTCTGCATCACTCACTTTTCCACAGTGAAGATCCTCACTGCCTTCAAAAGTCATCTACTGTCCTGCTATGACTTCAAGTACGGTGTCTTTAAAAATAAACTCGTCTTCTTCAGGTACACATAATCACACAATAAAGTCCTCATGAGTTAAGGGTAAAGAGGCCAGCATTGGAAAACAGGGAAGACTTAAAATCTTTGGGTTATTTACTGTTCACTCTTTTGAGACTTTGAGAGATTGTTACAAATGTCAAAAAGCTTCTAAAACAAGGGTGGCTACTATTTTGGAAATATAAGGGAAAAACAGAAATATTTATAAGCTCCATTTATAAATGTCAAATGGAAGTAACCTTATATGAGTCTCAAGGATGAAGAGGGGAGTGTTGAGGAAAGGAGAGCTTTTTAAACTTAGATTCCCCACCTTATTGAACAGGAGAATGCCAATGAGAAAACAAGTATGCTTTTCAAACAACTAAAATGTTAATGTCCAGGACATATTTGAGAAGGAACAACACGGGAACAGTTTTCTAGTCTTCCATTTCTCATGTTCACATGAAACTTTTGAGTAAAGAAAGTGCATTTATATGTATTATTTTATTCTTGAAACAATGTCATAATCTAGTGATTTTCATGGTGTTGAATTTACAGTTGGGGAAACTGAGGCTCAGAGAGCTAAAGTGACTTGCCCAGCATCATACAACCATTGAGACGTTGCTGGGATCTTCTTACGTACTAGTCTCCATACAATGGAGTTACAGACATGACTGAGATGCAGGACTTTCCCCATGTGAACCTTCCTCCCAGCTTGGGGTTTTCTTGTTGTATAATGGCTGGGATATAAATGCATATGTATGCATAATCTGAGATAATAAAAAAAAAATGTTAATGCAAGAAGGAGTGAGGTACTAACTGCCTGAGGCAAAGGCTGTAGGAGAAGTAGGAATTTCCCAGTGGAGCAGAGGAAAGCTGCAATTCAAAGCAGAGAAATTCATATATGCAAAAGACACTGATAAATGAGAGGAGTTTGCCAGGCTGAAAAAAAATGGTCCAGGAGGATGAGGAAGGAGATTGGGAGGACCAGAGGGATGAATCTGGAAAGGTGGGTAGGGACTGGACACTGAGGGTTCTTATATACCAAGCTCATTTTATAACCTGAATTACAAGAGCTTTGGGAGCACAGGTAATGATAAATACAAACTTAATTCTTGGAAAGTCCAGACTTAGAATCCACACTTTAATTTGACTCATGGGTTCTGTAAAAACTAATTATATTTAATAGAAACCCCTTCACTTTTGATGTTGCCCTTGACTTCCAGCTTCAGAGAAAAATCATTACATTCAGTCTAAGTCTTTGAACTAAAAGATGAGCTTGTCAAAGAGTTATATGCTTATTTGATTGGAAAATTTTTACACTTTATTTTATTCAACATCAAGAATTCTCTATGGAAATATTCACTTCCAGTTGATCAGAAATCAGAGAAACAACGCAAAGCAAATTCAGTTGAAAGAACTAATTACAAAAATGTGCATTTTGGACTTTCTTTATAATCTTGTTAAATGAATCTCTGAATGTCATGTCAGGCAAGAGTCTGCAGTGTTGTTCATTCATCTGGCAGTTATCTGAACAGCAGCCAGTAGCTTGCTGCCACATTACCCATGTTCCAACTATCTTCCTTTCTAGAAGTTGTCTCTTACCCCTTGTCTTATAGGAACAAGGAATGTCAGAAGGAAAAAAAAAAAAGGAGAAAACTCAAGCAATTGCTTTTGCTTACTAAATTAATTCTACCACCCTGCTGCTATCGGTTAAATCTTCTCTTGATTCTCTTTCCACTTCCACACCCCTTGTAGCACTGCTTTCCCTTCCTATTATACCAATTTATCATGTTGCCTGCATCCCACCCACACCAAGATTAAACTTTTATTTTTTGGGAACTCAGAGTTCATACTGTTATAGAAACAATAAAGTACTGCATACATGTGTAAGGTTTAACTCTTTTCTCTTCTATAAACATCTGATTGTTGGAAGATGAAAAGAGATTTGTTATAAGTGAAATTGAGACTGGGCCACTCACGAACAGCATAAAAGAGATTAACAAATCCGAAAATTACAATGAGAAAGCACAGACTTCATTTTACTTAAGTAGAGAGATCCCAAATCCCATGCTGGAGGTATATATAATAATAGGTTACTAAATCTCCAAACTAGCTCTGTCCTCGATTTCTTTGGGGGCTGAGACCAACAATTACCACACAGAAAATATGCATCTATTGTGATGTGAGATGTTCAGCAGGGAGTCAACAGAGCAGCCACTTTCTCTCTACTGAAATAGACTCGGAGAAAACACAGTCCCAGGCTTTGTTCCATAAGTAGATTAAGAATTTAATGTAATTTCCTAAGTGAGAAGTCCTCAGGTGCCTTCTCAATGCCCTTATGTCTTTCTGGTTTAAATTGAACAGGATATGTATTTATGAGTGAAGAAAAACTGAAAATGGCCTGCAAGATGAATTGGGGAATAGAAAAATCAAACAAAAACAATAGCAATGCAATTGTTCAAACACATGCCTAGGTAAAGTCCCTGCTTAACTGACACTCATACTGCCTTTTGAAAGTTGACAGACATCAGATCACATGTCAAGAAGATAATTAATTTGTAGTATTGAAAAATAGCTCTCCATTACTCTTTAAAGTCTGGTTTAATGAATTCCAAGTTTTTCACTTCATGAATTGTACCTGTTTTCTTGCCGCCTCCACTTTCTGGCTGGGCAGGCAGATTTCAGCTCTGTCCTCACTAGAAATGCCAGATTATAGTGCTATGGCAATGAGTGCTGTTGTTGGATCCTTCCAAGGATGCCACCCCCACAAACTCTTCTAACCCATGACTGTTTCTCATAATTTTCTGCTCCTCCAAAGGGCAGGGCAGATGGCCCAGGCTCCGGAGCACACAATGCTGACAATTGCACCAGGTCTTATGCTGTCACAACTACCCACTCCAGAAGCCTACAGGCATTTTGGCCTTAGATACTAATATCTATTCTGTACTTAAGAATGGAAGTTTGTAAATATGTGCTATTTTATTTTTTCCATCAGTTACTCCTATACATTTTACAAATGATTTGTATCAAAAACATTTCCAAAGTGACACATTACTAGCACTGCTACTTAAATATAAACTGTTTTCTCATCTTGGTTCCTCGAGGTACAAATTTCTTAGGGTTGATTGATCTCAAGTTCTTTGTTCCTTGACAACAATTAAACACGCAAACACACACACACACCAAAATAAGAAAACAAAACACTTTCTGAAAAGAAAAGGAAGAGATTCACCTTTAAATACATCTGAGGTTTCACCAACACCTTGCAGTTGGAATTCCAGTGTTACCTCTGCTTTCTTCTCATTTAGAACCTCCATTCCATCCACTTATTTTTGTGAATGAAAAAGTGATTCATATTTTGGCTTGTTTAAACTTGAATTCTTAGTTTGGAGGCCTACTAGATACAACTTTTGCATTCATTCACTTATATATAAGATAAATATTTCCTAAATGCCTATATGTCAGGCACTCTCCAGGCACTGAGGATACATCCATATACAATATCGACAAAAATTTCTTCTCTCACATACTTATATTCTGGAGGGAAGCTGCAGAGACGTCTAAAAGCTTGATTACTTTTAGTGATCAGGAGAACTGGGTTCCAATGTTGATACTTACACTAGATTATTAAGTGGCTTTGGCCTAATCCCAAGCTTCTGTGGATCTCATTTTTCTGTTTGCAATATGAGAGTCAAACAGGATGAAGTAGTTCTGTAGGCTGATTGCAAATATGTTTTTTTTAACACTGGTATCCTAATAATGCATATGGTAGCACTAGGCATCTTTAGCTTAAAAGAATACTTGAGATTTGTAAATCTAGTAGTTTTGTCTGTAGTCGTTTATTCATTCCTGCATTTAGTAAATGTGTAATGTGTATCTTCTATGTGTGCAGAAACTATGCTTGATGAGTCTGGGATATACAGCTGAATGAGGCAAGTCTCTCTCCTCATGGTCTGCCTGAAGTCATTAAAGTAACTAGCAGAATTCCAGTGGGATAAATGCTGTACTTACTAACAGTCTGAAGAAGATGCAGTGGGAGAAAGGCCAGAGTACAGTTGATTCTGCCCATGAGATTTAGCTAAATTTTGCAATTGAGGTGACATTTATCCTGGGTCACCAGGGGTTAGAAAGGTAGAACAGAAAGTGACTTTCCAGAAGAAAGACCAGTGAGCATAATGATACAAAGATGAGACAGAGCATTGTGCTATGGGGTAAAGGAAAAAGAGTTCAGGGGTCAGCATCCAAGGTGAATGGGGAGATCAGAAAGGAGAACAAATTGAGATTAGGTAGTGAAGATCCTTGTATGGTTCATTAGTAAAATCTAGCTTTTATTATTAAGACAAGGACCTTGAATTGAAGGTTTATCTGGGTCTAGATCAATGGCATTAATTTGTCTGATGAGTTTGTTTTCAATGCTAGCTGCAACGAAGAATACTTGAGTATTCTAAATAGGCTGTATTTTTTGTTCATACAAAAATATATCATGAAGGATCAGAGGGAAGGCAAGTCTGCCTATTTATATGCATAATCAGTTAACTAATAAAAATGAATTAGGTAAGATATAAGCAATAAATGAATTTATTTTTCTTTACTATATCAGCTTTTAAAAATATATGTATATATTTTTAAATTCCCCATCCCTTCCCTTGAAAACTTGGGATCCCTGCAGGTGTCAAACCTTTCAGCCACATTCGGCTTTAAGGACAGTCCCATTTTGATCATTAAGGCCACTTTTAAAGTAATAAAAGTCTGTTTTAATCTTACTTAAAACTTCAATCCCCATTCCAACTTAAAAACATTTTATCTTATGCCCATAAAACCTTATCCATGAATTGGGAAACTTTATGGGGAAGGGAGTTAAATCTGTATTTTACTCTTTGTTTTAATGTGTCTTGGATTCTTCAGGGTTTTAGCAATGGAAGGAGGAATTAGTGGAAACATGTAGTAGTCATTCGCTTAGCTGCTCTTATACTTTTCTTTTCACCCCATGTCCTCTATGAGGCTGATGTTAAATGTCTGAGTCTCCTATGGACCCAGATATGCATTCTTCAGAGCCCCTGCATGGACCACCCTCTGCAGTCTTCTAACGTGGGTAATGTGCTCTCAGTGAGATAGTTTGTCCCCGCTCAGTATCCCACTGCAGGCTACCTTCCCTTAGAAGATTTCCTCCTTGGGGGTGGGGTAGGGTGGGGAATACCTTCAAAATGGCCAAATTTTGTTATTTTTTGTGGCATCCATTTTTCTTTATGAAACTTGTGCATCTTTACCACACCAAGGACACCTGTCCCCTTTCTCCCTGCTCTGTAACCGTGGGGTGATCCAGGTATTCTCCAGCATTCAAAATTACTCATGCAAGAAATGAAATATGGTCTCTTGCTTCAAATATACCCCCAAATTCTGGAGGAAACATGACAATTTCTCATTCACTGTTCTGGAGAAGGCCCCATGTTGAAACTAGTGATTGTCACAGTTGAGCAAATGTCCACTGGGTGGGACTGAGTCACCAGTATATTTTTACTGGCACATCCAAAGTCTGTAGTGTTTTTTCTTTAAGGCTCCCCTTTTACCTGGTGGGAATATGGGTGTGAGAAGCAACAAGTCCACAACAGGCTGAGGGAGAAAGTCACAACCGTTCTTTTCAAATCATTCCCTGGATGGAAGTGAAGGTGGAAGGACTAGTTCTACTGTCTCAAAGCAATTTGCTGAAGACATGGGGAGTATCTGGCAGCTTTCTAGAGTCTTCTTTCAGAAAATGGAAGTATCTTTTATTGCCCTCATTTTTGATTAAAATTGTGAGGAACAAGGAAAAAGTCCCATTTTACATTCTGTGACAAATGCTATTTGTATTTTCTTAGTGTATTTTTTTTCTTAATATTACATAATGTTCACCTTGACAATTATAGCCTTTCTTCCTGGGATTATGGGAGCTAACAAAAGGCTAGATTTTTAATAAGTGGAGAAATATCTTGCTGGGAACCAACAGTGATAAATGCAATATTATTCAAAGTGAAATCTCAAAAGGAATGGGCCACTCCAAGGTGTTAGACTGAGCTACATTTGCAACATTTTACACCCTTTTCCATTTAGAGAGTTGTGCCCCTAGCTTTTCTACTTGAGTATCTTTACCATACCAAGGATGGATCCCATTTTATTAAAAGAGATTTTCCCCTGGAAAACACTCCCTTATAATGCCAGTCAAGTAATTTCCATACTATATATCTTAAAACCATATTTGCTATAATAAAAACCAGGTCCATCCTAGGATTCATATGGAATCCAAATATTGAAAAGCATGAGTTAATCCCTTCTAATAATGACTTTTTACATTCTGATATCAATTAAGGAATATGGTAGCAGTTTGAACACTCAGGAATATGTAAATTTGCTGGTGATAAAGACATGATTTAAAAAACAATTTTTTTAATGGAGTTCAATGGGAATTGAACCCAGGACCTTGTGCATGCTAAGCATGTACTCTACCACTGAGCTATACCCACCCCCAAAGCATGGTTAACAGTGATGTTTTGTTCAGCTGACAATTTTGATTCAGAGAGTTCTGTTTCATTGTCTTCCTGATGCATTTATTGGGCCACTGATAAGACTGTCTCTCTCTCTAGCTAGTTTCTGAGTGTCTGTGAGGTAGAACAGCATCTGTGGACTTGTGATAAGGACAGCAGGACCCAATGAAGAAGACAAGGAGAGGGCTAAGAGAGTAAGTGCAGTTGAAGTTAACAATGCAAATAGACTTTTAATTTTATAAATTAATTTTGGAAACTATTTGACATCTTATGTGTTGAATTTACATGTGAAAAGATAAAGGATTAGGGGATGAGGTTGGGGTTGAGCTCCTGCTACAGCCACCCTTCTCTGTTCAGAGAGTCATGTTAGGGAGTTCTTTCCTTGAAGGCTTCAATATTGTAATGGACTATAAGTGATCACATTTATATGGGAAAGTAAACTAGAGGCATAATGCACATTGCAGTGCCAGATGTGCATGGAAATCAGTTTGTTTATACCAATAGTTAAACATGGAAACACTAGGAGTTGTATGTATTTGTTTGCCCTGGGCTTTACTGAGGTTCTGGCTCAACTTTTTTGTTGTGGCTAATACTCATCTTACTTACAGCATTTACCCAAATGGAAGGTTCTTTTCAGTATAAGTTCCTTAATTCATAAATGATGTGTACCAGATGTGACTTGATTCTAAAGGAGTGAATTAGGCCTTGTGTCTTGGTTAGGAGTCTATTTATCTCCTCTTCTTCCTTTCTTCTCTCTCTTATTCCCTATGGCAGCGTAGCGTGCTTGAAAGAGTAGAGGTTTGGAAGATAAATAGGGCTGCATTATAATTTTTACCTTGCTCTTTCATTTTTTTTTTTTTGTCACATTAAGTAAGTTACAGGACCTCTCTGAGTCCCAGAATCCTCATCTGTAGAATAGGAAATATTAATTTAGCTTTTGTGGTCTGTGAACATACATATCATTTAAACCTCACAGAAAGTTTGAGGTCAATGTTACTATTATTTTCATTTTATGAAGGAGAAAACAGGGGCTAATGGACTTAAGAAACTTTTCGCACAACTTGTAAGTGAAAGAACTCTTACTTGAATTCATGTCTGTCTCTCTCTAAAACCCTTGCCTCAACTATGCTTTACAGCCTGAATACCTCTTTTTAAGAAGAAAATTAACTTTGATGTAATACATCCTTGATGAAATTATTTAAGAGAGGATAGTTTAGTTAGGGCTTCTTTTGTGGAAAGTGATTGAAACCCAATTCAAACCATATAAAACAAATAGAAGAATTATCAGATAATGAATGGGGTAGACTCAGGGCCATTTACCTGCTGGTCTTTGGTCAAGAGACCTCAATGAAATTAGTACTTACTATCAATTCCTTATCTTTGCTGGTCTCCAGGCTAAGGCTTTTTGAAGGATTTTCCACACGTGAGGAAAAAGACTTCCAAGTATCTCTGGGGATATGTCTTTATAACCTCTGATAGAGAAGAGTGCTTTCCAAGAAGTTTCAGCCAAATAAACCCAAGGGAGAACTCTAAGTGGCCTGCCATAGATCACATGACAGTTCTTGTCCGATCACTGGGGCCAAGGCCCTCTGTTTACCAAGGTTTCACCAAGGCTGGGCCATTTGCTTACTATGGCCAGGAATATGGATTCTATTTTCAGAAGGAGGAAGGAGAAGAAGCATTGAATTTCCAGATAGTAACAACCACAGAACTCTTAAATAAATCATAATAATAGGGAGTATAGTCACAGATGATTTAACTATACTTTTAAAATTTTTTCTAAAACCTAAAAAATTTTTCCAGCTTTTTCTTTTTTATTCTTGAGTGCATTTTTAATATCAGTAAATCATGGAGGAAAATAATTCTCTTATTTTGTAACTAATATTCTTATAGCATTTTATTCACTTTAGGTTAAACAATGCATCTGTTAGTTTGCATAACTGGAAATGTCCCTGAGAAATGTCTTTTCTATTTTGGCCAGAGTGGGAAGAGAACTTATACATATGGTACAGTCATTCTGAATATCCAGAACAGAAGGGCATTATAGGGGCTGGTGCTGTTTGCTTCCTGTTGTAATGGCATATATTTAATGGGCAAAGAGTAGGAGAAGCTGGCAAGCTATTCAAACAGTCTCATTGTGTGGTACCTGGGAGAGTTAATCAAAAATCATATAGTTTATTGAAGCAGATATATTTAAACAGTGCAAAGTACATCTAACAGCAAATGACTCTGGTATGCCTGATTAATAAGGTGAATAAAAATCAATATTTAAAATGAGAAAATGCAAATATTCTGTCTTCATATTAACAGTCTTGAAGAACAAACAGCTGTTACATTAATTATCACTTTCTGGATCCAACACAGTATTGTCATTTAATTTCTTGGACCCGTATTTGCTTGGCTGCAGCATCACCACATGATTTAAACCCTGTGAAGTTTGGCTTTACCACTAACTCCAGGTGCAAAATTTTACACTAAGCCTCTATTCCCTTTTGAATTGAGATTCTTCCCAAATAAAGGTTATTTTCAAGCAATTTAAAACTTTCAGACACAGACTTTTTTTTTTTAACTTTTTTTTTTTTTTATTGAGTTATAGTCATTTTACAATGTAGACACAGACTTTCTTAGTGAATTCCACTTGTTATTTCTTGGACTGCCAAATGTAGGGGTTGGAAATGTACTGTACCAAGATGTTAGCATATGTCCAGAGTTTTCATTTACATTATTATTCTATGTTATCTTTTAATATGTTTGCTTGCTTTTCCAAGTATTAACAGTCTAATGTCATGGAACCAAGATTATTTGCAGTTGCACAGGCACCAATAAGATCTTAGGAAATATTGCAAAGTTGACAAAGTGTGTGGCACACTCATGTGTGCATACACACTTGTGGACACATATGCATGCATGCACACACCAGTATCTGTATGCTGTTGTTTGTCAGTAAAAAGCTATCCAAAAAGCTTTCCATTTTATTAATGCCATATACCTTTATTTTAGGTCAGCTTCTTAGATAATTAACTCCTTGTACACTAGAATCATAGAGTCTAATGAAGCACCCACCAGCACCCCTACCTTCCATGATCTCACCTCTATGAACAATATTATCAGTGGTATAATCCAAGGGTGGCCCTTCTTTCACATGTTCTATTTTTTAAAAACCAACTTACCCTCCATCTCTAACTTTTTAATTAATACCCAGGCTTTTATACAAAAAGATAGGAGTCGTTCCTTAAAATACTACACAAAAGTTAAGAGTTCATTCAGTCACTCGAAAATATGTATTGAATATTTTTTATTGTGGGTATAGCTGTGAAAAAGACAAATGAAGTTCCTGAATTCATGAAACTTGAGTTTTAGTGAGGAGAGGCAGAAACAAGTTGATAAATAAATACATTTGCACATAAATAAATAAATGAAATTTCAGAGTTGTAGGTGCTATAAAAAAAACTGATATATTTTACAACTCTGGAGAATGTTTGTATTCTAAAAGTCACTTGCTAAGTTAATTGATTCTGGAGTACGTGGTATTTATGTGGTATTTGGTGCCTAATAATCCCTTCCATCAATTCCTTTGCTTGCCATTACATTTCATTTTCAGCAGTCAGAATTTTCTTTTTAAGCTAACTTTTAAACAGAAGGGTAAGGGCTAGTCATTTGACTAAAGGGTCAGATAGAAACAGAGCCAGGGGTAAAATGGAGCCAGTAACTTGTTGGTGTCTAATCTGTTTTATAGTAACTTTTTGCCTCCTCACATGCTGACAGTAGAAACAGAGAGAAAAGAGTAGAGGAGCAGGAATCACCCTGAGAGGTGCTGCACTGTGCAGGCAGACATCTCATGTGGTGGTTAAAATATATCCAGCAGCTGAAGTCTCCTTTGATAGTTCGGTAACAGATTCAGACTTCACAAAACTTGATGTCGAAATCATTTGTGCAGAGGCCTGTCTTGGCAGCTTGTTCTAATCTTCATCTTTGAAACTAGCTCAGGCTAAGATTAAAGAACATATTTATTAGAAATCTGGGATATTAGTTTCAGACTGAGCAGCTGCCCTATTCTACAAGTGTTCTTTTCTATACTTGGTTCCTATATTGAAAGATGAATTGTGTTTAATGATACACAAAGTTTTATTCTGTGTACAATGTCATTTCTTTTAACAAATGTTTTAAACCTCAAAAGGAGGGAGAGAGAGAGAGAGAGACAGACAGACAGACAGACACTAGGGAACATTATCAAAGAAAACACTGAAGAGAGTTTCAAGAAAGAAGATGTGATCAATAGTGTTAAATGCATCTACAGGACTCAAAAAGAAAGTGTTTATTTGGCTATGTGAGGCCATTGGTGACTTTGGCAAAAACAATCTCAGTAGAGTAATGGTGACAGAAGCTATTTTGTGTGACCTCGGAGGAAGTGGAGTCAGAAAACAGAGTCTACAGAGTCTATCCTTCTGTGAAGTTTGTGTCCTTAGGAAGGAGAGTGGTCAACAGTATCAAAGGAAGCTCCTTGTAGATTGGGAGAGGAGGCTTGGACATGTTTTTAGGCTGAAGAAAAAGAGCCAACGAGGAGAAAAATTCGGATATAGGATCTTGAGGCAAAAGTTAATGAAAAGACAAGAAGTGAGCAGTTCAAGGGACAGAGGGTAGACCTTAAACAGGCAAAGGAATATCTTTGTTTTTGAGTTTAGAGGAAAGCTAATAAGATGGCTGTACATAATAGGTAGTAGTAACATTAACGTAATGGAGATCTTACCAGATGGCCTTAATAGGATGCAAGATCATCTACTGAGAGTGTGTTGAGCAAGGATTCATTATGAGGCTTACTGAGGATGGAAGTAGTATGGGATAATGACTGAAGACATTAGAGGAGGCAACTGATCTTACTAAGGTGGGAGACTGCATTTGCAGTGGCACACATCTGCACTCTTGCATAATTGTCTCCGTAAGTGTTCAGCCTCTTGGGTATGAGAGCAGAGAGGGCTATTTGTAGCACTGATCCAGAGTCAGAGTTTTACCAGATAGGGAAATGGAAGGGAAAGGGGGATTATGTATTTAATGAGACTAGAAACAGTGTGGTGTGGCTTAGATGATGTACTTTAGTTTCTATGCTTGATAGGAAAGGATAGAAAAGCACATGGTCTAGGGTTTGGAGTATTTGAGAAAATGTTGAGTAGAAATGGATTATGACATAATCCTTGGTGTAGTTCTGGGAGTAAGTAGCTGAAGTGAACTTGAAGCGATCAAGACTTTGCTAGGAGGAGTGAGTATAGGAGAGAGTTTCAGATAAATGTGGAAGGTAGAAAAAGCATTCAGAAGATAGGATTATAACAATGGAAAGAAATTCCACAGATTTTTCCCCTCATTTTCTTAAGTGACTTTAATTGAAGATTCAAACCTTCTAAACCATAGTTCAAGCCTTGCTCTGTGGGACTGCATCTGGTTCACAATGGGGTTAGGGGAGAAATGCGTAACTGAGGTTGAAATAGGGAGCCCCTGTCTCCCTGGTCTTCCATTCTAGAGTTTATGCTGAATAAGCCTTAAAATAATTATGTTAGTGACACCAAGCTATATGATCCTTTCTTCTTCTGATGCAAAATCTCCCTCCTCTGAGGGGAACTCTTTCACAAACTGTTTGGGATCAAAATACAACTCTATAACTTCACTAAATACCACAGGCTTCTTGATGTAATTACTGAACTGACTGCAGTGGAAAGTTAAAAGTGGGATCAGTAGTTCCAGGAGAAGCACAAGGATGTATAATACAGTGAACAGGAAAGTTGGGGTGGACTTACACTGAAGACTAGTTTAGGAGTGAGAGCTCTGCTTGTTTACTATTAACCTTGAATATGTAATTCTAGCACAAAATAATTCTGAGACTAGAATTCTCCAAGGCCGAGGGAAATATTGGACTATTCTCCAAGAGTTAGTGAGGGCTCTGTTCTTGGTAGCAGATAATTATTTATTCCTATATAGCTTTTCTGCATTACACAGTTTGACCCTTTTTATCCAGGTCCTGGATTCTTGACGCTCAGGATTTATGAAAAGCTATATTTGAGTCCTAGACTTAAAATCTTTAGAACTGATTCACTGAGTATAGTTTAGGGTGGAAGGAACCATCTATCTTCCATTTCCTGCTGTTTCTCAATTCTGTTTATCCTTAGACAGGGACTTGTTGGCTACATGAGTTAGTTTTGAAACTCTTCTTTCTACTGGTATTCATTTACATGGGAGAAGATAAGTTACAGTGGAAAAATACAACTTTTAAAAGTTTTTGACAGAGATTGCCATTTGGTATTATGTATCTTTCTTATTTAAAAAGTTGCCTGCTGCTGTTCCATTTGGAAACCATATTATGGTTAATATGGAAGTGATTTTTTGTCTCTGATTATTGACTTACACCATGGTTAATGCCTACACAGACGCAACCGTGTCAGTGCCCTCAAGTTTACATGCCAATCTCATGGTATTCTTTTCTGATCTGTAGTAAATCACTTAATTACTGTGTATTTCAATTTTGCCAGCTGTATGTGTGAGGCTGCTTTGCTTAGCAAATAGAAGGCCAAGGATAATGAAGAGAATTGTTTGAATGTTAGTCTACTATTGACATTAATAACTTTAGGCAAGTCAATTGTATTCACAAAGACCCAGTTTCTTCTTAAAAACAGCATTCACTCTCACTTCTATAAGAAAATGGTGAAGTTTTAGGTATGTAACAGTATTTATAAGGCATTTGAGCTGTGTCTACATGGTGGCCAATATATTTCCAAGGGATAAGTTGGTGAATAAAGTAATAAACAAGAAGTGTCAATGTGGAAACTAAATCCATCAGTCTCCCTTCTTGTAATTTTACTATCCTACTGTAGCCTTGTTTCACATATTTGATTATGTAAGTATAACATAATTAAAATCTAGAAGCAGGGTAAATCAATTGTAAACAAATAGTATTTGTTTCTATTTACATACCTATTTTCATAGAAATTTGCTTATGTTAAACAGTTTGTCTCAACTAGGATTCTGTATTTACCTAATATCTACTGAGCATAAACCATGCACCAGGGAATGTGCTAGGCCCTGGAGAATCAAAGGTAATAGAACAGTATGGTCCCTGATCTCCATAAGTTCATTGTCAAGTGATATCAATTAATGAGTCTGTATTTGATATGAATATTATAAAATGTTCATGAAATATTATGGAATATACTTTATGTGTTCTAACAAGATATAGACTTTTTGGACTTTTTAAATAGATAGACTTTTTCTTTTAGAGCAATTTTACGTTCACAGCAAAATTGAGTGGAAAGTACAGAGGGTTACCCTATGCACTCTGTGTCCACACATACATAATAGCTTCCTCCACCATCAACATCCTGTACAAGAGTGGTACCTTTGTAACAATCCATGAACCAACAATGACACGTCATTGTCTTCCAAAGTCCATAGTTTACATTACAATCATTCTTAGTGTTGTACATTCCATGGGTTTTCACAGATATATAATGACATATATCTGCCATTGTAGTATCACACAGAGTAGTTTTACTGCCCTAAAAATCCCCTGTGCTCCACCTATTTATCCCTCTCTCCCTCCAAACTCCTGGCAACCATTGATCTTTTTACTCTGTCCATAGTTTTGCCTTTTCCAGAATGTCATATAGTTGGAATTGTATGTATGTAGACTTTTCAGATTACCTTCTTTCTCTGAGTAATATATATTTAAAGTCCTCTATGTCTTTTCATAGCTTGATAGCTCATTTATTTTTATTTCCTTATGTGGATGTACCACAGTTTATCCTTTCACCTACTAAAGGATGTCTTGGTGGCTTCCAAGTTTTGGCAATTATGCATAAAGAAATATGCATATTTCTTGTAAATATTTATGTACAGATTTTGTGTGGCTATAAGTTTCTACCTCCCTTGGGTAAATAGCAAGGAGCATGATTGCTCAATTGTATCGTAAAAGAATGTTTAGTTTTGTAAGAAACAGACAAACTGTCTTCCAATGACTGTGCCATTTTACATTCCCACCAGCAATGAATGTTGCACATCCTGTTGCTCTACATCCTTGTCAGCATTTGGTGTTGTCAGTGTTTTGGATTTTAGCCATTCTAATAAGTATATAGTCACTATTGTTTTAATCCTTTTGGACTTTTGATTGATATCATCTCACTAAATATTATGGTGTGATGTGTTATAATAAAGCATACCTTGCAGGGTTAGTAGGAATTTGCCAGATGGACAATATGCAGTAGGATAGAAAGAAAGACCAGGGGCATTCCAGGCAAAAAAAGCTCTTGTGTAAAAGCTCATGAGTGAAAGAGGACATGGTACATTGTAAGTAGTTGGGGATGTGGTCTAGAATAAATAAAGAGGGGTAATATGCAGTCAGGACATACATTTGGATAGAGGCCAGATTCAGAGAATATTTATGATTTATGTTGGATTTTATCTTTATAAAAGATTGGAGGACTTAAATAATTTTAAGAGTCATTAGATCATTTCAACTAGAAAAACTTACTAACGACATGTATATACATTTTACAAAATCACAGTTAAAAAATATGAAGAAATGTTCTTTTATTTGGAGTACTTGGGCATTTGTTTAAGAAATTTGCAGCAATAAGAAGAAATTGTAAAAAATGAAGAAAGAATATATAAAGTAAGTGTGACAAAATGTTGATAATTGTAGTGTAAAGCACATGAAGGTTTGGCATACTAGTCTCTACTTTCGTGTGTGTTTGAGAATTTTTTAACAAGTTTTTTTAAAAACCACAAATAGTAGAGTATCTAGCATTGGCAACATTTATAGGGAATGAAGTAGCATAATTAGATTTACATGTAAGTAAGGTCATTCCTGTGGCAGAATTGGCAGTGAGTAGGAAGGTAGCCATGACTAGTTAGGAGCATGTTGCAGTACTACAGGTAAGAAATGATGAAGACCTTAATTGATGAATCATAAATACAAGGATAATATTTAAAACTGTGACATTTATGAAGTCTCCCAGAGTGACTGGATAGAACAAAATAAAAGGCAGTCAAGGACCAAACTCTAGAAAACAATATTTGAATGTTGAAGAGCACAGAGAAACCATTAAAGGACTTTAGGTAGGATGGCCAAAGAGGTTGGAGGTGAATCAGGAAGCAACAAGACTGTTCATGGATGAAAATACATTTTGCATTTGTAAGTATGATTGAATTTCACAAATTAGGTATCGCCTCGCTCTAGGCTGTGCATGTTTGCTAAAGGTTGTTGACAAATCCTCTATTTAAATAGTTTGTTTTTCAGGGTTAATAATTCTTTGCTGTTCAGGATTATTTTCTGGCTGTCATAGCCATGTTATTATTTCAAATAAAATTTCCTGATTTATTTATTTGTAGGGTAGGAATGAGTTTTTGGAGGTCAAAACAATAAAGAAAATAAACCTCAGATCAAAATGCAGAGCTCTAGCTTTCATGTTACACTCAGAAAGAATTCTTATTATTTAGTTATAAATACCTCATAGTTGAAATGTATTTTTGAGTCAAAGCTAATTAAATTATATCAGTTATTTATTTAGTACTTTGGTTATCAGATCAATTAAATTTGTTTTCCCACTGTTGATAACACAGTGTAATTTGGTTGAAAACTAGAAAACTAATAATGAGTCATGCTACAGTTAATCTCAGGTTGAAGTACTCTTTAGTAATGATAGGAACAGATAATGTTTGTAAATGCATGCTGGGTATTTGTCCCCAAGCCAAGCACCATTCACCATTCATCTCTTCAATTCCTCCAACTTTTCTATGAGGTTTGTAGTATTTATGCAAAACTTTTTTGATAGATGATAAGTTGATAGCTGAAGATGTTGATTGAAATTCAGTGAGATTCAATAATTTGCCCAGTTACACAAATAGAAAGCAACTAAGCAGGAATTTGGTCCCATGAGGCATGACTATGGAGCTTGGATGTACTGCGCTAAATGTGGCACACTTGTACTACACTATATTACTTTGTCTCCTTGGGTCAGGCATTTAAGACATCCCATTGTGAGGACCTACATCTGACCTTAAGAAAGTCAGTTATGCAGCATATATCCAGAGAGCATGAGAATAGGTAGACTTCACCAGGTGCTATAAAGATTGCGCTTCTTCTCAGAGCCTCTGGGGATTGATAGTATAGCTAGATTTTCAGCTAACATTTACTAACTTAAACTTTTCACAAATAGTTTTGTTTTAGCTCAAATTTTATAACTTATGGGAAAACAAGGGTAATTATGGGCATATTATAAAGTGAATTATTTGAAATTAAAATAATCAGTATTAGAGGTTCTACCTTTTAAATAACATAGAAAAAAATTAATGCATTGGATGTTCATAAATCTTTGTGACAGGCTGGCATTCTCCCAAGAGTTTTAAAGGAATCCGAGGATGAAACTATGGAAATAGTAGTTAAAATGTGTAACAACGTTTCACTTTACCTGAATATTGGCAAGCTGTTGATGTAATTTTTTTCTATGGCAACAACTAGAGGAGTGACCCAGGAATCCTGGACACACAGCATCAAATCTCATTTCTATGACGATAAGAATTTAGATAAGTATGTGGTGCTTCAGGCCAAGTGCTTGTCAGGTTCACTGCTCCCTTCTGGGAAGTCTCAGAATGCCTGCCAAGCTCACATCCACCTCAGAGAGGCTCCCAAGACATAGGTCATTGTACTCTGTGCCAAGTGACCCTGCTCGGTTAATTATGGCTGACAGGTTCATGTACAGGTTCTGAGGAAGCAAGCAAGAGCCACAGGGAAGAGGAAAGGGAAGATCAGTGAGCACTAGCAGAACTACTATACAATCCAACCCATTCCCAATTTCTCCCTACCGAGGTATCTGGACTCATACTTTTTCTACACAGGTTACACATATTCATCTATAATTCTTTCATTCAACATTAAAGAGTGGGTAAGCTTTGTCTTATGCATGGCTTTTCTGAATGTAAAGGTTGTCTTTCATTTTATTTTTTCCCAAGTTCTCCTTATTCTTTAGAGCCAGTTCAGTTCCATTTATTAGTGAAGTTTGCAACAATGATTGATTTTTAGATATATAAAAGTCACGTGGAACTTGAAATGTCCCATACCATCTCCTAATCTCCTCCCTGCCAATAAAGTATTCTTCCCACAGTTCATTCATCTACATTGATGACAACTTCACTTGCCTATTTTCCCAGGTCCTAAACCTGGAGGATTAGCCTTGATGGCTCTTTTTCACTTACATTCTGTATTCAATCAACTATCAGCTCTTCAGAATGTATCTAGGATACAGCTACTTCTCACCATCTCCACTCCTCACTCTGATGAGAGCCTCCATCATCTCTTAGTTGGATTATTTCAATAACTTCTTAACTGGTATCCCTCCCTTGTCCCTCCCCGCTTCAGCAGCCAGTATGGTCCAGTTAAAATGTTAAGTCAGGGCATGTCACGTTCAGATGCTCCTCTGCTTAGCACCATCTGATGGTTTCCTAATCAGAGTAAAATCCTTACAGTGGCCTATAAGGCCCTACAGAATTTGTTCCTTGCCCTCATCTCTTAACCTGTATTTATACTCTATTAAACCAGTAGCACTGGTTTCTTTGCTGTTCTCTGAATGTGCCCAGCATCTTGTCTCTATCTGGAACTCTTCTTTAGGAAGAACAGGAGTTTGGGTCATTTCCCTCCCTAGTGAGAACTTTTCCATCTGAAAATGCAACATATATCCACGTCCAAACTCCTACACTCCCTCTCTCCCTTACCTGCATTATTTTTCTCCTTAGCACTTTTACCGTCTACTATGTATTGTGCTTGATGTGTCTAAGTAATGGAATCATGGGTGATTTAAATTTTTTATAACTTCTGCATTTCTTAGTTTTAAACAGTAAGTGTATTTAGAGGAAGGAGGGATCACTATGGGCTGAGAGAGTCAGGAAAGTCCTTGTAGAGTAGGAAAGACTGAAGCTGCATCCTGCAAGCTTGGTAGGCTGTGCTTGAAGATGGGGAGAGAGCACCCTAGGTCATAATAAAACATGCGCAAAAGGTAGAAAGTACTTCATGCATGATATATCTTAGAGTCAGTGAGGAGATGGCCAGGCTGGTCTTGTTTATCACCAAAATGTTGAGTGTGCAATTGGGAAAAGACTGTATAGAACCCAAGAGTGATTTTAGTCACATGTGGAAAGAGAGAACATTAATTTAAAATATTAATCTAGAAATAAAACTTGGCAGACTTAGAAGTAGAAAGAATATTAACATTTTTGCTTTGTTTTGTTTGGCTGAGGAAATGTCAGAGGATTTCTATCATAAATCATTATTTTATATTGAGTTTTCTCTCTCATTTATATCACTTGTGTAACTGTGGGTAGAAGATACCACCTTCAAAATACATTTCTCATCCTTCATAAGTGTGTTTTTCTTATATGTGGAGCATGGCTGTGATTTCAGTGCTTGGCTCAGTGAGTTAAGGTCAGGTCAGTTCTTCATACTGAAATGAGAAAGGATGAGACAGAAATACCTCCATGCTATTAAAATCTGCCCTGCCCGCTTTGGATTGACACCTTCCCAGGAAAGGGGCACCAGGCATGATATAAAGCTTGTTTAAACACTGGTTAAATTTTTATTAGGAGCCAAATGATATATTTGGAGAAAAGCCCATCTCAAACACTTTACATAGTAGAATGTATAAAATATTTTCAAAGTCAGATTTGAAGATTTGGGGGGGGGGAGGCAAAGAGTCAGTATTGCAGGTTTAAGGAAATAGGATACTTGCACAAATCCCAATGACACAGAATATCACTGAGTTGGGTAGAGTTTGGGGTCTTTTTTCTCTTATTAAAAGCTCATCCTATCCATAATGCTTCTAATGATTTTCTGCCAGTGCCTTCATTCAGAGAGCTCAGTAATTTCTAATGTAAGATGTATCCTTCTGCCCTTTGGATTTATGAAATGGGATAATAACTAAATGTGAATTTAATGGATTCATTTGCATTTCTGGGAGAATTCTTCCTTTTTAACACAACAGAGAACACACACATGGGTATAATTACACTTGGGTGTAATAAGCCAAGCACTTTAATATGTGGTGATAGAATCTCAAATTAAAAGTAAAAACACTCAGTGGAAATGTACACTTACAGAAAAGAAAAGAAAAACAACTTATAGGAATGATTGTTTTATGACATTTATTTTTCAGTCAGTCGTACAGAACTGTGATAGAACTGTGTGTGAGGGGAATCAGTGATAGTGAAGAGTCAGCGTGGAGCTTACCTTAGAATCAGGGTTCAGTGGAGCAAAGAAATAACCTGGTGCAATCAGATACTTAAAATTTTTCTAAATTATTCTACAATTACAGGAATTACACCCACTGAAAATGGCAAAGGCATTAGTAACTCTGTTCCTCTGGATTTACAAATTTCCACTTTGAGGTTATAAATGGTAGAATTGCTGTCACCAGCACCCCGTCCCTTCTCTTTTCCCTCTCCTGCTCCTCATTCTTTACCCAACCCTCTCTCTGATCCCATCCTTTCAAATGTGATCTTCCATCTCCTCCTATCTACCCTATTTTGTATTTGCTCAAAGGAGAAATGGGTGTTACTGTTCAATGGACACAGGGTTTCAGTTTAGAATGGTGAAAAAGTTCTAGAGATGGATGGTGGTAGTAGTTGCATAGTATGAATGTTATTATACTTAATCACTGGCTTATACACTTAAAAATGTTTAAAATGGCAGATTTTATGTTAATGTAAATTTTACCACAACAAAAAAATTTCTTTAAAAAAAGTCATTTGTCGTGGATTGTTAGGTTGATGCGTCTGAGGAAGACACTCCCCCCCCCCTTCCACAACTCAGAGGGTAAAGAATGTTCTCACACAGGTGAGTTTTTTAGGATTTAAAGTTTCAAGTTGGAAAAATATTTATTAACTCTGTCTGTACTGCTGTTAGTGATTACATTTGTTGAACCAATACATATGCTAATTTTAGGTAGCATTTTGCAAATAAATCTAAGTGTTCTCTTGAGCCCACATGCTAGTCTTATTTATCTGTCCTGTCATCTCTCTTTATTTTGGGATAGTAACAACTTTCTAAAAAAGTGTTGTTTTTCGTTGAGAAGGGTGTCAAATCTTCAACCCAGCTTCATTAGTCAATGAGAGAGATGTTTCATCTATAGATTTCTAATTATGTATAAATTCTGCGTTTCTCTCCTCATTAATCTTCTTTTTCTGAGATAATAACATTCTGAAACCATTAGAAATATATAAGAGGTTATCGCTTAAAACAGTATGTTGTTATGCAGTCCAAGATTGCAGCATAGGAAGACACCGAACTCACCTCTTCCTCCGGACATACCAAATTTACACCTAAATATAGAGTAATTCCTCCTGAAGAAGTAATTCCTCCTAAAGGCTGATTGAGCAGCTTCTGCACAGTAAATGGTAGAGGGGCCACATAAAGATAAGTAGGAGAGACAAAGACAGACTCAACAGGAAGCCCACTCTTGATGTGGTAATCTGCAGTGCGGAGGGGTACCACTGAGGAGCCAGTGTGCAGACTTGCCTGCCCTGGGACAGAGCAAAAATCCCCCAGCAGTTCAGAGAGCACATAGACTATACATGAAGGAAGTCTATTGACTAGTTCCTAGAGCATCTGCCAAACAGGTAGGGAGCTGCTGGAACTTACTCTGGGGTTGGAGGAGCCAGAGAGCACCACTTTTTGCATTTTCCCCTCTCTTTGATAGTGTGAGTGGGAACATGGTTCAGGTGTTCTAGTCTGCCTGCCAAGGCCACCCTAACATATCCCAGGCCTCTGGCCCATACCAGCTACAGCCATCCCCTGAAGGTGGCCCCAATGAAGTATGCCCTAGACCCACCAGCCCGAGTCCACACAAGCTCCAGTTAACTGTTTGGTCAAGGCGGCCGGGTGTGGCATGTCCCAGGACCCCTGACCCATACCCAGTTGGGCTCTGGCTATCCCTCCAGCACAGCCCTGATGTCATTATCCAGGATAAATCACATGTTAGACCATGAAACAAGTTTCAGTAAATTTAAGAAGATTGAAATATATCAAGCAACTTTTTTAACCACAATGATATGAAATTAGAAATCGATTACAAGAAGAAAACTAGAAAATACACAAATATGTGGAGACTAAACAGCACACTACTTAACAGCCAATGGGTTAATGAAGAAATCAAAAAGGAAGTTAAAAAAATACTTTAGAGATAGATGAAAATGGAAACACAATGTTCCAAAATCTTTGGGAAGCAGCAAGCAGTTCTAAGAGGGACATTCACAGTGGTACAGACCTACCTCAAGAAGTGAGAAAAATCTTGAATTAACAATGTAACTTTATACCTAAAAGAACTAGAAAAAGAAGAACAAAGCCTAAAATTAGTAGAAGGAAGGAAATAATAAAGATCAGAAAAGAAATAAATGAAATAGAGACTAAAAAATAACAATAGAAAAGATTAATGAAACTAAGAGCTGCTTCTTTGAAAAGCTAAACAAAATTGATAAACCTTTAGCCGGACTTATCAAGAAAAAAAGAGTGTCCCAATAAAATAGAAAATGCAAGAGGAGAGGTTACAAGAATACCCCAGAAACACAATAATAAGATGCTACTATAAGCAATTTTACATCAATGAATTGGACAACCTAAAAGAAAAAGATAAATCCCTAGAGATGTATACTCTTCCAAGAATGAATAAGGAAGAAATAGAAAGTGTGAACAGATTTATTGCTAGTAATGAAATTGATTCAGTAATTTAAAAAGTCTCAACAAACGGAAGTCCAGGACTAGAAAGATTCACAGGTGAAGTCTACCAAACATTTATAGAAGAGTTAACCTCTTTCCTTCTCAAATTCTTCTGAAAATGCTGAAGAGGAAGGAACATTTCCAAAGATATTCTAAGAGGTCAGCACTACCCTAATGACAAAACTAGATGAGGGTACTACATAAAAAGAAAACTGCAGGCCAGTTTCTCTGATGAATATGGATGCAAAAATTCTCAGCAAAATATGGGCAAACTGAATTCAGCAATGCATTAAACAATAATACACCATGATCAAGTGGGATTTGTCCCAGGGATGCACAGATGGTTTAATATCTGCAAATCAATTAATGTAATATGCCACATTAACAAATTGAATAAAAATCCTATGATTAAATAAATGCAGAAAAAAGCTTTTATCAAAATTCAACATCCAGTCATGATAAAAACTCTCAACAAAGTGAGTATAGAGGGAACATACCTCAACATAATAAAGGCTATTTATGAGAAACCCACAGCTAACATCATACTCAATAGTGAAAGGCTGAAAGCTTTTCTTCTAAGATCAGAAACAAGACAAGGATGCCCACTTTCACCACTTTTATACAACGTAGTGTTGACATTTCTGGCCCGAACAATTAGGCAAGGGAAACAAAGGGGCATCCAAGTTGGGAGGGAAGAAGTAAAACCATCACTGTTTGTAGATGACATATTATGTATAAAAAATCCTAAAGATATTACCAAAAATGTTAGAAGTAATAAATGAATTCAGTAAAGTTGCAGGATACAAAATTAATATACAGAAATTGGTTGCATTTCTATACAGTAATAATGAACTATCAGAAAGAAATTTTTTTAAAGAAATCACATGTACAATTGCATCAAAATAATAGAATACATAGGAATAAGGAGTTGAAAGACCTGTTCTCTGAAAACTATCAGAGATTAGTGAAAGAAATGGAGGATGACACAAATAATTTGAAAGATATATTGTACTCATGGATTGGAAGAATTAATATTGCTAAAATCCCAAACTACTGAAAGCAATATGCAGATTCAATGCATACTTATCAAAATACCCATGGCATTTTTCACAGACCTAGAACAAATAATCATAGAATTTGTATGGAACCCAAAAGGCACCAAATAGCCAAAGAAATCCTGAGAAAGAAAAACAAAGCTGGAGTTGTCACACTTCCTGATTTAAAACTGTTCTACAGAGCAACAGTAATAAAACCAGTATGATACTGGCACAAAAATGGACACCTACATAAATTGAACAAAATAGAGATATCAGAAATAAACCTATGCTTATTTGGTCAGTAGGGAAACCATAGTTTCTTCAATAAATGGTGTTGGGAAAACTGGGCAGCTACATGCAAAAGAATGAAACTAGACCACTGTCTTATACCATATACAAAAATAAACTCAAAAGTGAATTAAAGACTTAAATGTAAGAACTGAAATAATAAAACTCTTAGAAGAAAACATTGGTAGTATGGTCTTTGACATCAACCTTAGCAATTTTGGGGGGGTTTATCTCCTCAGGCAAGGGAAACAAAAGCAAAAATAAACTATATCAAAAGAAAAGACTTGCACAGTGAAGGAAACCATCAACATACAAGAAAACAACCTACTGAATGGGAGAAGATATTTGCAAATGATGTGTCCAATAAAGGGTTAATATTCAAAATAGATTAAAAAAAAAAACTCCTACGACTTAATAGCAAAATAAACAATGTGATTAATAAATGGGCCAAGGACTTCAATAGTCATTTTTCCAAAGGAGGCATACAGATCTTCAACAGGCACATGAAAAGATCCTCAACATCACTAATCTTCAGACAAATACAAATCAAAACCACAATGAGATGTCACTTTACATCTGTCAGAATGGCTATTATCAAAACCACAAAAAATAGTAAGTGTTGGCAAGAATGTAGGGAAAAGGGAAGCCTTATGCACTGCTGGTGGGAATGTAAATTGGGATAGCCACTATGGAAAAGAGGATGGAGGTTCCTCAAAAAATTAAAAATAGCCTACCATATGATTCAGCAATTCCACTTCTGAGTATTTACTCAAAGGCACAAAAACACTGATTTGAAGAGATATATGTATTTCACTGTTCACTGAAGCATTATTTATAGTAGCTAAGATATGGAAGCAACTTAAATGTCCATTGATAGATGAATGATTAAAATCTGTGGTACAAATAACCAATGGAATATTACTCAGTCTTTAAAAATAATGAGATTTTGCCGTTTGCAACAACATGAATGGATGTAGAGGATATTTTGCTAAGTGAAATAAGTCATAGGGAAAAATCCAAATGCTTTATGATTTCACTTATTATGTGGAGTCTAAACAAACAAACAAAGAAACATAGCCATACAGAAACAGACTTAGAGAACAAACTGGTGGTTGCCAGAGAAGAGGGGAATGCAGGGATGGACAAAATAGTGAAAGAGTATTAAGAGGTAGTTATCTCCTGGGGCATTTCACCTGGAAATGGTAATATAGGTATAAGGAGGAACGTGTGACCCTTATAGTCTCAACTGGTATCAAACATTGGATAAATTATTTTGCATTAAGAAAACAAAAACCTTCAAGTCTATCCCATCCCTACCCCACCCCCTACTCCACCAGCCCTGCCTCCAATAAAGTTGAGAGATGAGAGAAGATCAATAAAAAAGAGGTACAGACTTCCATTATAAAATGACTAAGTCACAAGGATATAATGTAGAGCACGGGGAATACAGTAAATAATATAGTAATAACTTTGTATGGTGACAGATGGTAAATAGACTTACTGTGGTGACCATTTCTCAGTGTATAAAAATATGGAATCACTATGTTATACACCTGAAAGTAATACAATATTGTAAGCCAACTATACTTAATTTTTTTAAGGTATGTTGTTCCAATTTAATTTAAGTAGCTTGGCAAACAGAGGCTTTACACTCAAACTAAATTTGTTATTGCGGTGGTCATTAGAGATATTGTGACTATATTAGTGATTTTGAATTAATTCAATATCTCCAAGTTGGTTGTGTGAAATGAAAATAATTTCCAGTTTCTTTCTTGGTGGCCTCTATTCAATGAAATGTTTGGCAAAAAGCTCTGTCTTTCGTGAAGATGGGAAATAGTTTACATCTAATTAGAAAAAGAGCATAGGTACTGTTATCAATACATGATTAAATTTCACATCTGTACAAAATTGACAACATTTCTGACAACCTTACTTTTTTAGACAATGCATCTTTAGCTTTCATAGTTCTTATTCTATTCTTTACATGTTATGTAATTATTTTCAAAGCAATTTCTCTGGTAGAGACAGATTTTCATTCATTGTTTGCAAGCATTAGGCAAACTATGTAATACAGTAAGGTAAACATTTCCTTGTCAAATATTCTTTCTTTCCTTTACAGAAATGAGTTTGCTTGTTTTTTTCCTTTTTTAATTTAATGTATTGAAACATAGACATGTTAGATTTAGAAAGAATCTTCAAAGTCAGCTGGTTCTATTCACCTCATATGTGATTCCTCCTTAAATCAATTTCCAGGCCAGTGGGAAGGACTTGGAATTTCGACCCTACTACTTAGTGGCCATAGGACTTGACCCACATGACTTATGAAATGTTTTCTCACCTGTGAAAATGTGGGTAATAGCATTAACCTCATACAGTTGATGTGATGGAGCTATTTACTTTGCAATTCCTTCTGTTTATATATAATTAGCAAATTTTGGCAGGGACTAAAGCTTGGAAATTCTGTGTATGTATGTGTGCATGTATGTATTTATTTCTCTATGTATGTATTCATTTATTTAATAAATATAATTTTCCCCAGCGTTGAGTAATAATGGACAAATATAATTATATCTATTTAAAGTGTACAACCTGATGATTTGATATACATATACTTTTGGAATGATTCCAAGATAATTAATTAACATATCCATCACCTCATGTGGTTAACTATTTCTTTGTAGTGAGAATGCTTAAGAGCTACTCTTAGTAACTGGGCTTGGTGAGAAGGAGATGGGGAGATGTAGGTCAGAAGATACTAACTTTCAGTGGTAAGAATAAGTTCTGAGGATCTAATACATAGCATAGTGAATGTAGTAATTATACATTATTGTATAATTAGCAAATTTGATGAGCATATTTTCTATTTATTTATGTGAGCAATCCAGCTATTAAAATTAATTTAGAAAAGAAAAGTTTGTGGAACACACAACTAAAGTCTTTTCTACAGTTTAATATTGATGCATAGATCATTTTCTTAAGTTTTTTTTTAATCTCTATTCTACTTTTAAAATAAATATTTAATTAGAAAATATAGAAAACACAGGAGAGGATAATGAAGAAATTTTAAATTACTCCCTTGAAATCTTGGGCAACCTACAGAGATAGATAATCTTCTTATTCGCAGATAAGAAAAAGCCCCCTAGTCATTTATAATCACAAATAAGAGATTCCCCTCATTAATAAGCGTGTCCGGGATTGTGTAATAATCAGACATTATGCATTTGCTTGTAGTTTGTTCTGGACTAAGAGCAAGAAAAAGGAGCTGCTCGGTTTCTACTCTATTCCGACACACACTCCATCTTCCCCCTGTGTCCCCAGCTGCTCCCCTAAGAACGGAATTTCAGACATGAGTTAGGTAACATTCTGCCCTGCTCTTACCCCAAGCTCTCCAAATGGTTGCTTCGAGGCTCTTTCACTTGACAGGCGGTGAGGCGGGGTGTGCCACTCCTCCCTCCACATGATAGCACCACAACCCACTGACCACTTGCTTCAGACAAATTCTTTTGCCAGTATCCCTGTCTGCTGTCAGCCTTCCTAACCTATTTTGTGGATAAGGGTCATGAAATCAATTCTCCCACACCCCTGCTTGGGTGGACCAGCCCCTTTCTTTATAAGGTGGTTGGCGCTTGCTCCCTTTGAACTTTCTTGAAAACTGACACAAAAGGAATCCCATTGTTACATCCAGTTACAGACACTCCCTTAGGATACATTATATAAAGTGGATTTCTGCATCTAAGAATTTGATCATTTTAAGACTCTAGACACATGCTAATAAATTTCCACTTCTCCCAGTAGAAATATAATATCAATTCATATTCTCATCTTCACCATGTAATATTGAGAAAAGAAAAGTGGGGCAAGTGAGAACAGGGGGAAAGGGAAACAGCAGGGACCTGAGAAGAGAGGAGCGATATAGATATAGGGAAATGGAAAGGAAGTAAGTTCAGTTTGGCAGGAGGTGGGGGTATAAGTCAGGTAAATCCATGTTGAGCCAAGCTCCAGCAGAAATAAAGGTGATTGATCCCTGCCCATTCTTTAAGTGAGCAATTTATTAGATAACTAGTTACTCTCTGGTTCCAGCCCTGGAAGAGTTACTGCGAGCTAGGTTTATATAATCATTTTGGAACTCTTTCCACGTAATATAACGCAATATAGCAATCTCAATTCAGGCCAGAGCAGTGTTTACAGGGGCAGCATGGAGTGGTAGAAAGAAGATACTTTCTGCCACTTATTAGCTGGTTGATCCTGAGACTGTTGATAATACCAGTGGGTTTCAGCCTCCTCAGCCTGATGATGATGATGATGATGATGATGATGATGATGATGATGATGATGATGATATCTGTCTTGCTCAGCTCATGTGGTAATTATGAGATAAGGCAGGATGGAATTTGGAATTTGTAAACTGTAACATTCTGAGAAAGATCAGATATATTGCCCGGTCAATCGTCTGTCAGCGCTGAGGGAGTGTTGGGAGTTTCTAATTGATCTCCCTTGATCTTTTTATGACTTGTTGACAGTGTTCATATTGTTTTTCCCTCAAATGAAATTTCATATGTCAAAAGATCTCACTTTTCTGGGTGCATAGTAGGTACTAAGCAAATACTAGTTCTTGTCTTCATCTCTCCTCTCAGCTCCCCATCTGTGTACTCTTGGGAAACGTCTGGTTATGGAACATCATCAGGGCTCTTTCTTTCCAAGTAGGCAGCGGAGGGGATGTGTGTTCAGGATTTGTGCTGCTTGGCATTCTCGTATTTATTGCATTCAGTTTTGTTTGCATAGAAAGCATTTTTTTCTAGCTAATTTAGTGAAAATGATGTCAGTTGTTCATCTACTCTCTGTCTGAAATCAGCCCTTAGAATAAATAAATTATATATCTTGACTTTATTTCTACATTTAATTTAGTCTTATTGATATAAAAACAATAGGAAGAACAAAATACTTCCAGTGTCAATGGTAATTTAGTAACAAGAGAAAGTTAATAAAATGCATCATTATGTTGGATACACCCCTTCCCTCTTCATTTACCTGGGGTAAAAATCCAATCGTGAAAGAAAATGTAGAATGTGATTTTGTGCCAGCAGTAATTAGCGGGAACAACTTGATGAAAAACAGTGATGGAAGAATCAATGACAACCATCAATAAAATAAAAACTGAATGACGCTTCTGTTTTTTATATTAGGTCTTTACACATCAACTTAACCAAAGGATTGAGACATGATATTCTTAATCCCAGTGTCCCATAACTAGATTGTAAACTATTTTGACCTTTTAAAACTATGTCAAGCTTTTCCAGTTTCTCTAGAGAGTATACTGTAAGGTTTTATAACCAATAATGCCTTCCCATTAACTACTATAGATGTTTCATCAAATAGAATTTAAAATGAAGTCTAGAAATTGCAGAAAACCAGGAACCAAGCGAAACATTAAAAAATTATATTCATGTTGCAAGCTCAGGTCTTGGCTTTAGGCAGAATCATGAGAAATGTAATATACTTTCATTTTTGTTTGCTTGAAGTTATCAAACTTTTACTTTACTTGGCTTGATCAGAGTTTCTTCTCTTCCCTTTTTTACTACCATAAATCAAAAATGTAAGATTGCTTCTATCACAGTTTGCTGATGTTTTACATATTGCTAAAAGCAAACCCTTTTAGGTGAAACATGGGAACCTCATGTCCTATGCTTATGCTCCGGAAACGACAGGCCAGTCAAGAAACAAGCACCACTCGGAGGGTTGGAGTACTCAGATGTATTACGCCAGCGGGCTCAGAGGGCCTTCTCCTCCGAAGCTCTGAGCACCTCCAAGGTTTTACAGGGTAAAGTACAAGCTTGGGGTATTCGGCCAATAGGCATGGAACAGCTTTAGCAGCATTATCATCACAAAAGTGGAGGCGGGGAGGCAGCAAACCAACATTCCAAAGCCAGATATGTATCTTTGAAAACCCAGCTGGCTAGCAAGAAACATGAACAGCAAACAACACTAATTAACCTAGATTTACAAGTTAGTCTAGCAGAATTCAGATCAGTATTCCAATACTTAGATTTGTGAGTTATCTTGTTAGCCCAGCCCAGCCCCTCCTTCACATTCCTAGACTTGTGAGTTATCTTGTTAGACCAGCCCCGTTTTTCCTTCACATTCCCCCCTCTTGATGCTATTACAACTCTAGCTGGAGTAAGCATCATCACTTATCTGTTGCAGGGGCTCATAATTGGAGGCTAACATCTGAAGTTTTATAGCCTCTATTCGCTCACTGACAAAGCGGGTCAGGAAGTTTAGGACACAGGACCCAAATAGCAGAACTGCAAAAATCAGGAGTAAGGGACCTATGAATGGTGCCAGCCAGGAGGTCCAGCCCCAGGGGCCTGTCCATGGGCTCTTATCTAAAATATGTTTTCTCTTTTCCACTCGGTCTTGTAATTCTTGAATCATCCCTCTGACAATTCCTGATTGATTGGCATAAAAACAGCACTCTTCATTTAGGAAGAGGCATAGTCCCCCATCTTTGGCTGTGAGTAGGTCCAAACCCCTCCTGTTTTGTAAGATCACCTTGGTCAGAGAGTCAATCTGATTTTGCAGAGTTCCCAGGGTTTCTGCTATTCGTTGGAGATCATGGCTGAATTCACCTGTAAGCTGAAAATACAGGTTGGTACATGGACCACTTGTCACCCGGTTCCATGCAGGTGCATTGTACAGCCAAGAAGAGTGAGGGCATTAGTGTCAGTAACATCAGCCTTATGATTATCTTAGACATGATGCTGCAGTGATGGCACTAATTATAACAAGATATAAAATAGCTACCAGGATTCTATGGCCTATGTTCCAGTCAGGTGGGGTGGCGCTAGTTAGCCCCACTGCTAGTACGCAGACTGGTATAGCAAACAAGGAAAGAGGCAAAGGAGCACAAAAGAAATACATTTAACAGCTTCGCTGAGCTTTCCTCAAGCTTCGGCCGTGTGTTGACTAGCCAGCTTCCGGGTGTGGCTAGAGCAGGGCTCGTTGATCCTCTTCTGGTCTCTTGACCTTGATCTTGATCTTGAGCGGGTCTCCCGGGACACTCAATTTTCCAGGGACCCTCTGTCTGAGATGAAGTCGCTCTCTTAACCCTGGAGTGGTGGCTCCAAGGGATGACTCCTGCAACTTTAACAGCTGTAGGGGTAGTTAATACCACTAAATATGGTCCCTTCCATGTTGGTTTGAGAGGTTCCTTTTTCCAATCCTTCACCCATACCCAGTCACCTGGTTTATGGGGATGCACTTGGACCCCTAATAAAATGGGGGTTTTCTCTATCACCCAACCCCAAACTTCTCGTAGTACTTGTCCTAGTCCCAACAGTTGTTGATGGAGCCCTAAATTTCCTATTTCTGGGGTGGGATTTCTCATCCTGACTAAAGGTGGTGGTCGCCCATAGAGGATTTCAAAGGGAGAGTACCCAATATTAAATCTTGGGGTGCATCTAATTCGCAACAGAGCCAGAGGTAAAATGTTCACCCGGGGGAGCTGGGTTTCTTGGCTGATTTTAGCTATCATTTGTTTTAGAGTTCTGTTCATTTGTTCTGCCTTCCCTGAGCTTTGAGGCCGGTATGCTGTGTACAATTTCTGCCACGAAGGCGGGTCCATTGTCAGACCTGATGGAGGTAGGCATTCCAAATCGAGGGATAACATCCCTGAGGAGAGCCTTTGTCACTTCCCTTGCTTTCTCTGTCCTGGTGGGGAAGGCTTCTACCCACCCTGTGAAGGTGCAGACAAAAACCAGCAGGTAACCAAGTTCAGTAAAGTCCACTTCTAAATCTTCGAAGGGAGCCAGTTGGCATCATTGTATTCCCACTGGCCCAGTGAGCCCTTGTTTTGGATTGTTTTGTGCACAGAGCAAGCAGCGTTGGGAGACTGATGCGCACAGAGTAGGGAGATGAGAAATTAGGAAATATAGCTTTAAGAGGGCCTCCAAAGCCGTTTTTCCCATATGTGTGGGTTCATGTTGTTGTTGAAAAGTCATTGGTTGGCCCCCTATAAACATCTTGACCTTGGGCTCCCGGGGGCCAAGGGGCAGGGAGCCCGGTCTCTCCTATTCTGAGTCGACCCCAGCCAGTCCGATGTGATTACTGGCTGGTGGCTCCAGCTGATAAGTAGGCCTTTTGGGGGGTATTCTCTTTCCATCCTTTCTGTTTGGGCACTCATTCTTCCAGTGTCCTATCTCCTGGCAGTATGCGAACTGATCTCAGCCCAGGGGCATCCATGGTTGGGGTCCCCTCTTCTGGGGTGGTGCAGGATTCTGGCTGAAGCTTGTTTTCCCCAGGGCTGCTGCAAGGAGTGCGGCTTTTTGCTTCATTCGCTGGTCTGCCTCTCATTGGGCTTTCTGTTCTCTGTTTACAAAAACTTTGTTTGCTACTTCCAGCAGCTGTGTAGCATTCATCCCTGCGAATCCATCCAGTTTTTGGAGTTTCTGGCGTATATCTGGGCACGATTGGGCTACGAAGGCAGCGTTGACCATCCACTGGTTTTCTTGGGCCTCAGGATCAAAAGGAGTGTACACTCGGAATGCTTCACATAGTCTCTCATAGAAGTCAGTGGGGGTTCCGTCTGGCCTCTGGGTCACCATGGTCATTTTAGACATGTTAGTTGGCTTCTTGGCTCCTGCTCTTAGCCCTTGTAGGATGGCCTCCCTGTACTTACGCAGCGCTTCTCTTCCTTCTTGGGTGTTAAAGTCCCAATCTGGTCTGGTGTCAGGGGCATGTGTCATGGCCCACCCCTCAACATCCATTGTGTCCCCAGGGTCTCTGCCCTGCAGCCATTTTTGTGCTTCAGTGAGAATGCGTCTCCTCTCCTCAGTATTGAAAAGAGTCAGAAGCAGCTGGCGGACATCTTCCCAGGTGGGCCGGTGAGAATGGAAGATAGACTCTACGAGCTCAATCATAGCCTGCGGCTTGAGAGCCTGATTACAGTCGTCACATACCGCTAAGTAGAAATCATCGCGGGCTGGACAGAGACCAAATATTCGCATGTCTTTGTGACAAAGCCCTATTACTATCCCACCATTGCTTCGGGACTGGGCAGGGGCCGGCACTCCCTGACAGTTGCCATGGAGGCAGCGGTGGCCCAGGTGGAGGCGGTGCTGGGGCTGCGGGGGCTGCTGCTGCTGCTGCTGTTGCCGGGCGGCTGTGGTCACTGCTCCATCCGCCGCCGCTTTGCGTGGCTCCCCTTGACGTCTTCCATGGCCCGTTCCGACACTTTTCACTCCTTTGGAGGGCAGGCCAAAAATCCTGACTGGTTTACCAGTGGCTCTTTATCTGCTATTATTGTGGAAGCTCTTCTTAATTTTGTTTAGACCATAATGTGATTGAAATGCCTGCAGTTTTTCAGAGTAGGAAGGAATATGTTGGTGCCACTTGAGAAGGTCTGTGGGTGCTAAAGGGTTGGTAGCAGAGTACGGGGTGCCCGGGCTGAACAGCCCCGTCTTCCCCAACTTGTTGCGGCCTTTGTGTCTCCCGCAGCAGCATTTGGAGGGCTGGTGGTGCTGGCCTCCTGGCTTGTGCTGACCGGAGTCTCCTCCCTACCGGCTCAGGCTGGGGGCTGGGCTCTGCCTCTGGGTCCTCAGGTTGGGGAGGGGTTGGTGCCCTGGGGGCACACGGAGGGGGCAGGCACATTTTGTTCTCTGTGTCTCCCTGGAAAATAGGCTTTTTTTTCTGTCTGTCTTTTTGGCCTGGACCAGCTGAGCTGCTAATATCTTGCATTGTCCAGGTCCATTTGAGCAGAACCGAATCCATGGGGGTAGAGTCTGGGCGATATTCAGCCAGGAGAATGTAAGGGAATTGATCTGGGTGGCCTGGGGTTCCAGTGATTATTTGATAGACTGCTCACAATGTTGCTAGGTCCAGAGTTCCTCCTGAGGGCCACCTGACTCCAAAGGCTGGCCATTCAAGCTCACACAAAGTGTGGAGCCTGCCAGGGGTCATTCGAATTCCGCAGTCTCCTGAGAACCTCTTTTTGAAATTCTTAATCATACATTCTAGAGTGGTGGGTTTCGACTTAGAGCCTCCCATTCTTTTTAGATGTTTAAGGATAATAGATCTGTTGCTTTAGATGTTTGGAAAGGTAGCCTTTATATCTTTTCCTTCTTCACTCTTCAAAACACCGGAGTTCCCAGAGAGACTGCTCTCTTGCTGGGTCTGTGAGTTGTTTGAAGGCTAATTTGGTCAGGGAGTCTGGGTTCCAGTCACAGCTGATGTCCCTGGAGCTCAAGACCTCAAGCAGTTCCAGGGACTTTCTTCATTAAATCCTCTCTATATCCTGAACTAACGTATCAAGGGCGTGGGACTGATGGTGGATGGTAAAAGAGATGGACTAGAAAAGGGACCTCCAAGGCCTGGTGAGCCCGGTCCTGAAGGAATTCGTCTTCTAAACTCGAGTCCTGGGGGGTCTGGGGCTAGGCAATAGGGGCACTACTTGGGTCAGTTCAGTAGGGGAACACTAAGTCTCAGGTGTTCTGTGGCAGAATCAGGTAAGAGACTTTTTCAAAGAAATAGCATCCTAGCCTCCAAGGTCACAGGGGCGTTGACTCATTGGCTATCTATGTCCTTTTCCCTCCCAGTGTAGCCACCCTGTGCCGGTGTCGCAGACAAGATAAAGGAGGGTTTTCGTTGCGTCCGCCTGGCCGCTCCCCTCGTGGGGACAAAGGTGCCTCTTAGCTTTGCCGGGTCAGTATAAGCCGCTGACTCCGATCGGGACCCTGAGGGACCGATATCGCCCTGAGCCGTATGAGGTCACCACGGAACCGCAGGTTGGGACTCACTTGAACTCCGTAGCAGAATGCCGTGGAGCTACAAACTCGAGCCTGATCGCATGCTTCACAGGCCGATCATTCACTCACACACACACACACACACACACACAGGTTAACAACAGTCCTCCCACCAATACCAATATCCTGTTTCCTGTAGGAGGGGATCCGCTCCTCTTCTGTCCACTGGGACAGGACCTGATACCTGACCTGATTTCCCCATCTGAAATACCATCAGACAGAGAGCCTGTAGGAGGGGATCAGCCTCCTCTTCTGTCCAATGGGACAGGACCTGATTCCTCCTGGGGGTTCCTACCTTGTCCGGACGGCCACCTGGTGAGTCTGTCCATCCCTCCACGGAGTCTGGCTCTGGTTGTAGCCCAGCCACCCGGGGGCCGAGTTGCAGTCACAAAGGAGAACCCGGAATACTGTCGGGCGGCGCCACCTCGTTCACTGCCGGAGTCCTTTACCCCGGTCGGCCGGAGCCACCAGTCCAGCGGCTCAAGGGGCCAGCGTGGTTGTATCTCACTGGGGCCTCCAGAAATGTTCTGGAAATGACAGGCCAGTCAAGAAACAAGCTCCGCTCGGAGGGTTGGAGTACTCAGATGTATTACGCCAGCGGGCTCAGAGGGCCTTCTCCTCCGAAGCTCTGAGCACCTCCAAGGTTTTACAGGGTAAAGTACAAGCTTGGGGTATTCGGCCAATAGGCATGGAACAGCTTTAGCAGCATTATCATCACAAAAGTGGAGGCGGGGAGGCAGCAAACCAACATTCCAAAGCCAGATATGTATCTTTGAAAACCCAGCTGGCTAGCAAAAAACATGAACAGCAAACAACACTAATTAACCTAGATTTACAAGTTAGTCTAGCAGAATTCAGATCAGTATTCTAATACTTAGATTTGTGAGTTATCTTGTTAGCCCAGCCCAGCCCCTCCTTCACATTCCTAGACTTGTGAGTTATCTTGTTAGACCAGCCCCGTTTTTCCTTCACACTTAGACCAGAGTTCCTCAATTTTGGCACTAGTGATATTTTGGACTAGGTAATTCTTTGTTCTGGGGAACTCTCTTAGGCATTGCAGAGTGTCTGGAAGCACCCCTGGCCTGCACCCACTGGATGCCAGCAGCACTTGCAAGTCATGATTATCAAAAATATCTCAAGGTATTGACAAGTATCCTAGGAGGGGAGGGAGGGGTAGGCAAAAATTACCCTTGTTTGAGAACCACTGCCATAGATTGAGATGATATTGAGGTGATATGAATAGAACTAATTTGTTACAATAATAACCAAAAAGGAAGGTGTCTAGAAGAGGTAGGAAATCAGACCACACAGACTCTAGAGCTTCTCAGTCAAGACTGTGCATTCAAAATACCTGAGGGGATTTAAAAACCACTGATACCCAAGCCCACTCCAGGGCAGCTGAATAAAGATCCACAGGTGAGCCACTACTAAAATTGACTCAAGCAGGCAGCCCTGTAAATTTGACACTTGGGGACAAGCATACAAGTTGTCCTTTTTATAGGGCTCCTCATCTTTCAATTTATTTCTTTTCAAAGTCCAGGGTTGCTTCTGTTGGCCATGAGTATCCTGTGGTACAAAGGGGCAACAAGTATGACAGAGGTTAAACTCTCTGTAGGAAGCCTCTGTTGGGCAAGAATAAGTTCAGGTGAAGTCAAGACAGTTCACCTCACTTGCAGCCACCTCCTGGCATTTACACTAGAACAGGAGTTCTCAGAGTGAGATTTCCAAGAATCAGCAGCGTTGGCATCACCTAGGAACTTGGTAGAAATGCAGAATTTTGGATCACACCACACCTGTTGAATTAAAAACTCTGGCGATGGGGTCCAACAGGTTTTGTCTTAATAAAGCTCCTAGGTGATTCTGAAGTGTAATAAAACTTGAGAATCATGGGTTAGAAACACAATCCACATTCACTTATGTGTTTTCAGTGTTCTTCCAACTGGCCCTGACAAACCCACACTTCACAAGACTTAGATAACTGATAAAGACTTTTATTGAATCTTTTGAATACTTCCACTTATGATTCCATTTTCTCAGAAACATTCATTACTGAAATATGCCTTGTTTACACAGTTTACCTAATTCTGCAGTGGAGGAAGAGAAGAGTTCAGGGGAAAGCAGAGGGCACCAAACACAGATCTGGCCCAAGTGAATGAGCACAAATACCCTTCCAGACCTACTGGCTGCACTATTGGCACATTCAGGTCCCACAAACAGCTCAGCATGTCTTCCACAGTTAACATTTAGCAACTAGTAGGCCAGGGGGAAAATGACATGCAAGAGCCATGCAGAAGAGTAGGACACATGCTGAAAAAGAAACCATGATACTAGGCAGAGCCACCAATGACTGGTGAAGGAGGGTAACAAAGGTACTTACGCTTTTCCATATCACATTAATTTTAAATATGCTAAACTCTTGTGTTTTATTTCACTAAGCTCAGTATCTTGACTATTTGTTACAGGTCAGTAATAGAGGTGGGTTTCTATACAACTGTTACCTGCTAATTGATAAAAGTTATCTCTTATTGAACAAGTCCATGTTCCACTAGAAAGTAAGTTCTAGTGGAAAATATTGCTATAATTTTTATGAGAACATTGAACTATAGAGGGATAGGGTGGAAAAAATGGGTTCTGGCTAGAAGGATATTGAAGGAGTCTAGGAGAAAAATGCTGTTGCAGCAGACTAGGATAGTAGCTGTAGATATGGTGTGATGCTAGCTTTGAGATCTAGTTTGAAGGTAGAGTTCTTAGGATTTCCTATTGTATTTCATATAAAAGAAGGGAATCAGTGATGACCCCTGGGTTTTTGCCATCATCCTAGGGAATGTGACATGACTGAAATTGGGAAATCTAGGGAGAAGTATTGGAAACTTTGAGGAGTCAAGTTGCCTATTTTGGCCATGTTAACCCTGAGATTCCTCTTACACATAAAAAATGGAGATGCTAAAAAAGCAGAATGATAAACAAGTCTAGAGCTCGGGAAAGAGGATTAGCCTTGAGATTTAAATTTGAGAAGCATCTGCATATAGATGCATAAAACCAGTAGAAGATGTTGTTTTTATCATGTTGAATTCCATTTTTCTTTAGTTTAATGTTACCCTCTTTGTGATGGTCATATACAAGGCTCTTTTGTTTTGTTTTGTTTGCTTTTTTGTAATTCTTAACTGAACATTTAAATGACACTACAATGTAGCTCACTGACGATAGCTTCTGTTACAAAATTACAGCGTCCCACTGGGGCTGACAAAGGCTGGTTCAGATAATCAAAATTTTACTGAGCCTGTGAAAAAGCATTTGGGTCAAGGTGGCAATGTTGAGCCATAAAGGTTGCTTTCTAATTCAGGTCTTTTAGATTCCCTGTTATTTTCTTTGTTTTGGGCTGCCTTTTGCTTAATTGTCTTGTCATGTGTTTTAAGCCTGACAGCCACATGAAGTCAACCAGAGAAACTAAACTGATAAAAGAATCATATTTCTTTAAAAGACTGTTTTAGAAAACTGGAGACAAAGAATGAATATGCAGAGGATAGCTTCCATCTTCATCTTGTATTAAAAAAAATCTTATGCACCCCTAATGACGATAATTTGTAGAGTTATGAGTTGAGTGTTTGTGTGTAGGTGTGTGCATCTGTACAAATATAAACAGGTAGAAGCTGCATTATTTTCTACCAGTAATTTTATGGCTTTTACATCAAGTAAATATATTTTGCTAATATGATCCCTGCATAATAATATAACCTTTTATGGGCCAGACTAACCACATGGCTTCCCAGTTGAGCTATAAAAGAATCAACAGCTAGTTTAGAGTTCCTGGGGACTGCATTTGGAAGATTTAACTTGTCCAGTTTGGGCTGCTTACATTGCTTCTATATTTTTTGATTCCTTGGGGTCTCTTCCTTAGCCCTTGTGCTTGAGAAAGCTTTGGTGGAAGGCTTTGTGCAGATAACTCACTTGGCTCTGACAGGCCAAGAAATCCACTCTGGAGCCAAGATAAACCCAGGGCTCATTTTCCATCCACTTATTAACTCAAGCGAATATGATTATTCTTTAGGGATTATTAGAAGAGCAGTTTCAGATAATAGATGTGAACTTGTACCCTGATGCAGTTCTGTGTTCATTTTATTTTCTTTAATTTCTTGGTAAAAGCTCAAAAAACAATTGGGTAGAAATGTTGTCTTTTTGCATCTCTGGATTCACCTTTAATGAGAGAGTTGTTTTCCTGCCAAGGGAGAAGAATAAGGAAACAGAACCACATGATTCTATAATATTGACTTTCTATTAAACTAACAAGCACATTGGCAAGCAGGAAGTGCAAGAGGTATGTATAGCTTAGGGAGACGTCTGTTGAAGGCTCAACATGAAACCTGTTTTGCCCTGAACATATCTAAATAGGTGCTATAAGAAAAATAAGTATTGAAGAGATTCCTGGTATCTTGGTTTCTTCTGTGTAGAATTCAATACAGAAATTCATCCATTTGCTGAAGTTTCTGGTGTTAGGAGAGC
The DNA here is from genome assembly GCF_048773025.1 of Camelus bactrianus. Taxonomy (NCBI): domain Eukaryota; kingdom Metazoa; phylum Chordata; class Mammalia; order Artiodactyla; family Camelidae; genus Camelus; species Camelus bactrianus. The sequence continues at coordinate 68,105,591 of NC_133541.1, forward strand.
TACAGAGGCAAGAGAAGGTAATGTAGATAATCTTACCTTGTTAACACAAAATAATAAAAACAAATGTTCTCTTGCACTTTACACAGCACATAAATTCAATATTTACTGGGTGCCTACAAGTGCCAGGAACTGTATTCTGTGCTGGGGATATGAAGATTAGTGACATATGGGCAACTTTCTTAAGAAACACACAGTCTCTTGGTTTTGCTCTAAAACTAAATTCTAACTAGATTGATGATCCTTTAGCTCATATTTTCTTGAGTTTCAGAGACTGAGACTAAAAAATTGTGGTGGTAACTTCTATGTGTCAACTTGACTGGGACATGGGGTGCCCCAAATTTGGTTAAAGATTGTTCTGGGTGTGTCTGTGAGGGTGTTTCTGGATGAGATTAACATTTGAATCAGTAGACTGATTGCCCTCCCCGCTGTGATGAGCCTCATCCAATCCACTGGAGGCCTGAACAGAACGAAAACCAGTGTAAGGGGGATTTGTTTTCTCTACCCTGCTGCTTTCAAGCTGGAACATTATTTTTTCCTGCACTTGGGCTGGAACTTACACCATCAGTTATCCTTGTTCTCAGGCTTTCAGACTCACACTGGAGCTGCATCACCCACTCTCTGGGTCTCTAGCTGCAGACAGCAGAAGGTGGGTCTTCATAGCCTCCATACTCACATGGCCAGTTTCTTATAAATTCTCTGTCTCTGTCTCTGAGTCTCTTTCTCCCTCCTATCTTCCTTCCCTTTCTCTCTCTCTTGTTATGTCTCTCTCTCTCTATATATATGTGTGTGTGTGTGTGTGTATCTCCCATTGGTTCTGTTTCTCTGGAGAACCCTAACTCCAGCATACTCCAGGGACAGATATATAGAGAAAAAGGACAATCAGGACGACTTCCCAGAAGGACACCCTGGAGAAATCCAGGAGATTCATTCTTTTTGTGAAGTGTATTCTGATATCCTGGCCGTACTGACTATGAAAACAATAGTCTGAGTTCATCTTTGAGAATGTACCCTTGAAAATCAGGTTATAAATATCTGAAACTAAGGTTAAAAAGTATAAATCAAACAAACTGGGAATAGGTCTATCTATTTCCAGAAAAACATGCACATATACCACACAATCACAACTGGATTTTTTATTTATGCGAAAGAGACATTAAAAATATTTTGGTAGATTTGCCCAATTTGCAGTGGGGAAGGAACCAGGGTTTGATGTCTAAGCAGCAAAGAATTTAACTGGAAAACCTATAACTACTTTTCTTAGCTTCTGAGATAAATTTTTTAACCTTTCTTTTACCTGACTACAGTAACCCAGGGTTGGTCAAAGGTCATGGACAACGTAGATGCTTGGATTTTCATTTAATGACACAAAAGTAGCTGCTTGATTAAATTTCATGAAATATGTGTCTGTCTTGCAACACAGAACCCATTAACAGATCAAGTGGAAAATAAAAAACACCATGGGGCTATTGTGGTCTTAAACACAATAGTCAACAAGCACAACTAACCACAGGTGCACCAAGTTGCTCTGCTTTGGCGAGGTCTCACGTTGTTTTGGAAAGTTTTATGTTCTTAAATTCTCAAATAAGATGTTGAAAGGAAATAATGTTGTGGAGGCACTCAGGCCCAGGGTCCCAGTGTGTATTTGTGGCATGCTAGGGGATCATGGGTAGTGGAAGCTGACCAGTGTTTGTCTGTGGTGATTTTTAATCAGCACAACAGAAAGTTCTAGGGGATTTGGGGGTGGGACATTTTTATGGTCACCTTTTTTTTTCACTAATTGGCTGTAATTTGTGGGTTGTCTGTTCTACATGTGGACTAAATCTCTCACTTTAGTTTCATGTATGAATCTCTTTTTCTTACCACTAGAAACAGAGCATGGGGCCACTAACACCAGTATCTTTTACCCACCAGCTATTTAGAAAAGAAAAAGGCAAAAAGTCCAATGTTAGAGGACTAGAATCACTTTCTTATACTTTCTATGTGAATGCAACTGTCCCCAGCCCACTCCTCTGCTTTGCTTGTGGATGAATGCTTGCTGTCATCACCACCTGCCAGAGTTTCTTATGAGCAGCAGACATCTAAGAAGTTTCACATAACTGATCTGAATCTCTTTCCAACAACATTTTAACTCTGTGGTGGTTTAACCTCTATGTGTCTTAGTTTCTTCAACTGCAGTGTGGTAATAATGCCTTCTTTGTGGTTGTGAACTGGATTGAAATAATGCAATAAACATATCTAATATCGTGTCTGGAACATAGGAAATGCACAGTACCTTAAAGTATTTTTTAGCTCATTCTATGAATATTTTCAACCCTATTATATATTTGGCACTGGTTTAGTTGCAGAGAAAACAGAGGTGAAGAGGACAGATGTGATTTTCTGCTAAGGTTAAATGGTATCTGCACTGATTTATTAACTTATTCTACAAATTTTCATTGACTTCCAATTGCATGCGAGGTAATAGAGAAGAAATAAGGCTGTATATAAGCTGGACTAATGTTCACTCTGGCACTTCTGGATGTACTGAAGTGGCTGGTGTTTGTTCTAGGTGATCAGTGTCTATGCTTTAAAAGTTGTCAATTATTTGAATGTTGTTCTGGGGAGAAAGACAATATTTAATAAAATAATTCATGAAAAAGTGCTTAGCATGGTACCTGGCCTAAAATAAGTGTTCAATAAATATTACCTCTTGTTATTATCATCACTGTTATGTAAAGATGAACTGTATTCATAAAGAGGAACATATAGCCTTACAGTCTAGTATTACAGAAAGGATAGTTTCCAAATGACCGTAAGATAAAGCAAAAGGTGGTAAATACTGCAGAAAATTCTGGACTATTTGGGGGATAGAGATCTGGTTCCTGTGACAGAGATAAGGAAATCCAGAATAAGGGGAGACTTGATGTAGGAAGAAGTTTTTCAAAGAGAGAGAGAGAACTGACCTGGCTTATGACGGGGAGGAGAGGTTACTAGTCCACCAAACAAAAACAGAACAGTCTAAGGCAGAGGAATTAGGAAAGAATAGATAAAACTATGTGGGAGTGTAGGTGGAGGAAAGAAAAAGACATTTATTTAACTGCACAGGTTGGGCATATTCTGTCTGGCAAGGTGAATTAGAGGCATTCTTTAAAGGGTTCTTAATGGCAGCTTGGGATTTAGATTTGGTTCCATCAATAGTTAAAGCATGGCAGCTTCACTGCAAAAAGTCACTGTAGCTTCAGAGAACCACATAGGTCAGCCTAGGTCAGGGTTTGAAACCTCAGCACTATTAACATTTTGGATTGGCTAATTCTTTGTTGAAAAGGGGCTGTCCTGTGCAATGTAAGATGCCTAGCATCTTCCCTGATCTTTGTCTACTAGGTAACAGTAGTAGCTTTCCTGTGTAACAGTCAAAATGGCGCTAGACATTGCCAGGTGTTCCTTAGGAGGCAAAATTGCAGCTGGCTGAGAAACAATGACTTAGATAGTAGTGAGGCAGGGCTAATTTTTAGCAAGTATTGAAGTTATTTCTTTTTTCCCTACTCTTCACACATGGATCAATTTCTGGGCTGTCTTACTTCACAGAGAGGTTTTGATAATGCAGGAAACTACAGGTCAATTTTCCCTTCTCAATTTTCTTTCCAAAATCAAGTCAGTAAGATTATGTTGTATGTTCTTGAGACAGAGAAGAAGGGCTTTTTGAGAAAAACCTTAATAGAGAGAGAAGGATTTTTCTTCGCTAAGAAATTTTTTTCTAAAAACAGAAGGATAGAAGTCTATGGGATTATGGAGCAGTGAGAGCTTGTTTCTTGCTCTTCAGCAAACACTCAGTGATATGAGGAATTTCCATGGGAAATGGCGGGGACTCACGCAGCTCCTCCAAAACATAAGGCCCACTCAAAAGGGGTGATTCAAGAGAGGTTTATGGAGGAGTCATTTACATAGGTGTGAGCAAGGTTAAGAAAAATCAAGAAGGAATGATGAAGCACTCCTGGCTAAGGTAGTTTGAAGCTGTAAGTGAAAGGATTGGTTGCCAGTATCTGTCAATGTAGCTGTAACCCTTGGAGAGGGTCACATGATAAGAGCTGTGACCTGGAGAAGAATACAGTCTTTCTTAACACAAAACACCACAGAAAGGTAGCCTGGGGAATAAATACTCCAACTGCCGTCTTTCCCCCTACCCTCGGTTCTTTTGTCTATACCTCCCATTTGGCTGAATCCAACCAGAAACCAGAGGGCAGGAGAGCTGGGCTGATGCAATATGCGGAGTCTGACGCAGTATGTTTTTACTGACATTTCCCTAAGAGCTAATGACATTGAGCATCTTTTTTTGTGCTTATTAGCTATCCGTATAATTTATCTGGGTAACTGTCTACTCAAATACTTTGCCAATTTTTAACCAGGGTTGTCTTATTATTAAGTTGTAAGCATTTTTATATATTCTGGACAAGTTCTTATCAGATATGTGATTTAAAAATATTTTGTCCCATTTGTCTCTTCATTTTCTCTTTTTTCTTTTTCTCTGAAGGCCCCTGGCTCTGGGGCCTCTCTGTTGGCCTTATTGGCTTTATTGGATCAGGCTCATTAAATCGGTTTTTTGCCTCCGCTCTATAAGGTCAGGCTAAGAGAGCTCATCACCTCCCTCTCTTCACTTTCTTAAGGACACCTTTGATGCACACAGGTTTTTAATTTTAATGCAATCCAACTTTTCAATCTTCTCTTTTATCACATGTACTTTCCATACAATATTCATGTACTCTTTGCTAACCCAGGTCTCAGTGATTTACTCCTATGTTTTCTCTGAAAAGTTTTATAGTTTTAGCTCTTACATTTAAATCTATGGTATACTTTGAGTTAATTTTTGTGTATAATGTGATTAGGGGCCCAAATTCCTAGTTTTGCATGCAGATATCCAGTTATCTCAATATTGATTGTTGAACAGATGGTTCTTTCCCCACTGGATTGCCTTGGCCTCTTTGTCAAAGATCAGTTGACTATAAAGTTAGGATTTCATTCAGAACTATCAACTCTATTCCATTGATCTCTATGTCTGTCTTTATGTTAGTACCACGCTGTCTTAATTACTGTAGAAAGAATTACTTAATTATTATAGAAAGAAAACTTCGTAGAACTTTTTGAAGTCAAAAAGTCTGTATGCTCCAACTTTGTTCTTTTTCAGGATTGTTTTGGCTATTCTGGGTCTCTTACATTTCTATGTGAATTTTGCCAATTTCTGCAAAATCCAATCTAGCTTGGATTTTGATAGAGATTGTATTGAATCTGTAATTTGGGGGAATATTGCCATTTTAATGACAGTAATTTTTTCAATTCATGAACATGGGTTGTCTTTCCAATTATTTAAATCTTTTATTTTCTCCACAATGGTTTGTAGTTTTCAAGTTATACTTGTTAAATTTATTCCTAAGTTTTATTCTTTTTGATGCTATTGCAAATGGAATTACATTTTAGTTTTAACTGTTTATAGCTAGTACATAGAAGTACAACTGATATTTTGCATTTTGATTTTATATCCTGCAACCTTGCTTGAATTAATTTATTAGTTCCAATAGGTTTTGTGTGTGTGTGTGTGTGCGTAAATTCTTTGGAATTTTCTGCATGCCAGATCATGTCATCTACAAATAAAGATATTTTACTTCTTTGTTTCTAATCCATTTGCTTTTTATTTTTCTTTATTGCCTAATTTTGCTGTATAGATTCTCCAGTGCAATGTGGAATAGAAGTGGCAAGAAGGAATATCTTTGTCATACCCTCAGTCTTAGGAAGAAAGCATTTTGTGTTTCACTATTGATTATGATGTTAGCTGTAGATTTTTTTGTGTGTGTGTGGATACCTTTTATCAGGTTGAGGAAGTTTCATTCGAGTCCTAGTTTGTTGAGTGCTTTTATCATAAAAGAATGCTGGATTTTTTCAAATGCCTTTTCTGTGTCTGTTGAGATGACCATATGATGTGTGTCCTTCATTCTACTAATATTCTAATAATATTCTATTAATCTGTTAATATTCTATTAGTCTATTAATAATAGTATTATTAAATGTGTGATTTTTTTTTTACATGGTAAAACAACCTTTTATTTCTTGGATAAATCTCTCTTGATCATAATGTATAATCCTTGTTATATGTTGTTGAATTTTCTTTGCTAGTATTTTATGAAGATTTTTGCATCTGTATTCATAAGGAATATTGGTCTATGGTTTTCTTTTCACATGTTATCTTTGTCTCATTTTGATATTAGGATAATATTGGTCTCACAGATTGAGTTGGGAAGTATCTTTTCCTCTTCCATTTTCTGGAAGAGTTTGTGAAGAATTAGTGTTGATTTTCCTTTAGTCATCTTGGCCTGAACTTTTCTTTGTGAGAAGTTTTAAAACTACTAATTTAATCTCTTTACTTATAGATCTATTCATATTTTCCTATTCCTTCTTGAGTTGGTGTCCATAATTTTTTACTTTTTAGGGATCTTTCCATTTTATGTAAGATATTCTAGTTTGCTTCTTCTTTAAAAGCATGATATATATCTGCTATGTGCTTTGGAGAATGCTCAACTCAAGAACCTACAGTCTCGTAGGGAGAAGTATATGAGCACAAGTAATTATAGTACAGAAAAAGGGTTGTGCTTAAGAAGAAAAAAGTTTAGAAAATATCATAAGCATTCAGAAGAGAACGATATTACTTGCAAGTTTAACTGGCTTATGTTTGGAGGATGGTGAGATTGTATGAGATTGTGTGAAATGTTTATTTCTGGGTCTGGAAGGATGTTCAGAACTAGCAGTGCTGGGAGACCTTTCTCTGTGTCTCTTGTGTTTCTGCACGTATTGTCATAAAAGGCATTGGTTACCATTTTTCAAAACTATCTTTTCAAGGATGTTTGTGTAGCAACAGAGGAAGGCAGAAATACCGTCTCTCTCCGAACCAAAAATGTGGCATATTTACTGTCCAGTATAAAAGATCCAGTTTTCCCAAACTCAGGGTTCTTTTTTGTAACACAACCCACTGTATGTGTAGATATTACTGAGCCCCCTTCAGTTGGCCTGTGGGAAATTTTGCTTGGGAGAAGGTTCAATAGGTAGGGTAAAGGCTGTTACAAATGGAGAAAGAACATTGACAAAGACATGTATGGGGAGAATGGTAGAATTGTACATAATGTTTTGAGGGGCCGTGGTGTTCATCGACAGCAAAATATAAGCTTGGAAAAGGAACACAGGGTGTTAGTGTTTGATATGCCATGCTAATGTTTGTAGGAAAGAGTAATAGCCATTGGTATTTGAATAGGCATATTATATAGCAAGTAAGAAATCATTATATCCTTGAGTTAGCCTAATGGCATTGGAACTAAAAAGAGAAAGTAAGTATGAAAGGCTTTATGTAAGCAAAGCAGCAATAAACTGTGTGTTGAACAGAGATCCTGTCTATTGTATCCTGCCCACTGTATTTGTAATGAATTGCATGGTGCCTTCATATGACAGGTATACAACAAATATTATAGAATGAGAAGTTAAATAAAAGAATCAGCAAGAATTGTAACATAGGGGGAGAAGAGAAAAACATTGCTTCTATTTGTTTTAAGTTGGAGTTCCAGGGACAATGATGGCATAGTAAAGAGATGTGGGAAATACTGGAGTAAGAACAGATTTAAAGAGCACTATAATGAGTTCATTCTCCAACACATTCCAAAGATCAACTCAGATAGTTCTGAAGAGTGGAGCATTAGGAGTGGGAAACACGAGTCTAAGAAAGTTCCTTTTTCTTTTTTTTAACATTTTTTATTGATTTATAATCATTTTACAATGTTGTGTCAAATTCCAGTGTAGAGCACAATTTTTCAGTTATACATGAACATATATGTATTCATTGTCACACTTTTTTTTTCTGTGAGCTACCATAAGATCTTGTTTATATTTCCCTGTGCTATAAAGTATAATCTTGTTATGATATCTACCAGCATAAAAGAGATCACTGAAGGAGAGACAAGGTAGAGGGAAAAAAGAGAGAGAGAAGAGAAAAAAGGGCCAGGGTTAAAAAGGAACCTTGAACAACACCCAATTCAGGTCAAGAGGAGGAATTTTGAGAAGATAGGGGAGTAGTCAGAGACATAAAAGAAAAGACACTTATTTCAGAGTTCAGAAACTAAAAAGGTGGAGTATTTCAAATAAAATGATGGTTGCATTTACTGAATTTTCAGCAGAGCTTAGAAGAGGTCTAGAAAATGGTCATTTTAGGAAATTAGTGATATATATTTGAGAGAGTTAATCCAATAGAATGATGAAAGAACAGAGATTGTGGAGGGTGGGGAATATGAAGACTTTTCCAAAAGATTCAATGACAAATTATACTTTGGGTTGACTAAATACTTGTTTTTGGAAGGAACTGAAATACAGAGTGCACCTTGTTAAGTGGGCGGGTGCATATGCTTGCTGAGACCAAAATTCATGAAATTGTTATTAATTTAATCTAAGTAATATTCTGTGGACAAGGTTATCAATGTAAAGAATGGATCTGAACAATTCAAAGATGCCTGGAGAATGTGCTCAGGTTGCCCATACAGAAACTACCATGCTTATTTTAATCTTAAAGCTACTGCTTGGCTGGAAGGTCTGAGAAAAGAAATCATACTCTTCTGCACTGAAACAAAATGAATATATTTTCTTTTCTTTTCTTTTCTTTTCTTTTCTTTTCTTTCTTTTTTTTTTTTTTTTGTAAGTAGCTTTCTACTTAAATTTGGTACAAGTTAACATTTTGCTCATTACCATGGCAGAAGTCTGGTGTTAGTTTAGGATTCTTGAAGCTAAAATAGATAGGCAAGTCTGGAATGTGATCACTCACCCTGGACAAAGCCCTCTTCTTAGAGAATGTCACAACCCAGATTTTGCTATTTTTGTCCCAGACAAGAGTACTGGGTGCCATAAGCAAGCCAGTTGGTTGCCACATCATCATTTATAGCTGTATACAAATGAAAACTGATCCTGAAATAAAGAGGGAAGCACTGAAGCAAAGATGCTCCTTTTAGGAAAAACTCTTCTTGTCAGGATTCAGTGAAATGTCACCTGATGTAGTTGTGGTGTAGTTTTTTAAGTACTGTAGGTTTTTTTTTAAATGACATCTAATTAAAAACTGTTTTAAAAAAGGAAAAAAAGATAAATCCATTACTTGGAAGCTTCCTCTTAAAAATTAAATGAAATCCTTAATCTGATTTTAGCATGGATAGCATTCAAATACTCAGCTCAGACAAGTGTCTTCTGCTGGTGGGCACTGTGACTGTACATAAAAATCTAGCTAAGGGATTGCAATGAGGTGATGTGAGCTAAGAGCTAAGTGGCTGCTTTTCTGGGACTCTTGGACACAACCAGGAGAGAAGATTAATAGATTTAAAACCTGGTTAGAACCTTGTTTCATAAACTACTAAACCTCTGCTCATCTTAATTGGGTTGTGTTTCTGGGCAGCTGAAAAGTTAGACAGTTTTTTGTCTTTTTGCTAAGCTTTAATGAAACCCACCAATCCTGCAAACAGGTTTCAATGTGTCAGGCATGCTTGGCTGGGGGTAACTTGTGGACTTGCAGACAATAGGAGAACTCTATCTGTAGGTCTACGTGCGGTCTGCCAAATGGTCCCCAAATGATAAGTAGAAACTAAACAGTAAAAAGCTGTTAGTAGCTCCATTTGGCAGGCATAAAGAAAAACCTGATTTTTTTTAAAATGTCATGAGGTATCACATTTTCTTTCCTATCTTGAGCAAGGTTGGCTTTTTCATGTGACCTTGAAGGAGTTGTGTGGGGATGTATTCCTATGCCATTTATGTAGTAGGCTAGGGTTACATTTTCAGTTGAACACTTTAATTTTCTGGTGTTAGCAAGACAGTGGGTACCTGGGGGCTCAAAAGCATATCTCTGACAGTGTGTGTATCTAAATATCTGTCAGCAGGCCAGTTCCAAGCCCCTTCAATTACTCTGGTGCTAGGGAACAAGCTGAAGAGCTGATATCAACAGAGGAGAGAAATAATATATTTTGCAGTCACTTTAAGTATTTTTAAGTGGGGGGGGGAACCTATGGACTATGCTGGTGTGTTTTCTGAGAGTTTTAGATTTTGAAACTATGGAGACTGTACTTTGTGACCTCTTTGGATTGCTTTATATTATCATCATGATGCAGAAAGAAGATGAGGGTTTGCTTTCTCACTAATTCTGCCAAGAAATATTTATTGAGCACCAGCTCGGTGCCAGGCTATGCAGTGGGATGAGGATATGATGCATTTCCAGAGGGGTCTGTCTTCTGGGTGCTGACAGGCTGGTGGGGTGGCCGGAACAGGAGAGTACACAGCCCATGACAATGGAGTGTAATGTGTGCTAGAGGAGGAGCACACTTAGGGTGTCCATCCTAGGTGTAGGAGATGAGGGGAGGCTTCTTTTGAGAAGTTTGCATCTGAATTAAATTCTAAGGAACACATATAACTAGGCAGGTGCAACCAAGGAGGAGAGTATGCCAGGTAGAAGAACAGAATATTCAGTCTTGGAAGTCTCAGAGAACCTGGTGTGCTTGTGGTATACTTGTGTAAGCGGTTAGCCTGTCCAAGCCATGGTGCTGTGGTTTGGAGGGAGTGTAAGAATGGAGAGCCATGAGGAGGTAACAGTGAATCAGATGAGGCTTTCTAAGCACATTGGAAAAACTGGATTTTGTCTTCCTCTGAAGACAAGCAGGGAGCCATTTTAGAGTTTTGAGCAGAGGAATGACACAGTGAAACCATCCTGGTTGCAGCTGGAAAGGGTTTAGAAGAGTAGAATCTGTATATAGGGGGACCCCCTAAGAGGCAGTACAGTGAGTGGTAAAGGTGAGCAATGATGGTAGTTTCAGCTGAGACACAGTAGTCCCTGTTTATCTGTGGGGGATAGGTTCCAAGACCCCCAGTGGATGCCTGAAACCATGAGTAACACCCAACCCTATGGATATATGTTTTTCCCATACATGCATACTTATGATAAAGTTTAATTTACAAATTAGATACAGTAAGAGATTATAAACAATAATAATAGAAGAAAAATTATAATGATATACTGTAATAAAAGTTAAGTGACTGTGGTCTCTCTGGACTGTATTCACCCTTCTCTTTGTGATGATGTGAGATGATAAAATGCTGTGTAATGAGATGAAGTGAGGTGAATGACATCGGCATTGTGACTGAAGCTTTAGGCTCCTATTGACCCTCTGACAACAGTCAGAAGGAGGATCATCTGTTGGTTGATCTTGGATCATTGAGCCATGACGATGTCAATGGTTAGATATCAGGAGCTGACCATGTCGCTGGCTGGGGACCTGGAAGGGAACAGAGCAGAATGTACAAGGTTTCATCACCCTACTCAGAATTGCACACAATTGGGTAAAACTTATGAGTTGTTTTATTATTGTTTTTATTTTATTCAATTAACAGGAGTTATTAATTCATTATAAAAATGAATCAATATTTTTGGGTCACAGTTAACTGTTGGTAACCAAAATAGCAGAAAATGAAACCATGCAAGGGGGAATTAATGTGGTGACAGGGAGAAGTGGATTAATTCCAGAATTAATAAAAAGTATTATTCCTACTTGTGAGGAGGGACTGTTTATCATTTTCAGTCCCAGGTTTCTGCAGAACCTGCTTCTACTGCAGGCCCTCCTACCCGTGTGACCCCATTGCCCCCAGGATTCCCAGTCTTTGGTGGCCTGGTTGGAAATGATAGGCAAAACCAGTGAGAGTCTCCTCTCATTTTTTAGGATTATGAGAATTGAGACACCAAAATACTGAGTCAGTGAACATTGGGAACTTGATCTGAAAAATCATATAACTATTGATAAATAAGAAGAAAAAACAAAACCAAGCAAAAAGACTGATCATCAGAGAGAGGAAAATGAAACAAATTTACAGATTATGCCAGAGACAAGAATCTATTTCATATCCTGCTCTTAAATTACCAAATACCAAGTATATGTACAATAACCATACCATTTTGTACTTGAGCAAGTTAGGGTGAACTTTTACTTGAATTATTTTAGTTCATCTCCTCTCCTGCCCCTCAGCCACATAATTTGAGATTCATATGGTGCTAACAGGGTTGCACGATGAGTTGGTTAGGGGCCTCTGAGCCTTTAACTGTTTTATCGCTTTCTTTACATCAGTCTCAACTTATGCATTTAAAAGTAAGGAAATATCATGCCCTTTTCATGATCATAGACTCAGAACTCCAGGTTTCTAGGTTTGAGGTTATTGGTTTCTTGGCTCCCTGGAAATCTTTATTTCCATTTACAAAAAGGTTATGAGACTGACCAAAGCAGATTCACTCAGCCTTTCAGAAGCCTTGTGACCGGACAAGAGGACATGTTTTAAGTTGATGTGTTATTCAAAACACATCATATTTTCCTAGGGGTTGCTGCCCTGGTTGTGGAATGGACCATGGGAAGTGATTGTTCCATTTGACAGTAAGAGGAGAAAGCATGAGGGATGCTCAGATTTAATGTTCAAACTCTGGTCTTTTCAGAACAAATGTGTTGCTACAATCTGAAGACCCTGAAGCTGGTAAATGGAACTGAAAGCATCATAGAGCTCCTTGTTGACACCACATGGTCATAAACCCTTCAGACTCTGCAAAGAGGTCGTAAAGCAAATTGCTCCTTCACAAGTAAACCGATTAAATGGAGACAGAGCTTAGACATCTTGGAGCCTAATGAGGGTGTTTCAGGGAAATGATGCTCCTTTTCTAGAACAAATGATAAATTTTTGTTATGTGTGAGAAACAAAATTGCTCATAGGAATAAAATCAAGGGACAGAGTAGACACTATATTCTATTTTCGGTTAATACTGGGCTGGAAATGAGGAGACTTGAAATTCCAAATCTGACATTAACTGGGTGACCTTAGGAAAGCAAACTAACCACTCTGCTTGTCTCATTTATAAATGAGAATGCCCATTCACTCAATAGACATACATTGAGTACATATTATTAGCCAGTTGCTTTCACATTTGTAATCTCACTTCACTGTCACTAGAATTCCATGAGGAAACCGTTGTTATTCATTCAAACTAATAAAGAATCTGATGCTCAGAGGGTTTAAGTGACTTACCTGACACAGTAAGTGCTAAAGTGATAGTTGATAAGTGGTGGAGGCAGGATTTCAACCCCAGCTTTCCAAGTCCAGTGTTATTCCTGCTATGGGAAGCTTCTCTCCTTATGATACAATAGCATTTATTAACATATGTAATTATATTTACTAATGTTTGTTATATCATAGGAGTTTTGGCCAATCTCCTGTGTATATGCTTATTTTTCCTTAAGTTCTTCAAAGGCAAAGATCCAAATGTTCATATCTTTGTTGCCTGCCTCCTTACTTCCCACAATACAGAATACTGATCTTCATTCATTGATTCATCATTTGACAAAATACTAATCAAGTGCCTATTATGTGGCAGGCACTGTTCTAGGTATCTGGAAGTGCACAAAATAGATGATATCTCTGACCTTATTCAGTTATATTCTAGTGGAAGGAGAAGGAAATAAATAGCAAGTGGCATAAGTCATGAGATGTATTCAGAAGTGATGAGGGCAATAAAAAAGTAGAGCAGATTAAGGGGGATTGGGAATGTGGTGAAAGGGTAAGTTTGCAATTTTAAAGAAGGTTATTAAGATAAGCTTCATTGACGGCTGCATATTTGTCACCTAAATTCACTGGGGAGTGTCCTCTGACAACCTCAAGCCTCAGCTTTACTTGTGTATAAGGAAGAGATGGCACCAGGCTTTGGCCTTAACCCCAAATTCACTGACATGCATTCATTTCCCAGCAGAGAACTTTAGATCAATATCTTCCATATTAATCTACAGAACCACCAGGGGTAAAAAGTGGAAGTGGCCAAGGCATAGCTTGAATTTATGTCATGCCCTTTAAAACAGACAGCTAGGCATTGGGGCATAGGGCTTAAGGTAATGCTGACCTTAGCTAGGAAAAACACAAGTCTATGAGCCTCACAGATGTGTAATCAATAGTAAAGTAACTGGCTACAAGGGATTTTACACATCTGTCAGCTAAATCAGAACCCTAAAGGGCAAATGCTGCTCTAAAGAACATTAGCCAGATTTGTGGTGCTGACTCAAGGAGTTTGGGTCTATAAACCAGTGCATACATTACAAGGAGACATCAGTATGACAGTTTTTTCATTGGTGACAGTCATAATCTTGTTTCAGTCTGGTTTTCTAGTTGATATTCATGGGAAGATGTTGGATTGGCTGCACTGTCATCAGGAATCATTTTGTTTTTACTTTATACTTTCTTTTTATTTTTTACTTTCTTTTTATTTTTTTCCCCAACAGCTTGTAGCACTTTGTTCTTTGTCCCTATTTTTCATATATTATCTGCTTGTTCTTTTCTTATCTTTTCCTACCTTTTAAAAGTTATCTGCTTTCTTTCTGGCTTTGCTTTTTAGTTTTTATCACTGTTCTTCCTCCCTTCCTTTTTCCTCACCTTAAATATTTATCGTGCATCTACCATGTACTGGGCCAGGCATTGTGCTGTGTGCTGTGTTACAGTGGTAGAAAACAGAGAATCCTCCTTTATGGACCATGCTGTCTATTGTACAAGATGACATTATACTTGTAAACTCACAAATCAATCTATATTGAATAACTATGGAAATTTTTATAATGAAAAAAGAGGAGGCTATAAATGAGAATAACTGGGACTTGTCATACACCAGGTGGTAGAGAAGGCCTCGCTGACAGAAATGTTGTGCTGAGACTGGAAGGATGGGAAGGATCTATCCAGGCAACGTCAGGCAGGAGCCCTCCAGAGAGAGGGAACAGTGGGAAGAAAAATCCTGGGGATGGCCAGAGCTTGGAGCATAAGAAGCTGTTCAAAGACCGTTGTGGCTGGATCACACTGTGGGAGCAGAGCATGGCGTAGGGAGATGGGGAATTCCAGAGGCCTTTCTCCTTGTTTCTCCTCCTTTGCCTATACCCATTTAGGTTGGATCTGAATAAGGTGTTTATTTGAACATATCCTTTGATTTTCTAGGTTATTGTCTGGCCAAAATGTGTACATAACATATGTTTATATATTTATTTATAGATGAGACAGCTGGGTTATGTTTTAGTGATTGCATTTTGACCACCTCATTGTAAATGAGTGATGATAGAGTACTAAACACAATCAAATAGTTATGAGAAATAAAAAATGTCATATATCATGAATTAGATCATAACAGAATTCTCTGTAGTTACCAGCAACAAAACAAGTATGCAACTATGGAAATACGTATGCATTCTTTCTGGATTTAACACTTCAGTGAAGTGGTTTTGCACAACTTATGAAGACATTTTATCCACAGTATGTCTTCTGAGCAGAATAATTTAGGAAGTGACATCATGTTGTGCTCCTTCCTAGAGACTGAGTTTAATTTACTTAAAGTTACTGAGAGAAGAAGTAATTCTCTATTTATTGATTCCCTTTCTTAGAAAGTATTAAAAAATAAAACCAATAAAATCTTGCATAATATAGCAAACATGATGTAAAAATATGATGCAAAATAATTAGATTTGATGTTTGGATACCTATTATGTGCTACATTTGTGTTTTCTAACAAAGGAGGTATCAAAAGCCTAGGTAGTCACAGGACATAGGATGGGTTTGAGGGTCCCATGTGCTTATCATAATTGATTATTATCTCTAAGAGTAAGAGATAATGCAGATCAGAACCAAGCTGTTGTCATAGGAATGGGGATAATAGTAAGGAAAGAGGGCTCAGTGACTGATTTGATACGGTGTATTAAGGAGAGGGAAAAACTGAGAATAATGTTTGTGGTTCTGTTTTACATGATTCATTGTAGAACAGGCAAGAGAAGGTCAGGTTTATTGGGAAGGCAGGGAGTTGTGTGGTGAACTTGGTGGACTTCATCTGTCTATTGCATATCTTGAGAAAGACCTTGAGATGGGAGCTAAATTTATAAACCTGGTGATTGAAGAAAATGTCTAGGCTCAAGTAAGGAATGTGAAAATCACTGGCACATAGGGAGATGTATCTGTCCAGAATTACAGAGGTGCAGTTTGGTGTAATGGAAAAAAGCAATGGACAAAAAATTATGGTATAGACTTGATCACATCATTTAGTAACTGTACCATTTAGACATGTTACCTAGCTCAGTTCCTTTTAAATGATTCTCAGAATAACTCTCTTATCTTTCTTAAAAAGTTGTTGTAAGATTAAAATGTCAGTATAAGTGAAATATCTTTGAAAGTCATATGTATAACGTAGGTGTGTTTGTTCATTCGTTCATTCCTTCCTTCCTTTCTTCCTTCCTTCCTTCTTTCCTTTCTTCTAGTCATCACTCATCTGTCTCTCCAGTATTCACAATGAGCAAGGGATCTTTGGGGCTGAGAGCAGGGGACTGAGACTTGCCTAAAGGTGTCCTTGGAAATGTCCATCGGCTGGGTTCTAAAAATTTATCTTGAGAACCCAGGAGTTCCTCTTTCATATAACTGAGGGTCATCTGGAAAATGAATTTTGGAGAAGGTCTAGGGTACAACTGAAGACCTTTAATGGTTTCTTAAAGATCTCCCATATATTCAACCAATATAGAACTAATTATGTTACTCTCCTACTCTGAACTTTTAGAATCTTCCTTTCAATTTATTACAACTTCTCCAACTGGTATTTGGTGATCACTCCTTTCTGGTCTACTTTTCTATACCTATCTATACTTTTACTAAACAAAAATCATTACTATTAAGCAATTAAGCTTTGTTTTTGATTTCCTTTTTCTTTTCTCCTGTCATGTCCTTCCCTCCAACTTCGCCTGTTAAAATGC
Organism: Camelus bactrianus; assembly: GCF_048773025.1. Taxonomy (NCBI): domain Eukaryota; kingdom Metazoa; phylum Chordata; class Mammalia; order Artiodactyla; family Camelidae; genus Camelus; species Camelus bactrianus. Next base: position 68,122,411 of record NC_133541.1, read on the forward strand.
TGCCTAGTTTTAGAAACCATCTCTAATATTATCTTTTCCATGAGCTTTTAATGACCCACTCACTCTATTCTTATGAGCATTATTTCATATCTCTCTTATATACTATCTTATTTGCATACTTGTGTTATACCTTTGCTAGCTTGTGAGTTCCTTGAGGGTGTGGACGCCATCCTTTTGTTCTTCTATAGCTCCCAATCTGGCAGCTGGGATGTGAAACATCAGGGAATATTTGCTCAGTTGATTAGCGAAAGCAAATGTCACAAGGTGACAAATGGTCACATCTAGGATCAGGAAAAGCATATCCTGCATCTGTGGGTTTATACTAATTGAGTCTGTTTTACAAAAAGAGTCAAAAATAATTTTAAAACTTAATTTTAAAAGAAAGAAAGAAAGAAAATTCTTCAAAATAATTAGAGGCATTGTGCAATGGAGCACACTTGGCTCTAAAGAGTATTTTAAAAAGTGCAAGTAATCCTGTGAGAATTACTAAAAGTTCTGTTTTCTTTTCAAAGCTCTCTGACAAGATTTGCAGTGAAAAACAGTAAGAATCCTAGTAGCCCAGGAGGATTTTACTCATAACAATTTCTTCTTTCCAAGTTGGATTCTGAATCATTCTTGCCTACTGTCGTAAGTATTTTGTTCTATGTACAATGATGTGTTGAAGTGAGTTGAAGAACTAAAACAAACGTTTTAGGTTTAGGGTATCTATGCCTCTTTGTTCTTTTTTCCCTGAAGGATTTTCATTGCTTCTATTTAGTACTTCATAAATACATGGGCATGGTCTGGCTGCTGCTGACAAGGGTAGGATTTTCTATGTGGATTGACAATATTCTGTCCTGGAATGGCCCTATCAGCCAGCAGCATCAGTTTTGATCTGCTGAATCACTTATAGCCAATATTTCCTGCTGTGTACACTATCATCTTTTTCTTGAAATTTCCAGAGTCTGTGAGTCACTCTTCAAATTTATTGAGTGGCTTCTGGGTACAGAATAAGAGGCACTGTAGCAGGAACTATGAAATGTGTTCAGAGAATGAGGGACTGTGCATACATCTTGTATTATAGATTATAAATGGAAGAAAATCATCAACCTCCCATTGCTAGAATAGTAAAGCCAGGTACTTGCCAGTTCAAAAGCCCTCTTCTGGGAAGCCTCAAACTGCCTGTTTCATATCTAGGTGCTTTATGATGCATTCCTAATGAAAGGATTGATATAATCTGCACCTCATATCTCCACCGCCTTGGACCCAGAGTAGACCGGACCCAAATCCCATCATCTATTGACTGGTTAATGGCCTATTGTTGCTCAGAATGACCTCAGGGGGAGTGTCAGCATCCTATACTGTATGTCAGTTAGTTGAGTAAGACCCAAACTCAGGGAATTTAAACAGGCGATGAGTCAGGAAAAGCAGAAATAATAGATGGAGGGATGGGGGCTGGCTAAGTCACCAAGGTAGAGCTTGAGTAGAGAGTAGTCAGTGTCTATTGTGAGAATAGACACCAAGGTAGAGCTTGAGTAGAGAGTAGTCAGTGTCTATTGTTTATATTTAGACGCTGAAACTGCTAATAGACTTCAGGAAATATTTTTTGGGGCAGAATTCTGAGACATCATTTCCTCATTCTCTCAGAGTATCCCTGAGATCCGGCTAGGGCAGGATCAAACTCATTGAGGCATTTTATTATTTCCTCCTTCCTTGTTTACTTTCCCACACCTGCATAGTTCTTGCTGAGCTCACCCCCCAAATGCGCTACCTATCTTAGTGCCAGCTTTGTGAGAAGTTTAAACCAACATGTTCTCCTAAAATTGTGCTATTCCTCTTTGGGGAAGTAAAAATACAGGGACTAGTGTAGGACATGGTCATTCGAATGGATGTTAATCCTATCACCTTATAGCACTGCCATTCTTAACAGAAACTTCCTAGGCAGAAAACTGAAGAATGTAAAGCACTTCTAGAGGTGACTTTTTTGGCTAACACTCCTATCAGGCCTCTTGAATTAACCAAGCGAATTATCATGTGTTAAAATATTATTTAGCTCTTAAATACTAAGATTAGTTAATAAAGTTATAATTTTTATTAAAATGGACAAGGATTCTATGCATGAAGTCTTTTAGGAGGGATAATTTGGCTTACTTCCTGGATTTTACTGTTGATTAGTTATTCAGTTGCAATCTATTTTCTTTAGAAAAACCTTCAGTCTAGGATTTAACAAAACATTTCAAGTCAGTTATGTTGAATTTTTTCTCCAAAATAATAAAATCCATAAAATATGGAAACCAATTAACAAGCGTTGTGTTTTTATTAATCAAATAACCTGAAGGCAAAACAATGATGATTGAGTTTACAAGTCTCCACATTTATGTGAGGAGTAGCTCCTACAACCTGCAGTAGACAGGGGGACTCAAAATGTGTGGGTAAATAGACAGAGGACCCCACGGAATGGATATTTAAGGTAAGCTGGAAAACTTCTGCAGAGAAAGTTAACTGGGAAAGCCAAATCTGTTTTCTAAACAGTAAGTTGTATAATACTTTGGACATTTTTTTATTCCACATAGTAAACTTCTCTGTGAGGTAGACCTGTCATTTAGAGCTATACATGATCATGTCTAAAATTTTCATAGTATGAAAAAAAATGTACAAAATATAAGCATTCTCAGTAGTTAAGATGTAGATATGACAGATCATTTGCAGGCTTTTGAATAAAAGTTGATTTCTCATTTTGCTTTAATTATGGCTAAAGGCTAGGAATCTTAGTTTTACTTTTTCTCACCAATGACAGCTAATGGATCATTGATCAAGTTCAACAATTCATATATTAATAGTAGGTCCAATAGAAACATTATACACTTTTTTTGGAAATTAAAATCAGAACAGTATTTTCATTCAGGTTCCAGAGCTGCTTTGTGCCTAAAGTGTGTCCTGCCTATCTTTCCGAGTCTTTGTCTATCTCTGTCCTTGCTCGTGTTCCTTTCATTGTCTTCAGCTCAGTGAGGCGTCAGCACATTCATTTTCAAAGAGAATTATATGGTGCATTCCTCTAAGCCCTCTCTCTAACATAGCCGACTTCTAGCTGTAAGTGACTTTAACAGGGGAAATGTGTCTTTATTCATTTGTGGAGTCACAGGATCTGTATAATGAAAGCTCTGGCATTATGGTCCAGGTAGGTCTCGTTGTTCTCACACAATTCTCCTGTTATCAGCTTAATTGATCCTACTCTTGTCAGAAGGCAATTTCTGTCTGCCCAGCACAAAGGGAGACAACCAATAAAAGGCTATACTCTTTAAGGTCAAGTTATACACTTTCACAGAGCTGCTGTCACATAGATTTATATCCTTTAGCATTATGCAGGGAGTGGGGAAAAAAAAGATAAGGTAAGATAAGAGAACTGTTTTCTCAGTGGGCCAATTAGATGAGGAGGTTGGATGTGAAAAAGTGGACAAGTTGAATCTCTTAGGTACAGACTACCTAAAATGCAATTTAACACCTATAACACATAGAATTATCATTAATTCATGAGTAATGATCGGGGTGAAAATTCACTTTAATGCTTAGAAAGGATAATGTGGTGTTGTAGAGTTTGTGTAAAAATGTTTCAAATGTGTGCAGTAAGCCTAATATATCATCCTTTTTGATGGGGAGGAGAAAAAAGTTGTGATTAATATTTGCTTTATATACAATGTAAGGACTGGATTTTTCATAAAGGAAAATAAGACTTGAGATACTTAAAACTTTTTTTCTTAGATGATCAACATTTTGGCAATGAAACAAAGCAAAAGAAAAAAGAAAAAGAGAAAGAAAAAGAAAAACAATGCCAAAACAAAAAACAAAGCAACAAACAAAACACTGAATGACCTGGTAAGCCAAAGTTGGACAGATGAGAAATTTGAACTCTTGGAGCCACAGCAACTTCATATGCACCTGATACTCACAAATGCACAAACACACACAGATGCACACACTCACGTGAACAAGAGTCACCAAGAACCTTTGATGCTATAAAACAATAGATTTCTGGCATGCAAAGCTCATGTGTAAAAGGATATACACTTTTATGGAAAAATCATTGCCTTGTATTTTTTAAGTATTAATTCCTCAAGAAGGAAATCAGTCTTGTTTGAGGATCGTTTTCTGCTTGTTAGTGTGTTTGTTCTGGCATTCCTCTGGGTAGCTTTTCATCAGAGGGATTTGTCTGGATACTTCCCATGAGTTTTTCAATTCTACACACCTATCTTTGGAATTTTGATTAATCTTTGCACGACTTAGAGGTGATCTTAATTTAAAACTGAATAGAATTAGAGATAGACAATTCTTGCAAATTTGAAGTTAAGACTTCTCATCTTAGGACTACACTAGTGTAGGATATTATTTCTATCTAAAAAGAGTTTTTAATAACTTCTGTTACAAGTTGCGGACCAATTTCAAGTGACTCACTGATTCTCTTTTTCTTTATCATTTCACTACATTCTTCATCCCATTTTACACAGATTGAGCACTCATAATGGATACCCTTTGTGGCGATGGATAAAATATAAATTATAGTTTCCTGACCATAAAAAACTTAAAATCACTTACTTCAGTGTATTTCTTCCTGCAAGGAATGTGTATGTCAGTTAAAGAACTGGAAATGAAATTGAAGATAGGGAAGGAATCTCTTCTGGTTTTTAGTAAAGAAAGGTTGCTTTCTAAGACTAAGATTTAAATTTAAAGTATTTATTAATGGAAATGTACACCTAAGTATCTTCCAATACTTAGTTCTTCACTTAATGTAAGAATCTTTGATTATACATCGAACATCTGAAGAAGCAGTCAATTCAACTTTACCCAGCATCAATGTATCTGTGCTAAATAAACTGACCTGAATGGAAAAATAATCTGTACCAGAAACAGATAAAATCTGTGAAAATTTTCTACTCTGGTAATATTTCCCCTCAATTTTATAACCTTTCCAGGAATATCAGTTATGTTTTTAGTAAAAAACAGAAGTATAGAAGCAAGAAGACATTTCTTAAGATATATTCACAGGCATTTGGCAGAATGATATTTGCAATATTAACTTATGCATTCCTCCCCCTCCTCTGATGTTTTCCAAATTGCTCTGTGACCTGCCCTTATTCCAGCAGCTAGACAATGAGGCATCCAATGTGTCAAGGCAGTCTTGTTACAGCAGAAAGCAGAGTATATGAGTCAAGTTTTTAATTTTTGTATTAAAAAATCAAATATAATAGAAAAATCTTTTGGAAAGATATAAGATAAATAAGAGCCAGGTTTTGCCCGTGTCCCACTAACTATATGAAGAATATCCATACTGGGGTGTGGTGGGGGAGAAGCAAGAGGGAGCAAAGAGCTCTCAGTCTCTTGTGGATTCCAGAAAAAGGGCCATGTATACTTTTTTCCATTCTCCATCTCAGTTGTCAAATCAAAGAGAGGAGAAACATCCCCTATCCCCAGGTGGACTTGGTGAACTTAGAGAGTGGAATGGTCCTGTGCTCTTTTTTTCCAGGCAAATCCTAGGAAATAAAGGGCTCCCCAGCTTCTCTGCACCCCAAATGGTGCAGAAACATCTGTGTGAATGTCTAGGTAAATGGGCCTGAAGCAGCCCACTAGAATATTCATGTGCCCCTGCAGAGCTCAGGGAGCAACAGAAATATTTTCTGAGTGGCAGAGAGCAGTGAGGCCATGGCACAGAGAGCCAATGAAACTTCAAATACCTTGTTTTCAAGACGAGGAGGCTATGACAGTTATGTGCATGAACTGAAGACAGAAGACTGCTTGAAACACAAACATCTAGCTGATTGCAAGGTATTATGCATATAGATGACAATGGAAGATGCCCAGTTTCTACCCACGTACTCCATAACCTATCTCTATATAATTCCGAAAAAATTAGCAACTAGCTCAGGGAAAAGATGAGAAGAGACACTGAAATGACAATGTTAGAGCCACTGAGTGATGTAGATGCTTTGAATACAAATTAAATTTAGTTATAACAAAGGAAGTTACATTTCTTGAATATCTTATTTGGTAGAATGTGATTGATATTCACTATGTATATTTTTAATATAACTCTTTATCTTGAATATGTCATTGGTATTTCTATCTCTTGTAATAAATAGTTCTAAATATTTAAAACATCTAAATAGTTCTAAAGCTTTAATTAAATCAAATACCCAGGGAACTCGTGTTGCTCCTTTTTATTATGTGTAGTGGTGATGGAAGTCATTTAGTGAAAGATCTCTCATTACAATTTCTGGCAGCCATAGTAGTTTGAACATTTTACCAGATATAAAGCCTATCAGAACTGCAGACATCAGAACTTCAAAGGTTGTAGGATTGTAACTGAAACTCTCATGAATGAGATTTTTCAACCATTTTAATCGTCTCACAATTATTTCACACTTTTATCAAAGTTTGTTAAGTATTTAAGAATTTATTTTCATTCCTGTAAAGAAAGAAAGAAATATTTCTAGAAAGCAAGGAATGTACAATGGATATCTTATCTATTTTTCTCTGTATATGATTTAAAAATCCTCAAACATTAGGAAAGAGTAGAAGACAAAAACACAACTTATTAGGCCCCATTTCTATGAATTAAATTACTCCAGAGAAACAATCTCAATATCCTCTCATAATGTCTGCTTTGCAAAAACACATCACCTTTCTTTAGGGACCACTCTTTGAAGGATTGATGCTATTAGAAATTCTCAGAATGACCGTGAAGGATGTAGAAGGGAAGGAGCCTGCTCTCTTAATTATCTCCCTCGACCGGTCTGGTAATGCCGTCTTTCCCTTGATCATTCCATTATAGTGAAACCTTATTTCCTCTTAAAATGTTATTTATTTATTAATAATATATATATTTTTTAGAAAGAAACAACTACTGTGCTGAAGGCAAATTAACTTGACTCTTAAAAGTTTGATGAAGCTGCTCTTTACTCATAAATTTCAAATTGAATCAAAATTAGGTGAAATTAATTCTGCTTCCCTAGGTATTTGTAGGCTTAATAAGATGAAGCATGACTAATTTTAGGGTGATAATCTAATTTGATATATGACTAATGAGTAACTTTCTGCTGGCATAAATTATAAAACACTTTAGTTATCTATTAGGTTAGTACTGAGAAAAATATATTTGGACAATATGAGTCATGTTATTGAAAATAATCATGATTAATCTGATTACAAATAATTAAAATACATAAAGTTATGTATTTAAGTTCTTTGAGGAGACTTTTTGTTTGTTTGTTTGACCTGCTGCTTCTTAGTTACTTGGTCAGATTATTTTTGTTATTTTTATTGAAGTGAATAAAGGCTCAAAAGGCATTTTTGCAACAAATAGCATGTTTCCTTAACCGTGGACTTCATACTTTTTCAAGTGATGATTCCTGGGCTCTGCTTCCTACAGTTTCTATTTCAGTAGGACCTGGTAGGAGGTGCTTCCAGGAACCTGGTTTATTGGGTTCGTTGGGCACATTCTTCTGTAGGATTCCTAGAACAACATTTTGAGAAATATTAATGTAGAATCTCCTCAGTAATTACTCAGTCTTCTGTTTGTCATCTTAGAACTCAACCAAAAATATAATATATTCACCATTAACGGATTTTTTAAAACTTTGTATTTTAGAACAATTTTAGATTTACATAAAAATTGAGTGATTAATTCCCATAAACCCTATACCTAGTTTCCCTTATTATGAACCTTTTGCATTACTGTAGTATATTTATCATAACCAATGAATCAGTAAAGCTATATTAAATAAGCCACACCTTTTCCTTTTTCTTTTTTCTCCTTATGTCCTTTTCCTGTTTGGAATCTTCTTTGGGATGCCATATTGTATTTAGTCATCATTCCCTAGGCTCTTCTTGGCTGCAGCAGTTTTCTCAAACTTTCCTTGTTTCCTTGTTTTTGTATTGTTTGTCAGTTTTCTTCAGTTACTCTTCTTTCCCCTTTTCATATTCTTTGAAAGGAAGTTTACACTTAAGATGTGAGGAATTATATTCTACCTCCTTAGGAGAGGAGTATTTACCTAAATGACTTCAATTCTGCATAGAATATTTATTTTTCTCCTATTTATTTATTTAGTTAAGTATTTATTCATCGGTGTGGACTCATGGAGTATTCATTTTACACTTTGGATTATAATTCAATACTACTTTATGTATTTTGTTGCTCAAAATTTTCCAGCTTTGGCCATTGGGAACTCTTTCCATTGGTTCCAGTGTCCCTTTTACATATGCCCATCGTTTTGTTTGTTGTTTGTCTTACTGTTTATTCAATTTATTGGATTTAGCACTTCTTTACTTTCCATTACTACAGGATGGTCCTAGCTCATCTTGTTTCCTTCTTACTCAAGTTCCAGAACTAACCATTTCTTCAACGAATCCTGGTTCCTTTAATTGGATGGTAATATTAAAAACCAAGGTATGGGTGCTAGGTGCACAATTATCTTTTAAGAGAGTAATAAATGATGTACAATGTTAACAAAATTAATTTATGATATTTAAAAATAGTCTAAAACAGTAAAATATCAAGCCTTTTGTCTCAGGATACATTAAAAATCATTGAGGACCTCAAGAAGCTCTTGTTTATATAGGTTATGTCTATTGATATTTACTGAATTAAAAAGAAAAATTGAGACATTTAAAAATGTTCATTTAATAGTCTTTTTAAGTGAAACAATAATAAATCCAACACTTGTTTATGTAACTAATATTTTATGGAAAAATAATTATGTTTTGAAAACAAAAAAATTATCAAGAACAGTGTTATTGCTTTACATTTTTAATATCTTTTTAATGTCCAGCTTAATAGGAAACAGCTGGATTATCTGATGTACTTCTTCATTCACTATTGCAATTTGTTGTTTTAGTCAAAGTCTATGAAGGAAATCCAGCATTACACAGATAGGTAATTGGGAATGGGAGAACTTTTAATAGCCTTTTCAGATAATTTTGGGTACATTATGTAACTTCTGGGAAAATCTACCATATCTTTATGAGAGAAGGAGAATGAGACAGATAAATACTATCTTAGTATTGTTATGAATGTGGTTTTGACTTTGTGTACTTCCCGAAAAGTCTCAGGAGCTCATAAGGGTCTCCAGACCACACTTTGAGAACTATTGGTCTTAAATATAATGTTTCAAGAGGGAGAATAAAGAAGCCTACAGACTGAGTCTTGTACTATTACTTATTCAGTGTCCATTTATTTAATTAGTGATCATTTTCACAGGATGATTTTTTAATTTACTTCATTGAGGAGGAATTGGCATAAATGCTACATAGTGGTCAAATGTTGAACTAAATGTCAATGTAAAGTTAGGCAAGCAAGTAAAATTAAATAATTTATGGCTGGACAATTCATCTTCACTTGGTATAATTTCTCTTATGCCTTTTCCATTTTATTTCTATTTACACATTATAACTTGTCTTACTGTCACACTGTCACATTCTCAGCTTGGATTAGGGCAGCTGTGTGACTTGTCTGATGAGGGGTCACTTGGAGGCATTTTTCATGCTTTGCATTGACCATCAATCAGCCATGATGAATGCTCATGTGAACAATTTCCACCATGAAAACACCTTGTGCAGCACTTGAGAGTAAAAGAGGAAAGACAGGTTTGGCAAGAATGAGGAGACAAGAGAGGGAGCCTAAAACCAATTTTCTAAATCTGTTGCTCTGCTGGAATGATTGTGAGAGATGATGGATGACTGATATCACTCTCAAGTGTCTTTTATCCCTTAGGATAATTTTGCCAATTTTCCGGTGAACTTAAATGTCCACAGATGTTTGAGATGAAACCTGCTGATTTGTAATTCAAAGTCTTTAACTGCCAAATTGTTGGAGACTGTCAATGGAAACTGGCAACTTGACTACAGTGTCAGCAAAAGACCGTTGAGTGTCCTGAAGATACTCTTGTAATTTGTCATTGGCATAAATGTCAAGTCTAATGATTTTTTTTTTTTAGTAGATTAGAAATAAGAATGGAATGTTAAGTGTTGCTAGTCTCAGCTCACACTTGGTGAATATATAATTCAAGGAAAAAATGTTATCTAAGAAGTTAGTTTAAAACTTTGTTGCATTTTACGTTTATTAAAATGATTGTGAATACTAAAAAATAATTTTAAAGAACATGAAACTAGGGTTTTTTTTAGAAAAATCATCACCACTTATATGAAATGGGTATTAGCTGAAGTGAAAAGGATGTTTCTGGTTAAAAGATTTCTCTGAAACTTGTTGAAAAAGAAGTAGAAATTGGCCTCTCTGTGTCTCTCTGGTGTGCAGACCTCATCCCACTTTTGTTCTGTCCTTTCCTTAATGTCATTGCTTTAGGAAGATTACTAAATGCTGAAAAGGAAGACTTGCCTTTGTTTCTTCGTATCCTCCATTAGCACATTAAATATTTTAACTGCAGCTCAACCCTTTTATTGAAATTAGAAACATAGGAACTTTATATTCAAATTTTAAAATATGTATGGTCTAAGTTTCATAGTAAATTATTTTTAATAGTATTATTTTCTATCTTTGTTGTCCTTTGAACATGCTAATAACCATATTTTCCCACAATCTTAGCCAGAATTTCTCAACCTGATTGTATATTAGAATACCTAGGAACTTAAAAAAATTATATACATGCCTGGATTTTGAATTATATAAATATAGACCAAAATGGATTGGAATCCCTTGAAGAACCGAGTATTGATATTTTAAGGAAATTCTCCAAGTGACTCTAACACACAACTATAATTGAGAATTACTGGTCTAGGTTATGAATGACAAATAAGTTTTCATCAACCAATTGTTAATAGCTGTTAGAGAACTATGTTAAGAATAATGCCAAGGTCATATTTGGATTTAAGGTAAGAGCACTGTGATGTACTCATGATGCCTGCCAAGGACTCTAGAGAGCAGATTGATTAGTGGCTCACATGTCAAGTACTTGCCATCCCTCAACATGGCCTTCTGACTTTAAATTTCTTTCCTTATGAGTGCTGGATCCATTCCCCAATTCTCTGGTATGTATCCATAGTATGAGGCCCACCATATGTATCTCATAATATTGATAATGAGAAATTTTATTTAATATACATTTTTTTCTAGTAGTTTCACTAGCAAAAGAGTGGATTCTAAGATTAAGTACTACACACACACACACACACACACACACACACACACACACACACAAGGAAAACTTTACGTATTGCCAATGTGAATATTTATTATGGCCACAGTATAAGACAGAATGTATCCTTTTTTGCCATGACAATTGTCGATATATATTAATAGTTAAGAGTTATGAACTCAAAAGTGAAGGGGAAAAAAAATCTTCTTATAGTCCTAGTTATTCAACTTACTCTGTGACTTCTGCTTGCTATTTAAACTGCCTGAACACTAGTTTTATTATATATTAAATAGATCTAACATTATTATGTACTTTATAGTAAGAATGTTGTGAGAATCATATGATGTATATACTTGTAAATGCTTTGTACAATCAGAAAACATGAAACATATTTAGTTAGTATTATTGGCATGTGGATCATCTGATTATCCATAAAAATTTGTCAGTTCAACTAGGTACTATTGTACATCATACTCCACAGCTACCTCTAACAAATCATTAATGCACAGAATATAAAACATTGGGGGGAGATTAATATGCTATAGAAACATCTGGCTACTACCACATCTAAAATTACTGAATAATCTATTCAAGGTCATAAAGCAAGTGGCAAAATCAAGATTCAGTCCCTAGATACACTTTAAGCTAGTCGACAGACAATGCTTCACACTTTACAAAGTCTACTGATTTATATTATCTCAATTGCTGTTTATAACAACCTGTGAGATAGGTATTGAGATCATTTTACAGATGAATAAACAGAGGCTCAGAAAATTAAAATGATTTGTTTTAGGTGGCTCAGCTAATCTTAATTAAAATTAGAATTGTTTAAATTGTAGCTGTAGTGTCACAGATTTTTTATTTCCACAGCTAAATGTCTTCTTTTGATGGTATTCAAAAAATGTATACTTTTAGATTATCATAACATTAGTGCAAAAAGCTCACAACTGATAGAATTTATTTTATTTTTGTTGTGCAAGATTCTACCTTGAAATATTATATGTTGTTTTTTATAGTTTGTGAAAATTGTAAGATGATGGACATTTTCTTTCTGATGATGATTTAAGTCAACTGTCTTGTCTACTTTGGAAAAAAAATTGGAATGGACAAATATTTCTATTCCAAATTCAACTAGTTGAGATTACCTCTTGTGTAGAAAGAATGAGATTTCTTTCCTTTTTTACAAGATGACCATTTCCACCTATATTTACGATGAAGATTTGTAGTTTTGTGAGATGTTATCATATCCTGTATACTACAGGTGTTAAACATTTAAAGGTCAACATTTCAAAGAAATGTCTAAATTTCTGTGCGTTTGCATATGTTTTCTCATGCCCTTGAATTAGTCATGCATGCATAAAATGCATGTGCAAACCATATGGCAAGAGATATATGTGTCACTTCAAAAAATCTCTTGCTGCAAGGATCTGGGCTGCACACTAGTGGAATCACAGTTGAAGCCTATGAGGAGTTGGATTCTCAAATGCCTGATTCATGATCAAGCATTGGATTTATTTTTAGAATGAAGGAGTAGACTCTAAGAGTACCCAAGTGACTCTTTCAGTTAGAAATTTAGGCACAGAAGCAAGAGTGTTAACTCTTTGGGGAACCATGTATTAAATTTTATCTAAATGCCCCCCCTCTCAAAAAACCACATTATCTTAGGCAATAATAAAACTACAACAGAAACTCAACAATAATAGGTTAATTGACTTACTATTTTTTAATGGAAGTAAGTGAGGAATCATATGCCATGAAGAAGTATGGCTCAAGGGTTATGTATTTGGTTTTCTTTACTGGTCATGTACTTTCTTGTTTGCCACAGGCCTTGCCACTTCTTGTGTGTTAAACCCTGCTCAGTACACACATTTCGGTTTCTAGTCTGGCTCCTACTGGAATTTGAGTTTGTAACTCTTATAGGTGACCAGGCTTATAGTCCTCCACAACCCCCTCCCCACTGCCCTGTATGCATTCTAAACTAAGTTAGTTTGGCTCAAGTTTCTGTACTCAGAATAAGTTAAGTGTGTTTTTTCTCATAGTGAAGCAGTGGTACTTTAGGAAGACCAGACAGGAGACTTTATCAGTAATCCTTCATCTCAGGTGAGAGGTGATGGTGGCTCAGACTGCAAGGTATTAGTAAGATGGTCAGATACTGAATTTTTTTTGAAACTAGAGTCAACAAGTTGATGATACATTAGAATTAAGATATGAAAATAATTAGAAGTGAAGCTTACACCAAGGTAGTTGGCTCAAGTAACTGAAAGGATGGACTTAACATCAAATGACATGGGAAAGGTAGTGAATAGAACAGTTTTAGGTAGAAGAATCAGGAGTTCAACTTTAGACTTACTGGGTTTGGAATATCCATTAGATATCCAAGTGTAAGTGTTGAATAGGCTGTTGAATATACAAGTTTGGAATTTGAGAGAGAAGTCTGGGGTGGAGTTGTGTATTTTTCATGGTGTTTTTCCATATTTCTTTCATTTTGTCTATCTATGTCTGGGTGATTTCCTGAAATATTTTTTTCAATTAATTGATATCCTGTAAGCAATATCTCATCATCTATAGTTGATCCATATAGAGTAATTTTTATTTTAATTACTATATTTCATAACAAGCCTTTTGGGATACTTTTCAAATCTGGCTTTTCTTGGTCCATAATTTTCTGTCATTGTTTTGTGGACTTAATTACTTTATATATCTTTTTAAATGTTAGATATGCTTATTTTCAATATCCTTTTAGGTTCTTGTATTTGCTCCAGTTCTTTGGATGAAATTTTTTCATTTTTTAAAATCTGAGGGCGGTATTGTTTCCATTACACATGCTCATATGTTTCATAATTATTAATAAGCTTATCTTCCCTGGATATTTTCTTCCTTTAAGAATCTTTGAGCGCTGAGGATAAAATAACACCTGCCCCTTAAGTTAATACTGGATATACTTCTAATTGAGCCTCAGCATTTTTACCCATTCTAGCCCAATTGTTTTAATATATTTATTTTTATTGAAGTATAATCAGCTTACAGTGTGTCAGTTTCTGGTGTACAGCACTATGCTTCAGTCATACATGAACATACATATATTCATTTTCATATTCTTTTTCACCAATTCTAGCCCAATTTTTAAGTCAACTTCTTAATCCAGGCTTTTCATAATGCACATAGCATGAGTTTATACTTGATCTCGTAAGCTGGTAGATTTGAGATCTTGATTTATTGAAAGGAATTCTGTCTTTACACATCATTTAATCCACTTCCTAAAATATCTCTGGGTCAGTAAGCAATTTTTTTCTGGTTTCTTTTCAGCTTTGATGCAGTATTTTTCTTGCTCATGATTCTGTAAGTGAGCTCATTTGCTCATTTGCATGGGACTCAACCTCTATTCCAGATCACTAACAGAAGTTAAAGTTCCCTGGTGAATAATGTGCCCATATGTAAGATACTTCTTCTTGTTGCTAAGACTATGAATATAGAACATAACATTCATGCATACTATCTGAGGTAAATATTTGAGAAAGAATTATATAAACAAAACAAAGCAAATGAAACAGAAGTGTCCTAAAAATACAGGGAGGTGAAGAGGAAAATAAGTAGTGGTAAATAATAAGGTACATTGTATTGCAGATAGAGCTATATAAATGAATAATGATAGATAACCTAAAATTTAGTAAAAAAAAAAAAAAGTAAATAAGAACTCTTAGAAGAAATGGGGAGAAAGATTTCAAGAATGGCTGAGTGAGAAATTCAGCATATCCTGTCCATAAAAAGCAATGATAAAACTAGACGAAATTGTCCAAAACAATTTCAGGACTCTGGAAATTAAGTAAGGAATACAATAAATTTATTTTATTTTTTCAAGAAAAGCTACTGAAACTTGGTAATAATAGTAGGATTCTATGGCATTTTAACCTGGGACTTCTTTCATCCTCTTCTTGCCCATCCAGCTCAGGCAAAGACTATTCAGTACAAATCCAGACTTCTAAGCTAACTTTCAACATAGATATACATGGTTCAGTGATTTTTAGACTTGGTTTAAATGGTAAAAATTCTTAACAAATTTCCCTTATTTCTACATCACAGCATGTTTTAAAAACTGGAAGTGAAATCAATAGTCAAAATTAAACATCTTTTTTGTTAGTACTAGAAAGCTAAGGATAACTAAAAAAAATCCTATTCTTTAAATATGCTATATATTTATGGATTTATCAACTGCTAAAAACTAAATATCCTTGGAATTGCTATGGAAGTGTCAGTCAATCAGCCAGTACTAATTGCATGTTTATTATTTCTCAGCATTAGTTCGGAATGATAAGGGATACAGAAAAATTAACACCTGTTTCTAACCTGTGGCTGGATAGTTCTTTTGCTGCCTTCAACTGAGCTCATTCATGCAGCTGCATCCAGCTAGAATATTGGCTGGGGACTTGTCCCACCTAAGATGTCTAAAACAGCTTCATGTCTCTCTCCATGTGGTTTTTCATACTCCAGAAAGCTAAACTGGGTGTCCTCACATAGTGGCAGCAATGTTTGAGGAGCTCAAGACTCAACTGCAGATGCTTATCAAGCCTCTGCCTGAATTACATTTGCTGATGTCCCACTGGTAAAAGCAAATTCCATGAGGGAGGGGATTTCCTAAGAGTATCTTTATAGGAAGGTATGATTCATTGGTCTCCATTTTGGTACCAGCCTGCCACATTCCAACCCCTGGCTTCGATGATTCATATCTTTCCCAAACACAAAATACACTCGTTACCTCCTAAACAGGCTTCATCCAGTCATAGCATCAGTTAAGAAGCCCATGATCTCATACACAGGATCAGGTCTGGATATGGATGAGGCAGCTTGGGTGGAGCTCCTCTTGATCCAAATACTCATGACCTAAAAAAACCAGTTATTTGCCCCTCACATACTTAACATAGAACAGTGAATCAGGAAAAAGTAGCAGCAGTAGGCACAGCAATTCAAAAGAAAAAGAACAGAATATAGAAATCACTGGACCATGATAATTCTAAAAGCCAGGTAGACACTTAGTTATCAGGGTTCTCTACACTGGGGACAAGGAATATTCCTTGATTAGGGCCCAGTTTCCCCCAGGGAGTCAATCTCAAAAACATTGTTCTCTGTTGTGCTTGGCTCTTGTCTCTGAAAACTTGGTTCTGGTCTATGAGACGTCTTTCTTCTTTTTTATTAGAAGTGACCTGAATTTGCCACTGAGTAGTTTTCTCAGCCTACTGCCTTTAGTAAATTGGGGAGCCAGAAGCTTCTTTTCCTTTTAAACTGTCTCTGTCTCTTTCAGTCCAAACTGATAAATTCCCTTATAAACTTTGTGATCTTTCTCTAAGTCAGACTGAAGTTCATTTGATGACCTTGAAGCCACATCTACAATTATTTTAAAGGCAGACCTATTTATTTACTTTAGACTCCATATGTAGCTGCTGTGAAGCAATGCTTTAAAGGATTCTTAGAAGCATTTCTGTCTAGAGGAGACTGTCTACTAGGCACCTCTAATTCTTTTTGAGATCTTAACAGAGGGTCTTACCATCACACCACTGTTTGGATAATTACTGTAAAGGCATATATTTATTTGAGAATCTTTTGCTGGCTAGAGGGACAGAATATGTGAAATAATATTATTTTTTCCAAAGGAGAAACTTTGGCTTCAAAAATATATATATTCTCTAAATTCACCATGCAAAGTCAATTTCTTTTTTATCTCCTCTTTTTCTTCCCTTACTTTATAATACACAGCTAAAGGAAGAAGACTGACACTTTTAATATTCTATCTAGAATTCTTATCCAGACTTACAAGTTCATTATTGAATCATTAGGCATATGCTTCATCTTCCAAAATATTGCAGAAGATAGTTTTTCCATTGCTTCAATGCTATAACACATCTTCTAGTGTCTCATAGCAGGTTCCTCCACACTGCTCCAGCATTCACCCATTGCCTAGTTCCAAAGCCAGTGCCATGATTTTTAGGCTTGTGTTATAGCAGTCATCCAATTTTGGTACAAATTTTCAAATCAATTGTCTATTGGTAACTTAAAGCAATGAAAAATTATTATTATTATTTCTTAAATTTCCATGGGTTGCTCAGTCGTTCTTTTGTAGCATTATCTTGGTCTCATTCATGGAGATTCACTCAGCAAGAGAGCCTATAGAGAGCTCAGCTAGGCTAGGACATTTGTAATGGCTGCTTCCACCTCTATGTGGTCTTTAATTCTCTGGAAGTCTGGAATGGGCTTCCTCACCTTGGTGACAGCAATATTTCATGAGGGCAAGCCCCAATGTACACATGCTTTTCCCATTGGCCTAAGAAAGTCACTTGACCAAGTCCATGTGGGAGAGGAACACACAAAGATGTGTCTACTGAGCAATGTGGTTCATTGGATTCCGTTAGCATAGTAATATTCTACAAGATCCATCATCTTGTCTTTTACCTTGGGCTATGTAATCACATAGAAATCTTATAACAGGTGATAAGAAGTTGAATTTAAATTTTCTCAAAAGCCAGGTACTACATTTTGATATTACTTATTCCTACAAGGAAATAATTTCTGTCAAATTCAACATATTTTCTATTGTTAAAAGTTTGACAAATTCTAGTTTATGATACTAATCCTTATTTAACACAGACTATTTCCTATAGAGTAAAAAACAAAATTCAATTTACTTTTTAGTTGTTCCTTCTGTATTTAAATTTCCTCGTCTAGGTAGTTAGAAGCTCTCCAGTCCTTCTTGGTTCCTATGTTTTCTAAGATCCTTCCTTACAATTTCCTTAGGTTTGATATCACATCTTTTCAAATTAATTCATTTTATTTAATTAATTAATTAGATTTGCCTAATTTACTCTGACTTAATTTTTTGTTACTTTTAAGAACCTTAATCATTTATTTTTAAGAACAGCAAATATTTTCAGTTGCCAGGAGGTCATACAGGTTTTAAATTGTTTATGGGAACTAACATGAAATTCAGGAGTCAGCTGAAAGTTTAAGTTTCCAAAACATCTTCTCTGACTTCCTCACCCCTAGTATAGAATCAGTCACTCCCTCATCTATGTCCTCAGAAAGCCTGAGTCATTGCAGGTCTGTGAGTCTCATGAAGATGCAGAGGAAAGATTATATTTTAGAGAGCAGAAGTAAAAATGGATTTACATTATATTACAATTGGTTGGTTTCCTATGTATTTTTTCCTCCTAGATTATTACCTGCTTGAGGGCAAACAGCCTCATCTTGTACTTATTTCGTATATATAGTACCTATTTCAATGGTACCTATTTCAATGTCTGGCACTATTAGCAAATCACTAAATATTTGTTGAATTTATTTTTTCCCCAGAGGTATGCAAGGATGTTTCTTTTGTAAATTGTAAAAATAATGCAATAATAGGCTTCATAGCCACTGAAGAAATAGTGTGTGTAGTGTGTGTGTGTGTGTATATATATATATATACACACGCACACATATATATATATATTTTAAGAGAGTAGTTAAAATTATGAGGTCTTGAATAACGGAAGTGCCATAATTCATGCCAATGTTCTCATTTATGATATTTATTTTTATTCCTGACATGGAATAAAAACTCAACCCGATGGCTGGACTAATGTTGTAGCAAGCTCCCTTACACATTTGGAATCAGCATGTCAATATGAAGCACCCAGAGGTTGCATGGCAAAGTACTGGGATTTAGAACTCTTAAACATTCTATTCCTAGTTAAATAGAATTTTCATTATCTAAGTTAGTGTTCTTGTGAATATCCTAACTGCAACTAATCTGGAACCCTAAGGTTTCTAAGGAAATCTGCTTCTCTGAAATTACTTCAGACTTTGTGAGAGTTGTTGGTAGATGACAAACAAAATAAGATTCCCACTCCTTTTATTACTTTAATTCACTTTGGTTGCCTATTGATCTTCAATGAATTTGAAAGCATAAGAAAAGATTTCTGAGGATCCCTTATGTTTTGCAGGTAGAATTCAATTTTGATCATGTTTGTCTCAGTTTAATTAACACAGAATAGTGAGTTAATGAAGTTAAACCCCTGGGTTTAATTGCCAATATGCTCGACTAAGCTCCAAGTTGAGAAAATCACTGCTTTCAGATGAATAACAAAACCACTAGACAGAGAGAGAGAACACAAGTTTGAATTTTATTTCTTCCACTTACTGTGTAATCTTGGGCAAGTTAGTTACCAATTTCAGGTTCAAGAATGAAAAAATAGTATTAAATGCACCTGTATTAATTCTTAGAGACATTGGAAAGATCTAATGTAAAAATATATGTAAAATTAATTTTAAATTAATTTTAAAACTCTAAAACATAATGAACACATTTATTATCATTATTGGGACATGACTGGAAGATCTGGATAGAGGTATCATAAAATCCGTCACTTTTACTATAAAAACAGTTAATCACATAATCTGTATGATATCATCTATCATGTGTCAGTTATCTACGAATGATAACACATTTGTAATATTTTAGTTAAAAATTTATTGGGAAGTTCTAGAATTTTAAGTGAGCATTATTTCTAAATATACTACTCTATGTGTATTATTTTATTATTTATGATCAGGTGTAACAGCTATCAGAGAAGCTCAGAGCCCATTCTTGAAGCCAGGTTTAGGGAAATAGATGCCGTGCGGGTTTTCTGGCTTATAGCTTTGGGCTTTGAGGAAAACTTATATGGCAGCTTCTTGATTTACTACCACATTTTGTGGTATTTTTTAGAGGATTTTTAATGCACCAGAAAAGTACAAATAATAGTATGACAAGTATGTACATTCCAACTATCTATATACAACAACAATTATTAATTTTTCAGTTATTGTAAGTCAAGCACCATCCAGGCCAAGAAATAGAACTTTGCTTGCTACCTCAGAAACCCCTTCAGCGTCTTCATTTCAGTCACAGTGCCCTCTCCTCCACCGTAAATAATCACTCTCCTGACAGTTAGAGTAATCACATCTTTGTGATTTCCCTTTTATAGTCTTATCACTCCAGTATGCCACTAGATACTGTCACTCGACCTTGCCTGTGATTATAATATCATAGAGATCATTGGGCTGTTGGGGATTTGTCTCTACCCTCTTGTATTTGGGACTTTGTGGAGATACCGTGTCACATAATTTGTTGTAAATGATTTCCATTGGTTTTTAGTTTTGTTATCTAGTTGTTCTATCTGTTTTTATGTAGGGATTCAGAAAGATTGAAAAACTTTCTGTCATTGCTGCCGCCATCTTCCCAGACATAATTGTCATTTTGTCATCTTTTTCACGAGCCTTTGTTTTTTCTTTCTGCTTAAAATGAAGTATACAGATGTAGCCAAAGTCTCTCCTTTTCCAGTATCAAATATCTGTACATACATAAGTCTGTTCAAAGCTTTACATTTGGTTCCAGTGATTTCCTGATCTGTTCATATACTTATATATGTAGCATGTTGTTTTTATGCTATTGTTTCAAAGTTTGTTTAAATCTTGGCCATTTTTGCTATGCATTTTTCCCATTATGTATACTTGGATATTCACAGGGTTTTTTTT
The DNA here is from genome assembly GCF_048773025.1 of Camelus bactrianus. Taxonomy (NCBI): domain Eukaryota; kingdom Metazoa; phylum Chordata; class Mammalia; order Artiodactyla; family Camelidae; genus Camelus; species Camelus bactrianus. Next base: position 68,143,071 of record NC_133541.1, read on the forward strand.
TTTCACAGAAATTTTAGAATATGTCTATTGAATTCTTTCAAAAAGCCAATTAGAATTATGATTGGAGTAAGTTTATTAACTAGGTGAGAATTCTGTTCTTATGGTATTAAGTATTCCTATCCAACAGCACAAAATCTCTCCACTGCTCTGCCTTCACATCTTTAGAACAGTAACATTTATCTTGATTTCAGCAAGTATGTTTAAATTTCTTATTTACATGAATGGTTTTTCTATTTATTTTGCTGATTTCTCTATATAGATAATTCTCCCTTAATAGCCCTCATACCTTTTATTAATTTTATTATAATTATTCTGTTGGCCATTCTCTAATAAACAATACTGGTAATAATAGATACCCTTGCTAATTCTTGATCTTAAAGGGCTTTCATATACATTTTTTTCCCGTTAAATATCATTTCTACTATAGTTCTCTAAATTATAGTCTTTTCCAAATTAAGGAAATTCCTTTCCATTCCTAGTTTACTAAGAGTTTTTGTCCTAAATAGGTGTTGAACTTTGACAGTTGCTTCTTTTGTGTGTTTATTGAGGTAATTTTATGATTTTTATCTTTGAGTCTATTAATGTGGTAAATATTATTGGTAACTTTTTTGATGTTGGTAAACTAAAGCATGATTTATTATTTGTAAGTATATTTATTTTATAATTTTTCCTTCTATGTTCATAATGAAATAAACCTCTGATTGCTTTTGTACTTTGACCTTATCTGATTATGGATAATATCACTAGTTTTATTAAATCAGATTAGCATTTTTAACCTTTTTCTCTATACTGGAACAACTTTTATTAGATAGAAATTAACTGACCACTAAAAGATTGATAACATAAATAACAACAGCATTAAATATTTAAATATTTAAACCTATTCTTCTAATTGATTTATATTTGTATTTATTAATTTGCTTCATCCAACAATATACAATAGATACTACTATTATTCCTTTTTTATAGATGAGGAAAGTGAAGTGCAAAAAGTTAAATAATTTGCCTTTTATAGTCCTTAACCTAAGGTCTGTGAACCAAGGGTTACATGGATAGACTTTAGGGTATCTAAATTTTGGATGGAGAAGAAAGTACATGTTTATTTTCACTAACCTGAAACTGAATTTTAGCACTTTATCATCTGTTACTTCTCCAACAACAGTATTTAGGTATAGTTTTATATAACTTTTCAGTTATTATAGATATCTCAAAATAATATTGAAGCTCATCAGCCTTTTCAAATTATGGTAGATACCAGAATCATGTTTAGAACTTTTTTACTGATTTACTGCACTAATGAAGAAGCAGGATATGCACTTACTTTTTATTTAGCACTTAATATTAATAGTTGTGTTTTAATGTAATTGCTTTCTTTGCAGTTTTGTATACAGACAGTCCTTGCTTTGCATACTTTTGTGGCAACTGACAAAGACTCTGTATTGCCACATAGTATGTATTGTGCAAACCATGGACTGCTTGTATTTACTTTATGCATATAAAAACATTGTTCTGAGGTGGAGTTCATCTTTTTCACCGCAAAAATGAGTTAACGTTATCTCCATCAAATTAATTACTAGCTGAGTGGTAGTGTGGGTATAGAACTCACTACTCAAGAACTAGGTTGTTACGAGAAATTCTTAGATTAATATTTCAATATGTTTAAAATTATGTTTCTTATTGAGCCAATTTTGCATTGTTGTATTTTGCTGAAACAAATCAATTTAATCCAAAATTTCTAATTTATAAGTAAATAGCTATTCAAAATTTTATTTTACTACATTTTACATCTCTGTTGTATCTATAGGAATGTATCCATTCCTATCTCTGATTTTTTATTCAGTTCTTCATTTTTTCACTTGTTTGTTTTTGTCAGACATCTGACTTATTAATATTTTCAAAATCTCATTTTTTGTTTTGTTAATTTTCTGTAATTTTTGTCTACTTTTATTTATCTATGTCCCTATTTTGTTTATTTGGTTTTTTATTTCAAATTTTTTGAATTGAATGATTGTCATTATTTTTTGTTTCAACACTTTTTTGTCTGATAAATGTATTTCACCTTAGTTTTATTCCCCTATAATATTAGATCCTGTAATATTATTGTATTTATAATCCTAATCATACAGTTCATTTCTCTGTGAATGCTGCCAAGAACAGTTCTGACTGCTTGGATTTGATTTTGATAATTTTAAAAAATAATTCTTTGCCTGAATCTGGCCAGATAGGAATTTTTTAAAGTAAAACTTTTAACATTTTTTTTTGAAATTCAAGAATTAAAAGTCATGCAAATAAGGACTGAAATAAAATAATAAAAACTAATAGACTTTTACCAAAATTGGTTGAGATGAAGTCTCTGGCCACAGATCTCATTTTGCATGAACCATCTGGGCTTAATGTCTGAGTTCAGAGAGTTACATCATTGACAGGAAGAAACAGGAAATAAATTTAAGCAACATCTGTTTTCCTCTTTAGACAAATTTGTCTGTTTGGATCTCATCTTTTATAGCTGTTTTCCCTTTTGTTTTATAAACTTTATAATTTCCTGGTTCTCATCATTCCTCTGACCTCAGCAATATTGGATGATGACATACACAGCTCCCTGGATTCCTTGGTCAGTTTACTTGACCATGAGTACCAAATTCCAGATATCATTATGACAGATGCACAAACAATATTAGATTCAACCTAAAGTCAGCACATGATCCGAATTTATAATAGTAAAGTGAATGTCTTTCTTTGTTCACCCAAAGTTTATACTGCTTTTCACTATGCCAAAACAAAGCAAAACAAAAAAATCTCAATAATGCTGAAGAAACAATATTCTACTATGATTTTAATTTATTCTTTTAGGTGCATTTCTTGGTTAACTCAAAGATATTTTCATATGCTTTGTAAGAATCAACGTATTTTTTATGTATTATCAGAAGTAGAACTGAAGGTACAATCTGTGGTTTGGGAGATGGAATTGAGGACATTAGAGACTACATTTTCACTGGCTACACTGCCGTGCTCCCTGCTTCTTTTTCTATCCACGTTTCACGGTGCTACTTGAAGATGCTAGTTCTCCTACCCCTGCCTGGTTCTCTCCCTGTTTCTTTAAACTAAAGAGTATATAGCTTTTTTTTTTTTTTGAGTGCTTAACAATGTTTTCTTGTATTTTTTCCAAATCATTTTTTGTGCACTTCTCCTACTTGCCACCTAGCTCATAATCTATTTGGAATCCTTAACATGGCCAGGAAATGCCAGCAAACAATAGGTGCTTATATACTTACAGAGGAGTGAAGATGGATGCAAGGAAAATAGTCTCATGTGGCAAAATAGAGATATATCAGAATTTTTGTTAAGTAAGATTTAATTGCCACACTCTGGAATATCTGAGGATTTCAGTCATTGTAGCTTTAGGAGCTGAGAATGCAGTGAGGAAGCTAGAGATGAGGGATAAATAGTTGGTTGACTTCTCTCTCAGGACGCACCTGCAGTACTCTGTGGCTGTTTTATACAGAGCTGGAGGAGCTGCTGGATAAACCCTCTGGTGTAAATGCCCTTTAACTAATGTTTTAATACAAATCCTTTTGAGTTTTCATAGCTATGGCCTTGTTTTGGGGCACTAATGCCAAGATTTTGTCTTGTGGTAATATTCAAAATGCCACTTTCTGATATTCTCTGTTTCATAAAATGGCAAGCAACACATTTCTCTGGGCAGAAAACAAAATTATAGCAGGTAAAATATACCATGATTAAGGAGTCGAGTCTTTTCTGCAGCAGCCATGTACATGCACCATTATTTCTTTATTCAATAATTTATTCATGTAGTTATTATAATATTTAGGGAGTATATTTCAGACACAAAGTTAGACAATGACATAGTGGAATTACTGATTAAAGGAAAATCAGAGCTTATGAAGCAGGCACAACAGCCTAGACATGGATAAAGAGAGGTACAAATAAATGTTTTGGGAAGAATTGGCTGTTATTTTCTTCTTTTTTGCTATCCCCATATTTCACAAGATAAAGATTGAGAACAATAGAAGTGTTTAATTGACTCCTTCCTAGAATAATCAATCTTCAGCACTTCCAAGAAGAGAATCCACTATAAGTAATATATTTCCTTTTTTAAAATACATTGCTTGAACTCAAGGAGGACTAGAAAAGAAGCCAAACGTGCTTGTGTGCAGGAGGGGCTCACTGATGCCAAAGGAAGGGAGAAGTGCCTTAATAGTGCTAGCCCCCAAATTAGTGCCTGCCCTAGGGAAACGTCTTTTGTTTAATCTAACAGGTTCGATAGCCAAAGAACTAGACGAGCTTTCATCTTGTCTTAGAAGAGGCATCAGAAGTAAAAAAGCTGGAGGGGACAATTTCAGACTGGACCATAGAATTGGAATGTGTGAGCCCCTCTACCTGCTACTCTTCTAAGGGACTTCTATCACTGGATGGCCTTCAAAGTCCCAGGTTCCTTCTCTAGACAGAACGTCATAGACTTGGGCTTACATATGGAGTAAGAGTAGAATGAATACCGGGAGCAAGAGCCTATTTGTGGTTTAAGGTGGAGTTTCTTAACACAAGATGTGTGCAGTATAAGAACTACTCGAGAAAGGCTCACGGATAAAAATGTCTTCAGCTCTCAGGGTAAAGGAGAGAGATTAAAATCCAGGGAATCCCTATAAAGGTACTTCTAATTCCCTAAAACCTTTCACTTTGGAACTCTGGGAAGAGTCAAAGTTAATAAGAACTTTACATTTCCCTTCCTACTTGTAGTGGCCATTGATATTATTCTGTGTATTTATTATACATATACACTGTGCCAACACATTTAATTGTCTTAGGAAAACTCAAATGATAGGTGGCAACATGAAAGGAAGTCCTGCTTTATCCTACCTCCTTCAAAGGAGAAAGCTTGTCTTCCTATTTAGATGATTTGGGAATATTTTGATGGCTGACTAGTCACCCCTGACATTGAGAAGAAAAGAACTGATGAAGTTGAGGCATGATCTTTTCCCTTAATGATTTCCTTAGTGCTTTTATTGGAATGTGACAGGTTTTGAAATGGGGAGACGGTACTTATCTAGACAATAAGTTAGAAAAATTAACAAATAATTAAATCACATATCGGGTAATTCAGAAACATTCATTAAAGTCATTATCATTAATGTTATAAACTGAAATAATGAGATCTTAAAATTATATTAAAAAGAACATAATTTTAATACAGAAAAATAATCTTAGAACATGGGTGTTAAATACTGGCATAAACAATTTTTTTCCTCTCTGAATGTCTTTAAAAGTATTATGTATCTTACCTGCGTGGAGTGGTTTATGATTGAGAGTAAAATCTGGAAATGAGATTGAGAGAAGGAATTTTAAGGTTTTTAACCCGCTGTGTGGTCGGATTTTTGTTTTAGGAAACTCACTCTGATAATAATGGAGTCAGGGACAATAGCCTGGTAGCAGAATTACATATGGCTCTATATAAATTAAAATTGTGTATCTAAGGCACTAGCAGCGGGAATGGAGAAGATAGATAGAGCAGGAAAATGTGACACGATTGAGTAACAAATGGTATTGCAAAAGTCTGGGATGATTCTCAAGTTTCTGGCTTGGATGACTATATGAGTGATAGTTCCATTCACTGATTAAAAAAAAAAGATTTTAAGGAGAAGAAAAGCTCTATTTTGGACGTATGAAGACTGAAGTGCCTAATGAGGTACTCAAAGGAAAATGCATAGTAGGTAATTGGTTACATAAGTCCAATTGCCCCACATACCACAGAACTCCTTAGAACTACTAATATTTGCTGCCTTGACCTCAGGCAACTCAGTTGGTCAGGGATTGTCAGGAAGAAATAAACACGGGTTTTAACCCACTGGCTCTCCACTGGGAGGAGCAGGGGTGGGGTGACTGGCAGAGGAGCGTGCACCTGTTTTCAGTAGCTCCCACTCTGTGGGCTTTCAGGCTGCCTGATGTTTCTCTCCTGACTCCACAACTACTGTTGATATCTGGAGTGGCACAGGCTACAGTTGTCTCAAGAGACTCTGGGGGATAAGAAAAACAGAACTTAAATATTTTATCCCAGCCCCTCCTTCCACCAGTGTAGGGACAATTTGCGACAGGCTTTCCCACTATTCTCACCACTCCTGAGACCCTACACACACACACACACACACACACACACACACACACACACACACACTACACATATACGTTCACACACACACATGTTCAGGATTGTCTTTTGTTTCATTTTCTAGTACTGGCTTCCTGAGGGCTTTGCATTCTTTTAATGTCAGTTCTTCAGATCCATGTTTCTATCTTACTAGCACAGTTTCTCCCAGGCTGATTTTAGACGAGTGAGCCAACAGCCCATGCTAGTTGACCATCTTGTCAGGATTTCAGGGCATTATGAATCAGTAATGTCCATCTCATTTGTAATTCTTCTGAAGTAACAGTCACTATGATCTTATCTGAAGTTCAGGCTTCTCATTATCCTTAACCTTACGTAGTATTTACCACTCAATGACAACTTTTCAGCTCCAATTCTGTACTGTCTTGGCATCTAGAAATATATACATTTTTATATATATATATATATATATATATATATATATATATATATATATATATATGTAAAACTAGGAATGTTCAATGCCAGCATTGTTGTTACCATTTGTTGAAAATCAATGACACTTAAATAAAAAGTACCATATGGACCATATGGTAAATATTTCCATTTAAATGAAGAGTAAATTGGCATTTAAAGTGACATTGTGGGTACATGTTTTTAAGAAATATCTCTCAAGAAATATCTATTTATTAGGTCCATTTCAATTTCAGAAGGTTTTCACATGGTACATTGGACCTGTAGTAAAAAGATTTCTGAAAGTGTAGTTTCTATTTTTATCTGTAGCGTCAATGAGAAAAATAGAGACTATTGCAAATTTATTTCTCCGTTTCTTACTGAAATATGGCAGAAAAACAATTTTTATCCTCCTCAGTTCTTTTGTATTCAAACCGCTACTCTTTTGTCAGCTTCAGCACTATAGAAGTCCTTGCATTTCTGAAGCATTCCTGACACTCCTATAAAACCTGAGACATCAGTATATCTATATTTTTGTCTGCTAATAAACCCCTAGTTTTTGCTTTCTTTTTTCTCAAATTAGCCAGGCCAACTATATTCATTATCTGTTGCTGCCTAACAAACCACCCTACTTATTTGTGACTTAAAACAACAACTATTTATTGTTTCTCACAAGTCTGTGTCAGCTGGATGCCTCTGCTGATCTGACCAGGATTAGTCGTAGCTGTGCTTCTCCACTTATCTGTAGTCAACTGGCAGTTTGACTAGGGCAACAGGGGTGACTGAACTTGGCGCTGTTATTATCCATCAGGCCAGCCCAGGCTTGTTCGCACGGTGGCCATGAGTTTCAAAGAAAGAGCTTAGAAGCATGTATGTCTCTTGGGGCCAAGGCTTAGCATCGTCACATTTCCACTGTTGGTCAAAGCAAATCACAAGACCAGCTCAAATTCAAGCAAGTAACATAGTCTCCTTTTGATGCGAGGAGCCTCAGAATTACATTGGAAAGGGGCATGGTTATAGGGAGGAGAATAATTGCACCAATTTTGCAAACCTCAGCAAATTATTGGATGTTAGGGACAAGAAGAGAACTGGATGGTTGTGGTGCTCCACTTTCTGATTTTCCTCTTTTGCTTTTCCCTGGGTCTTATCCTTATAAGCCAGTGAATTAAATGATAATCAGAGAGGTTGCCTTATAATATAAACATCAAATATAATATACAGGTCTGGAAGGCAGAGTCTGGACCTATGATTTTTTCTTCCTTCTAAAGCATGTCTCTCTGGATTGTACACAGTGCGGATATACTATGCTTTTTTCTTTCTTTTACAGAAAACAGTTCTGATTGGGTTAGTACCCAATTTGGTCAGTATTTGCACCATATGGAAGGTTAAAGATTTTGAATATTGTCCCTGATTAAATACATATATATACTTGGTCATTGATTAATAATTAAACAACTCACTAAGAAATCTGGAACTCAGCGCTGAACTGAAAGCACAGACCCCAGGTAAGAGTAGGTAGGAACCTCGTTTCTGACCCTTTCTCCCCAACAAGGTCCTTCTGCCCAGTGTCATTTGAGCCAATAAAATGAGACTGAGTTTGGTTCAGAAACAAAGGGAAGCTTTATTCTCTGAGCACAGAATGGAAGGATGGGAGCTAGCACTCTAGAGTCCACGCTCTCACTGACGGGACGTGGACGGGGCTGCTGTACCGCGGTCTCCTCCATGGGGAGGGGGTGGTGTTCTCACAGGTCGGGCGGGGCTGTGCAGGGCCCTCTCCAGGGCAAGGTGCCCCGCCCAGTGTCTCTGCGTGCGCAGCGTCTCTGCGCGCGCAGCCCCTCTGCACGCAGCCCGCCGCCGCCGCCACAGCCGCCACAGCCGCCGTCGCCATCTTGAACTGCTGTGTGGTGCTTTCCCACACTGTTGGCGGAGCTGAGGTGTTAGCACCGTCATTTCACACGAGGAACTCTGGTCTGAAGTGCCAGATACAAGGCTTCTGCACACGGGACCCTGTGAGCAAGTGAAACTAGATGCAGCAGGAAGGAAACGGAAAAAAAAAGGTTAGACTTTATTTTATTACCCAGATTCTATTTTATTTCCCAGGAATTGTTAACAGGCTTTGCCTGTGACAACCTCACTCTTTTTCGCTTAAGAGTCTACCCTGTTACTCCTGTTTCAGCAAAGGTCAGAATTGAATTCTATATGCTGAATATAGAACTCTGGAAATTACATTCAGGCAACTTTCCATCTAGAATTATTTTACAGGAGCAAAGCTGTTTGACTCCTCATACTGCACATGCCAGACAATTTATATGAATGCATCAGGGCTTGGCACCAAGTAAATAAAAGCTCTTTCACCTATCCACTGAATTCAATTTTGCAGCAACAAAATGTTCAGCTACCTATATTCATCATTTTTAATGGTGTTCCTCTGAAGTGCCTCATGGTAATTCTCTAAATGTGTCCTTCCCGCAACTGATTGGAAAGCCATTTTTTATTTTAATTAGGAATTTGGGACTTGCACGCCATCAGAGAAAATCTTTTTTACCTCGTATAGATAAAGAAGATTTTTTCAATTAAAATTGTCCCAATTTTAGTACTGAAGAAACATAAACATGCTTAATTAAAAAATAGAGGCTTGAAATGAAACTACAGTTTATTTTATTCGAGTAAATGTTAACTTAAATAAGTTTTCATTGTTTTCTGCAGAAGCTCTTTCTTGTGAGGTTTAAGTAAAGGAAGATTTTGTGTTTTCATTGCTATTACCTTAAAGTGGTTGACCTGACTATGGTTAATAAAATGTATTTAAATTTAAAGGGCAGACCCTGACTTTTCTAAGACACAGAGCTGGGTCTACCTAGTCAAGTAGGAAGAGCTTGCACATGGTATCCATGGTCTCTTTTCTCCAACATTAACCTTTCCTATTGTTTTCCAACTTCCTCTGAGGTGTTGTGGCCACATGGTTTTGTTCCATCTTTCCCCTGACATGAAGAAGACGATTAATATGCATTAGAACAGTTTCTTCCAATGGTAGATATGTTTTAGTCTGTATTCTAGATCATAATCTACTGTTAGGGGTCCCTAAGTGTTGGCCTGCTGCCATCATCTGGCTTCCAGATGTTTTTGAAATGTTTTGAACTAGTTGGTAAAATTTAGAAGTAAGGAGATTTCACAAGGAATTCCAGATATGTGGTAGCTCTTGAAAGATTTGAATATCTGACAACCCTAGGAGCACCCTCTGAATGGCAACAGCTGGGTAATAAAGCTGTCAGTAAAAATACAGGATGTCTGGTTAAATTAGAATTTCAGTAAACAATAAATAACGTTTTAACTTAAGTGTGTCTCATACAATAATTGGGGCATATTTATGTTAAGCAAATAGAGGTTTATCCCTTGGTTACCTGAAATTCTTTTATTTATTTTTTTCTTTTTGGGGGGAGGTAATTGGGTTATTTATTTATTTTGGTGGAAGTACTGGGGATTGAACCCAGGACCTTGTGCATGCTAGGCACGCATTCTACCACTGAGCTACACCTTCCCCCTCTGAAATTCTAATTTAACTGGGCATCATATATTTTTGTTTGCTAAATATGACAAGCCTACCTGAGGGTGAGCAGTGACTTCTCACCTTAGATGGGGCAGTTCTCAGCAGATCCACTGAGCTCGTTTTACTTTATGTCGCCTGCGTGACTTGAAAGCCTTCAAGGTTTTGCCGCTGTCTTAAAGAACTGAGTCTCTAATAGTATTTAAGTCCTTAATTCTACAAACTCTGACTATTTTAGCTAAAATCATCTCATGAAACTTCAAACCTGTCAGATGTGAAGGTCCTTGTGCCTTGGGCTCCTTCCTATCCTTTCAAAGTTCTCAGCAGTGACCACTACAGTAGGGCCTTGGCCTCTATCTATTCTGACCCTCTTCCAGCCTTTTCAATGGTTATCCTGTCAGGATAAAACAACAGTGAGGCATCCTGGTTTTAGACCAGTGAGAAGGCTTTAAATATTGAAGGTTTCCTTTTAAGCCAGTAATTATGCCTTTGTGAATAGATTCTAAACCTAGAATCTAGGAAAAAATGTTAGAGGGATAAGTATTTATGGTATTAATATTTAGAAGTACTAAAATTTGGAGCCAATCATAGTGTTTAACAATGTGGGAAGAGTCGAATAAATTGTGGTATATCTTTTCTGTGGGCTAGTTTATCCCTATTAATCTCATTTGTGAAGTGTTAAAATCATATAGAAAATACCAGAGTTAAGTAAAAAGAAATCCTGATGGGAAATTGTACGTAGAGTATTATAATATGTAAAGAACCATATGCACAAAATGAAAAACAAGATGGGAATAAATCAAAATGATAGATCGTTAGTTGTGGTTGCTAGAGATATGGAGCGTATTTTCTTCTTGTTTTTTTCCTGTACTTTTTTTTCTAATTTTTCTATAATGAGTATATACTAAAAATTATTTCTGCAACTACATTTTGAATTTCTAGAGATTGCTTGATTTTTTATACCTATATTAAGATGCTAAAATTGGGTCTATATGTCTCAACTTTGGCTGAGGTCTGGTGACAGCAGATATCAGAAGCAACAGTGAATTATAAGATAGACTACCGTGAAGGTTTTGCAGAAAGTAGGTGGCCAAGCATTTGTTATATAATTCTTAAAATCCTTTATGTACATTGTGGGTGTAGAGAGTTGAGAAAAGTGTTTAGGAAAGAGCTTGTGTTTTGGAAGAATCCCCTCCTCCCACCCTGGGAAAGGGGTCAGAAATTTCTGCCTGCTACGTTAAACCTGGTAAGAAGCATCAGTAAAACCATTAAGAGAGTTGCATATACAGCATGCCTTGTGGTTGGAGGGATGTAGGGGGCTAATGTCCAACTCCCATATGGGAATGTCTAAAAGTAAAAGTGGGCTGGTTCGCTGCCTCAGTGGTAGAGGCAAGGAGAGATGGCTACATGCGTCACCTGTATTTTCAGTTTGTCAGGGTAGAGGGATCAGGAAAGTTTTCTGTGAATGGATGATGTACACATGCACGACAGAGGACCAGCTTGGGAGTGATCATAAATCCTGCCTGATAGGGTCTCCTGGAAAGGTAAACAAACCTCAGGACAGAGAACCAAAGCCAAGGATTTCTTATGCCTGCAAGAGAGAAAGCTCTGAGTCAGAAAAGATTGTATCAAGGGCCCAGTGGGAGAGTGTACAAATGTCCGTTAAAGAGCAGGCTTTATATGTTGTCCATGTCCAGAGAGCATTTGACACATTTCCAGCTTGTGACATTTCCAGACAAGTCAGAACTTTCTAGTCTCCTCTATCTCCTCTCCTTCCTATACTCCAACTTTGGAGGGCTTGGAAACTAGAAGTAGCAAAATAACATGGGGAAAGGAATTGGGAAAGAAAGACAGTGAAGGTTACCTTCCTAGGGGGAGGTGGAGTAGCCATAATTTTGGTTTATATTGGGAGAGTTGAGTATTACATGGTACTGGGCATTTTAAGTACAGAAGTAAGGCTGTTTTGTGACTTGAAATTACCAAAGGTGGCAGACACAGAAGATGGTCTGCTCATATTTCCTCAGTTTGCACTATTATACTGCATAACAACCTGATAGCTTCCAAACAGAAGCACCTGCAACTCTTTAACTAAAGGCTTTTTCTGATGCTGATAACTTTCTTCACTTGTGAGCAGGGCAGGCTGGTATTGCCAGGTAGTTAATACTTATTCCTCCATGAACAGCCCTTATTCAATGACTAACTGATGGTAAATGATGGAAAACTATCCCAGCTCACTGGCCTGAGATGGGCTAACCTAAAGTTATGTGTTACATTGTTACTCAGAATTTCAAACTGGAATTGAGCTCCAGGAGTCTTTTGCAGTTACCTGCTCCATATGGCATCATTTGCTGCTTTCTTTTCTTTCCTATCTCATTTCCTACCCTTCTATTTGTGCTTCCTGGAATCATCTTGAAAATAAATACTTTGATTAAATTTGTGTTTCAGAGCCTGCTTCTTGGGAAAGCCAGTTTACAATAGGTAGTACCAGAAGTTGTCTCAATATGCAGGCCCTCAGGATAGGATTGTGGAATTGAATCACTGATGGCTACATGGTAGCAAATACACTATTTCAGGTGGTCCCTGAAGTGATGATCACTCCTGGCATTCTGTCACATCAGAATTACTAAAACTCTCATTTATGGGGAACTGAAACTGAGTATATGTAGAAGATGTCTTAGTTGATGCAATGTCTCTAATACTTGGATGATGTAGAGAAAATGGTAATTCTAAGACTTGAAGTATTGTTGGCTCTTAATTGCCTTTGAAATGTTGGAAGAATAAAATGAAATTCTCAGTTCACCTAACTATCAACTCAAGGGTTAATCATAACCTCCCTGGCAGCATTTAAAGAGATACTTATTTCATGTAGCCAGAGAACATACTGTGGTAAAAATCAGACCCAGGTGCCAATAGTGAGAGAGGCAGGGTATTAAAGAAGTTTGAATTCATAGTACTGGCAAATTTCCTATGCTAAAATCAGAACCCTGATAGGGAGGAAGTGAAGCTCTGAGTCCTGGAGTAAGGATATTTGGGTTGGATACACTTGAGAATATTAAATTCCAAGATTTTCCTGAATCTTATGAGCCAATGTAAATGGCCCCTTCCCCTTGATAGAAAAGAATGTCTTCCTAATGTCTGAATATCATGCAAAGACTTCATGCAAAGACTTTATCTGAGGTCAAATTTTCCCAAGACGATGCTTTTCTTTCTCTGAAACTGTCCTTGAATCCTTTCATTGCTTCCAAACCAATAGCTAGGGTCAAATCTTATTAGGGAGGTATTGACTCACCAGAGAAGTCATGACCTGAGTAGGCAGGTACTGTCTCTCCTGCAGAATGAGATTATTTATTAAAAGAGCTGCAGATCTGGCTAATATATGCTGAAGAGAACCAGGACAACACACCTGAGGATAGATTTTAACAGTGCTGGACCTCAGGTAACTCAGAATATATTTTGGATGTATAAGTAAATGAAGTAAGTCAGATAAATACCTTGTGATCTTTCTCATATGTGGAATCTTAAACAAACAAACAACCAAGCTCATATATACAAAGAACAGACTGGTGGTTCCAAGAGGTAGGGGGTGAGCAGTCGGAGAAATGGGTAAACTATTTTTTTTCAGTTTAGCCAAATTGAATATAAATAAGCAAATAAGTAAGTATGAGATGGGGTTACCCTCCTATGACTCAGGATTCAAAAGAAGGAGAATTAAAGCCTATCTCGTTCTTCGACTGGCATTGCTCTTTGAAGTGTGGAAACAACAATGGCTTATAGTAAGTGAGGTAGTGCTGGTGAACTGCCTTAGAAAAGTAGTGATCAAGTGGTCAAAAGTCTCAGAGAATAGGAATGTTATAAGTGATTAATAATATTAGGCCGGAGAAATAGAGCTGACTGTGTGCCTTGGTAGATACGGCATACTACTTTCTTCCCATAAGAAATATGAATGCATCAGTGATGGGGACACATGCACTGCTGAGAAGCCAGTAGTAGACTGTTATGAATCTGGGCTTGGGTATCAATGGGATGATAGGAATACCAAGTAGCAGAGGCAAGGTGATAACACTTAACAGTCAGAACCAGGATGAACTACAGTGTGAGGGAGAATGGACAGGATGGAAACCAGAGAGTCTTGACTGACAGGAATTTATGGATTTGGTTTATAGATTATAATGATCCTAAGTCTGAGATAGTTGAATAGTAATCCAGGAAACTGCTTGCCTTAAAGAACCAGAAAAAAATCAAGAACAAAAAGAAGGTTAAATTATTCACGGCAATGGAAAATTATTAATTGTTTTCCCAGGTTCCAGATATGACCTTGTTCTCAAACCCAGAGAATGAAGGAGAGGCTAGTCCCTTTGGAGAAAGACCCTATATCCCATAGCATGTCTTAGCAGTTACCTCAGTCCTTCTGCAGAGGGATCTTTCCAGAATAAGTTGGCTTTGGAAAAAAGGCAATACCCAAATCATTTGGTGATTGTTGGAGATAAGATCTAAGCTTATTTTGATTCAAGGAACCCGAAATGTCATCCCCCTCTTTAAAATGAAGGCATATGGAGGCCCAATAATGATGGAAGTCTTGGTGCAAGCTCATTTCACAAAGATTTGATGAGTTTTTGGACCAAACCTTTGGTCATTTCCTTTATTTATGAGTGCATAGTTGGAATGATTATAGTTAGCAACCAATGTAGCATTCACATTGGTTTCATGAACTGTAGAAAGGAATTATCATGGTTGGAAAGTAAAATTGGAAGCCCCTGAAAGTAACCCTGTTCTGACTGTGACCAAGATAGTAAATCAGAAACAATGCAGAATTTCTGTTAGGAAAAGATTTGTTTATAATTAGTGCTATCTTCAGAGACTTAAAGAATGCATGGGTTGTAGCACCCACTATATCTCCATTTAATTCACCAGCTTAGTTCCTTTCAAAACCAAATGTATCATGGCTGATGATAGTGAAATTCTGTATAGTTAACCAAAGGGTTACCTGAGTTGCTGTTGCTGTGGCAGATATGACATCTCTACTAAAGCAGATTGATATAGCCCCTGGAACTTGGAATGTGGCTACAGGTCTGGCAAATAAATTCCCCCCACCCCCAGTTCCTATTAGGAAGAAAGATCAAAAGCAGTTTGCATTCATCTAGGGTAGACAGCTGCAGGTATTCATAATCTTGCCGTAGGGCTATTTAAACTACCTGCTCTGCCACAGTATAGCCCAAAGAATGATAATAATCTCGGCTTTCCACAAACGTGTTTGTCCACTATTTTGATGGCATTGTGTTAATCAGACCTCAAAATAGTTCTTGAATTTGTTTTTATCTTATCCTGTTACCACTCTCCTAGTTTACTTGTTTATTGTACATATTGCAATATTTTTGTGGCTAATCCCTCAAATTTGTCTTTCCCTACTCCAGTGATTCTCAGTAGTGTCCCCTTGAAGGGACATTTGGCATTGTTTCGAGAAATTTTTGTTGCAATGGAGGGATGCTACTGCCATCTAGTTGGTAGAGTACAATGCTGTTAAACAGCCTACAATGTGCAGAACAGTCCCCCACAACAAAGAACTGTCCAGCCCAAAATGTCATTAGTGCTAAGGTTGGGAAACAATGCCCTGCTCAGTCTACTCTTAACATTGCAATCAAGTGTCAAGGACTGTGATGAATGTGATGTTTTACCTCTACTTGCAAGCTAATAAGTTAAGCTACCACAGTTGTTTTGATGCTGGCTGAAGTCCATAGTTAGAAAGAAATTGATTCCAAATGGCGCAGCAAACATAATAAGCATTAACATATCTGCATTGATTCTTCTTAGCCTCAAGTCCACCAGAATGACACAATGAACTTAGATAAATTCTACTCATTCAGTGACTTTACCTCTCGGCTGAGAGACCCAGGAACCCAGAGGCTTTGGGGCAAGCAAGGCACATTGTAGCAAGATGCAAACAAGCCATCCCCCTTTTCTCCTCTGGACTGTGAACAGTTACACAGTAGATACAAAGAATTGTAGTTGCCTTGACCTACTTGTTTTCCTATGTGAATAACTACAGGTATTGCTCAGTATCTGGAGATGTGTAAACCTTGCAATTTGGTAGAATTGGCAAGAACATGAAAGAATGCTTAGAGACTGGTGAATTGTCTTTACTCCACTGCTATTACAGTGTAAAGTTTATTCTACTTCATGTGGCAACATAGACCCTTTATGACTTGACTTCTAACTTAATGTCCATTTCTTAGCTCAGACTTCAGACATTATCAGTAATGACTTGAAGTTATGTCATTTTACCGCTTTATGCTGAAAAGTTACCTTTTTGCTCTTCCTTTTTCACTCAGATAAATTATCCTTATCTTCCAGGACTCATGTCAGGAATCCTCTACTCCAGGAAGACTTTCTTGAACTTTCTGAATGGGTTAAACAGTTCTCTTCTGACTCTGGTATTACTCAGAATCAATTACTTCAATCATTTGTCGTTGGACTTAAATTCATGGTGTTGGAACTAGGTCCTGTTCCCTGTATATTCCTGGTGTTGAAACAGTACCTGCAACATAATGGGAATGTAAACATAGTTTCTTGTTATTTTTATTATTACTATTACTACTATACTCAGCTGAATTTATGGTATCCTCTTACTACACGAACTCACCCCATCCAATTTTCCTTGCTTTCTTCATGCTCTTTTTCTGCGCGCGCGCGCACACACACACAGAATGTAGGATGCATTTTCATAATATCTAGCTGGAACTCACATGCCTCAAATTCTGAGCTATCTCCCTACTGCCAAAATACATTTGCAAAGAAGATATGCTGAGAAAAGTCAAGTCCCTGAATACTGCTCTCAGATATCAGCTGGCCGTTGCCCACCAAATCTTGACCTGGATTAAACCATGTGGAGCATTGTCTAGCCTTGTTCTCCAAGCATATCCCTGTGTACTGGGCCATAGGGTGCCTGTGGTAGATGCTCAGACAGGCACTGAGGGGTTCTAGGTCCCTTTTTGGCTCTCTCTCCCTCACACTGTTTGCCAATTTCTCTCTTGCTACAGTAGAGATGTGACTATTATATTTAATGTACAGCTACCATCACTAAAGAGTGATGATGGAACAAATAATGATTGGAGAGTTATTTTATCATGACTATTTTGCTTTCAAGTTGATATGTTCATTGCCTACAAAGAATTGCAAAATGGCACATTAATTCCCTCTCCTAACTGCCGTATTAATTCAAAGTGCCATGCAAGCACTGTTGAATTTTTAAATTGCTGTTAGTTTTTAATTTTGAGTTTGGCTTAGCAAAAACTAAGAAGAAAATGGAACCTGATAAGCTCTTAACAAATTAATACGTCCCCTCTAGTTATGCAGTACATTCAAGTACACAAAAACAATTACGCATAAATTGATGCAGATTGTACTCTTTCAGATTTTGATAGTACTGTAACTGATACAATGGGAGTGCCATGTTACTCTTTTCTTAGCATCTGACTTTTAAAAAAAAGTCCATCTAAACTAATGCTAGTGAGTAATACCATATGGGGTGGGTTTATTCATGTTTTATTCAACCATGAAGTAGCCAGATGAACATTGTGTACCTTTCAAATCTTCATCCCTTCCCCTGTTCTTCAGCCAGTGAGAATGACATTGTTCATTGAAATATGAGCTAACCTGCACTCCAGGTCCAGATTTTGTCTCTATTTTAAAGCTGTAATATAGAACATGGCTTTGAAAATTTGGATCAAGTTTTAAAAAATAGAAAAATGATAATAAAATGTGTTCAGGTATATTTTCTTTTCAAAGAACAGAATTTTTGCTCTGCCCCTAATAAGATGAAAAATCAGCTACAACTGCCAGGACAAAATTTCATGGCATTGCCATTTGATACAAATGTTCAGTTTCTCATTGAGAAGAATCTCCCCTGTACAATATGGAAGATATATTAGATTAAGAGAGACAACATAATTGCCCCAATTGGATCAAACATTTGGGCCTTCTTAGTCCAAAGGTGAATAGAAATAATACTGCTGTGCTTTTGGAAGTAGCTAAATTCAACCCTTTACTTAATTCTCACCACCATCATCCATTCATGCAAGTATCTTCCTATGATATTTGTTTGTCAGTACTCCTTAAGGCAATAGCAGAAACAATATACCTATTTAAGTATCTATAAGATATCTTCTTAATATATATAAATCAAACAAATTCCATGCTAATAAAACACCTACTACTTGTCAGATTCTGGTTATCATACTTAATTTCTGTGAAGTCAGGAATAATACCTCTCTTTTACAAATCAGAAAACGATTCAAGAGGTTTAAGACTATGTCTAAAGTCATACAACTAATATGTGTAGATCTGATATGGAGCATGTGATTTATAAAACTAATATACAGTGGATTCAACTCAAATCAGTTCAGTTAAATTTTTATTATTTTTCTTAATTTTTTATTATGATAAAATATACATAAGTTTACTATTTTAGCCGTTTTTAAGTGTACAACTTTGTGGCATTAAGTACATTTGCATTGTTCTGCACCACCATCCATATCCAGAACTTTTTCAAGGTAGGAGGTATTTTTCCTCCCTATCTTTCTTATCTTGATCATTCGTTTATTTTTCATACTACAACATTGAATCAAAATGGACATTGACCTTGCTCTCATAGAGCTTCATTTTCCTGGAATTGATTCAGAGTAATCAGTCATTACACAATTATTTGTTATTTCCTTATTTGTAAGGCAGTGTAACATACTCTGCAAGACCCTAGACATTCAAGTTTGGTAGATAGATAGTAATCACAGTAATCACATAAATAATTGTAAACTTTATACCTGAGTAAGGAAGGAAGAAGGGGAGGGCTGGGTCATGAAACTATAAAATAAAGGGATCTGATTTAGCTGGAGAAAGTGTAGCTTCTTTATTGAAGTAATTTTTTTTTTTTTGGCTTAAACAATGTATAATTATTTTCTCATAGTTCTAGAGCTTGGAAGTCCAAAATCAAGGTGCCTTGAAGGTTGTTTTCTCCTGAGGCCTCTCTGTCTTGCAGATGGCTACCTCCTTTTCATGTTCTCATGAGGCCTTTCCTCTGTGCATGCACATCTCTGGTGTCTCTCCCTTTTCTTATAAGAACAGTAGTCCTACTGATGTGACCTTTATGACCTCATGTGATCTTAAGTACCTCTTTAAAGGGCTATATCTCTAAATACAGGCATGTTGAGGGGTAGGGCTTCAATATATAAATTTGGGGAGACGAAATTCAGTTCATAAGAGATTATGTGCTAGGTGGAAACTCCTTTGACCTGTTTCGGTGGGGACATGTTAAAAAGGATTGCTGCAAACTGGGACAAACTGGGCCTTTATGCCATCTAAGTGGAGCAGCTGCCATGTAGGAATATAGAATTTCTGTGGTCAGAGCCTCTGATTTTTTTTTTTTGAGAAATACTGGAAATACGAATTTATTTTTTATGAAACCTCTAGATTTGTAAACAAACAAAAAACAGATAAATCAGTTGTTCTAGAATGTACAAATTAAGAATAAATTAAATAGTTGATTAAGATTTAAAAAGAGGTAGGGCTTTTTGATATGGGTAAAGAGGGTGATGCAAGCAGAGAGAGGCTGAGAGAAGATGCAGAGGAAGCCAGAATGCCAGGTTCAAGGGTTAAATTGCCACCCAGGAAATGCTGAAGAAGCATGTGGAAAGAAACAATGGGGACTGGCCAGCCAGCCATCCCATGAGAGGCAGTTTTCACCACCACGTTGCTAGTGAGCACCAGGTGACTGTCCAGTCTACAATCAGGAGGCATCTTGCCCTGATGGCTGGAAGCACTCTCAGCAGCTAGACTTCCAGCTGATTCACCCCCAAACGTGTCAGGACTTCGCTTAGCCCTTTTGTGTATGCCATGACACCACATCCCAACAAGGCTCTCAGGACAATTATAAGACTAGAAGAATCCTTTGACATCTAGCAGAGTGGTGGCAGGAATTATACTTGGAGAAGAGGAGGCCAAGTTCGAATGGTGCCTTTTCTGGAGCCTGATGTTGGGACCACCAGTGGACACTGTTTCATACAACTAGTCCCATAGGATGTTGAAGAGGTGCCGTGGGGCCAAGGAGGAATCTATAGTTTAAAGTGTTCAAGAAATGCAAAATCACATCAAACTAAAACTGTGTTTATTCAGGGCACCTCAGATAATGTCTATGCTAGTGAATTTTAGAAATCTGCAAGGGTAGGTACAGCATCTACTGAGTTTCTAATTTACATGGCTGTGGAACTCTATCTTTAAGAAGCTTCTGTCTTAGAAATCTCAAAATGGCAGCCTCACTGATTTGTTTCATTGTCCCACAAAAGTCTGTTGAAATAACTTTTGAGCTGAGAGCTGAGGAAGAAGCATGTGAGACAAGCGGGTGTGGGTAGGAAAATCTTTACAAAGGAGCTTCATGTGCAAAGGTACAAAGGAAAGAGGGCAGGCTATTCTAAGGACCCAAGATAAAGTCATTATGGCTACTGTCCAGAGAGGGAGCTTTCTGTGATATGAGCAAATGGGAGTCAGACCACAAGGTGTCTAAAGGTTCATGTTAAAGAATTTGTCCTTTAAGGGCAAGGGGAAGCTTTAGAAGTGTTTTAAGTAACAGAGTAATATAATCAGATTTTCACTTCTAAAACATGGCTTTGGCTGCTTGTACAGAAAAGACTGCATGAAAGGCAGTCCAAATGGATGGTGGAAATTAACATCTCTTAAAGCAGCTCAGGTGAGAGTATGGCTTGGATTCTGGTAGAGGCAGAGAAAATGGGAAGAAGTAGAATGGAAAGAATTGATTATGGGAATTAATGGTACATCCAGCGAACATGTTAGTGTTTATACTGTCAGTTTGAAGTCCTTCAGGGGCAGGAAATGTAGCTTCTTAAACTTTCTTTTCATAATAATCAGTATAATTACATTTAGAAATTGAATTGCTGTCTCTGATCATTAAATCATAACCTTATAAAGGCTCTGAAAACTTGTTCTACTTTGTTTCCTTTCCTTAGGATAGGAAAATAGAGTTTCTATTAAAAGTGTTTTTATTCTTCTGGTCATCTAGTTAAGAAGGTTTTGTATTAATTTTGGAATCCTTCTCTAAAACTTCCTACCATGGGAAAACCCACTGGCATTTTTCTGTTCTCCACTGCAACTTGGCTTTGGATGCTCTTCATGATCCTCCTGGGTTGTTTCTAAGAGCTTCTTTGTCAGCTTGTTTGACTACAACTTTACAGTGGTGTAACTAAATAGAAGTTAATTTTTTAAATCACGTAACAAAACTCTAGAGGTAACATGACTGCTGATTTTGTTAATTTTATGCATCTATATATAAATACTTCAATCATATCAATGTCTCAAAGCACATCCATACTCTAGTTTCTGTTATCCTCTTGAAAACCTCTTGGTTTTCACATGAGACCACAAGATGGTTGCCATTGTGTCTTCGTCCCTGGTGGGAAAGTAGAAGGGTGTAAGAAGGAACACAGAGTAGCAACAGTATCAAGAGAGCTAAGGATTTTCCAAATAGCCTAAGAGAACTCTTGTCTCATTGGCCAAGATTGTCACATGATTTCTCCTATGTGGAAAAGAATGTTGGAAGATTTTTTTTAGCTCATTGTTTTTTATAATTAAGGAAGGCTAATAAAAAGGAGATTGGAACGGATGCTAAGACAATCAAACTATACAGTACCTACCACAGTTTCCTGAGTAGTATTTGTTTTTTTCTGATTCTTTGTGTTTTCAACTTTCCTTTCCACCTATACTTCCCAATGCAATGCCAAGTCTTATCAAATTAATTTTTGCAAAGCATCACTTTGGTCATATAATTTCCCAGGTACCACAGGAAAAAATAATCCTTCTTAACCTAGCATTCAAAGATCTTTACAGCTTGGCCTTAAGCTACTTATTAAAATTTGTCTCCAGTTATTCTTATATATAAATGCTCTGCTCCAAGCAATATCTGGCATGTTACTGTCTTATGTCCTGTTTTCCTAACTTAATTATTTTATGTGATCTTGACCTTACACAGAATTCCCCCTTCTCTTCTTTTACACATTCATCATACACAAGTTCCATTTTAAATTCTGTCATACCCTGCCCTCCTCCCCCAGCAGTAATTACCCCTATCTTTCAACTTATGTATATCTACTTACTTGTCTTGTGTTTATACCTTGGTTTTATTATTTTATATAGTCTACATTTTGCCTTTTCTTGTGCCCATATATGCGTATAATATAATATAATACAGTATTATATTACACAGCAGGAACAGAATACATATTTGTATGTTGAAACAATTTCAGACAGAAAATTATTTTTATTTAAAAATCTTTCCAGTAGTGCATCAGAGTTTAACTACCTGTTTTGTCAAGAAACCTCCCTTTAAGTTTAACCAATTTTCTCCTATGTTACCCCAAATCAAGATAAATAGCCATATTATACTAGGTTATTTTAAAATTAATTTACAACTATAAATGTTTACCCTTTCAAGATCTGATCAACTGCATACAAGATCAACATTTTACATTTATATTGAATTTTCTTTGTCATATAGTCTTATTTCCTTAATCATTTGCACATTTGATAACAAAATTGACTGTTATTACATATAAAAGCTTCACAAAACAGAATTCACCTCATGACCTTTTCTTATTGTGTTTTAATGGTTTGTATGATATAAATTGATACAATTATGTTGGAAAATAGCAGAGACAAACAAATCATATGATCCCATAATATATACAGTGATTTGGGAGCTAAGAATACGTTTTAAAATTTATTTATATTTTGGGGGATAGCTCCCAAAGACTCCATTATGATGAATTGAAAAACATTTCAGGGAAAATGTTTATTTCAGAATAGCAAAAGCATTTACTACTGGAGGTTTTCAGACAAGACAGATTTAATTAGGCTAGCCCAGAGGCAAGCTGATGAAGAAAAGAGCTGGTTACCCATTCATTTTCCACTTGCCAGCTGAAATTTCAAATAAAGCAACTTCTTTCCAGGTCAATTACAGGTGTATGGAAATAGATGAAAAGCAACTATTTATGTAACGTTATAATATGATGATTTGCATCATGGACTAGCACAGTAGGAGTGGTATCAAACAGATGCTTAATTTGTGAAAGGAGTTATCTCGAAAGAGACATTTTCTGAAATAATTTGCTTAAAAATACTGATATGTTAATTTCTACTCAACAAAACGTTTTCAGTCTTATATTAAAAAGGTGGCATTTTCAATCCAAATATTTGTAACAAATACAATCCAAATATTTTTGTTTGTATTTTATATTTTATTAGGGTTGGTGATTAGTTTGTTTCACTGGCATACCAGTTTCTGTGGCTTATACAAAGGTTGCAGAGTGTGGCTCATAGAATTCAGAATAAGATATCTAGGTGTGAATCTTTTATACATTACTTATTAGTGTAGACTCATTAATCTCTCTGAATCTTGATTTACTTGTTTATAATCACAGTGTGGCTGTGAACATTAAATTAAAAAAATACTCGTTTACAAATAGAATAGTACATGTAATTGTTGATGCTTAACAAATGTTAGAATCCTTTTTTCCTAGAAACTCATGCTTCCAATATATTAAGTTCTTTCCTAATTGCCACCTCAGGGACACACATGGCCCAGTTACAGCATCATTCAAAACAAAACAAAAATACTGGCACATGAAAAAGGTAATTGCTACATGATATCAGTTTAACTTGTATCTCTCAAATAACTATAAATTTTAATAAAGTTTGTGTCTCATAAAAATACTTCCAAAAATCATCCTTTTTTCCTCCTCTTTTTGGTGCACAGCCTACAGGTTCTGATAAGTCTCTTATTTTCTGGAATCTTTCACCCTTCCTCTCCAAAAAATTTGCCTGAACTTCAACTCATGAAGATTCTTCTATCCTGTTTTCTTCTTGCCTCATTAGTCTTGTTTCTTTCTACCCATTCTTTAAAGTCCCTGTATGAAATTTGAGAGAATGGGCTGGTAAAGTTACATTTTATTAAGGGATGAAGGATGGTAAAGGCAGGAAAGAACAAAAAGAAATAGAAGAGCATTGACATTTCAGTACATCTTGTTTTCAGCCTTCATCACAGGTGAACAAACTACCTATTTTAAAATTGTGTTAGGCAACAAAGTTTTCTTCTAAGTTATCAACTTTATCTTGAACTTCAAAACCGATTCTTCTTATGATTTAGATTAGAATACAGAACTGTTAATAAATCCTATTTCCTAGAAATTAAAAAAATGTTTTTAAGATTTTTCATTTCTTCTTCATTGATAAATCAAGGTTGCTCTTCCATATGTATTTTATTCTTCCTATTTTTTCCAACATTGTCGTTCAAAAGTGTGTTCTTTCCAGGTTTATTCTATTCATAAAAATTATAGAAAAATCCCCTCTTATTTCATGTTTGTCTGACATTGTGATTCAACAGTCAACAATCATTTACTGGACTCTAGATATATGTTAGGGACTGAATCCTTTCCTAAATATAAAAAGTCAAGAAGGATAGGAGCTCTGTCATTAAGGCAACTGATGGTAACCTCCATGTTGTCCTAGTCAGTATATAAGTGGGTGCACTTTTTGAGAAGTTACAATTCCTAGATGATTCATGATGACACATACCCAATTATACTGACTTAAGCCATAGTCTGGTAGTAATAGGTGCTTCTTACAGAAAACAAAAAATTAGAAGGATTCAGAAATGCCCACCCCTCACCAATCCCCAGCAAAATAAAGCCAACTTTGTTTTGTAATATTTTTGTGGAAAGTTAAGATGTTGGGAAAGAACTTAGTTGTCAGGGAGAAACTTAGGAATCAGGAAGGGAGTTTTAAAAGGCAAGAATAAATTGTTTTAGTAGATTTTGGGAGGTAAGAGCCAAACTACTCTTTTGTTTTATTTTGTTTTTTGAGAGAGAAACACACTTTTCTTGGCTGAAACTCAGTTCTACATGAATTGGAACTTAGCTAAGAAAAAGAGAGTTAAGAAAGGAGAATATAGTTAATAGAAAATTTAATTGTGAAAATGTAGTAGTTAAGTTTAAGGGCTCATCATTCATTCATTGATCCAGCAATATTTATAGAGTGTCCACCATGTGCAAGACATTGTCTCAGATGCTGAGAATACAGCAATAAAAAAAAAAAAAAAAGAAAAAAAACAGACACCTCTCTCGTCTTTGGGAGCTCTCAGTCTAGGAATATAAATATGTACTTTAAAATTTTTTCTAAGTGTTTAGTATCTACAAAAGGTTCTGTGATAAGCAGGAACTTGGTGAAATATTCAAGAGGTAAGACCTGAATGTCATTCAATAATTATTTGCTGAACAAAAGACACATTCCATGATCTTAAGAAACAAAACCTAACAGGAACTCGACATTTATTGAATCCTTTCTGTGTGTTAAGCGCTTTATGTTGATTAAAAAAAAATTGAATCCTTGCTATATAACTCTGTGAAATAAATACTGTGGTTATAGATGAGGAAAGTTGTTTAGATAAGTTAAGTAAATTTGTCATAAGATTTTATAGCCACAGATTTGCAGACCTAAGTTCTGAAAGGAGCAGGAACTCCAGGGACTCTTAACCACTATATTACATTGGGTTCTACTGCCTCCCTAATATGATTGACAGGTTCTCAGAATCTAAAAGTCTTGTATTTGTTTACTCTCCATTGTTGATATTGTTACAATACAGGATATAATACAGAAGCTAAATTAATTATTGCATTAATTCTATGAAAGTTGTCTTATAGTGGTTTATGCCCAACTAAGTCAGCAGTCATCAAATGGAATAGATTAAGATTATGTATTTAATTGGCATATTGTCTCAGTCAAAAATCATAAACCTACCACTTCCTGCTTGTCACAGTTCTGGTTGTAAGTTACATTTCTGGGATAGGACCTTAAACTCTCAATTAAAAAATAAGTAAGCAAAACAGTATGGTATGTCACAAAAACAGACACAAAGATCAATGAAACTGAATAGAGAGCTTAAGAAAAAGACCCACACACATATGGCCAATTATGAGAAAGGAGGAAAGAATATGCAATGGAGTAAAGGTGTTCTCTTCAGTAAGTGGTGTTGGGAAGATCAGACAGCTACATGTAAAAGACTGGACCATTTTCTCATACCATATATAAAAATAAACCCAAAATGGATTAAAGACTTAAATGTAAAACATGAAACTATAAAAATCCTAGAAGAAAATATAGACAGTTTGCTCTTTGACATCGGTCTTAGCAATATTTTTGGATCTGTCTCCTCAGGCAAGGGAAACAAAAGGAAAAATAAACAAGTAAGACTACATCAAACTGAAAAGCTTTTTGCACAGTGAGGGAAACTATTAACAAAAAGGCACCCTACTGAATGGGAGAAGATATTTGCAAATGATATGTCTTATAAGGGATTAATATCTAAAATATATAAAGGATTCATAAAACTCAATGGCAAAAAATAAACAATTCAATTAAAAAACAGCCAGAGGTCCTAAATAAACATTTTCCCAAAGAAGACATATAGATGGCCACCAAGCATACAAAAAGATACTCAATGTCACTAATCGTCAGGGAAATACAAATCAAAACCACAATGAAATACTACCTCATACCTGTCTGAATGGCTGTTTTCAAAAGACAACAAGTAAGTGTTGGCAAGAATGTGGACCAGTGAACTCTCACGCATTGTTGGTGGGTATGTAAGTTGGTGCAGCCTTTATGGAAAACAGTGAGGAAGTTCCTCAAAAAATTGAAAATAGAACTACTATATGATCCAGCAGTTTCACTTCTGAGTATTTATCCAAAGAAAACTAAGACACTAAGTTTAAAAGATATATACACCCCTACATTCACTGCAGCATTATTTATGGTAGTGAAGATGTGGAAGCAACCTTAGTGTCCACTGACGGATGGATAAAGAATGATATATATGCACAATGGAATATTACTCAGCCATTAAAAAAACCTTGCTATTTGCAACAACATAAATGGACCTGTTAAGTGAAATAAGTCAGAGAAAGACAAAAGCTTGTTTTCACTTATATGTAGAATCTAAAAAATAAAACAAATGAACAAATATGATAAAACAGAAACAGGCTCACAGATGGAAAGAACAAACTAGTGGTTGCCAGAGGGGAGGTGTGGTGGGGGAGGGATGGGTGAAATAAATGAAAGGGATTAAGAGATACAAACTACTAGTTGTAAAACAAGTCACAGAGATGTAATGCACAGCACAGGAAATATAGTCAATAATATCCTGACAACTTTGTATGGTGCATAATCTATAAAAATATTGAATCACTATGTTGTATGCCTGAAACATAATATTTTAAACCAAATATACTTCAATTAAAAAAAAGGAAAAATAAGTTTAGTTGTTGTGGTTGTTTAAATCCCTTGTCATCAACTATTTTCCAGTGATTTTTGAAAAAATTCTACTCAGTATTCTGTTCATTTAATTTACACAATGTTCAGATCATCTTTATTTGTTAGGTACTGATTAGGTACTGGAAATGCCACAGGGAAAGAAGCATCCATGGTCTCTTGGAACTATATTGTGGGTGGGAGGGGTAAGAAGACAAATTCAATCAATCAAGCTATCCACCCACCTACCTATCTACCTATCTAGGAGATGACAATAAATATTAAGAAGAAAACTAAACTAGAATGAGAGAAGAAGACTGAAAGAGAGTGCAGTTAATAGGTAGATTAGGAAAAGCCTCTTGGTTGAGGTGACATTTGAGCACATACTTGCAGGGAGGGAGAGTTTGCTATGAGGGTATCTGAGTAGAGTCTTCTCGTCAAGGAGGTTTTTCTTTTGTGGATATGAGTCTTCCACAGTAATGTATGCCAGCTATGAACACTTTATTTCTCTATGTATTTCTTTGTTCTTTTATTATTTGCTGTTTTCTGTGGTTGCAGATTTTATACTGTTTTGTCTTTTAGATGTCCTAGTGCGCTGAAAGGTGTGAGAACTTAGAGTTTTGTAACCTGGAGGAATTTTTAAATGACCTGATAAGCCCTTGCATCTTAAGACTATTCTGAATAAGTAAAAGTTGAAAAAAAGGTTTATTTTGCCAACAGTGGCAAGATTTATCACTAATAAACTGGTCCCAGATCAGGAAAGTAAATCATATTACAACTAGCAATTATGGCTGGTTTGTGAATACTATAGCTAGTAAATAGTCCTTCTTCTTTTAAAAAAAGACATGAGAACACTTTTGAGATAAAAGAGGCACTGAAGCTCATTAGAATAGTATTTTAAGCAGTTAAAAGTGGGAAAATTACCTTGGCAAAGAAATATAACTATGTAGAAATGACACAACTGGCATTTAAAACTATTACCAAATAATTTAGGAATCTTATAAAATAATAACAATTACTTCATTTAAATAGATGAAGTCAGAAATCAGTGCTACCATTTTGTCTATACTTTTGTTTAGATACTTGAGCAACCTTATAGGGCTGATTTTTAATTTACAGTGTGGATGACACTGAAGTATGCAATTAGATTAGTCCCATTTATGATAGTAAATCACAAACATAAAGAGAGTAAATTTGCCAAATATATTAAAACAAGCCATAGAAATGATATCCTGCTTGCTTGAATCTGATTTGTATCTATATATGCACCACCCAGGCACAGAACTTATCCTTACTTCATGAGAAAGATGATTCCATCTGGAACATATCCAGTCCAAATTTAAATTCTTCTGATATCAGAATTTTTTATTCTGTTTCACTTTGAGAAGCAAGTGATAAACACACCTGTTTCAAAATAGTTAAGGTCAATGATCTTTTGTCGACCTCAGTTAGATTGTGAATTTAACACATCAAGCAACATGTTAAAATTTAAAATTATTTTGGATTTACTTTGATGGTCTTTTTTTTTTTAATCATCATAAGGTGCTTTTGAACAAAAGTTAACTACCTCCTATGTGCTTTTTTTTTTTTTTGTAGGTTGCTCTGGAGACATTTTACTTTTAAATAAACTTGTCTTGATCTATATGAAAATACACATATCTTATTATATAATAACAACTACGTTAGAAAGAATGTTACCGATTAGATAATCAAAAGTAATACAAAATTGTGCAAAAAAAAAAAAGTTGAAAAAAGTAAACCTTGTTTTTGGTATGGAGTTACAAAGGAGTCTGAGTTCTCTTTTAGTACCAAAATCTCCATCCAAAGGAAAAAAAGTATATATTAAAAAGTAAAAATCAAAATAAGGGGATAATGAAATAGAAAGAAATGTATATTGGAGTATTATAGACAAAGCTTCATTAGGAAAAAAAAGCTTATTTTTTTGTCCTTTTGAAGGATATGAGATAAAATAGGAGGAATTTTAAAGAACATTTTTTTGTTTCTTTTGAAAAGTGCTATGTCCATAATAAATAATTAAAACAGTAACAAAATGAAAAAGTTAAAACCAAGTAAGTCATCTTCCAACAGCTGACCTAGATCTGTAGAGTCTCCTAGAGGTAATCCTTGCAAATAGTTTATTTGGCTATATCATTTTAGAAATGCTTTACACGTATGCAAACAAATAAATGTCTACATATATATAAATTGAACACATACAGATGCATACTTGCATTAGAGACAGTGTTTTGTGCTTGTGTTACTTATGTATCTTGGAGACAGTTCCAATTCTGCACTTAGAAATACACTTAATTCTTTTTATTTTGCTTTAATTTTGTTCCTTTGAGCAAGTAATAGAGACAATGTCACAAAATTAAAAACTCGCAAAAATTATAAGGCTGAAAGTTAGTTGCCCATCCTCCAGCCACTCAGTCCTATTCATTAGCAATATCCATGTGATGTATTTCCAGAGATTTCCAGATATTCCTTTTAGTTACAAACATATATAATAACCCCCCCAACGCACATACTCAAAGTTTCATAATATGCAAATTGATCTGCATTTTAAAAATAAAACAAGTTGTCTTGGAGATGTTTCAGCATGTATAAAGCTGCTTAATATTTTTTTCACAGCTGCATGATATTCTCTGGTATATAGTATCATAAATTATTTACTCAGACCCCTTTGATAAAAATTTTCCATATTTTATTACTATACAAAAGACCATTGTACACACTTTAAAATATACAACTGAGCATATGTAAGAGTATATATTAAGATATACTCCTAGAAGTTGAATTGCTGGAACAAAGTCTTATGCAAATAAAGTTTTAATAGATGATATCAAATTGCTCTCTGCATTTGCTGCACAAATTTGCACTTCTACCAGCAAGCTACAAGATACTTTATCACACCCTTTACAGCATAATCTAAAACAAAAATTACTTTTTTTCTGATCTAATTGACTTTTTATCATTGTTACCTCATTTTGGCTTTATTTTGTATTTCCTCTTTTTATGAGTGTAGTTGAGTATCTTTTTGTATTTTTAAGTCAATTGCTTTTCCATTTCTGTGAACTCTTCCTATACTTTTCCCACACTTCTTTTGAGCTGTTGGTCTTTCTTACTGATTTGGTGGAAATATTATATACTGAAGTAATTTACTGGGTATTTATAATATAACTCTATCTATTTCTTCCAAGTGTGTCATGTGTTTTTTGACTTTGCTTATTGTATTATTTTTCTAGCCACACTTTTTTTTTAATGCTCTAAAATTTTAATCTTTATTTTATGGCTTTGTTTGGGGTTTAGGTTATTTAATAGTCTGAACTTTAACTTGTAATCAAGTGTGTTACAGAAATACATTTTTCCCCAGATAATCCACCAGTTGTCCCAACACCATTTGCCAAATGATAAATTTTTAATGTAAATTTGAAATGTCAGCTTTATCATATTCTCAATTCCCAGAGGTATCGAGTACTATCTCTGGATTTTTATTTTATTCCTTTGATTTTCAGTCCTTCTGATATCACATTTATTTATTCTGGCTGAATAATATTTAATATATGGTAAAGCTAGAACCTTTACTGCCTTTTTAGATTTTCTTGGCTCTTCTTGAATGTATATTTTTCCAGAACTACTTTTGAACTGAACCTCTAGTCAAAAAAAAAAAAAAAAAAGAAAAGAAACGTAGATAATCAGATATAGACATTAATACAGAAATAATAGATACTGACATTTGGGGGTATTGAATTATATTTATTGATTGGGTCAGGAAGCATTGACAGTTTTCTGGTTTCTAGTGTTTCAATCTAATAAGGTAGGTTATTTTTTATCTGCATTAATATTCATGCAATCCTTTTAGATAGTTTTTAATTATGTTTTCTAATTGATTTTTGTGTATTTTCAAATCATCAATGTTATATTATTAGATTCTTTTTTTTTTTGTAATAGTATATTCTTATTTGTAATAGTACTTGTTATTATTAGTGGTAGTGGTACTGGGTGTAGTAATGATAATAATAATGATTCTTTTTGCTTACCCAAGAAATCCAATAGCATTTGCAAGTAATGATAATATTTATCCTTGGATATTTCTTGTTATTCTTTCATATATATGTTTGTATATTTATATACACATATGTACATATATACAAATATATATATTATATATAAAATATTTATATGTCTATATTTTCTCTGTCATAATCATTTAAGAAGGACTTCAAAACATTTCTTGTATACTTGTTTATGTTGATTGTTATTAATTTCTACTTTAATTGAATTATGCTCAGAGGACATTGTATTAGCTTTATTTTGAAATTTATGGAGAGTTTTATGAGGCTTATAATAATTTTTATAAATGATCTTGGGGAAGCTAAAAAGAACATGCATTCCGTGCTTTCAGATTTAACTTATTGAGTATGCTGTTTGGGCCTTTGCATATGTGCTTAATTTTGTTCATATGATCTGTCACATACTGATTGAAAAAATACGACTCCCTTTTTCTTTTTTCTTCTTTTATTTTGTGATGTTCTTGGGTAAGAATATTGATGCTATACTATTTAATGTATATTATATTTTTAAATTCTGGAACTCACTATTGATAGTACTCTTCGGCAATAGAAACTGCCTTTTCTTCCTTCTAATGCTCCTTTTCTTTGACTTCACATTTTTAAATATTATAATTGTTTTATATGACTGTTCATATTTTTATCTTTATCATTGTTTTTGTTTCTGTGTTTATAAGTACTTTGTGATTTACTCTGAGATTTCTTTCTCATTTTAAGGATGTGTTTTCCCTGTTTGCACTTATTGATTTAAGTGAAGAGACGTATTTCTAGTCCCAGAGAAACAGTTTATAAATACTTTCTGAGTGTACTGCTTCTTTTTGAGTCTTTCATTCCAAGCAATATCTTTTTGTCTGTAGGTTATTTTCTGTTTCTCCGGAGATTTTGTTCTAGTGATCACTTTTATAATTACACCTTTATATCACTGCTACTCAAAGGGTAGTCTGTGAACTCGTGCTGGTCTGCAAATTGTTGGTTACTGATTCATACAGATATGAGTACAGAATTTGTGAATATGCTTTTAGAAACATATAGGAGTCAGTGATGCAACATCCAAGCCTGTGATCAGTTAACAACTCTTGATGAACCGGATTTTACAAAGCAGTTTGGATGTTATTGTGCCCATGCCATGAGTCACAAATAGTCAGACATGCATACTGGTTTCACTCAGTAAGACTGTGATACAATGTATAACATCTTAAGGTTAATTTGTCAACAGTCATGGGTATATAAATAAACTGAAGAAAGTGTAAGAATTATCAACAAAAGTTAGGAAATTATAACAGAATTTCTCCAGACAGTTATTACATATTCTACAATTTAAACAATTTCCAGTTGAAATTGGAAATCGTATTTGTAGTGAAATTTATCATCAAACCCCTATGCACTTGAATTTTATTTTCAATCAAAAAAATCTTGATAGATAGGTAATTCATGTAATCATTTTTGTTATTCATAGATTATTTAAATTTAACTTTTACATTGCAGAGTAAATAGTTGGACTGACTACTGATGAAGGATTGAAGATAGAGTTTAAAAAATAAAGAACAAATAAATAATAATCATTTTAAATTGATTTTAAAAGTATAAAATTAAATTTAGAATTTTAGAGTTATAAGGCAACATCTATCCCATTTTAGAAAGAAAGTAAAAATAAATTTTCTGATTTTCTTAATATGACTTTAAAATGTCTTCTTTCTAGTCAATATAACTTTCAAGATTGGCTTCTACTACTAAGACTGGCTTTTACTACTATGAATTCTAGTAGAGTAAAACATAAAAACAGTTTATATGTACACTATCCATTTTTAGTAGCATTATTGTCAACCCAGTCTAGATGAGTTAACAAGCAAGAAGCAGATGCATTTGTCATGTTAAAAACTTTGAATATTGAAAAATAGGATTTATCTAAAGTGTCCATTTAATAAAAGGAATCATTTAATATGGGGACTCACTCTAAAAATTAGAGTATAATAGCAATTCTCTATTAATTATATGCATATTTTCAGGAAATAATGTATATA
This sequence comes from Camelus bactrianus, assembly GCF_048773025.1. NCBI lineage: Eukaryota > Metazoa > Chordata > Mammalia > Artiodactyla > Camelidae > Camelus > Camelus bactrianus. The sequence goes on from NC_133541.1 coordinate 68,176,632, forward strand.
GTTATGTTATTTCCTATTTTTGTTGTTCATATTTTTAAACTTTATTTATTAAAATGTAATGTCATATCTTTTGAATCTAACAATATAAAAGGAGGTTGTATTTTGTATCTGTCTTATTTTCTGGTAATTCATTCTTTTTATTGAGGTATAATTCTCATAGCATATAGTTCACTTACTATAAATCTACTGCTTACTAATTTTTCAGTAAATGTATACAGTTTTGCAACCATCACCACAATCCAGTTCCAGAACACTTACATGACCCAAAAAAACTTCCCTCTTGCCCACTTGCAGTCACTTTGTGTTCCCATCCGCAGCTATGGGAAAACACTGTTCTGGTTTCCTTCTCTAAAGTTTTGTCTCCCCTGACATTTCATGTGAATGGACTCATACAATGTGAAGTCTTTTGCATCTGGCTTCTTTTGCTTAGCCTAAGGAGTTTTTGAGTTTTATTGATTTGTAGCATGTGCTAAGAGATTCTTTCTTTCTTTTTTTTAATTACTGAATTATATTCCATTGTATGGCTTCACTAAATATTATTTATCTATTTACCAGTTGATGGCTATCTGGATTATTTCCAGTTATTGGCTATTATGAATAATGCTGCTGTGAATATTGAAAAATACATGACAGTTTTCAGTTCCCTTGAATACATACCAAGGAGTAAAATTGCTGGGTCATATACGATAAATGTACATTTAACTTTATAAGAAACTGCCGAACTCTTTTCCAAAGTGGCTGTGCTTTTTATCTTTGAACCGATTCTTGTTTCTCTATATCCTTACCAATACTTTGTGTTGTCAGTCGTTTGTATTTTAGCCATTCTAGTGTGCATGTCATGGCATCTCACTGTGATTTTATTTATGTTTCTCTAAAGACGAATGATGCTGAGCATCTTTTCATGTAAATCAATCCACCCTATGTCTATCAATAAATGTGTCAGTTGGGGAGCATATTCAGTGTTTGGCTATTTCTCACCCGCCTGACTCCAAAACTTCTGGTTTGGACCTTGAGTTGGTAAAACTACTATTCTCATACCAGGGCTGAGAGTGGGGATACAAGTGCATCCAGGCAAGAACAGAGACTTCTGCTGTTTTTTTATCTGAGGCTCTAGGAATTCTTCCAGAATAAGCAGTTTGATTTGTTATCTATCCTTCATTAATTTGTAGATCCCAGAATGGCTATTTTGACAATCTTGTCCATTTTTATAACTGTTTCGTGGTGGGGAGTGAAGCGTGATGTTGGAGGGGGGATCTGCCAACTTCATCACATTACCATAGCTAGAAGCCTCATCTTTGGTAATTGTTACTATATATTTTAGTAAAATAACAGTCTATGATGGATTGGAAGTTTTAAAAAGAAGGAGAAAGAAAACCGGATATTTCACCACAGATAGCTTAAGAAGCACTGCTTCCTATTAGTCACTTACATTTCTGTCCTTTACACAGTGTCTCTTTACTCACCACTGTGATTACTGGCATAATTGGTTATTTTAATTTTTCCTCCTTTTCTCCCTCCCTTCCACATTTGACTTCAGAAAGTTAGTTTTTTTTTTTTTTTTTTTTTTTAGTATTTAACTTTATGGATACAAATTTATACAGATATTTTTATTATCACTTTACCAACTTTTAAATGTTAATTTAAATCCCAGATACTAGAGATGACACAATCAACCTATCTGCACTTCACTTGTCTGTCTTTATTTCTTTTTTTTTTTACATAATGATTTTAAATAGCTTATTCATAATAGTCCCAGATTGGAAACAACTCAAGTGTCTATCAAAAGTTTAATGGATAAGGAATATTCATACCATGGAATACTTCTCAAGAATAAAAAAAAGAATGGACTAAAGATACCACAAATAACATGGATGAATCTTAAAAAAACATAATGCTGAATGAAAGACTCCATTCAAGAATATGGTCTGATTCCATTCATATGAAGCTCTGAAACAGAGAAATACAATCTATAGTAGCAGAAGGCCTATCAGTCCACTTGTCTCTAAGTTCTACTTTTGAATTTTATTAATTATAAGATGTCTGTATCATCAGTGTTTATATTCACAATCTCTTCTGTAATCATAATCTCATTTATTTCGGTATACGACCTGAAGTAAATGATCGCTACCGGGTTGGTTTGTTGTTTGTTTTGTAGGTCCGTCGACATTTGGTTAGCTGATATAAATGTTAAGCTTTTCTTCAGGAAGAGTAGAAAATCTACTTCCTGGAAAGTATATTATGAGTCTTTTCATGTTGTCCTATTTGTTGGCTACTACCCACATATGAATATGACCAAATTGTTAGGTCACCTTTTCTTTCATTTAGAATGTGGTAGATAATGCTTTACCAGTGTTTAATATTACTCTAGAATAAAAGGCTACTGACTATTTTTCTTTTGGGAATAGTTTGAATTTTGTGTCTGGATATCCAATAACTTTATTAGGGCGTGTTTCAATGTTGATCATTTTGTATCAGTGTATTTTGCAGCATGGAGTACCTTTTCAACCTGTAGATTAAATAATTCATTCATCATAAATATTTCCTTTAAATTTCATCTTCACATATTTTTTTGTGTGTCACCATTTTGGTTCTTCTATTTGGGGGAACCAGAATGTGCCACGATTGGTCTCTTTTGGGCTTATCTTCCTTAACGTTTACTTTATAATCATTTTCATTATTCATTTCCATTTCACTTTATTTACTTTTTTCAATCCTGTCCTTTATATTCTTTACTCTCTTTTTAGTGGTATCTATTCTGCGCTCCTTCAACAATGTAGTTCATTTCTGTGATTTTATTTGTTCTCTTTCTACTTTTTTTTTTTTTACTGAACTCTGACAATGAGCTGCCTCCCATGCAAACTTGGACAATTACATCTGCTTTTATTCTTTGTTATAAAGTAATTGATTTCTTGATTTTTAAACATTTACGAGTTTTATATGGTAAAATTTTTCATTTGTTCTTTGGTGACAGTTTTCTGATGTGCTTTTTTCTTTGGTTATTTGTTTCTTTTATTTCTTTCCTCCTTCTTCTTATAGTGTCTTTGCATAGTTCCTTTGGAGTTAATTGAAGTTATAAAAAATAGTGATAGCAATAACAATGAGGAAGAAGAGAAAGTCATGCAGGAATATATACGAGGCTATTAGTAGTTTTTCTAATGTTGCAGGATAGTGTGTGTGAGTGAGGTTCTTTAGCCTTTGTGTTTTGACTGCCAATGGAAATCCTCACGGCCAGTTCATCCACAATGGGAATTCTCTCTCCTTTCCCTGTGTTATGGTCATCTACAGAGACATGTGGAGTCCCCTGCCTTGAAATTTGATTCAGATATTGTTCTCTGGGGAGAGCCAGACAAGCTTCTGTAAGCCCAAAATGACTTGCAAATGCAAAGAGACTGAATCTGAGCTTTACTGTGGCTCAAGGATGGGTCAACAGTGAGAGTTCCTACATACAAGCAGTGGTTTGCACTGGTTTGAATCTCCTGCCAGCAATGCAGGAGGGAACCCCGGCCTTTAAATCAGATTGCTTAGACATGAGGCACAAGGAAAAGAGGGTAGGAGTGGCTTAAAAGCTGTCAAGTAAAAACAACAACAAAAATGGAGTCAGACTCCTCATTACACTGCCACACTGACAGAGTACTTCCTGTAAATGTAGTTTACATGTGTGCTTCCATGTGGAGCACCACCTTTCCATACACAGTGTTTGCTGAGCAGGTTGTACAGCCTTCTAGTTCACTCTACTTTTATTCTTCCAAAGGGAGTATTAGTGATTCTGTGTCTTGCTGTATACCACTAGTCACTAAGTAAGTCTGCCAGAGTATACACAGATCTGCATCGGCCGGCATTCTCTCTCCACATCCTCCCATACTTCTTTTAATCTTCATTGTTTATCAGCCTCCCTTCTTTTAATGGTTCACTGTGGATGAACCAGCCTTGAGGATTTCAGTAGACAGTGAAAACATAAAGGCCAAACAACCTCACTCACACACTCTATTCTGCAATGTTAGAAAAATTACCAACAGCCTAGTATATGTCTCTGCACTAACTTCTTCTCACCATTGTTGTATGTAGAATGACTTAGAGAAGTTGTATGAGTAGTACTAGAAATAGATAAAGGTGGCTTGGACTGAGGTGATAGCAATGGAGATATTGAAAAGACAATAAATATGAGGCATTTTATTGGTTATCTATTATTTGCTGATACTGAGTGCTTTATTCCACTTAATTCATATAATTCTGTGCAGTACTTCTTACTAACCTTAATTTTCAGATGAACAAACTGAATCACAAAGAAACTAGGGAATTTTCCCAAGATCATTTAATAAAAGCTTGAGCTGAATTTTGACCTCCAACCTGTCTGAGTATAAGTTTTGTTCTATTTTGTGTTTATTTTTAAACATTAAAAGCTCATTATTTAAAACAAAACAGAACAAACAAAATATCTGTATCATGGAGGAGAGAGATGTAAACACAGATTATCCATACCAACCCAGTATAAACGTTGAATAATTTCAGTGTGTTTTTCTATATGTTCTCTTTTTGTTTTTGCTATTTTTCTCCTGTGTAAATAAGTATCTTTCCTTTCATACCAGTTTTGTTTTGTTTTTGGGGGGGAAGGTAATTAAGTTTATATATTTATTTATTTATTTTTAATGGAGGTACTCAGGATTGAACCCAGGACTTCATGCATGCTAGAGATGCACTCTACCACTGAGCTGTACCCTTCCCCCTCATACCAGTTTTTTATAATCTCAACTTTCATGTACAATTTTAATAAAAATTTTTAACATCACTAAAAATTTTTGAGGAACTCAACAAATAAAAAATATATATACATATATGTGTTCAAGGCAGTAATCTGAAAAAATCCTTGAAATGAAAAGAGAACTAAATCTATATATCAAAAAGCAAAATTAAATTCTGATAAATGTTAATTCAGGAAAAAATAAAAAATATTGATATATCCTATGAACATTATTGTAATTCAAGTGAAAACAAAGGATTCTTCAAGCAAAAAAATCTAGAAAGCTGTAAAAAGGAAAAATATCCAGTTGACTTTAGATTTTTGAGTAGAAATACTCAATGGTGTAAGAATTAGAATATATTTGAATGGAAATAGAATTCACAACAGACTAAAATTATTTTAAGTCAATATATCATTCAAGTTCAGAAACAACTTATAAACATTCTCAATCATGAAAGACTCTTGTAATAATGTACTCATAACTCCCCTTTGAAGGAAACTGAGATTAGAGATAGATTTAAATAAAGAACTCAGTGATGACTTTTTAGAAAAAGGACTGTTGGTGAACACTGAATTTACTTAAGTCTAAACAACTGTGGGAGAAATGGTTACAAAATAGAATGCCAATATAATAAACATCAACAATCATGAGGCTGATAAAAAATTGAGATGAGGAAAATTTTTGGTAACAATGTGAGAATGTCAATTATTTAATAATTCATAAAAAAGTAAATATATACTTTCTGCATTTGAAATATGTAATATGAAAGCATGATTTCATTCTCAATTTTTATACTATTTCTTCTAAGTAGAGGTTTTATTTTAGATAATAATATTCTTATGGTGTTAGCATTTCCTTCAGTTTTACTTCAAAATATTTCTTTCTGCCCAATTGAAATACAGTTATAGTATCTTAATTTTAACATAACTTATGTAATATAATCCCATTATTTATAAAATTATTTCTATCTTTGTATCAATTTATCTATCTGTATACATATCTCTCTGAAATATTAATAATTTTGTGTGTGTGAATGATTCAGTTTGGATAATTTGAAAAATGTCTACTTTGGAATTCTCTATATAGACTGACTTTTTATAATGAGCTGTATTACTTTCCTAAATGTTACTATTTTGTTGTAAGAGGTATTAAAAGTTAAAATTAAAAGCAGAATTTTTAGTTAATGCACTATCATCTTCAAAAGAATGAACCATGGTTTATTTGATCATTAGGCTATAGAAAAATTTATGTTGTTTCTGTTTTTTGTGTTCATTCATTCAAGAATTATTTCAGTATAGCTGTGAAATAGTCAGTTTAGTAGTCGGTTCTTGTCACAAAATGTTATGTAACAATTCACCCCTAACCTGACCAATTTAAAATCAAACCATTATTTTTTTTCACTCTCAAGTCTTCAGGTTAAATTTGACTGTGCTGAACTTCACTGCAGGATGCAGATTGGAGGGTGTTTGACTCCAGGCATTTCTCATTCTCTGACTATCCAGTGCACATTCTTCTCAGGAAAGGAAGGAAAGATAGCAAGATAGTGGAAACCCGTAATGCTAAAGATCTCAGGTAAGGCAGGCACACCTTGCATTGATTAAACAATTCACATGACCAATCTCAACAACAGAGCAGGGAAATACACTCTGCATCAAGGGAGATGGTAACAAATATTTGTTGAAAAATCAGCCAGTCTGTCAAAATCATTAGTCAAATGTTGAAACCAATGAATGTGTCACTATAGCCCAGGTCTAAGGTTGTATTATCTATTGTGAGGTAAAGGTAATGTGTTTTAGAGCTCACATATGGCCAACAGTAGTTAGGATTTCATTAGGCAGATAGGAAGGAGTGAAAGTGTTTAACCAAGTGGAATAATATCCAAAAAGACTTGTTTATGAAAGGAACATAATGTGTTGCAGGGCCATATGTTAGTGTGGGTAAAGCATGGTGAGAGAAAATGACAATTTGATTTTAAATCAACTTTCTGGGGGAGAAAATATTCTCAAAAAGCCAGTATGCCAAATGATTGATTTGTTGAAAGGTAATTTGCTGAAAATCAATATTTACCCAATAATTAAGTCACAATTTTTAAAATTTCATGCAGAGCGTATAGCAGTTTATGTTATATGATGGCTTCTATAAACTTTGAGGATATTTTGAATGTTTTAATTCTACCTTTTAATTTATTACTGCTGTTTTACTGAGACTGGCTAAAGGTTAGTATATTTGTTTTATTTTCTGCATCTTGGACATTTAGAAAATGAAAATATTTTACATACTTCTAATTTTAGTATTTATATGCTTTGAATATTAAGGATTTTCCCCCCAAATCACAGAGTTTCTCTCTTCTAATAATTTGCAACTCAATCTTTTCTTTATTTTCTCATATATATATGTAAATATGTATATATATGTAAATATGTATATATATATATATGTATAAATAAAATAATGAAGTGTAGTCAGTTTACAATGTTGTATCAGTTTCTGGTGTACAGCATAATGTTTCAGTCACACATGAACGTACATATATTCGTTTTCATATTCGTTTTTACCATAAGTTACTACAAGATATTAAATATAGTGCCCTGTGCTATACAGTATGAAATTGTTGTTTATCTTTGTATATATATTAGTTAATATTGGCAAATCTCGAACTCCCAATTTATCCCTTCCCAGCCCCTTCCCCTCTGGTAATCATAAGTTTGTTTCCTATGTCTGTGAGTCTGTTTCTGTTTTCTGAGTAAGTTCATTTGTCTTTTTTTTTTTTAGATTCCACATATAGGTGATATGGTATTTTTCTTTCTCTTTCCGGCTTACTTCACTTAGAATGACATTCTCCAGGTCCATCCATGTTGCTGCAAATGGCATTCCTTTATTCTTTATTATGGCTGAATAGTATTCTGTTGTATAAATATACCATATCTTCTTTATCCAGTCATCTGTCAATGGGCATTTAGGTTGTTTCCATGTCTTAGGCTATTGTAAATAGTGCTGCTATGAACACTGAGGGGCATGTATCTTTTTGAATTAATGTTCTCTCTGGGTATATGCCCAAGAGTGGGATTGCTGGATTATAATTTTTAGTTTTTTGAGGAATCTCATACTGTTTTCCATAATGGCTGCACCAAACTACATTCCCACCAACAGTGTAGGAGGGTTCCCTTTTCTCTACACCCTCTCCAACATTTTTCATTTGTGGACTTTTGAATGATGGTCATTCTGACTGGTGTGAGGTGATACCTCATTGTGGTTTTGATTTGTATTTCTCTGATGATTAGCGATATTGAGCATTTTTTCATGTGCCTATTGGACATTTCTTCATTGTATGTCTTCATTGGAGAATTGCTTGTTTAGGTCTTCTGCCCATTTTTGGATTGAGGTTTTTTGTTTGTTTGTTTTAATTAAGTTGTATGAGCTGTTTATATATTCTGGAAATTAAGCCCTTGTCAGTCTCATCTTTTGCAAATATTTTCTCTCATTTCATAAGTTGTTGTTTTGTTTTCCTTATGGTTTCCTTTGCCATGCAAAAGCTTATAAGTTTAATTAGGTCCCATTTGTTTATTTTTGCTTTTATTTCTATTGCCTGGGTAGACTGCCCTAGGAGAACGTTGCTGAGATTTATGTCAGATAATGTTTTTCCTATGTTTTCTTCTAAGATGTTTATACTGCTGTGTCTTATGTTTAAGTCTTTAAGCCATCTTGAGTTTATTTTTGTGTATGGTGTAAGGGAGTATTCTAACTTCATTGATTTACATGCAGCTGTCCAGTTACCATTTGCTTAAGATACTGTCTTTACTCCATTGTATGTTCTTGCCTCCTTTGTCAAAGATTAATTGACCAAAAGTTTGTGGGTTTATTTTTTGGCTCTCTATTCTGTTCCATTGATCCATATGCCTGTTTTTGTACCGGTACCATTCTGTTTTGATTACTGTAGCTCTATAGTATTATCTGAAGCCTGAGCAGGTTATTCCTCCAGCTTCATTCTTTTTCTTCAGTATTGCTTTGGCACCAATCTTTTCTTAAATGTATTTTAGTTCGTATGTATCTTGAGTTACTTAGTTGAATGAATATTTTACATTTATTGTGAAAATGTGTTTGAAATGTGAAATATACTCTGTGGATATACTTTATCTAGGTTGCACTGATAATCCACAGTGAGTCAATGTTGCGGAAACTAAAACACAGCTAAAACGATAAAAAAAAAAGTTTGAAAAGACCATTAACTTTATTCCATGAAGACAATTCATACAATATTGTGTATAATAAATGAATGCATATTTTAAATTTGAGGATGAAGAAGTGTGTGTATGTGCAAATTAAAGTGAATCTGATAACTCTTTTTAGTTTCACTATTTAAAATACACATTTTCCATTTCACAGAAAATTTAAACCCACCATATTTTGTCATTATATTGTGAACTGCGTGGTTGCCAGTATGTACCAGATACTAGTTTGCCTCTGCTTTACAAATGAGTCCCAAGACTAACTTTACTTTCAAAGTTGATTTAGGTTCACTGGAGCTCATGAATGATTTATTATTAAAAGATTCTTCTCCAGTTTTAGCATTCAGATATCCAGAATAACATTGATATGTCCTCCAATTATCCCCCCAAAGTGAAACCACTAATCAATGATCCAACAAACTGAAACATTAGCAGAAGAAGCAATCTCAGTTTATAAATAAATTTCATTTTGTTCCTTTCTCATCCAGTCTCTGTCATTCCTTTGGAGTGTTGCTTGTGGTGGAATCCACTGCTTCTATTCTTGATGATGACAGGAACCCTGAGAACCACTGAGAGATATGAGACTCTTCTAAACGGGAAATGACTCCCATGACCCATGAGTACTATATATATAGTCTTTAGGTTTATTTTTTTGGTCTTTCACACTATTTTCTTCTCTAAGACATTTGGTGCTTTTTTTTTTTTTTTTAAATAGAATCAATCTTTTCTCAGGACTGATGTCTCTGTGTGGCCTCTTGCTATGTGCCAGGGACAAGTAGGCCATTCCTCTGCTCCTCAGGAGTCTTGCTTATATGGCTAGCACAGGAAGTATCCTGCCTGCTCAGCAGTTGTATCCTGCTGTCCTGTGATACCTCATGTCTGTTTTGAATAGGACTTCTCGCTGGTCTTTGATGCTCTAGCCTCTCTTTCAACGTAAGGCAAACTTCTTTAGCTACTTTTCTACACCATGACACTCCTACTCACCATATCCACTTTTAAGAAAATAAATTCGTATGCTTTAATGATTATAAGGAGGAACATATGGAAGAATATTGTGAATTGACATTTTATTGTGTATTCATATCTTTTAACATGTATATATAAAAATACCAGGATTTTATTATTTTTAGCCTGAACTAATAACATCTCTATTTAAACATTTAAAACAATAATAGCTATTTTGCAGATATCATTGTCTGTCCTTCTGAGTGCTCCCTGGGTACAGTAACATAGTCATTTATGGACAACCTTTCCTCAAACAGAGCAACTCTTTAATTTTGAAATTATTTACCCAATCCTCCTTTCTAGTTAAGCACAGATATGTATGCATGCCTATACATATATTACATAAATACATTTTATAGTCTTTGGTATTTATATTACATCAATGAATGTAATTGATAAAATAACACATTTATTTTTTTTTAACTTTTTTTTTTATTGAGTTGTAGTCATTTTACAATGTTGTGTCAAATTCCAGTGTAGAGCACAATTTTTCAGTTATACGTGAACATACATATATTGTCACTTTTTTATTCTGCTGTGAGCTACCAATAACACATTTATTAATGCATTGTTGCCTCCCTTTTAAGATGCAGTTTCTCCTCTCCCTCTTACTGTATAAATGATTTGATAAGGTAAGAGCCTCTAGTGTTTGGACTGCCATTCACTGCATTGCCAGAGTGTCTAGGAGTGAAACATCTGTTTGAAATATGGTTTGTTTTCTTTTTATTTATACTTGTTAACTTTGCTACAATGTTTTCTGAGAACCATGAACAGTAACACAGTCATTTTCTCTTTTCCAATAGTTACAGTTATTGTTTCTTTAATTAAATCTTCACAAACTATGAATTATTGAGTTACCTGCAGTTATTGGATTTGTGTTTCTTGCCTCCAAGAACTCACATTTCTGAATCACAGAGCAGGCTGTGTTTTTTTTCTGCATATCCCCTCCTTCACTATATTTTACCTTATAAAACCAATGTAAAAATATGAAGAGATCTATAATTCTAATATAATTACTTGCATTTCCTTTTTTATATAGAAAAATCTGCATTTGTATTTTATTTTTATATTATTTTCATTTCTTTCCTGTAATAATAATTTTTCTTAAGGGATCTGCTGGTATCAAAGCCCCAAATAAAACCCTTTTACTCACATTTCAAATTTCCTATAGATTTTTAATATCCTATAACCTATTTTGGTCTCTCCCTTTCATAAAACACTTTGCTCATTTCTCGCATCCCACTCCCTGTGCTAAGTTCATGCTCCCTTGGGTCATGTGTATATATTCAGTTTTCCATTGGAATTTACAAGACAGGATAAACTGAAGAGCCAATATTTTTGTTTAGGATACAGATGTGTTTAACACAAGCTTTATGAGTTTCATTAGTCCCTTTTCAAGTTTGGTTTTATTTGATTGTTAAATTTCTATACATTAATTCTTCTTAAATTTTATTGTGCGTCAAAATTATTGTAATAATCTGTTTCATCTTCTGTATTTTAAGACTAAATTATATTTGAGTCTATATTTTCATATAAAATTGTATGTCTTTTAACTGTTTTTTAGACAATCTTGAATGTATAATTTTTCCTTAATTTTATTTAGGCTCACTAAATTGTCATTCTCTTTTATTAAGATATTTTTCTTTCCAGTTGACATCAGCCTGGCTAAATTGCAAAATTTTATTATCCCTCATTATTACAAAAGGCATATTTCAGCCATCATAAACTTCTTTTAGTATTTTGTTAGCTATCTACAAGTTTTTGTTGGACTATTAGTTATTTATATCAGTGATATTTTAAAATGCATGTTACATGAAATTTTTTTGTCTGTTAAAATCTTGGTCAGTTTCTCTTAGATAAATACACATCGGTTTTTTTTTTTTAATATTGAGAGTTACATTTATTCAGTTTTGGAAAATATTTCATTGTCTCCTGGTTTGCATTGTAGATAATTATGAACCTGCTGTCAGTCTAATTATCATTTCTTTTCTCTCTGGATAGTTGTTTAAAATCCATTCTTTAATTCTAATTTTCCACAGTTTTACTTCTTGGTGTTTAGTTTTGGATTTTAAAAAATCATGTTTCAAGTTTTTGTATTACCTGAATTTTAGGATTTATATATTTACTTAATTTAAAATATATATATATATATATATATAAACTCCTAATTTATTCCTCCCAACCCTGCAATACCTTTCCCCTTTGGTAATCATAGTTTGTTTTCTATATCTGAATCTGTTTCTTGTTTGTAAATAGTTCATGTGTTTTATTTTTTTTTTAGATTTCACATGTAAGTGATAACATATGATATTTGTCTTTCTCTGTCTGACTTACTTCACTTTATATGATAATCCCTAGGTCCACCCATGTTGCTGCCAGTGACATTATTTCATTCGCTTTATAGTTGAATAATACTCCATTGTATTTATATACCACATCTTCTTTATCCACTCATCTGTTGATGGACATTTAGGTTACTTCCATGTTTTGACTCTTGTAAATAGTGCTGCTATGAACACTGAGGTGCATGCATCTTTTTGAGTTATAATTTCATCTGGATGTATGCCCAGAAGTGGAATTACTGGATCATATGGTAACTGTATTTTTAGTTTTTTAAGGAACTTACATACTGTTCTCCATAGCATCTGAAAGAACAGGGGCACATGGGCGTATTGCCAATCTGGATCACTTAAGTTCACTTTTTGGAGTTTATTTTTTTTCCATGTGATTTTTCTGGACCACAAAGGTAATATGTATTCAAATTTTAAACTCATTATGGAAGGCCTCTAGTTCCACATTCTCAGAGAGTTTTTTCATCACTCAAATTTTAGTCTACAGTCTAAGATGATTAGTTTTTTTGTCTTTGTTTGATAGCAGGGTAGTTTTATCTCCCACTGGCATAGGTCAGGTTCCCTAGAAGCAGGATGTGAAATGGAGATCCTTGTTAAAATGATTTATTGGGGAAAGTTCTCTCAGGAAAAGAAGAGTGAAGGGAGCAAGGTCGGGCAGGTGAACTCATCTTGCAATTTGCATGTTTAGTGACTCTTTTCCATGGGATAGTCTCTCATGGAAAATGCTCATGCTTTGTACCCATTCTCAGTTCCATCCGCATGCTTCTTCCACAATCTTTCAAAAGTGTTCTTTTCAGGCTCCTGATCAATTAGGCATTTGCCACTGTTCAAGGATCTGAGTGTACCTTTGGCCACTTCTTTTTCTGGACATAATGGATAACCGCATTCACTGTCTAAAACATAGCCCTTCAGTAGGGTGTTCTCTCACTGTGGTTCTTTAGGTCACTCCTGATGGGGTAGTCCAATAGTAGTTCATTTCTGGTTTGCATCCACATACCAAGTGGTCCATCTTTGGACTAAGTTTGATCCCTTTCCTCCTCTGTCAATTTGTCATAGAGAACCCCGCTTAGGCCCATTCATGTGAGCGGAGGGAAGGGCATCAGTGAAAGAGTGATAAGGGATAAGGAAGGTCCTAGTCTTCTAGTTTTGAAACTTACTTGTAGTCTCTGGACCTGCTTAATCACAATTCCAAATATGCTTCCCTAACATGACAGATTGTTGCACAGCTTCTTGCCTTCCCTCATCTTATAACTTGGTGGGTATCTTAGTCCATTCAGGCTGCTATAACAGAATATTCTAGTATGTTATAAACAACAGAAATTTCCTTCTCACAGTTCTAGAGGCTAGAAGTCCAAGATCAAGGTGCTAGCAGATTTGGTGTCAGGGACCATGTCCTTTTTCACATTCATCGTCTCACTGTGTCCTCACATGATGTAAGGGGCAAGAGAATTCTCTGGGGTCATTTTAATAATGGTACTAATCCTATTCATGAGGGCTCTACCCTCATAACCAGATCATCTCCCAAAGATCTGCCTCAGAGTACTGTCACATTGTGAATTAGGCTTCTAACATATGAAATTTAAGGGGACACACACATTCAGTCTATAGCAATGAGTTTGATAATACCTATTCATAATGAGCACTTCTGGCTACTTGGTCACTTGATGTCCTGTGGTCAGTCACTCAGCTTCTGTCAGAGCTCATTCACATGAAAGTGACATTTATCAATTGGTATATAGTTCTTTCCTATGGATGGCATGGTTTTGCTTGAGGATCCAAGTGGTTGCATGGCATATATCCTATTAGGATTTGCTGGAGCCTCCACATGATACTTCCTCTGCTGCAGGTGCTCACACTACCATGGAATAATTTTAATCATATGTGCTAAGTTACAAGGCCCCCTTTGAAGCCCAATCAGAGCAAGGCCCTCCTGTCTCATCTGAAAAATGGGCCAGGGCAATATTGCTAAGTGTGATATGTGCTGCCTCCAAATCTCCGAGTACTACTAACACTAAATATTCTGCTTCTTTCTTAGTGCAATGAGGTGCAAGATGCAAAACTTGTCCTTTGACTTCACTGTTGTACCAGGTCTGTGAATCATTTTAGGACTTACTTCTCAATGTTTAGAGTGCATGTTTCTTATTAAGGTGGTCAGAAACCCTGACATTTCTTATTCATCAGGATTAATTACATAATATATCAGTATAATGGATTAATATATTATCCACTGAATGGATAATTAATTCATATGCCCAGGTAGTTCATATGCCCAGTGATAGAGAGTAAGATAATTAATAGCCTTCAAGTAAAACCAGGAGCATATATTTTTATCTGTCTTAGCTGAACACAAACCAGCTTTGATTTTTCCTCTTAATGATTATCAAAAAGAAAATTCTCACCAGCTCAATATTCACATACCATGCAAACAGAATTGTGTTAATTTGCTCTAGAAGAGACACTACATCTAGAACAGCAGTTACAGTTGGGGCTATCATTTGATTAAATTTGCAGTAGGCTATTGTTACCCCCCATGATATATCCAATTTTTGCACTGACCAGACTGGTGAATTAAATGGGGCTACCATGGCTGTATCATTTAAGTCTGAGAGTAGCATTAATCCCTGCTGTTTCCCTAGGATACGTTATTGACTTACTATCTTAGCAGAGGGAAGATATTTCAAGGGCTTTTACTTGGCTCTTACTTTGCAAATAAAGGTTTTGCCTTGAGAGAAATTTGCCTACATCTATGTATGACCATTCCAAATATACATTTGGGAATTAGGGAAATGATCAATGGATTATGTCCATGAACCCAGTGAGCTCACGGAGAGACAAGGCACATGAGGAAACAATCATGTTACAAAATCAAAAGCAACAAAGGAAACTGTAAAGATTCCCACAGAGGATCTAGGTGATGTAGTGTCAGTTACAGACCTTAAAATCTCTAGCTTAGTATGATCAAAGGAGTAGAAAACAAACTCAGAATTTTAGTAGAGAATTAAAAATATAGTATGAAATGAGTATATACCCTAAAATTTAAAAAGTAAAATAACTAAAGTAAATAATGCATTTGATATGGTTAGTGGTAGATTCAAAACCTACTACAAGAAAGAACTGAAAAAAATAGCAAAATGAAGCACAGAGAGACAAAAAATGGAAAATAGAGCAGAGAAGGTGAGTAAAATTTACAGAGGAGATTTAGTATTTATGTAATTAGAGCTCTAGAAAGAGGAGTAAGAGAATAGGACAGAATCAATATTTAAGATAAGGGCTGAAAAATTTCCTAAAACAAAAGATTTTAAGCTACAAATTTAAGAAGACTTATAGGATCAGAAGCAATATAAATAAAAAGAAATCCATATCTTCGCACTTCATAGTAAAACCAGGAAGTAAGAGAAAGAGTAGATATTAAGTGAAGCCAGGGGAAAAAAGAGATTATCTTTAAAGAAATAACAACTATCCCAATATAGCTGACTTCTCAGTGGAAACAATGGAAGCAGAAGACAATGGAATAGTATCTTTAAAGTCCTGAAAGAAAATAACCTATCCAGAGAAAAACATCCTAAAAGGAAGCTCAGAGAGCATCATAAAGAAGCTTGTAAATGATAACAAATTTAAAAACTTGACAAAAGATAATACCAAAAGAAAACAATTGCTGGGCTCTGAGGGACAATTAAACAGGGAGGAATTTGCAGGGCTGCGGTAAATCCTTGAAAGAATTCAAGCACTAGAGGCGAGCTTCACACTTACCATAAATTTTCCACTGAAAGCCTTTTCTGGTTTTGGGGGGGCACTAGGGAAAATGTTTAAACTTACTGCATTTTTAGTAGACTGGGGATACCAAGATTAGAGTTTGGCGACAACAGTATGACTGGAAATTGAGGGGCACAATCCAGGAAAGAAAGGAACCAAAGAAAATGCTTTTTCAAGTATAGGCATTCTGATGTGCTCTTATTCGTTATCCCAACTCCTGGGCTTTATGTCGAAATATATTTTCTTGAGTATGGAGCGAAATGGGCCTTCCTTTGTTTCCTTTTCCTTTCCTTTCTGTAGGTCAGAATTCCTGCATGGGTCTCACTAGGCTAAAATCAAAGTGTTAGCAAGGCTGTGTTCCTTCTGGAGACTTCACTGGTCACTCTGTTTCCTTGCCTTTTCCAGCTTCTAGAGAATACCAGCATTCCTTGGCTCATGGCCCTCCCCTCTACCTTAAAGCCATGTGGTAGCATCTTCATGACTCTCAGACTTCTGCTTCTGCCCTCACATTGTCTTCTCTCTCTGACCCTCCTGCCTCCTTCTTATAAAGAACCTTGTGAACCTGAGGCCCACTGGGATAATATAGAAAAATCTCCCCACCTCAAAAATTCTGAACTTAATCACACCTACAGATTCCTTTTCTCCACGCAAGGTAACATATTCACAGGTTATGGGGATTAAGATGTAGGTATCTTTGAGGAGCCATTATTCAGAATACCATATACTCCCTTTACTCTCTTTTTTCCTGCCAATGTCTCCCATTGGCCCAACCTGGCTGGAAGCCAGAGGGTAAAGAAACCCAGTGATGTAGTCTGTATAGATTAGCCTCCCAGTGTACGGTGCTTGATGGATTTGGAAGTGTAATAAAATATATGCAGAGATGCACATATGTAGTCATTAATATTATTACTATTGTCATTTCATTCTACCCTACATATTTTACAACCTGAATAGGTCCTTTCATTTATAACTGATTATTTTAAAAACATGCACTGTGCCTCCACTATATATTTTTTAAAATTCAAAATAACCTTAAACATGAAGTAATTGTATGGAAATGCCAATATTTGCTTTGATTTATTTCAGTTTTATTCCTCTCAAGTAAAAATCTCCTAGAGCCAGAAAAGCAGGGTGGGAAGGTCAGCTCATTACAGTTTTCTCTGACTTCAGATGTTTTAAAATATACAGTCATTTAAATAACTTGAACAAACTATGATAACTGTGTATTTGATGCAGTGGACAGAGATTTTTGTCCCTCCCATTTAAGATAATTGTACTCATGTCATTGAATTCTAGAGAAATACTGGAAATTTAAAGAAGTATGTTCATATTTATGTGGAAAATTCTTAGACCAGGTATAGATGAGTATATTCAAATATTTAAGGCATATAAACCCAAGAAGTATATTAAAAGTCATAATTTAAAATGAGTAGGAAGGATATGTTAAGGGATAGTTCAAAAAGAATAAAAGGGAATGGAAAGATTTCTTGATTTGATATTGAAAAGCAAAAGACTCATGTTGGACTAAAGCAGTGATTAATTAAACAGCCAAAATAATTCTTGTAAACAGTTATTTACCCACCAACTGGGTGTTGGATAATTTAACTTCCTTTTGCAATCTGGCTTCTCTGTTATGAAAGACTCTTGGTTTACATGGTAATAGATGTTATCTTATGAAATGTGGTTCAAGCTCTTGAAGATGTTTGTGAAAAGTGTTATTGTGGTTATGAATCTTCCTAGTACTGTCAATATCTCTTTATTTTTAGGAGTTAGAGGAAAATGACTCAGTTAAGCCAACCTAACTGATGTAGTATGTTGGTTAGGTTTTATCATTATGGGCCACTGTTCTTGAATATTGTCTTTCTTTGGTGACACTCCTTTTTTGGGTCACATTTCCCTAGCACATGATGGTCTTTCACACAAATTATTTCTTCTCCCAAGAAGCTGACAGACGTTTCCCTTAGGAATCAAAACATTTAAACATGCCAGATTCTATAAGTAGGTTTACAGGTACAATCAGGAACCCGTCTCCTCTGTCAGCATTTCCATAAGTCACACATAAGCCTCATAATAAATTATAAACTGGGAATCATTAAGATACACTTTGCTTCCAGAGATCTGATTAGTTTTTTAATTCTTCCTTACTCTTCATTTTTCTTCTGACATCTAGGTGCTTGGTGGGTAAAGCTTTCTT
The DNA here is from genome assembly GCF_048773025.1 of Camelus bactrianus. Lineage (NCBI taxonomy): Eukaryota > Metazoa > Chordata > Mammalia > Artiodactyla > Camelidae > Camelus > Camelus bactrianus. The sequence goes on from NC_133541.1 coordinate 68,194,900, forward strand.
TTGCACTTAGGGATTGGCAAAATTATTTACCTCTCAGGAAAATTGCAATGTTCTTTTCTATTTTTCCTAAGTATTTTCTATATTTTTTCTAAAGTTGTACCATTTATCTCATTCTGTTACAGTTCAGGGTGATACTGGGGGAACAACATCATTATCGATTGTCTATTAATTGAAAACTTTATATAAAACTACATTTGTACAAGATCGACAAATATCTGGTATTATTTTACATCAAACAGTTATTCAAGATTATTATAACTATTAAAAGATGAGGGCAGAAATTATTTATTTTTCTTCATTTTCATTTAGTCATTTCATAAACCTTATCAAACAGGCACTATGTACTTGCACTGTAATATCATGTTCCCTCATTTTGAAGATGGATATGTTTAATTCATGTTTTTTTGTTATCACATTACAACTGAAATGGATATGTTATGTAGTTTTTTATGCTCAAAGATGAGGATAGGTTTAAGGTGAATTTAGCAATCAGTGGTATTTGTGCAATCGAGGAATGTAGAGGATGTAGGAAGAAAAGTCAAGACAAAGAAGGGTCAATGAAGAGATTCCTTTACTTTTTCAAGGATAATTAAGGCCAAGGGGGAGGAGGAAATAGTGATGAACTTGAGAGGACATTGCATGTTGAAAGAACAGAAGTAGGTTGTCACAGGTGACATTGAGGATCTGAGAAGAAAGGGAGGCTGGCTCCCAAGGAGACCATCGACCACATCAGGGTCTTGTATGTTAAGCCAGATATCCCTTTTTAAGCCTATGGGATGATGTGTGACTAGTGACATGGTGTTTACCTCTCTGTGCCTCGGTTGTCCTTATATGAAAAATATGTATAATAATGCTGGCTGCCTCATGTGGTACTTGTGAGAATAGAATGATTTTATATATACTTCCCATAAAACAGTGCCTGGCATAGTAAGTCCTGGATAGATGCCAAGTTAACTATTAAAGAATTTAAAGCAGGAAAATGTCACCATGTATAAAATCTCATCCAGAACGGATGTCTTTCTTTATGACATGTTTGGTATTTCCTTTATCATTATGAAATTTTTCTGGTTTTCTTGGAATAATAGAGTAAACTAAGTGAAGAACTGCCTAATCACCAGGAAATTCATTAAAAATGGTTTCATTGAGATTTAATTTTCAGACCACTTAATTAATATCACTCAATCTTGTCCTTTTAAGGATAATTTATTATGTTTTTCCACAGTCTATATTTGGACAGCTACCATAAACACAGCTTGATCAGCTCAATATTCTGCATAAATCTAACAGAAACCAGAGACTCTCTGGCTATATCTGTTTCCTAAAGAGAACAGTTTATGCCAGGTTTCTGTAGCAGAGGTCAGTACTTAACAGATACTGTGGTATACTTAATAACCCTATGAAGTCCTGGATGTTAAACCACAACTTGGAGTCAGAGCTCTATTTTTCACGTATGTTCTTTTGCACATAGATTTAGGTGCAGAAATAGATTTCCTAAGCATTTCCACTTCTTTTTTCCCCAAATGTATCTAATCTAAAAAGCTATGTTTTTGAGTTATTTCCACCAGTGCTGCCTTTGTTTCTTTCATTTGCACAACCTTTCAAGGTAAAATTAGAAGGTCAATAATTGCAAATAAATTGTTTTGTTGGGTAACAAAGCACAGTTGTTGGGGCTATTCAAAATTATGTGGGGAAAAAAGATAATGGCAGCTTGGCTTACGGCGTTGCAAAGTCTTTCCTTCCCTTCCCTTTCCTATTTCTCTCTATATATCAAATCATCCCTGTAGACAGAACTCTGTATTTATTTCCATTAAGATTTCATTGTTTTCCAAATCATTATCCACCCAAAATTATAAATGAATAATTGGAAAACAATAAAATATGTCAATACTAAAACATTATACTTAAAGAAGCATTTGAAACTTTCATATAGCATGTTTACCATAAATTGGGTCTTGTTTATTGAGATGAATGTATGTTTCTATGTTAATTAGGGCCATAAGATAATTTTTACAGTTTTAAAGATGCTCTATTCTACTCCATCTGTTGCCTCTTATATTTAAGCACAAAAGGAAAGAGCAATCTCAGGTTCATAAGACTGGAATTTGAGTTGAGGCTGTATAGAATATGGGTAGTGCAGTGTAACTGCCAGAGATGCTCTGTTGATTTCATATATATTGATTGAACAGATTGCACTGGAATCACATCTATGTGCAATCAGATTACAGCTTTGAAATTAAAAATGGAAATGATTCAGTCCAATTGGAGTTTTAATAATGTTCTTAAACTGTAGAACTGGAAAGGACCTGGGAGATCATCTGGCCGTAATCCCATATGAACAGGTGACAACACTAATGTTACTGAGTCCAAGCTGCTTCCTACTGCTCGCTGCATGACCAGCCAATAAACTGAGAGACGAAATGTTGGTGCAAAGAATAGTGACTTTATTTGGAAAGCCAGCAGACCAAGGAGATGCTGAACTAGTGTCCACCCAAACCATCTTACTGGAGTTTGAATATAGGCTTCTTTTATACTAAAAGGGGAGGGGATGTGGCTGCTTGTTGCAAACTTCTTGGTGTCAGAATCCTTTGTTCTTGCATAGATCTTTGATCTATGTAGGTCTGGTCACAATGTTCCTATAAACCTCCAACAAGACAAATATTACTCTTTTCTGCAACTTTTTGTATCTATGTGAATGAAAAATTTTATACCTTTAAAGGTCAAGCCTGAGAGGCAGAGCCTTGAGAATGCGCTATAGTGTACATTTCAGGCTACAGGCAACATTCTTTCACAAAGATGCAGAGTCTGCATGAATAAGCACAGGCAACAGAACACAATGTTTAGAGCTAAAGGAATAGATCCACTAGGGAGTCAAGTTTGTTCTTTATTACACTAAGAGCCAGGAAAGTGAGGTTATTACCATGGTTGTTGGAGTTTGGGGTCCATACCTTAGACGAAAGGAAGAAGCGTATCCAGACTAGTGCTAAGTCCATCTGGTCTTTCCTCAGTTCTTCTCGATGGTCATTCCTTTCAACTTTAGAATATTTGTAAAAGTAGTATGTGCATTTCTGTAAAGACAATGAGTTCTTTCTTTCTCACTCAGCGTTCCCCAGCAGCCTATTGTGAGGAACTTCAGCTTTGAGGAAATGGTGACAAAATTCAAGCACCTTCCATTTACCCAGCTAGTCATCTTCCAATCTCTTTATAGCCTTCATTTTATAGTGCATACTTAGAGAAGACTTTCATTTGAATAGGACTTGAAACCACACAAATAATGTTGGGCACTGCCCCCTCTTTTTGACTTATAATGGTTTCTTTTTTTTTTCATTTTTCTAGTTAACTTCTTTTATAGTCAAAGAAATAAAAGGCTTATATTGTCACCCTTCCAACATCAGTGTCATATTCTGACTAACCAATGTATTCCTGAGAACCAGAAAGACAATTCTGGAATGTAAGGTGGAACTTGATTTAGGAGTGCAACTTTTATGTCAGGCTCTTGGGAAGCTTTCAGGCCAAAGCAGGCTGACGGAGAATTCCCACATCTTGTAGGAGGGGCCTGCCTCAGTGTTCCTGCCACTCAGTCATTGGCTGGGAGCACGTGTATAGTAATGGTGCGGCCTTTGTATGTATATAGTGCTGTCTCACGGGGCAGCAGTTGAGGATGTCAGTCAATGACTTTCCCTGTGGCAGAAGATCCAGGTGTTGTATTTTCATGAGACATCTGGGCTCCTGAATTTTCACAGGCAAGAAGCAAGCAGACCAAACCACTCAACTGCAGACATGGGCAATATCTTATAGAACATAAAACAGATAATGGAGCCATGCTCTGAGGAGAACCGTACCTGGGAGCAGAGATGGACTGTAATCACTGTACACTCTTAGTCTCTAGAACAGTAGAAGTTGGTGACATATGCTCAGTGGATTTTAAAATTATTATGGATGAGTGATTACTGTATGTCTCCTATTCCCCTCTCTTTGAATGAGAAGATCTACTTTAATTATTCTGTCTTTGTTTCCCCATTATATGCTATGTGACAGTGGGAGAAAACAGCTTTTTGGTTTTTATTCATATATCTCTGCAGCTAAGGTGCTGCACCCAAAGAACTGTGCTTGAAGAAACCTACTCTCACCTGGACCCAATTTAGATAAAGAAATCCTGGTCCTCAAGCCTGGGCATGATGCTGTCATAGAGTGAAATTTTGAAATTTTGGGGAGATAAGTGAATGTATTTTATCTAATGGAAGAAATTGTGGACAGAGGGCAGAATATGTATTTCCAAAATTGGTCTCAAAAATGCTTCTCAACCCACATGCTAGTTTGCAGTGTGCCTTTTCCTTGACTTTATTAATTATGAGGTCTGTTTCTCTTCTGTGGGAATCTGAACTATCCCTGGTCCCTACTTGACCGGTAGAATATAACAGAAGTGACTTTTTGAAGCTTTCCAATCTTGGCCTTTAAAAGTCTGTATTTTCTGTTTTTACCACTTGGAAGCCAGTGGTCTTGTAAGAAGACCCACTATCCTAATACCACCATGATGTGAAGAAGCCAAACCAGCCATGTGGAGAGAGAACAGTCATGCAAAGGAACCCTTAGACACCAGCAATATGAGTGAAACATTCTTGGATCTTCAAGCCCAGCCCCGTTACCAGTTGACTGCAGCTGACTTAATGACCCTTGTGCAGCAGCAGAACTGCGCTGTCCCAAATCCTGACCCATATATTCATGAGAAGATAAAATGATTATTTAAAACATCTTTGGAGAAGTTGGTCATGTAGCAATAAAGTAACTTCCAGCCTTATACCTCCCTAGCTTCCCCTGGATCAGTTGTTCAGTTTCCTTAGTGTGTGCCTTCCTGCAGTCGACAGATAAACATTGTCACTATGCTTATTGGGGGTACTGATTCATGCACCTATGTGATTGTGGTTTTTAATCAATTATCTCAATTTGGGCCCCTCCTGCTATTCTGACTTGTTATATTTATCAACTCCAAGACATTTCTTTATGGAAAACAAACAGAACAAAATACAACATGAAACAAAACTTCCTTCCTTTGCTGTATTTTTCTCCTATAGGTACTTTTCCTTCAATCTTTCTGAAATAATGTCTTAATTTTAGTTCAAAGTTTAATTTCCCTCCACCCATTCTCAGAACTTTAATAAAGTTTGTTTGTAATTTAATAAATTTACAATTATTCAATATTAGGTAGGAGGAATAAACTTGAGTATCTAATCTATGTTCTGTAACAAAAAAGCCATTTATCTACATTCTAATCATCATTTACTCATTTATTTCCTTTATTCAACAAAAGAGTTGTCTTACATAAAGCATCATAGTATGTCTTAAGCATATTCTATAGGAGCTTACAGTACAGTGAGGGAGGAAAGCCTTAACAGGTAACTAACTCAAGTCAAGGTGAAATGAGAACTAGAAGGAAGTTGCATGCAATGTGTAGTTTGGTCACAGAGAATGTAGCTCTTAAATCTGATGTGGGAGCGTGTGGATGACTTCACAGGGAAGGTAACGTGGGAACCTAGCACTGAGCACTCAGCATAGTGTGCTCAAGTAGGCATTGTGAAGTAGATTTAACTGCAATGTTTAATGAAGAATCTTGAGTCTTGTATAAGTATGCCTTCAATAGGTAGAGAAGATAAGATGGATTTTCATATCCAGGGAAAAGTAGGAATAATAGTTTGAAAGAGTCAACAGTGGTAGCGGGAAGTTTTCTAACATATCTGGAGTGCTGGATTTGTGGAGTGACAAAGTGACCCATTTGGTTCTAAGAAGACATAGAAATTGATGGTAGAATATAAATTTATAAGGACACACACACACACACACATATATATATACACACACACATACATACATACATACGTACGTACATATACATATACATACTTCTTTTTAGTTGATACTGGAGAGATCATTAATAATCTTAAATGGGGCAGTATCACTGAGTCCAAGCTCATACTGTTTGCTGCACAACAGGCTTTAAATTGAGAGACTAGTTGTTGGGACAAGGAATAGTGACTTTATTCAGAAAGCTAGAGATCATCATTCTAAGTGAAGGAAGGCAGAAAGAGAAAGAAAAATACCATATGATATCACTCATATGTGGAATCTAAAAAAAAAAAAAGACACTATGAACTCATTTACAAAACAGAAACAGACTCACAGACAGTAAACAATCTTATGGTTACCAGGGGAAAAGGGGTAGGGGAGGATAAATTTGGGAGTTTGAGATTTACAAATGTTAGCTACTATATATAAAAATAGATTTTAAAAAGTTCCTTTTTTATAGCACAGGAAACTATGCTAAATATCTTACAATAACTTTTAATGGAAAAAAATATGAAAATGAATATATGTATATATATGCATGACTGGGACATTGTGCTGTGCACCAGAGATTGACACATTTAAATTAACTATACTTCAATTAAATAATAAATAAAAATAAGAAAGCTAGCAAACCTGGTGCTGATGGCAAGATGATGAACTAGTGTCCTGAGAAACATCTTGCCTAGGTCTGGAGGTTAGGTTCTTTAAAAGCAAAAGGGAGAAGAGGTAAAGTATTAAAAAGGAGGTAAGTTGTTGCAAATATTTCCTGGTTCCAACCAGACTCCGGAGGGATGTCTTAATTTCTTCCTTCTTGCAGCCATCATTGATGGGCCTGCCTGGTCAGGATGTTTCCTGTGAGCTTAAACAAAGATATTTTAGTTTAATGCTCAGGCATGAGAGGCAGACTTCCCAGAGATGGGCCATTATGTGCACTAAGCTATAGGCAACATCCCTTTAGTGATTAACTTGTAGCAAAAGCAACAGAATACAAAGATTAAAGTAAAAGAAACAGACCTATTATGGAATTAAATTTGTTCTTCCCTATTACAGTAGTGGTAATAATGAGAAGAAAATAATGATGGGATTATATTGACTTGGCAGTTGTTAGAATTTGAAAGATAAAGAATAGATGAAAAACAAGAAGAATTTACAGTTTAGGGAGTAATATTTAGTTATTTTAGCAATGAAAACAGGTGATAACAAACTGTTAAGTATTACAGAAAAATCCGGATCAGAGCTTTCCAATTGAAGCTGTTTACATATAATATGATCAACATGGAAATTGTGGCAAAGGAGCTTGCTGTGGGTCAGATGCTTACTCCTCTCCTCCACAACTGTGATCACATGACCTAGATTGTGAAATTGAGCTGCCACTTTGTCTAATTCATTAAACAGTATCCTAAAAATAGACAGTGAAGTAGTAACATGAAATCCTTGCAAATGGCTGTTAATGGAGGTCTAAAAATCCATTATCTGGTAACTTACCCATATATTATTTTTTTTCTGATAAAAATGGATTTTTCAGACCATAGGTAGCTTTTAATTGCATTAAAACTCACTGAAAGAACTCATTTCTAGTGAAAATGCAATGAAATTCTTTTAGCCTTAATCCCAAGAAAATAATAAAAATGTGGTTAAGTAGTATTTCAGACCAAACTAATGTATTAAATTCTATGGACAATTTAGAAAATTTTATACCGCACTTGTTCCTGAATTATCTGAAAAGGAATTCCACTGGATTTACAATCTTAATAATAATTCTAACCTGTTTGGTGTTTATTTGGTGCCACATGTTATATTATTATATCACTTAAATTTTTTCTGTACTGTTAACTTACTTTCCAAGCCTTCTCACTCCAGGCTTCTTACCTTCAGGTCTTCCTCCCTTGAGTATACAGGTTCTACCTGTTGTCTAATAAAAACTTCCTTTCAATAAGAGATAGAAATTTTATTCAATGTTACAAATGAAGAAGAGATAAATAGACCTCTGGTTGTCCTGAGCCTTGAAATCCTAGATAAAAATCAACTTTCTGAACTGCCAAAAAAAAAAAAAAATCCTCTCTCTCTTCCTCATTCCACTCTGTCTTCTAATGAAACTAAGTTCATTGAGGGCCAATGGTTGATATTTCTCTCCGAGGCTATTTGCATTTTAAAGGCTTTTTGAACAAACATTGAAATAAAAGTTTTTGAAAGATCTTGAAGCATGAAATTGCAGGAAATACGAAAGAGATGAGAGGTGCTTAACTTGAAATGTTATGAAGTAAGGCTACTAGGGAAAGGAACTTAATAAATAAGGAACAAATTTGGAGAAGAAGAGTCTTCCCAGAATTTGGAAATCACATCATACAGGCAACTATCTACTCTTCTGATTATGATCAGCTTGTATTTATGTTATCTTAGCCAAGACCACCTGAAATTTAGTTATAAAGCAGACTAGTGAAGTTATCAATTATGAGGAAAAATCAAACAGGAAAGATACCTTTACTCAGAGTCAGTGGGAGTATTAGCACTTCTCTCTTATGAGTGCCATGCTGTGGAAAGTAGAGATAACTGACAGTGTAGCCTGGAAATAAGGTCGTACCATTAGATACGGATATAGAAAAAAATGCACTGTATGGATTTAAGCTATTAACTTACATTAAGGGAAATAAAATGGCAAGTGGCAGTGTTTTGCTATTGTACTGTTAAAACAAATCTCCCAAATGTCCAGCACAAACAATTCCAATATTAAGAAATCACATTAGTAGTTAATCATTAGAGTATATAGGCACAAATGAGATTAGAAAAAATATTTCTGGAAGATACTTGAGCTCTATATCTGCATGGACATAGAAATCTTGATCAAATTAACATGACCTATTGTAATTAAAACTCAGCCAAGATAGGGCAATAAAGATAATTTATACGATTGGAGCTCTGTAAGAGCTGCATAACCTGATGAATCATTTCCTCGATCTCTGCTACATTTCCAGGGCTCTCATTATAATTCTAGTGGTCAAAGCACCTAATGAAACAGCTCTAAGGAGGAAGCATGTTTATCAAACCTTACTAATTGTATTATCCTTTCACCATATACTAGCTCTACTGATGAGACCCTAAGGAAAGACCTCTTTGCCTACTATCAAAGAAAGAGTCCAATTCATGTCTACTTAAAAGTAGGGTGATTTTTCTCCTCTAAAAAGTCGGCAGTGAGAGGAAGATTATTCTTTTCTTTCAATCCAAGAGAAACTTGAACCTCAATCTGTAAAATAATAAAAAGGTGTCTTAACCACTTCTTTCCTAATTTAGGCCCTTCTGGCCATACTCCACTGGTTGTGCTAATAGTCCTAATTTCAGAGTGAAAGAAAAGTTGTGTGAGCTGTGTGTCTGGATTTATTTTTAACTATTCAACTTGGTAAGTTATATTAAAACACAAATACAATATGCTATTTCAATTAGCATTGGAAAATTTATACCCACTATTTTCTCCTTCTCTTCTCCTCATTCTTATACATAGATTCAGAGAAGCAAATGGAACTAAACATAAGATTTTTTTTTTCAAAAATAGAATTTTAGAGTCAAGTTTATTTAGGTATAATTTATGTACAGTAAAATTCATCTTTTTCAGGTATGCAGTTCCATGAATTTTGACAGACATACACCGTTATATAGTTACCACCAAAATCAAACTATAGAATATAAACATGGGCTATTTGTTTTAAAAAGTTTTTTAGAGAAGCAGTGAGACTTCTAGAAAGAACAGGTTTTATTAACTTTTTCTTTGCTTGCTTGCCCCTGTGTTTGTCTAAAAAAAAAAAAAATGTCTATATGTGGCAAATTTTGGTCCGAAAGGTGCTTTCCTTATAACTGAGTAGCGTGTTTGTAGATGAGAAGCTAAAGTACATCACCCCAGACTTCTCTGGCTGCCACTGCTGTCTGGAAAAAACTAGGAATTGTGCATGTCCAAACTGTACTAGGTCTGTTTGCAGCACTGGGCCCCTACTGTTTGAAAGGGAATAACCAGAAAGACCTAAGAAGTGGCTACATCCTTTACTGAGACATGTAACCTCTACTCCCCACAATGAACATCTCTTGCTCTTGCCTTAATCCCAGCCTGGTGCTCTTATTTACATTTCCTGCCTGGTCCCATTGGTACTGGGACCTATGATCCCTGCACTGAAGGAATTTCAGATCCTGTCAAACAGGTGTGGGAGTAGATTTAAGCTTAGGCCACTTGTCTTGGTGTTCAAAATCATATATAAATAGCTCTGAAGATAAACTTAAATTGATTCATTTTGGTTCTTAGAATGGAGTGGATAGGCATTCAGGACTACTGAACTGTCCTCATTTGTTTCCTTTCTCTTTCATATCCTATTATCTTATTCTTTCATATCTTCTGCCCCTAATATCACAAAACTAGGGATCCAGAGGCCTTTCCCCCTGCCCCTATAGTGCTAATGCTAACTAATGGAAGCCATCTTTAGCCCAGTGACCCAAGGCTTTAGTCAGGCCAGCAAGTAGGGCACCAGAACTCAGAGTTCGTAGATGTTTCCAAACTCCTCTAATGACTATATGGAGAGGGGAAGAATAGGGGCCCAAGACACAAAATTCAGCTGATAGGAAATAAGATCAATAGTCTCTGACTGTGTGTGTGTGTGTGTGTGTGTGTGTGTGTGTGTGTGTGTGAATTATGGGGAAGATGAAAGAAAATGCAAAGACATGGGGTCAGGGAAAATTTGAAGTTTAAATAATGAATAATCAAAATGAAAAGAGAGAACTAGGCATTACTTTCTATGCAAAGGAAATGGTCATCTCTGCCTTTGAGTAAGCTGTCACCTATGTATTCTTAAATTCCATCAGAATCACAATTATGTATATCGTTAAATACAAGCACAAGTATAATTGTTGTATTATTGTTTTAAACAGAATTATCTCCCTTTATTGCCATTCTCAAAGTTTGTTGCTTGTTTAATATAGTCATATACAAACCTTCATGAGAAATTATTTACTTAAAAATATGTAAGATCCATAGCAGTAGGGTTTTTGTTTGGTTTGTTACAGTATCCCCAGTGCCTCAGTTATTTCTTGGCACATAATATGACTAGTTTTTTTAAATGAATGAATATAAATGTGTGTGTGTGTTTGTGAGAGACAAAGGGAGAGAAGTCTCTGAAAATTTAGGTGGAGAAATATACTAATCTCTGTAATAACATCTTTGTTGCATTACTGAGTAAAGTTATGGAATAAAATGTATCCCATCCAGGGGAAGCATACATGGAATCTCGTGTGTGCCAGGTCCAAGGACAGAGGCAGTGATTTCATAGGAACCTGCACTAGACCTGCCCGCTGGTTTTGGAGGGTCTCCTGGGGACATGGGGGACAGCTGTGGCTCCCTCAGGGGACAGAGAAGCTGGTGGCAGACATTCTATGAGTGTTAATTTACATGAGCTTTCCTGGAGGGTGACATCTTGATTGGATCATTAGCACTAAGACCTAGCCCCACCCAGCAGCCTGTAGGGAAGCCTCAGACCAACCAACATACAGGGTGGGAACACAGCCCCAGCCATCAGCAGACTTCCTGAGCCACAAAGGCCTCTAGGTACAACCCTACCCACCAGAGGTCTAGGACCAAGCTTCATCCAGCAGTGGGCAGGCACTGGCTCCTCCTGCCAGGAAACCTACATGAGCCTCTAGTCCAGCCTCATCCACCAGGGGCAAATACTAGAAATAAGAAAACAATAATCCCAAAGCCTGTGGAAGGAATTCACAAACACATAGAAAGATAGACGATATGAGGCTGCAAAGGAGTATCTCCTAGGCCCAGGCACAAGATAAAATCCCAGAAGAAATATGTGATGAGGAGATAGGTAATTTATCTGAGAAGCAGTTTAAAGTAATGATGGTGAAGATGTTTAGAGAACTCAAGAGGAGTATAGATGCACAGAGTGAAGTTTTTAGCAAAGAGTTGGAAAATATAAAGAATACCCAAACAGAGTGGAAGAATAAAATCACTGAAATGAACAATACACTAGAAGGAACCAAGAATAGATTAAATGAGGCAGAAGAACGGATCAGTGAGCTAGAAGACAGACCTAGTGGAAATGACTACTTCAGAATAGAAAAAAGAATAAAAAGGAATGAAGATAGTTTAAGAGAACTCTGGGACAATATGAAGCACTCTAATATTTGCATTATAGGGGTTCCAGAAAGAGAAGAGAGAAAGAAGGGACCTGAGAAAGTTTTTGGAGAGATAATAACCAAAAACTTCCCCAACTTGGGAAAGGAAACAGTCACCCAAGTCCTGGAAGTGCAGAAAGTACCACACAGAATCAACCCAAAGAGGAACACACTAAAGGCACATAGTCATCAAATTGACAACAATTAAGGATAAGGAGAAAATGTTAAAATTAGCAAGAGAAAAGCAACGAATAACGTACAAGGGAACTCCCATAAGGTTAGCAGCTGATTTTTCAGCAGAAACTCTACAAGCCAGAAGGGAGGGGCAAGATATATTTAAAGTGACACAAGGGAGAAACTTAAAACCAAAAATACTCTATCCAGCAAGGCTCTTGTTTAGACTTGATGGAGAAATCAAAAGCTTCACAGATAAACAAAAGCTGAAAGATTTCATCACCACCAAACCAGCTTTATAACAAATGGTAAAGGACTTTCTGTAGTCATTAGACCGTAAGAAAAGAGAACAAAATGAAGAAAGAGGAAAAAAAGAGAGACCTACAAAAGATTACTTTGGCTGTTTGGGGTCTTTTGTGATTCCTTATAAATTGTGGAATTGTTTGTTCTAGTTCTGTGAGGAATGTCATCATTATTTTGATGGTGGTTGCACTGGATCTGTGGATTGCTTTGGATAATGTGGCCATTTTGATAGCATTGATTCTTACAATCCAAGAGCACAGGAAATCTTTTCATTTATTTCTGTCATTTTGGCTTTCAGAGTGTAGGTAACCTCCTTGGTTAAGTTTATTTCTAGGTATTTTATTGTTTTTGATATAATGGAAATGTCTCTGCCAGTTATAAAATTCTGGTTTTTGAAGTGAAAAAAAAAAAAAGTGAAAGGCCACAGATGGCAAAATATCCTCCTTTTTATGGGTGAGTTGTATTCCATTACATATATGTATGCTGCATCTTCATTATCTATTCAACTATTGGATGTGCACTTAGGATGCTTCCATATCTTGGCAATTATAAATAATGTTCCTGTTAATAGCAGGGTGTGTTTATCTTTTTGACTTAATTCTTATTTTGTGCTTGGCTTTATTCCTTTGATAACTATGTAAGTTTGAAAAGCTAAATCTCTCAAAGTTCTTAGAAACAATGAGCAGTACATATATGTAAATTAAAAGATGTATGTGCAGTAAAAAAAAAAAAAAAAGATCTATCAAGCCATGAAAGACACAGAAGAAACTTAAAAGTCGTATTACTAAATGAAAGAAGCCAGCCTGAAAAGGCTACAAACTGTACAATTCCAACCAAATGACATTCTGGAAAATGCACAGCTACAGAAACATTAAAAAGATCATGGTTTCCAGGGGTTTGGGGAGAGGGAGGAATGAATAGATGTAGCACAAGGGATTTTTAGGGCAATGAAATTATTCTGTACGATACTATAATGGTGGCTACATGTCATTATGCATTTATCAAAACCCATAGAATGTACAACATCAAGAGTGAACCCTAATGTAAACTATGAAAAAAGAAAAAAAAAAGAACTAATTCCTGAATCAAACTAATGCTAACAGATTTGGAAGAAAAGTAGAAACCATCAATGGAATCACAGAAGGAAAGGCCAGTGAGTTCATAATAAAACAGAAACAGACAACAAAAACAATTATAAAAATGGTAGAATGTATTGAACTGGAATCCATATCATGGAAGCATTTCAAAGAGAGAGACTGGCTGTCAAATGAAGCTGATAAAGAAAAGTGTGGCTTGAGAAATCTTTTTTTCCTGTGATAGAATTGTTCTAAAATGGGATTATGAGGGAGACACAACTCTGCACATTTACACACACAAAACCCAAATAATTTTGTATTTAAATAAGTGAATTTATGGCATGTAAATTGTACCTCAATAATCTCTTTCGAAATAAGGAGTATTTAGCACATATCTACCCAGTAGAGCCGCTCCCAGATATTCATCTCACAGGGTAAATGAGAACAGATATTTAGAGAAAAGATGCATGCATATATATAAAAAAATTTATTCATAATAACCCACACTTGAACTAACCCAAATGTCCATTATTAAGAGAATGGATTAATATTTTGTGATATAATCTTACAAGGTCAAATTATTCAGCCGTACAAACAGAATGACTGGCATATTCAAATAAAAACATGTAGCTCTAAAAACATTACTTAGAGCAAAAGAGACAGACATCAAAGTATGCATTGTGATTTTTTTCTTTTTTATCAAGTTCAACCACCATCAGAGTGATGGGTGCATGTCGTGAGAGTGTGTGTTTTCAACTGAAATGTGACAGAGGGTATATATTCTGTGTTAATGGTTGTGATTCAAACATGTGGTTCATACACTGACTTTTCTGATACTGTTGAGGGTTAGGAATTTGAAAGATTTGTGAAATCATAAACTTTACATTGACACATTTTACTGTATTTTTATTGTATACAGATATAAACACAAAAAGAAAGAGATAAGAAGAAGTTACCATTAGACAATAATGGAGAAAATGACATTTTAGTTACAACCCTCTCCTCTGACAACCCACCTCCTCCCCACCAACAGTACCAGATAACTGACCAATCCAGGATGTCAGTTGCTGGTTGGGTTCCAGGTGGAATGTTGGGGTGTCCCCCTGGGGCTTGTTGTGGCTGGTGGCTCCACATTAAGTGGGCAGAGCCCTGTGGTGAATCAGTGCCATGGGAGGGCTGCTGTCTGTGGAGCATGGCTTTGGGCTGATCTTAGGAAGCTGAGTGTGGTCCTGGTTTTGCTGCTGCCCAATGGCCTGTGTTCTCAGTTCATGTTCCAGAGCCTCCACTGGGAGACGGTGTTGCGTCTGCCTGTCCTCACCTTATTGCTGGGTGTCTTATTTACTTTCAGATTTATTCAGTCTGTTAGATGTCAGCTTAATAGAAGACATGAAAAGCAACTGGCAAGAACACTGGCTGCACAGATTGAGGAGAAATGCCACCTCATTGACAAGCTTTGTGTGGCTAAAAAGGAGTGTGCTAAGATGGAGACAACTTTAAAGAATGCCTGGCTAGAGAAGGAGCCAGCAAATATATCCAGCCTCACTGACACAGAAAGTTGATGACGGTCAACCTGAGTTTCAGGACGGAAATCAATTTTCTCATCCAAGAACTGAAGAGAGAAAGATCCCTGTAGTCTATAAAAGAAGAGATGACAGAGATGCTAAAAGTGCTCAACTTCCTGGAGGAGGTCATGAGAATCAGCACATCACAGGGGCTTTTACAAACCAGCCAGGGGACCAAGCACCAAGCCTTGATGGTCCCTTTCCCAGGAGTGGGCCCTCATATTAAAGCTGTGCTATTCCCCCCACCTCCACTCAGGCCTCCTAAACTGCCAGTCTGTATTAACTCACTCACTCAGATCTCCACCTGAGCTGCAGTGGATGGAGGGAAAGCCTCTCCTCTGGACCAGAGTTCCTCCAACGTTACAAGTGAGCACAGCAGTGAACTCCTTCATGGTCAACATCTCTCATCTGAAATAAATTGAAATTCCCAGAACACACCACGAAGCATGGGACTTTTTTTATATTCAGCAGGTGTTTGGATTATCTCTTATTATTTGTGAAAGAAATGTTGTAATTGAGACTCATCTTCTACGTAGTTTGAATCTGTATTAAGCCTCATTTCTCAAGACAATTTGGGTAACTATTATATATCAGCAATGTAAGTGAAGTGTACATATAGTTATTCTGTGTACAAATATTGTATTATAATTTGAAAATGTTTGCGATATGTCAGTATAAACTTTTAGATGGCCATAACATTTATTTCTAGAGTTTAATTCTGAAATCATAAGTTTAAGTCCAAGAGCCTTTTTTTTTACCTGAGAATGTATAGTTTAAAAAAAAGATGAACTTTTTTAAGATGAAGTTTAATTGTACTCTTAGAAGAAACTTTTCATTAAATTTTTATATTCTGCTATAACAATATCCATAACAAAAAATAAATTTAATAAATTAAAAAAAGTATCCCATCGAGTTCCTTTTTTTTATGGCTGAGTAGTACTGCATTGTGTGTGTGTGTGTGTGTGTGTGTGTGTGTGTGTGTGTGTGTGTGTGTGTGTGTATCCCCCATCTTCTTTATCCAGTCCTCTTTCAGTGGACATTTTGGATGCTTCCATGTCTTGGCTATTGTATATAGTGCTGCTATGAACACTAGGGTGCATATATCTTTTCAAATTAGTGTTTTCTCCAGATACATGCCCAGGAGTGGGAATGCTGGATCATATAGTGACCCTATTTTTAGTTTTTAAAGGAGTCTCCATATTGTTTTCCATTGTGACCAAATTACATTCTTACCAACAGCATAGAAGGGTTCCCTTTCCTCCACACCCTCTAAAGCATTTATCATTTGTGGACCTTTTAATGATGACTGTTTTGCTTCATGGGAAGTGATACCTTATTGTAGTTTTGATTTGCATTTCTCTAATAATTAGTGATATTGAGCATCTTTTCATGTGCCTCTTGGCCATCTGTATGTCTTCATTGAAGAAATGTCTGTTTAGGTCTTCTGTCCTTTTGGATTGGGTTGTTTGCTTTTTGTTACTGAGTTGTATGAGCTATTTGTATACTTTGGAAATTAAGCTCTTGTTGGTTGCATTGTTTGCAAATATTTTCTCCCAGTCCATAGGTTGTCTTTTTGTTTTGTTCATGGTTTCCTTTGCTGTGCAAAAGCGTGTATTTAACTAGAATGAAATTAAGTTTAATTAGAGTGAAATTACGCCATTTGCAGCAACGTGAATAGACCTAGAGATTATCATACTAAGTGAAGTAAGTCAGACAGAAAAAGACAAATATCATGATATCACTTATATATGGAATCTAAAATAATATAGCATAAGGGAACTTACAAAATTGGAACAGACTCACAGACATAGAAAACAACTTATGGTTACCAGGGGGGAGGGATAAATTAGGAGTCTGGGATTTACAGATACACACTACTATATATAAAATAGATAAACAGGGTCCTACTGTATAGCACAGGGTACTGTTTTCAATACCTTGTAATAACCTGTAATAAAGAATATGAAAAAGAATATATATGTATGATTGAATCAAAATACTGTATATCAGAAAGTAAAACATTTTAAATCAACTGTACATCAATTAAAAAGTACTCCATTTCCTATGTACACATTTCTTTGTCTAAGGATTCAAATTTTTCAAGATTTGCATAATATTAAATATAGGATGCATATTGTTTTATTCACCAATAAAATTTTTAGGTCATGAAATAAA
This sequence comes from Camelus bactrianus, assembly GCF_048773025.1. NCBI lineage: Eukaryota > Metazoa > Chordata > Mammalia > Artiodactyla > Camelidae > Camelus > Camelus bactrianus. The sequence goes on from NC_133541.1 coordinate 68,212,184, forward strand.
AGTACCAAATTCTTACAGACAGTACTTTTTACCCAGTCTGCGTGGTGATAAACACAAATTCTGAGTTAGATCTTAGAAAGTAATGCTCTTCTTCCCTCCCCCAAACAAAATAAAACAGTTGGTGGCCTAATCTTGCAGTCATTTTCATATTTTTGTCAGGGAGGGTTTGAATATGAGATAGTAATTATTTAGTGAATACTTGAGTTCTTTCAGATAAAGACGTTAATTGGAACAAAATGCCATGATATCTAACACTCTTGAAAATTAATGTGCTGAATTCAGATCCTTATCACTTTGTTGACATATATGTCAGAAATCTAGCCCTGAGGACTCTAACATTATAATTTGTGGATTTTTCATATATATTATCCTTGTGTTAAGACTTTGAAATATTTGGAGAAAAAATAACATTGATTTTGACCATTCTGTCAGTGCGCTTCTAGCTAAGCATATGGAGAAGTATGAAATAGAGATAATAGAAATAAAAAATTCAGAGGATTGGGTACAAGTCCCCTGAAGGTAGAAAAAGGTACTTTTTCTTTTCTTTCTTACATCACCTACACCTCTTTACTAGTATAACAGTGCCCCTGCTCCATGTCTGCTCTGGCTCTGAGGAAACCTGGTTTACTTTGTCTTACAGCACATAGTCCTGCTGCTCTCCTCAGTGTCTGGGACCCTACCCTCCACTTAAGAGGGTTATGAGTGTCCTGGGCCATTGAACAGGCAAATAGTCCAGCATAATAACAAATGGGGCTGAGAAAAGTCTCAGCACAGATACAACAGACACTGATCAGCAAACTGGGAAGTCCTCACCACACACCCCCATAAACAAGCCAGAATGTCTCTTTGCCCCGATTGATAAAAAGTGTACACTCAGAAGCATCTGAGCTGTGGGTGCAGTTTTAGCTTTCCTGAGACTGACAAAGACAGTTGATGGTGCAGGACTGGGTGGAGGTGGGGCACTTTCTCGTGATCATGTGGTCTTTTCTAGTTAGCTTTTAATTTTTTTCCTTACCAACCTCTGTTGTTCATCCCCTCCCTCACTTCCCCTGCTTTACTCTAACCTGTGAAATGTTCTTCTTTCTAGGGGAGAGATGACCTGGACTTTTTTGTTTCTCTTAGCCTATGTTTATGGCATTAACTTTGTGCTCTGAGTTTTTCAGGGCTTGAGACTTTGAAACTCACAAAGACCAGTCTCACTAATGATGTTTTGAGTTAGGTTAAGTTCAGTGCTATCTCTATAGAGGATGCAGTAATCGCTGTGGACTTAGAAAGAAATTTTGCTTACTTGATTTTGAAAAATGTAGTGTTTGATATAAGGTCATTAATTGTCAATTTAATATTCAATGACAATAATTATTCAATCCAATTAAAATGTCAGTTTATTCCAAGTAACATAAATATAATAGTTAGCTATTAAGTAATTTTGTAATAGTGTTTTACACTTCAAAGTACGCTTATTTACTTGGACAACACTTATGTATCAACTTTAGGTTTGTTATTTTATGAAAGTTACTGTTATCTGTTTTCTTAATACTAAATACTGACATACGTATAATGAAGGGGAAGGCCTCTCCACATAAAGGAAACTACAAAACTATTCAAGAAATACGAAGAATAAACACATCTTTGAATTAAAAGAGTGAGCAGATAACAGAGACTAGCAGATGGATGAAAAGAAAGGAAGGAAAAAATACCAATGGTTGGATAGAAAAGCATAAAATGTCAGAGACTGAGCAATTCTGAGACAAGTTAGAAATAAACACACATATTTAACCACAGATAAAGGAAAGGAGAAAGAAGACAAGAATAACCCACTGAGACACACAAAGAATGGGTTTAGCTCAGTATTTGATGCATATTAGAAACTTAGCACATGCTTTTTGAATGAGAAAATGGAAGAAATACAAGCATAGAAAAACAACCACTTGAAATAAAAGGATCCATTCTGTGACTTTGTATTGCATCTGAAGACTTAAATCCTGATATGATTTTGCCAAATATGTACTGTTTAGGCCTAAATGCCTTCAGTGTTTGAAATACAGCCTGGTTCATGTAAAATAAAAGCCTGTGCTTGTTTAACCATAGTCAGGTGTTGACAATCTCTGCTATTGCGAGAAGAAAAACTTGTAATTTAATACAGAAGATTTTTTAAAACTTTTTGAAAAGTACATCATGAAGCAGTGTCTATAGATACACATACTCAGATAAAGCATTTTTCTCTATTAATTATAATTTTCATAGGAAAAGACTGTTTTTCTCTGGGATATAAAATTATTGTGTAAGGCATTTTAGAAGACTAAGAAATCATCCTTGTCCAAAAAGTTATCATAAGAGTAAGTGTCCAAACATTGAGAAATAGTTTTGTAAATAATGATATAATGTAATTGAATTTCAAAAATTATGCTATCAATTATAAACATTTCTAAAAGAATTATGTTGCAACTATGTATGAGAGTGAATGCAAATTACACAGTTGAGAGAAAAATTAGAAAAAACATTTATATATTAAAATATTTTATTAATATAACTTACTAAATTAATATTTAGTTAAAATGGTTGGATTTGAGTGTTCCTGTTTTTATTTCTGACATATTAGTTCATAAAAAGTGAAGAGTTGTCAAAGACCATTCACAAAATTTGTTCTCTGTGGATGAAGTTCCCCAAATCAACATTTGCTGTAATGCTCTTTTGAAAAACTAGTGAAATTATTACATGAATTTAAACCTTCCAACTATGAGACTCACACTTTTTCAGTAGATGAATAAATGACTATTGTTTAGGACATGTGAGATCTATCATTTACCTTTAGTACTTTTCAATGTCTGTTTTCTCTAGTGAATTTGTGAAGGAATCTAGGTCTGGTTTTTTCAAATCTTATTCTTCCTTCGGTCATATTTTGGGTTTAAAGTCATCACTCTGATGGAGGAGATGGATGATGGGTTCTTCAAAGGTGAAAAAGTAAATTAGTTTAAGACATTTCATCAATATTCTTTATGCAAATTATAAGGCTGTGTAATTTTTACTGCAATTATTGGTAACTAGTTAATTTAACCTTTGGCATCAGTTAAGGGCAGTGAGGTGGAGGCATTTATTTAAAAGGATAAATGTTCTTTTTCTTTTTTCCTGAAATATCATCCAATAAAATAATACTTACAATTATACAGTTACAGAATTCTTATTACTTAGACATAAAACAAAATGTCTCTTTACTATCAGCAGAAAGTTCAAATTGTGATAATAGTATTAACAAATAGAATTGACACAAGATCCTAGTGGAACCTAGCAAATATATTTTTGACTTGAGTAGTTGTCATTAACTCCACCTTGATTTATCAGTGCCATCAACTTTCCTCCCTGGTTTTCTGTATCCTTTAACAGTTCTTGAGATCTATGGCTCATGAGATTTAATGAGAACCTGACATCATCGGAGTCTTTCATAAACATATCTCAAGGTGAAGAGGCAGAGAAGAGGCTCTTGATTTTGTACTAATTAATTTTATTTATCTCAGTGATTAAATTTTATTAAACTTGAAATATATTTTTAGAATTTTAAGAATAAGGATATCTGAACTTGAATGCTAAACAAATTAAGCTGGTGCCTGGTGACAATGGGAAGCAGTAGAAGATGGGCACAACTAAGAGGATGACATAATTGTTGTAGGGCACTATTGTTCTAAAAAAGTATTTGATAAAAAGTTTTCTGATGTCTTGTACGTAGTTGACATGATGCAAACATTATTTAGGTCAATTTAAGTAGTATCCAGCTTAAAACACTTAATTTAATTCTGCTGGTTATCAATCTAGTCTACTTTGTAGACTGAGGATCTGAGCCCCTGTTCATTTTGGTGGGCTGTCTTGGGTGTCATGTGAGCAAATATGGGCATTATAAGGGGAAGGAAAGGTTAAGTCAGGTCATGTTAAGTTCCTGAGGAATGTTGTTAATTCTACTTTAGTGCACATGTATTAGAGTATGAGTTTTAGTTCTGGAATTAAAATTTGAAAACACTATGAATTTTTGTAGAATTATCTCAAGAGTTCATATCCAAATTCTATATCTGATATGCAACTGTTTGACTATAGACAGCAGTTCACAGACTTCAGTTATTGGTCAGTGATTATTCTTTATTATATTCTGCTTTTCCCACCTCTGTGTTTTTATAGTTAGCGGCCACTTCAACAAAAATGAATTATTTTTCTATTTTTGTACACTCAGGAGATTTTTTTTTAAAGATCTGAAAGAATTACTTTTAACTATACAAGATTTAGAATTTTATGTACGTCTTTTTAATTACTCAGATTTTTAAAAAATTGTATTCTACTTGGCTAAAGATATTTGAAAGATGAATATAAAAGAGTTTATTTGGAGGATGACACTTCTCATTGAAATATGAATAGAAGTGGGGACTAGGGTTAATATTTAATCTGTCAGATGTAACACAAAAGATGATTTTCTTTGGAAATTACAATCTGACCTACAATTGCAATTCAGTTGTTTAATAAGAGTTAGTCAGAAGCTTATTGTGATCTTGCTTCAGAAATGCATGAAATAAGCATTTACATTTTTTATATAAATTAATAAAGCCTTTAAATATACCCTACTCTCTGAATGGTCTCTCTGAACACCTAATGCTATGAGGTACATTTATTGAAGTTCATCTTTTGATCCTGTAAAATGATGTGCATTTTATAGGAGATTTTATACACACACACACCTTTATATATATATATATATAAACCCTTTTTTAGGACTTTGTCATAGTATTTCAGGCATGGTTTTTGGTGTTTACCTCTGGAGATTAAAAATAGTTATATCTAAACTTAACCCTGGAAATGTTTAATGGTTCTGGACTGGGGCCCAGAAATGTCTATTTATAAGAAGTTTTATGGGTTTGAGGAATACTGATGTCTATGATACCAGTAGTCCAGATATTTTGGGAATCATTTGATTATTACTTTTTTTCAATTTATTAAGTCACTTATTGTATATGTATGTGTGTATAGCTTTATATAACAGTATATATGTGTGTATATATATGCACATAGCTTTATATAATGTATATAATGAAAGTTATGTATAACTTTAAGTATATATATATCTCACCTATTATTTTCTGAGCACGATGGGAGCTAATTATAATTATGGATTGGAGGACCATAGTGTTAGTTTCCTGTAGCTGCCACAACAAAGTACCACACATTTAGTGACAAGAACAATAGAAATGTATCATGTCACGTTTCTTGAGGCTGGAAGTCCGCAATCAAGGTGCCAGCAGGGCCATGCTCCCTTTGAAGGCTCTGTCGAGATATCCCTTGCTTTATCAGCCTCTGGTAACTCCTGGCATTCCTTGGCTTGAGGCTATATACCTCTAATCTCTACCTCCATCTTTATATGGCCTTCTCCTCTGTGTCTCAGTGCTTTAAAGCCCCCTCACGTTTCTCTTGTAAGGACATTAGTCATTGGATATAGGGCCCACCCTAAATTTAGCACAATTTTATCTTGAGATCCCTAATGATATCTTTAAAAATCTTATTTCCAAATAAGCTGCATTTGTAGGTACCCAGGTTGAGACTTGGACATATATTTAGAGGGACACAGTTCAGTCCACTACAACCATATACTGCAAGTGATTATTTTCATTTTGAGGCAATTGACTTTCATCAGTCATTTGAGCAAACTATGGGTTTTTCAGATATTAAACAAAAATAGTGATTCATTCCTTTAAAAAAGTATCTGACTTACAAATCATTGATTTGTATTTTATCCAGTCCCTACTGAATACCTTGGATTATTAACAGCATTTTTAAATCCCTGCTTCTGCATGGACCATGCAGAATGTAGCATGTGAAATTCGGTAGATAAGGCCAGTATGTAATTTGCAGGATATTGGTGCATAGAAAGCATGGATTCCCTGTTGATACTAAGCTGCACATAATCTTTTTCACAAATGCAGAAAAGTGGAAAAGACAGACATCTGTGAAAGAAATAAAAAATGGTCCTGTAAGACATACATTAAAAAGTCATTTTTGAAGTCATTATTTTATAAACTGTTAATAGAGATGTCATTATTTCATCCCTGCTTATCCACTCATTTTAGAGATGGTACCATGTCCTGGACATAGATAATTACAGCAGGGGAGAATAACTGGGAATTTCTGGTTCAGTCAGATTGTTTCTCCAAGAAATTTGAAAGTAACCTCCAGATACAGATCAGTTGCATGGTGTTAGGTACTGGGACTGAAAGATGTTAGTGAGAGCAGGCAGATTAGATGACCTGGCAACACAAAGTCACTTGAAAAATATAGAAATGGAGAAGCAAAACTTGAACACTTTGCTGAGGAACCTGGATCCACAAAGGTGAATGCATCCCACAAACATTAGCACAGGAGCATGCAGGAAATTCCATGTGATGTGGGAGTGACTGCCTGATCACTTCAGTTCCTGTGAGATTCCACATAACCTCCTACCCTTGGGGCCTGGAGACTTCTGTAGATTTTAATCCCAAATTTGACTTGAGTTTGTTTCTGTTCAGCCGCCAAACTATTCCTAAGATCAAGTTTGACACCCGAAGTTCAAAATCCTAGAAGTCCAAAATAGCTGAAAATGCATTAAGAATTGGAAAAAATATAAATAAAAATGGATTTAATACCTTGACATGACTGCAGTTACTTGAATAGTGAATATAGTTACCAATAGTTAAGTTCTGTCTTGCTGTATTAAGAGATACAAATTTTATAGAGAGTGTACAGTTGAAAGCAAATGGATGCCTACATTTTGAATAAAGTGTTTGAAAACAGCTTATCTAGCAGGAAGCTGAACACTTCCTCTGCACATGTTTATACTACATGGTTGCTTATCAAAAATTGTTTTGCAAATAGCTAAAATGTAAATTTCTATTTCATGTATGTCAAATAATCATAGCTCCTTACTTTTTATAATAATAATAATAATAATAATAATAATAATAATAATAATAATAATAATAATAGTGACATAGCAAAAATATAGTAGTAAGTATCATTTATTATTGAGATCTTACTAAGTACCAGGTCCTGAAAATACACCATGTCAGTAATACTCAAAAGAATTCTCTAATAGGTACTATTACTGCCCACATTTACCAGGTGAAGAAACTGAGCTTAGGAGGTTTAAAATACTAGCCCATAGATATAAAACTAAAATTTGACACAGCTGCGATATCACCCTTGGACTGTGATTGCAAATTCCATCTTGTACTGTCTCACTAAATATCACTTGAGTTTTCATAAAAATTCACATCAAACTTTTCTGTGATTTTATTGAAATTATATTCAGAAGAAAATGAAGAAAGCATTCAACTAGCTTCATGAGACGAATACTCAGAGTAAGTCTGGAAATATAGAAATAGAAGAGAGTTTAGAAAATATCAGCTCCCACAGCATCCCTCCTTTAAGATACTAAGCAAATGAACAGATGGTATGAATAAAGCTGAAATTTTGGTTTTTAATAATGATGTGTATTGTTTCTTTAGAAATGAGAAAATCACCATTAGTTTAAATTGGATGCTGTCATAAACTAAAAGCTTCTCTAATAAGGATGTGGGGCCTGCTAGAAGGAAAGAGAAGCAGAGTTCTTGTCCCAAATTTACCGTATATGACCTTGAACATACCTACTAATTTCAGTAGGTCTCAGTTCTTTGAGTGTAAAACAGGGCAAATTAATTTTACTAACCTTGCCTAGGTTTTGTGAAGATTAATGAGTTAATCAAGTCCAGAGTACATTCTGTTATTCTTTAATGACAAAAATATGAAAAATGCTCCATACAATATTGAGACCAAGAAAGAAGGCTGTGTTTTTATCATGCATGCTATCTGATGGGCTGCCATAGGGGTTAGGATTAAGTTCTTTTCTTTTTAATATTACTGATAGGAGTAAACACCTCATAATTACAAAGGCCTGTGAAAATGTCTGTGAGGTGGCTGGAAGGGAGTGTGCCACTCAGAGTAACAGCTGTCTTTGCAGTTGAAGTGTCCAGGTCCTAATCCTGGCTCTGCCACTAACTAGCAGCTGACACACAGCAAGTTCCTTTCTGAGCCTTGGATGCCATAGCAGTAGAATGAGAACAATAAAGTATATCTCTGATGGCATTTATGCTGGTTTATTTAGCACACATTCATTATCTACCATACATCAGGTGCTGCTTTGGATGCAAAGGACACAGAGAAAGAGAAAATATTCTTACCTTAATAAAGCTTATGTTGTGAAAGAAAGATAGACAATAAATAAAGGGAAAGTAAACAAGCAATAAGTTTTCAGAAATAAACTACAAGGGAAATAAAACAAAGTAAGGGGGTAGGAGAATGATGTGAGGGAGAAAGTATAATTTACATATGGTCGGGATGGTCTGAACAATACAAAGAAATAGGCCATATGAGGGAATGGGGGATACCAGACAGAGGGAACAATATAGAAGTCTCTGAGGCAGGTAGGAGGTTGGCATGTTTGTGGAAAAGCAAGAAGGCTAGTGTGATTGGAGCAGAGTGTGCAAAAGGGATATTACGGGAGATGAGGGGAGAGTGGCGGCTAAGAGCCATGTTAGGTAGGGCCTCCTGCTCCTGGTAAAGAGTTTCCATTTTTATTCCGCGTGTTGTGAGAATTGATTGGAAAGTTTTAAGAAGTTTTATAAAGATTTTTCTGGTTGCTAGGTTGCGAATGAGAGCAAGGATGAAAACAGAGTAACTACTGTGTTGATCCAGATGATAAGATCATGGATAGCACTGGGGGAACAGTTAGTGGCAGTAGTTGTGAAACTCGGAGTGTATTCTGAAGTTTGAGTAGATAGTTTGTTTTGATGGGTTAAGGAGAGGAGTAAGAGAAAAAGAGGAATCTCAGGTGGTGCCTAGGCTAGGTATTGGTCCTGAGCCTAGGAGGTAATGACAGCTTAAGAAAAATACATGCAAAAGTTAAAAAATAAAAAAACAAAAACATGCAGAGTTCTTTATATAATAAATAAATACTGACATTATGTGGTGGATAACAATTATAATTTTTGGTTCCCAGCTTGGCTTTTTACTTCTTATTTAAGAATATAGAATTATTAAACATTTTGGAGTGGGTAGCATGGGTGTGATACTTTGGATTATCAAAAATATATATACTTTTTTATTAATTAGGTATGTAGTACTGAAAGCATTTCCATTTTTTTTTTGTTTTTTGTAGACTATTTCTAAAAGGCAAGATATCTGTTAAATTTTTGTGTTTCAGTCAAGGACCCATAGTCTTTGCTCAGGATCCATTTTACCAATGAAAGTGATTCTGGTAAATGGAAATGGAAGTTCAGTATATGCATAAGATATAAAAATGATTTTGCTTATATCTGCTGCACATATATTTCAATTTTCATTAAACTGAGGGTGTATTTCTGATTCTTTTCACTTATAACAATCAAAAAATGTGAGCAAAAATGAATTTTAATATATTCTATTGGTTGCCCTGATTCAGCCTAAGCTAAGGACTGGTGTCTGTTTACATAAATAATTTATGTGAAGAATATGAGATAGACCTATGAGGAGAATATTTTCTGAACATATTGTTTGAGACAAATAAAATGTGGGGTGGAGGACAGACTAGAAGTGGAAGGAAGAGTGTGTAGTCCCAGCTAAACTCAGATACTTGTTCTGACTGTGCCAGGAAGAGAAGCATTTTCTGCTTTTCTCTCAAAGGCAGTGTAACTCTGTTCAGTGAGGAATGAAGAAAATGTAGTACAATCTTGTCACCCCTAACCTTCATGATTTTGCACTGGGTAAACATGGGGAAAATATTTCCTAAAAAGAGTAGTGATGTTCTTGGGTTGTCCATAGTGAGCATGAAGACCATGGTAAGGTACAAGAGAAGATAAACCCTGTCAGGAAGTAAGTAGCAGCAGTGGGATAGAATACCATTCAGGCATTAGTATCATGTAAAGTAGTTATTTAGTGTCTATCATGTACCAGACAGTAAACTAGGGACAGGAGATAAAGCAATGAATATGGCATATTAAATAAATATCTGCTGTCAAAGAGTTCACGTCTCCAGAAGGGAAGGGGAGAAGGAATAAACATGGATAAATATGTACATACAATATACATATTAAATACTATGATCAAGAAGTAGAGTGTGTTCTGTGAGAACATAAAAGGGGAAAATATCTAGACTTAGGAGGTCAAGGATGGCTTGTGGAAGTTCTATTGTCAGATATCTGGAGGTTGAATATGATTTTGCTGAGGAAAGGGGAGAGTATTCCAGATAAAGAGAACATCTTATACAAGAACAATTTCTGGTAGAAGTTGAGTAGAGACTTTAAGAAAATAAAAGTTGGGCTGGAAAGGTATAGTGTAATGGGTATAAGTGGTTAAAAATAAGAACAGAGATGCAGTCGGGTGCTGGATCATAAAACTGTACAAACATAATAAGAGATTGTTGTTATTCGAAGGGAAGTTAGAAGCCATTGAATGGCTTTATTGCAGACGGATGATTTGGTTAGATTTGTCCTTTACAAAGACAATGCTGAATGAAGTCTTGAGAATGTTTTGGGAAAAGGTTGGGGCAAGAAACCAGGATGCAGACTATTTTAATAATAGCAATATGATGATCAATAATAACTCATGTCATGGGAAGAGTCTCATTGAGTCTGGACAACTCAACACTGTGGCCTTGAGATGCTAGGAGCTATGGCTGCCACCATCAGTGCTGGATGAATTCTAAACCATCTCCTGCTTCTTTGGGCCATTCATTCCAGATTCTGAGGCCCTTGGTTTCTGCCCATTTCTAAGGCCTATTTCTTCAGCTTTCCTATTGACAATGATATGGATTGGGATGAAGAGCAAAGAATGGATATGAAATATGGCATGTAAAATGAGCATGACGTGGTAATTGGATGTTAAGGATGAAGGAAAGAGAGAATCAAAGGGAAAGACTCAGGCTTGTCATGGACAACTTCATGATTTTAGAATATTTCAGTGTGCTAAGTATTGGGGTTATAGTTGAACTTCATCATTTTTGTTTACCCACCATCTTAATACCAATTAGAGGAAAACTCTAAGATGGAAAGGAGATAGGGGAGCAGATAATTTTTTCTCCAACCTGATTGTCATCTAGAGTCCAAGTGTATGAGCTGAACTCTACCAACTGTATGCTTCCACCCATGCCTCTGAATCTGGAATTCGGGATTATCTGACAGTGTCGGATCCTGGAAGAAATGAGATACACAAGAGCCAAAACATGACTTTTGCTTTTAGAACAGATTTTCTCAACCTACACACCTTTTGAATTGCATAATCCTTTGTTTTGAGAGTTGCTGTCTTGTATTTAGTATGTTTAGCAGCATCCCTGCCAGTAGCATCCCTCAGTTGTGACAACTGAAATGTCTTCAGACATTGCCAAATGTGCCATGGGGGTGGTAAAGTCACCCCTGGATATTTGTGAGCTTGGCGAGAGTGGTTCACTGAAGTGACTGAGATGGGAGCTGCACAGCAGTGCGCTGAGGGGGAAGGTGGAGCAGAGGACAGTCTGATGGTACTGCAGATTGTCCTTCCAAACTGTTTTGCTGAAAAGTGGAGCTGAGGTGTACACTGGTAGCTCTAAGGGAGAAACATGAGCATGCATAAATGCTAATGAGAAGCCAACTGAGAAGGAGAAGGATGCAGGAGAGAGGATAATGACTACAATATCCCTGAAAGGATGGGAGATGCCATTCACTCATAAATGTTACTCAACTCAGGTCTAAGAACTGCTCCTGGTTCAATGACTTTTATTGATTTTTGATGCAGATGTAAGAAATTGAGTTTAAACATTTAGAAACCTTTATAGTAATTTGACAGAATAATTTTTGTTATGTTAGTTGAATCTAATGATGAAAAATTTGGCTTTCATTTTCATACCTGTTTTATTTTATATGTCTATTTATTGATTTTTGTTGAATATTAAAAAATACAGGCTCATGATGGATTGGCAATAAGAAAAATCTAATTGTTTAAAGATAATTTGAGAAACCCTGCTCTAGAGCACAGGTAGAGTAATTAGACAAATACTGCAATCTAAGTCAGGAGAAGGAGGAAGGGAGGAAAGAATGGTACAAGAAAGTATTATGGCTTTTAATTACTCTGCAAAGTAGGCCAAATGTCATCTGCTGAAAGTGATGTAGGAAGTGGCTGAATCGATGATCTGGGGGAGTGGAGTTTGGAAAAAATACCGTTGGAGTACAAGAGAGCACCGTGACCAGAGGGCGTGGAAAATCTGCCAGGTTATTGAGGGCTCACTGAAGTCCATATCAATGTATTTACAGTGCTGCTGATTAAGATTCTCAGGAAGACTTCCAGAAATAGTTAGAAGAAATATTGCAGGGGGTAATTTCATGTGTGAGCAGGTGGGGAATAATAGAACAATAAAACTGGTGAATAAATGCTAACTTAACATTGGTTCATAACAGGCTAGTAAGGAAGGAAAAAAGTTCTTAAAGACTATTTTAACATGCTTATTTAAGTATATTACATGCCAAGATCAGTGGTAGGTGCTCAAAAGTTTTATTTTATGAAGCCTTGTGAAATAGGCATTTTAGACACTTACAATGCATGCAAAAATCAAGGTTAGAGAGATTAAGCATCCTTTCAGTCATGCAGCAAACTAGAAGTAAAATTAGTAAAACAGATTCCAGATTTCTGACTCCCTATTTTGAACTCTTTTTTAACTGTATAAAATGTTTTAAAAAGATAGAAAATTTCCACATACTGTGACAAAATAAAGGCACATGTTCTTTATAACAAAAGAGAGATTCTGGACAGTCTGTGAGTTTTCTCAAAATTATTTTTTCAAGTTTCTAATTTTTACTTTGTGTTTCAAAACCAAGACATCTGGGAATCAACTATAGGGCATAACATCCATTGTCTTCTAAGAATGCCACTTTACCATAGATTTGGCTGCCATTTGTCTCTGACAGTAATAATAACCCCTCACATTTATACGCTGCTTCACGGTTTCCTAAGTACTTTCATGTACATTTTCTTATATGAGCCTCGGCACAGCTAGTGAATATATTTACTGATGCTTTGTTTCATTCATGACAGTCATACACATTGATATTAGTCATACACATTTTCCTTATCTGTGTGGTTTGTTAGTGATGAAAAGCTTTAATCAGATAAAGAACAATATGAAGCAAAGAAAAAGTAAAGTGTTATTTATAATCTGAATTGCTTGATTTCCTTCTTTTATTTGGTTAAATCATCAAAAATATCTTAAGCCTTTCTAGGAATTAGCATTATTTAAATATGTATTCTTTACATCTAGTCAGCACTCAAGATTATTTACAGGGTACTGAATGAATGAATATTTAAAAACTGAAAGCCTTTTTTTAAGGTATTATTTGTAAATTTGAAACATTAATTATTTTAATAAGATTTTGAAAAATCTAAGAAAAAGATATTTTAGAGTTTTGTTTCTCATTCATTATGTAGGAAACCCATTTTTATCCAAAATTTTAAAATAATATGGTATTACTATTAATTAAAAGATTGCTTGTCAAGATTAGTCACAGTATACAATGATCTCTATTTTGCATTAAAAAAGAATGCGATAATATATTATAACTAAGTCATTGTAAATATAATTTATTCTTTCTTTAAAATTCAGAAAAAATATTGTATCTTGAATAATAACTAACAGCAATTTAAAATAAAGCTGGTTGAATTCTCAGGCTATTTAAACATTCATTTTTGCATAAAGATTAACTTTTTAGTTTTTCTCCCCCTTTTTTAGTTCAAGTTACTAATAATAAATAGAAAAATTGCAAAATGGACTGAAAAATCAATCTCAATGTTCTCTTCATTTATTTACTATTGTATGATCTCACAGTATTTTTATGAAATTCAAAACATGAAAAAATGGCTAACCAGTGGAAAGTTGTTGATTTATTATCAATATATCCCTTTCAACTTTGTGACCATGATATTGTTGAATATACTCTTAAACTGCATTAGGAAGTTGCATTCTCTGTATAGAATGATACTAATGAACATTATTTAAAAGAAACAATTGTATACTCATTCTTAATTAATTAATCCTTAATTATTAAATTATTTAGACGTCTATCAAAATTTTATTTCTAAAATATTACATCATAGAATTAGTTCTTGTGAACTAGAGGTAGGTCATAAAAATGTTAAACAATTCAACACCTTTGGAAAACAATTGTTTATAACCATTATGTTTCATTGGGTTAATAGAATGTATACAGAATGTATACAGCTTAATATCGGAATTTGATAGAATAGAGATCACAGATGTCATCAGACATGAAAAATGCCTATAATGTAAATAACAAAGTAACAAATTATGTCATAAATTGTCTCAAAATACTCTAAATTCTATTTTCCTATCTAGATTTGTATTTATCATAGAAAATTATACTTTGAATTAAAAAATCCATGTTTAATTTCAGTTGTACTCACTGTTTATAATGAGACATCTCTCTGCATACTTTTAAATTTGCATAAGTTAATTTTAGATGAATTAGATAAGACTCTGTAAACTTATAATTACTCTAAATTTTTATCTTTCTTTTGAAAATGAATCACTCTTGAATTCATTTAAAAATTAAAAAAAACTCATTCTCTGTCTTTGGACAAATTGGCCAAACTTGATATACACAAATAAACATTGCATAGAGAGTCAACTGCATAAAGAGTGGTAAAGTAGACTTTATGAAAGATGGAAAGGTTTTAAAGTATAAGATAAAACTATTGTTGCTTTGTGGATAATGTATATAGAGTATAGCATTGTGGATATTTGGGGATATACAGATGAGAAAAATTACCTACCACCTTATGTTCTTATTCCTTTAATGGTAAAGAAATAGTCTTAAGCTTTTTTTAAAATTATGAATCCTCCTTTAAGCATCTGGTTAATGTCAAAATTTAAACAATGCAACAGTTATTTGGGGGGCAAAGTTGATTCCATTGCTGTTCTGTTGCTTCTTGTTCCAGCTGTAAAAGAGCAGATGTTTGACTCATTTATGAATTATTTCAATAGTTTTCATTAGGCCTTTATCTGTAGTTTGTCAATGTGGTTCTACAAATGTATTAAACCATCTGTTCTTTGGACCTGTGCTTCATGTGATTTACAGGAGTGTATTAATTTTATTGGATCAACCATTAATTCAATCAGAAGTTTGTTTGCCCTCGGGGTGTTCCAAAAAAGACAGACGCCATCAGTAAAAAAAACAAAAAAAACAAAAAAAAACCAATCTCTTGATAAATATTTTTTAGAATAAATATTCCTATTTAAATAAATTTTCTTATTTATTTTAAAGTCACAGGTTTTGTAAGTCTGTGTTTTTGTTTTCTAGACTTTAAAATTAATTTTTTTCCTCAGGTCTTCCCATGAGCAATACTCAGAAACATCCATAGACAATATTTTTAAAAATTTGCTTTTTGGGTCAAAAGAATAATATAACTTGGCATCTGTGTTATCACTTTCATTACTGAAATGACATTGCGAACCTTTATGGAACACTATGGATTTCTGACTGGAAAAATTTAAATGTATAAGATGTGATATTTATCATAAAGGCAGTTCTCTCAAGATCTCAGTTCCATAGCCTAGTAAAGGAGTTATCATAAGAAACAGCAGCAGTTCCCTCAGCAACTGGGCGGCTGCCCAAAACTGGGTGAAATTAATTCCATCCTTCAGAAATTAAGTTCTGACAGTGTTTGAGAATAACCTTAGATTAGGCCTTTTCCTTGTGTAACCCAGATATTTCAGTGTTCTCCATTTTCTAAGGCCATTCTTTGCTTTAACATTCTAAGATGATTCCTTGAATCGCCCAGCCACACGCTGTAAGTTTCATCTAATATTTCAGTGAGTTTCCAAGGGACTCGTCTCATCCTGGTCAGTCTGGTCTAACCTGCTTCCTACCTGTTACTCGCTCTCCTCCTTAAAGTGATTGTTCTGACTATTTCTTCAAACAAACTGGCCTGAACAGTGTTTGAAGCCATTTCCCCTAAGCTTCACTAACACAAAGCTATTTTTAGTGGACTATTACTGAAGGCTTTTTTGGGAATAATAGAAAACAATTACATGCAACAATATAAAATGGAACATGAAACCTCCAGCATTGCTGGCCATGGGAAATTTCTGCTCCAAGGCTGTAACTTTCACTTCCCTTTTCTTGAACTCCTTTGTATCTTTCTCTCCAGAAATCGCTCCTCCAAGCTCTACAATCTCATTTCTTTCTTATGCAGAATTATCAACTTTACTTCACCCATCCTAAACTCAGGACCTATTTTTATATTCCCCCCAAATAATGAAGGTTCTCTGCTAAACAAATGACCTTTTATTTGGGGTCCTCACCCTTCAGCATTAGTGAAGAAATTGCCAGAAGCTTTGGTATTCATTTCTTTCATTTATCAAATTCTTAAGCAGTGATCCCTCATTCCATTCTCTATAAGGGACAAAGATTTCTTTTCCCTTTGTCCAGAGCAAGTCCTTGCAGTTTTACTACCTAGTACATTCATCTGGTTGCACAGGCAGACGGGCTGTGTAGCTTTGAGAAATTTATTTCATTGAGCTTCTGTTTTCTTCTCAGCACACAAGCAAAGTATATAACTTTCAAAATTGTTGGGTAAAAATATTGATGTAATGTAGAACTCAATAGTATGACCATGCCTCCTTAGCAGAAGTGTCATTTTACTAATTAGAAATATTTTTTTCTCCTAGATATTGTATTTTGAACTTCCCAAATGCAGAGTATCCTCATTCACAGTATAAGAAATTACTGACCCACCCCAGTCCATAGCCTGAGAAGTCACGTGTGTCAGCATTAGTTCTACTTGAAGCCAATTTGTGGTCTCTGCATGAAAAAATCCACGCCAACCCTGAGATTTTAAATTCTTTTGGAAGAATTAGATCTTTTAAATTTCTCCTCTCTACAGGTAACTTTAATTTCCTTCCTTCTTCTCTTCTCTTCATTACAGTTGAATTCCTACTTATATCTCATTGGTTTGGTGATTTTTAATTACTATCAGATTTAAACTCTGGATTAATTAATCCCACTAGACATAAGTATTCATAGGTATTACGATTCATAAGTATTATATTTAAGGCATTAGCCCTGCTTATAAGACAATCCCGGAATAATATTTAGCATTTCATCCATGGTGCTGAGTCTTCCTTGCCCCCAGTTTCAATCTTGACTGAGGTTTAAGGATTGAATGGCTCATAATTATTTCCATTTGCCTCTGGACGAGACCTGCTTAGCACACTTTGCCTTACTTTATACTCACATGGTATAGTTTTGCCAATAATTTTACACTAATTATTCCCAATTTCCCATACTTAAAAATTAGGTATAATGTAAGGATTCATATAGACTTATTTTTTTAAATGGAAGCATATGATTAGTATATCCTAGAAAGTTTCCTTAAATTATTGCTTTATCAAATGCTTTGGTAGGCATAATCAATTTTTGAAAGGTAACTGTTAAAACTTAGTCACAAACCAGAAATTTCTGAATAACTCAGAAATTATGAGTACAGGCAACTGCACCTGGCTTTTCCTGCAGGGGAGAGCTACCCTCTGGGTACCAGGACATTGACCTATCTCTGTGCCATTAATTTACCAGGATGAACATATTAAAACCCTAGTGGTGTCAATCATGAGAGCCAGTTGTGCATTTTGCTTCCCAACTCTTATTTCAGTGATATCACAGGTTCCTAGCTAGAAATTGGCTATAATGGTAGGTTGAAATTGGCAAAAACTACAAATCAGGTTTGGTTTTAGGTAGCCCCACGTAGCCAGTTGTTGTATCATTTATCAGCATACACTGACCCTAACAGGTGGGCAAGTGAGATTTATAAGACTCGTTTCTTAGGAGTATTGCATCTCTGATTTTAGATTGTGTGTGCAATAACTTCTCTGGTCCCTGTTGATGAGTAAGAAGCTCCAGAGAGATACTTTAATCAGAAATTCTCAAACTTTTCCGATCTACATGGAGCATTCTTAGAGAAGTGGTAAACCAAATAGCATGCCTCTGTATAACCTAACATTCCTTTGTTTTTAAAATGCTTGTGGTTATAATTTCAATGGAAAGATGATGCATGTGGTAGATAAAATTAGTAACAATTGGTGAATGTGTCAAGATCAGCACAGATCAGAGAGAGGAAAAGTTCCCTGTAAAACATTCCTTATTTTCTTTGCTTTGACTCTTTGTTAGCACTGAGAAAAAAATGTGATTCTCTATGGGGGTATAAACTTATTCCCAGAAACCCTTGAGCTCCTATCTCTGGCTTCCAAATGGTAGTAATAATTCACAGTTCTGAACTTACATGCAATGAGACCCACTAACATTTATACAGAGCTTCACGATGAACTGTGGTTAAATGAACCCATGGGAGAAATGTGGACACCACAGGCACACTAATAAGTTGGGGCTTCTTTAAATGAGTATTATTGGAATATTTGCCCAACATCTTTTCAGATGGAGGAAGCGTGAACAGAAAGGGGCATGAGGACAATTCCAACTTTCATGCTTCACGCGTTAGAACAAAAGTATTATTCTTTACCAATTTAACCAGATCTGCCCCTTAGAGAATTGAGTTCATTGGAAGGCTGTTAATGACTGTTTTAACCTGGGTGTGCTTCAAGGAGCCTCACATTCCCTGACCCAAAGAGTTTTTATCAAAGTAATCCTTCCCATCTACCTGACAATAATCCTGAGATGAATTACAATTCCCCTTTCTCTATCACTTTTATTTTCAGAGATATTTTATTATTCTGCATAATTGTTAAGGGAAAAGGTTTTGGAATGAGATTTTGTAGATTTATGTCTCAGCTCCATTATTTACTAGCCTGGTGACTTTGGAAAGCTATTAAGACTTTATTTTGCCTCAGTTTCCCCATGCACAAACTGGGGATCAAAAAAATTCACAACATAAGCTTTAGGTAGATGTAATTATATGGTTATTAAATGATTGAACTTGCTACAATGCCTAGCATATAGTAGATATATAATTCAAAATATGGTAGTCACAGATTGGTGCCTATGTCAACTGCCCAGCCGATCTGTTTCATCTATGCTGATTATTGCTATGTTCTGGTCCCTCAGCTCTGCCCTGTTATTGCTGCAGTGACCTCTTGTATCTCTAGGGAAACCTCTCTATATATACTGCAAAGGAAATCCCCCAACCCCAAATTATTTTTTTCCATCACTTCTTTTCTCAGTGTTTTCCTATTCACGCAAGAACCTTTGATGTTCCCAGGCAATCTCCTTCCTCATAAATCTTCTGTTCTAGCCAGGCTTGTCTATTCAAAGACTTTGTAACTTTTTTCATGACCTTGTTTACTCACTCTTGCTTCCTCCTAAACATTTATCTAATCCTTATTATCCCTAAAAGTGTAACTTGAGTTAATTTATTATAAACTTATAAATAATATATATATAATTATCAGTGGTATGCTAATAAATATTGTATAGAATATATAATAATAAATATTATTCTATAAAATATACAATAATAAGTATTATTCTCTATAATAGATATTTATTTCCTTGAGACTTTTTCTTGAAGATAATTTTTAATTTATTTTACTTTAAGGCTGATAAACCTTTGCCTGCATTGATTATTTAGCACCTGCCTGATTCTCTTGTATTTGTGCAATCTTCTGCAAATTACTTCTATTACATTGTAAATTTTTCTACGGGCAGACCTTATCTTTATTTTTTGAGTTCTCCATTTACTTACTGGAGTGTCCTGTACATATCATTTTGATTATCAGGAATGGTATGTAATATAAAACTTAGACCTGCTTATTTTTTATGCAGCACTTTATCATGAAATTCCCAAACATACAGAAAAGTTTAAAGGTTTATGTAGTGAACATACGTGTATTTACTACCTCTACTCTATAGTTGTTGGACATACTCATTTTCTGTAACTAATGATGAGGTCTTATAACCTTCCTTTTTTGTTGACCTAATTTTTAAGCAGTTTTAAATTGAAGTATTCCATTTGGGGATATAATTCTTTATTAGAAAATGGTTAATTCTGCTTCATAAATTTTTTCACACTTTTCCTCCAAACTTTAGACCGTACGAAATAAATGTTTAATTTATTACTATAAATCTTGGTTCCTATGGTAATTTTATTGTCCACCTCTGGATCTGCAAGCTATCTATTGTTTTTAAGCCCAACAAAATTTTAATTTTTATTTCTATGGCAGTGCTATTTCTAAATAAAGTATTGCTTTTTGTGAGTATTTGTAATGTTTTGAAACTATTTTTAACAGTAAGTATAATAATCTTCCTTGTAAAAAGCGTTTTGTCCCACTGAAGTCATAAATAACCCTAGTAGATTTGATTAGTACAAACTGGCAAACTATAAACCTATATACTAAGGAGAAGATGTATAAGATTAAATATTGGGTATGGACTAAAAGTTTTAAGGCTCAGGAAAAATTTATATGTATTTTCTTTTTACACACATCCAAGGCATCCATCATGTTTAAGATTGTACTCTCCTGTAAGTAATATGTTGTTATTTGAATAGCAGAATACAATGAAATACCTCCTGATAGTTAATACTTATCAATACTTTTTAGCAACGTCAGTGAAAGTCACAACTTGCAGAAAATTTCTGGGAATACTAAAAAAAACTTTAAATCTCTTTATTTTTACCTTTTACTTATATTTTAATATTTAGTAATAGCACACTTATTTATGTATATTAAATGATCCATATTTATTTTCAGTGGGCATTTAAAGATATTATAATAATCAATTTGTGTTGTCTGTATTTTTAAAAAGTTGTTTGTATGATTTCATAGTTTTAAAAATTTATTGCTTCCTGACTATATCTTTTAGAGATGATTTTGTGGCATGCATTATTTCATCTTTTCTTGCTTTCTGAGATTAGGCACTGGCAAAAAAGGAAAATTCATTTTAAAATAAGTCAAATGGTATATTTAGATATTTATTCCGTTCTTCTTCAGAAAGAATACAAGACCTGTGCAAATGCAGTATGACTTTCAAAAAAATTTACACAAGTCTAATAAGCCAACAACTTAGGGTAAATACAAGTTAGACTTACACTTTCTGATATGGACATGTGGCTCCTGAGCACTCGAAATGTGACTAGTCTGAGATGTGTGGCAAGTGTAAGATAAATGCAGAATTTCAAACTTACTCTGGAAAAAAGGATGTACAATATCTTATTAACAATTTTTACATTTGTTAAATGTTGTAGTAATAGTCTTTTGAATATGTTGGATTAAATCCTTTTATTTTTAAAATTAATTTCACCTGTTTTTTTATTGTATATACTAGAAAGTCTAAAATTACATGTGTGGCTTCCATTACATTTCTGTTGGATAGTGCTAAGTTAGTTCGTCACTTCCTGGTGCCTTACATGTGTTTTATTCACTGATGCATTAGTGAGTAGTGTCATTATTCAATAACCGATGAACTTTCAAGACCTTTCTACTTTCATGTTGACTGTGAGAGGGTGTCCAGGCAATGAATTATTCATTTGTAGCACTAAGGAACCATTTAGTAGATCCCAAGAGGAGTGTTGAGCCAAGGGCAATTTTAGGTAGACAGGCTTCTGACATCTGTTTCAATCTAAGCATTTATCACTATATTCCTCCTATCACTCAACCGTGTATTTACTCTTAGAAACAGCCATTGCATTCCCATGTTCATGGAAAGAGCTGTGTTGACTAGATTTTGCTAAATTGTCCATTGTTTTTATTCTGAATCATTTTTCCAGTTTTATTGAGATATATTTGACATGTGACATTGTGTTACTTTTAAAGTGTATAATATGATTATTTGATATATGTATATATTGTGAAATGATTATCACAATAATGTTAGTTAACACATCCATCACCTCACATAGTTACAATTTTATCTGGGTATGGTGAGAACTTTCAAGATCTACTCTCTTAGCAACTTTCAAATATACAATACAGTCTCCTTAACTATAGTCACTATACTTTAGATTACATCCCCAGAATTTATTCATCTTATAACTGGAAGTTTCTACCCTTTGATCACCTTCATCCTCCCCCCGCCCCACTCCTGGAAATCACCAGTCTATTCTGTTTCTATGAGTTTGTTTTTGTTTTAGATTTCATATATAAGACCATATATAGTAGCTGTCTTTCTCTGTTTGACTTATTTCCATAGCATAATGCTCTCAAAATTCATCCCTGTTGTTACACATGGTTGGAATTCTTTCTTTTTCATGACTGAATAATATTTCATTGTGTATGCTAAAGACATTTTCTTTATCCACTCATCCATCAGTGGATACTTAGGTTGTTTCAATGTCATGGCTATTATTAATAATGCTGCAATAAAAATAGGGGTTCAGGTATTTCTTTAAGATAGTGATTTTATTTCCTTCAGATACATACCTGGAAATTAAATTGCTGTATCATACGGTATTTCTATTTTTAAATTTTTGAGGAAACTTCATATTGTTTTCCGCAGCAGCTGTACCAATTTATGTTCCCACCAACAGTGAATAAAAAGGTTCTCTTTTCTCCACATCTTCACTAATACTTGTTATTCCTTGTCTTTTGCATAATAATCATTCTAACAGATGTGAGGTAATATTTCATTGTGTTTTTCATTTGCATTTCCCTGATGATTAGTGATGTTGAACACCTTTTCATGTACCTGCTAGCCATTTGAATTCTTTGGAAAAATGTCGACTCATGCCCTTTGCCCATTATCTTATACCAGTCACAAAAATTAACTTAGAATGCTATTAAAGACTCAAATTTAAGACCTAAAACTGTGAAACTCCCCCCAAAAAAAACACAGGGGAAAGGTCATTTACATTTGTCTGTATTTTTTGAATCATCAAAAGCACAAGCAAGAAAAGCAAAAATGAACAAGCGAGATCACATCAACTAAAAACGTTCTGCACAGCAAAAGAAACAGTCAACAAAATAAAAAGGCAACCTATGGAATGGGAAAACATATTTACATCCACATATCTGATAAGAAGTTAATATCCAAAATATGTAAGGAACTCATACAGCTCAACAGCAGGAAAAAAAGCCAATTCTGATTAATTTTGATACAGTATTCTCGATATTAATGTGTTTTATTTGTAATTATTATTTCTTAGTGCTGTTATCCTTCCTGCCGATGTAGTATCCTGCCCAAGGGAACTAAAATATTTTTCATCAAAGAAAAAAAATCAAATGGCTGATGAGACTGACATTTGTAGAAATAAAACTGACAGCAAAAGCATAGGTAATTATCCAGGCTGCTTTGGCAGGGAAGATTATTAAAATGCTAACAAGATTAACAGTAAATGTGTGGAAAGTCTGGGTGCTCTCTGTCAGGGTCAGACACTGGTGTGCTTTGACTACAACTGTCGAGATTAACTCATTTGGTTATTTAGTCCTTCATTGGGATGCTTGAAAAATGAATTGAAAAATTGATGCAAGCTATGCCCTTAATGTAACTATTCTGATCTGGTAGTTTCTCTGACTCAATATTTGTTTATTTAAAGTAATCCCAACACTAAAATAAGAACTCAATTTAAAGAAAGTATCAACCAGATGATTTCATATACAAACTAAACAACTATTGGTTTTACTTTCTACATCACTTATTAGCAATTCATTTATATATTCAATTTGATTTAAATATATGTATGAATATAATTGCATGGCTAGTAAAACAGCCATTCAGAATTTATTTTATTACCTTGATAAACAGGCTTTTTTATTTAATTATTTTTTTAATAAATTATTATTTTTTTAATTTTTGTGGGGTAGGGGGAAGGTAATTAGGTTTATTTATTTTTGGAGGAGATACTGGGGATTGAACCCAGAACCTTGTGCATGCTAAGCATGCACTCAACCACAAGCTATACCCTCTCTATTAACAGGCTTTTTTAAAGACCTGTCTATATATTGGTCACTAGACTGGGCTTTGTGGGAAATACAAGAGTTATTCCTGACCTTACATACCTCATACTCTGGCTGTGAGTTTTCTTCTACCTCAGTGGGAATGACTCTGTATAGAGCTAGTTAATAAATAAATTCTTAATTATTTAAAGGTGCAGCCATCTCTCATTTGTCACATAAAGAACAGCAGTAACTTAAAAAACTGAAATCCACAGAGAAACCTCAGTCTTTGAATCACTCGCATTCTGTATTAAACTTTTCTCTGTCTCTTTTTGGATAAAAGATATTTTTTAAAATTCATAAAAATACACTGATTTATATCGTACTTCATTAGACTGTGAAGGTGTAGAATAAGTTTTATTTATTGCTTGTCCCTGGCATCCAGTACAGATTTTTGTGCATTAGGTACCTCATCAGAAAAGCTGGCTCTGATTGCAGTGAGCAGGGATGTGGGTGGAATAAGGACATCTGGATGAAGGAAAACATAGTATACCAGTTGGCTTGTAGAAAAACCTTTCTGGTTTTTTTTTTTTTAATTCACCCTTTTGTGTTTCTTAGAGCATCTCATAGGATACTGTACATACAACAAATGCTAAATGACATAGGACCCTGCTTAATTAGTGATAAAATAATAAAAAGTGGGCTATATAATATTGATGATTTATGGCTCTGGTGTGTTGGTGAAGAAAACAACCACTTTTATTGTTCTATTTTTCTTTTTTATTTCTTCAAGACTCTTACAGGGACTCCTTTATTTAGGGATATATATGTGTGTATATATCCCTGAATACATCTGTGTGTATATATATATACACACACATATACACATACACACACACACACACACACACACACACACACACAGAGATGTACTCAGGGATATATAAGGGATATGAAGAAGCTTCTATATATTTTGTATTTAAGTTATATGGATACATATATAATATACAAATATATATATGATATATGGGAAAACTGCCATCTTATTTTTTCTGAATAAATCTATGTTATTAAATTGCCTGAGTCATGCAAGCCAATATTCCTTTTTTTGCCTTCAAGAATCCTCCCAAATTGTATTTAAATTTGCCCTGAGGATAAGCTAAAAACTTAATGGGTTTTGTAAGACCTTGTCAGCTGTGACCCTTGTTTCTTTTCCAGCCTTATCTTCTCCCTTTATTCCTCATCTCCATACCAACCAACTTGCAAGTACAATGTTCCCCTGTTTAAGGGTCTTTGCAGCCATTGTTTCTTAGCTAATTCCTACTCAATCTTCTGTCCATTACTTGTAATCACTTTACTTAAGAACCCTGCCCTTATATCTTGATCTTTAATAGGTGCCCACTTTATGCACCTTGTGCGTACTCTTACCATAGTATCTGCCATACTGTTCATTTTCTTTGTTGCCCACAATAGCATTTTCTCTTTGATGGTAGGAACCACATCTTCTGTCATATACTCAGAGTTGGTAAACAGCATCATTCCAATTCAGCAGTAGTTGAGAAATAAATGAAGGACAAAAGACAAACAAACAAACAAAAAACCAAAATGACATGTTAATGGGCAAAGAGGGATGAAGCCAAAATGATTAAAATTCCTAGTGAAGACTGTAGAAATTGACCAGATTATTGATAATTTCTCCTTTTATTCTATAGATCTCCAGAGTAGCATTATATTCTACCTATTTCTATTTCTTGGCAGCAATTCCCACATGTTAATTTATTTGAATCCTAAACGATAACTTTTTATTACAGAAAGTCACTTTGAGTTGTAGACCTTTCACTTGTTTATGAAAGTACTCTATTTTTTTCTTTGGGGAAAAGAGTAATTTTCTCAACTTCGAAAGAGTATTATCTTCCATGGAGCATTAAGTTCATCATTCTAGTTTAAAGGAGTTTCACTGATGGTTATATCATCAGATGTTAAAATTGCTTCATTGTCTAACCATCTGAAACAAAAGCAGATTTTGTTAACCTCAGTTTTTGGAACTTTGTCTCCTTAGTAAAAAATGATCTATTTTATATCATAAGTCACATTCACAAATCAGTCCATGGAATAATTGAAAAATGAGTGTACTTATTTATGTTCTTGTACCCTTAAAATATAAAATATGCATGATTATGAAGTTATCTGGGGTGTAAAATATTTATGTTATTACTTTTACATGTTTCAGGTATCTGAGATAGTGTAAATATGAAGTTATGCAGTATAGAGACTGTTCTTTAGAGAAATCTATCAAAAGGAAACTGCCTGCTACTAGCTACCTTAGGAAGACTAACAGCATACAGAATAAAAGCTGTATCTTCAATTAAGGTCACAATCTTATAAGAAAAGGCAAATTTGAACACAGAGATGCACAGACAGATAGGGAAGAAGGACATGTGAATATGTAGGCAGAGTTTGGAGTGATACAAATACAAGTCAAGGAACGCCCAAGGTTTAAGGGCAGGAGCTAGGAAACAGGCAGGAAAGGATGCTCCCCTGGAGCCTTTAGGGACAACATGACGCTGCCAACATTTGACTTCAAACTTGCAGCCTCCAGAGTTGTGAGAGAATAAATTTGTTATTTTAAGCCACCCAGTTTTTTTTTTTAAAGCCACTGTACTTTGTTATGGCAGCCCTAAGGATCAGATAGGTAAAAAGCAGAACTGCCTTGTGAAGGTGCCTCAGTCAAGCAGAATACAGACTGAAGTGGAGCCAAGTGAGGGCTTCCTGAGGACCAGTTCCCTAACATATCACTGAGAAGGATAGAGGGAGAGTGCTCAAGGCCTGTGGCAGGTGAAATCAAATTAAGGAAAAGTGATTTCTGGTACTCTGTGTCACAATCAGTTTCTTATCTCCAAACCTGGAGAGTGAGAAGGAGTAGAATGTGAAATTGGGAGAAGGGATAAACAACAGAGAGTGTAACAGGTTTTAAATTGTGTGGAAGATGTTATTAGGGTTGTACCCCTCATATACCCAAGAGTTGATTATGAGAGGGTAGCACTCATTCTCCAGTATTCATTACAGATAAAGTGTGAGTATGAAATTAGGGTCAGGATTTGGTTTTAAAAGTCACATGAGTGCAATTTAGAAGCAGTGAATTGTAATGTCACACTGATGTTTGTGAAGCTTTAGTTTCTTCGTGCTCCGTATTCAAATGTGGTTTTTTGTTTTTTGTTTTAAATATTTCACCCTTGCCTTGGATGAACTGGGAGAATTTATTTTGCTCATCTTGGAGGAGCCTCCAGCTTTCATTTTACCCAGTGTCCGGGTAAGAGAGTGAGGGTAGCTCTTTCAACTTGAGACTGAAAGGGCAGCACAGTTGCAACAGACACCAAGAGGATACAAGAGGGTCAGACTTGATGGGAGTTTTATTGTTTCATCAATTTAGGCCTAAGATTTTCCCACCCACTTCCAAATAGCCAGATGGCAAATGCTTTTGTTATCCTTGATATCTGGGTGGGCTTTCCCTGGCTGCTTGATAACAAAAGAGTAAGAAGTACAGCCCCAACGTTGGGAAGGTCTCATTGCTCCCTGCTGGAGTTCAAGCAAAGATGTAAGGGGTGACAGCTTGTACATTTGCTGTGACATTTTATCTGCCTCATGCTGACAACTCACTGGTTATTTATAATAATTAGAGTTTTGCCATTTTTCTGTGTGGCTCTGAAATGTCCTACTTATTTTAACCTTGATTGAATATCCCTTAATCTCATTCACATCCTAAGAACCACTTTTAAAAACTTATTCCACCGTAGACTCCCTTAGAAGTCTTCCATTGAGGATGGACTTAGACCTCCAGTGGGAAAATGTGTGACTGCCTTTAACTGTTTGCTACCACTCCCAAGGCACACCCAGATGGAGACCTGAAAATGAGCTTTATATTTCTTCTCCTCTTGTTTGTTACCTCTTTTAATCAAGGAGACTTTTTATTACCTAGTGTCATGGAGAGAGGAGTCTATTTAGCCCTAATATTTAGTAAATTGAGCCATATAGCTATAGATGGAGGAAATGCAACCTTTAAAGGAGAAAATCTTAGGCTTCTGAATATCCTAATGATAAACTATCCCTCACTGTGACATGTCTGTTGTTTCAAACAGAACTCTCTTGGATTTGGACTGATTTTATGTAGAACTGACAATATGTAACTATAAAATAAATAGATATTGGAGTTGCCAGATATTATAGCATTCATGTAACCTAATGTCATTTATAGTGGATGAAACTCAAAACAAGGGAAATTAAGGGACAGATGTATTTAACTAATCCCTACTTTGTAGACATACATGTCCCCTAGACACATTTCTAACATGGTGCTTCATTGAATTCATTATTTATATGTTAGGCTTTCTGATGGACTATAGTACCTGGAAAGCCAGGGGCCGTATGTGGAGTCCTGAAAGTTTGGATAGTGCCTATCTACTTCTTGTGTCTTGGGAATGCCAAGTAAATAACCTTAAGCTGTGAGTATGTAGTTCTTAATATACCATTATCATCTAATTCTATTTAGAGAAAGACTTTCTAGGAAAAATAAACATGAACACTCAGATGCCACTAAAAATATCAGGCTACCTAATAATTAAAAATAGATGTGTTTTATACTGTGTAAGAAAGAGCTATTGGTGTAAGGATTGGACTAAATAATCCTAGAAAGGTGTATTTAAATCTTTATTCTTATTACTTTAAAGCTTTTCTTGCATTATTTTAATTTTGATAGCTAATTCTTCTATATTGATGGCCAAGTTTAACAATGCAAATTGTATTTTGCCAAATATTGATTTATTTTCTGAAATTTAAATCTCTAGAGATATATTAGTATCATGTGAAAGCAACCATGCCCAAATCCAGATTTTCTTCAGTTGGATGCTGGTATTCTATATTTCTATGCCATCTTCTCAGTTCTTCTTTTCTGTTTGATATAAATATATTGGGAAATTCTCATCATTGAAAATTGACCGCATGGTGCTTTTCTGACTATTCCTTTTGTGTGTGTGTGTGTGTGTGTGTGTGTGTGTGTATGTGGTGGTCTTTTTTTTTTTTTTTCTTTTTTTTTTAATTGAAGTATAGTCAGTTACAATGTGTCAGTTTCTCATGTACAGCACAAAGTTCCAGTCATGCATATATATACATGTATTCATTTTCATATTCTTTTTCATTATAGAGTATTACAAGATACTGAATATAGTTCCCTCTGCTATACAGAAGAAATTTGTTTTTTACCTATTTTTATATATAGTGGTTAACATTTGCAAATCTCAAACACCCAAATTTATCCCTTCCCACCCCCTTTACCCTGGTTACCACAAGATTGTATACTATGTCTGCAAGTCTGTTTCTGTTTTGTAGATGAGTCTGTTTCTGTTTTGTAGATGAGTTCATCAGTGTCCCCTTTTTTTCTTTTTTTTAGATTCCACATATGAGTGATATCATATAGCATTTTTCTTTCTCTTTCTGGCTTACTTCACTTAGAATGATGATCTCCAGGTCCATCCATGTTGCTGCCAATGGCATTATTTTATTATTTTTATTGCTGAGTAATATTCCATTGTACAAATATACCACAACTTCTTTATCTAGTCATCTGTGGATAGACATTTAGGTTGTTTCCATGTCTCGGCTATTGCTAACTATTCCTTTTGATTTTTTCAATTTTATCATGTAGCTCAATGTCTGACTCATTGCCACATCACAGAAATGTGAATGGAGCAAGTTGGAGAGTTAGTGACATTCAGAAAGTAAGGAATAGTAATGCATTTGGTATTTTCTTTCGAAGGATGTCAAAAGATATTGTAAAGAATCTGTTTGATTCTAAGTCTTAATCCTATGAAAACAAATCCTGCAATATTGACTAGCCCCCCTCCCCCTTTTTTAACCTTCCTTAAGAGTTTTCTCCTTGAAACAAATGTTTGATGATCTCAGATACCTCTGTGTTCTGTCTGACTTTGAGGAATTCTTCTAGGCCCAGATGCAGAGGTGGATTTAGACATCCTTTTTTTAGTCAGATTGGTTCCTGATGAGCTTCTCTCATTAAAAAATGTGGTCTTGTGTTCCCAAATTCAAGGAATGAATTAATGGCAGGCTTTGATTTTCTCAGCATTCATAGCTTTAGAGTACCTTCCGTTGGAATCATACATACCTGTTTCCCAAACTCCATACTGGGCTTAAAAAGAATTGAAAGAACTGTTCCCAAGCATTAAATAAAATAATGAGTTGGAGGAGATGTGACTTTAGACTAGGGGAGAGATGCTTTTACTGTGTGTCCTGGCCAAACCACTGATAACTGTGCAGGATTAACTTTCTGGGGTTCAGTTTCTTCCTTCTGATTCTGACAGTCCTTGATCAGTCATCTTCCAATATTTAACTTCTGTAATTAATGATCAATTAAAACAGCTAACATTTGCTAATTTACTAAAATAAGAATTGCTGAAGTTCCAAAGAAAGCAGTCAAGATAATACCTACCTTGACAAATGAGGAAAAGATTTTCATGACAAAATATTCAATCATAAAAAGGTTGAGAGAATGATCTTTAATACAGCAACTTGGCCTCCTGCTACTCAGTGTGGAATTTTATATACTTTGCCAAATTTTATTTTTGGAACAAAAGATAATAACTCAAGGTTCTGATTTCAAGACACTTTAATTTTTATTTTTATGAGAATAAACACAATTTTTTATTGACATATAGTTGATTTACAATATTAGTTTCAGGGGTCCAGCAAAATGATTTGATTATATATATATATATATATATTTTCTTCTTCAGATTCTTTTTCATTATAGATTACTACAAGATACTGAATATAGTTTCCTATGCTATACAGTAAATCCTTGTTATTTATTTTATGTATAATAATGTATATCTGTGAATCCTAACTCCTAATTTATCCCCACCATTCTTTCCCTTTTGTAAAATAAGTTTGTTTTCTATGTCTGTGAGTCTGTTTCTCTTTTAAAAATAAGTTTGTTTTATTTTTCAGATTCCACATATAAGTTATGTAATGTAATATTTGTCTTTTGCTATCTGACTTACTTCACTCAGTATGATAATCTCTAGGTCCATGAGAATAAATACATTTTGATTGAGAACTGTTTCTTTTTTTGACTTGAAAAGCAGGAATTAATTTTTATTTAAATAATATTTGTGTGGATAATGGTATTTTCAATTAAGGAAATCATTTGGTGAAGGCTTTAGTTTCTGTACCTCAACCAGAATAAAATCAAATGCATATTTTTGGATGTGTTTATTGGCATTCTTTAACTTATTGTATTGATATAAAAACTACCAGAAGCTTTAATTTTTTTGAGAAAACAATCAATAAAAGAAAAGCATGCAGGGCATGGATGATGTCTGCTATGTCCAGTGCTTCTCCCCCACATACTCCTTTGGCTTCAATGATCTGGGGAACTGACAGACTTACTGCTGAAAATGCCATGTCCCTCACCCTAGGTACTCATCATGCCTGCAGATTCTTTACATTCTCCACCTAACATTATTTTTGTCAGAGTGTGGGAGATCAAATATCAACATCAGTGCAAGGCTTATAGCCAGTTGCTTTCAAGGAGAAAAATCATTCTTTTTTCATTTTATGGCATGCATGATGTTTAGGTATGAAGGACAAATGCACTGGCAGCTGTTACATTGAGCTATAGATTCTGGATTTCTCTTCAAGTTTCCAGAAATTATATCTTTTCTTTCTCATCCAAACTTCAGCCAGCATATCAAATTGTCTAGCAATTTTGGGGATAGGTGTTTTAAAAAATAGTTTATTGTTTGCTTTTGATTTCACATAGTTTTACTGTTTCTTGAATATAGAGGAGATACACTTTCTCTAGATTCCCGTAATTCTATCATTTGGAGAATATGAATTAGATACATGCTGTTTAATAATTTGAGTAAGACTTTGAGACAATATCAATATATATAAAGGGAAAAGGTTTTGAAATTTTTTGAGTATTTACTCTGTTTTGGGCTAATTTTTGTCTGTTTTTAACCAACATGTTTCATTGAATTTTCTAAGCAAATCTTATGAGAAAGGTTTAATGTTATTCCTTTTTACACACAATGCTGAGAAACTAAGAGAGGTTTAAGCAACCTGCTTATGGTCACTTCACTTCTAATAAATGAGGAATCAGGATTCAAACTTGAATATGGCTCCAAAGTCTGTGCTTTTAGTAATTCTGTGCTGCTTTCCTCTAGGAATTTATGGGCCTGTGGGAAAAGTGGACATACAGATATCCCAACAGTGCTGAAAAATGCAATATGGACTAAAAGTCCATCTGAAGAGTAGAAAATAATCATTTTTAAAGTCTGTTTCATGAAACACAAGAATCTTAGGAAGATAATTCAAAGGGCCCACAAATGTTTAGGTTAAATTTCATGGATGTTGAAATTTTTATGAGACCCTATCTGTCATCAAATAATCTCTGATTCCAATTTTTGTGATCATCAGACTCATCCTTCTCATTGATTGATTTTCTAATGAGGAAATAATTTAAATTTAGACATACCAATGAAATTATATGAATACGTAACCACCTTATTTCACTTTTCTTATACTTTTATCATAAGAATGTTAAAGAAAATAAGACTACTCCAATGTAATAGTTTTTACTTTGCATATATTCCTCTGATATTCCTTAACATGAATATTCATTTTAGCTGTAATCAGAGTGCATATGTAATTTACTATACTGCTTTTTGCACATGGCATCACATATGTATTCTTAGCTTATTAAAATTTAAACTAAAAGATTGGATGGTGTTTCTAAGAGAGAATAATAAATGTGGTACTCTCACAGAACGCACTTTTAAAATTTATGATTTAAATTCTTATGGTGGATTTCTTTTTGCTTTAAAAATATTTTTTAAATATAGAAAGCTATAAAGAATAAAAGAAAAGCAGCCTGTATTCTCCTCTATTGGATACTCTCTAGTGACTTTAAAATTAATAAAATATCAACCATTGCTGATTAGAAAGTTCATGTATTTAAGAAAGGTATAAAATGATGGAAAAAAAAAAAAACGAACTCCCTTGCATTTTTACACCTGTCTGCAAAAGTAAGCATGGCTAATTTGCTATTTGTTCTTCCAGATAAAAACAAGCACATATCACTGTGTCCTTTTATTTACACAAAAGTGAGCATGTACATATCCTGTTCTATGCATTGACTCTTTCACTTAATAACAGTTTTTAGGGTTCTTTCCACAAGGTACCAATAGTTGTCACATTTTTGAAGGCTTCATTTTGCATAATATTCCATTATATAAAAGTTTCTTATTTAAACAACCCCCTAAAATGAATCATTTTCCCCATTTATTCACTCTCATAGTAGATTTATGTTGTGCAATAAAAAAGCTACAGTCAGTATCCTTGCACATATGTCTCATTATTATGTTTCTATTAAATCTACGTGGCAAATTTTACAAGTTTAGTTGCTGGATTAAAGGTGTTGGCATTTAAAATTTTGGTGAATATTGCTAAATTGTTCTGCACATATGTTACAGCAATTTTTTCCCCCAAATTTGTGAACAGCAACAGCTAACCTTCCATAGTGCTTTGTGCCAGACACTTACTATTTACAGTATTGGACATACATTAATTCATTTTGTCCTCACATAACTCATAACCCTGTGAGTTAGATACTGTATCACTACTCACATTTTGTAAATATTGAACTGAGGCACAATAGACTGGCTAAATCACTTAGCCAAGATCATTTGGCTAGTAAATAACAGTGCCAGAGAATCAACTCAGGCAGTCCAGCTCCAGGATCTGTGCTCTTAATCCCTCTCACATATTGCTTAATAGTGCAGGAAAGGGTAGATGTTACCAAGTTATAAATTTTGATAATGATAAGTGAAAACTGTAGGTCATCTTGAGTTACATCTTTTTTTAATTAGTGAAATGAAGGATATTTCATGTTTTATTTATCACATCTATTTCTTTTCTTGTACACTGCTTTGTCATATATTTGCATAGTTTTATATTGGGTTACTCAAGTTTCTTAGTAATTCTTACAAACTCTTAATTAAAAAATAGTACTACTTTGTCATATGGGTTGCAGTAAATTTTTCAGAGAAAAGTTTTATGTCTTTATACATTTAAATTGATTGATTTTTGGTTTTAGATTTTATGTTCTTCTTGAACATCTTATTTTAATTGTTTCTGTTGTAAGAATTATAAGAATTCAGAGGAGGGAGAAATGATTTCTGGCTTTCGTAATGAGAAAGGTTGTATTTTAGATAATCCTTTAAGGCTGATAAGATTTTTGTAAACTGAGAATAGCTGAGAGAGGAAGGGCCTATGTTGGAAAGACCATATATAGATAAGGAAATAGAGCAATCTGCTTCTGGCTAACTGGGTGAATAGAAGGAACTGATCCCTGATTGATTATAGCTACTGTCTTCATGTGCACTGTCTCTAGACACACAGATCTGAGGCCCTGCTGTTACCCACTTTTATTGGTCTCATTTGTCTAGGAATGTAAGGCCAGAGACTGGGAAATGTACAGAAATAAGATGCAGAATTTAGTCCATGAAGACTAAGAAAATCTCTACGATCTTTGCTTGTGACCTGGAAGATACCTAGGTCTGTTGATGAAATACCTGAAGTTTTTTTCCTAAATCAATTTCCCCCTAAACAAGTACCAAGAACAGAGAACATCATTTGATAAAGAATTAGAATCCTCATGTAAAAATGGTAATATCCAGATAAAGTAACTTTGCTGTACTATGTGTATTGGTTTAAAGATGAAGAGACAGCATCATTTGGGAATTTTTCCTACTCTGACATTTGTTGATTTTAATATCCATGACTGGTTTCTAGCAAGCTGCCTTCTTCCCCATATCTGAAAAATAAAGAAATAAAAGATTAGGAGACCATTACTTGTTTTAACAATTTGTAAAAGCCCTACTATTACATTGAGTGAATTTAGATACGGGGCAAAAATTGGCCTCATCTGTCCAAGCCCTACTATTGTATTTTACCAATTATAGTTTATAGGAAAAATCAGATGAAGAAAATATTTGGCAGTGATGAAGCAGCTGACAGAGGGAAAATGAACATAGTTAAATTCTAAGAGCATCTTGTTTTTTCTGGTATTTATTCATAAATTCTATTTTGTTTCCTTTGCTTTTTTTTTTCCTCTGTCTTCTGATTATTCCTAATTTCCCTTTTTCTTCTCCAATTATATGAAGTATCAATTAAGATAATTTTTCCCTAAGAGATGGAGGCAATGGATAATTGTTATTAAAATTACACTTTTTTCCATTTTAAACTTTCTCTGAGAATTGACCCAGGTTTGAGTTAGTTCTGAGTTTTACTGGACAGATCTTTATACAAAATATTCATACACAATTCTCTAATAGGAAAAAGGCATCAAACAAAAGTCCAGAAGCATAGAAGATAGATAGAAAAGATTCTGTTGCATCCATGAAAGAAGTGTATTTAATTGGAAAAAAGCAGATGTGCACCAATCCAGGCTACTTTGCAGCCCTGTTCAAATTGAACAGCTTTACTGAGGTGTTGACGCTGGCCCTGGGGAGTTCCTACTCTGCGTGTGGAGCCAGTTACAAATGTGTTTTCAGTCAAACACAATTACTGGAGAACACAAACATAATGTTTGCCATCCAAGACCTTTGCAACATGAAACCCCAGATTACCTTGCACCGAAGGCCTTTCCAGTGAAGATCAGTTTGAAAAGATTTTGTGGGAAAGACTGTTTAGCTAACCGACAGAGGGATCTGACTCCTGATCTAGCTGGCAGCCTATCTTTCTCACAAGCACCAGCCGCAGCTATTACATGTTTTCCTCATTAGTATGACAGAGATTAGCCAAGATAAAGAGGAGGGTGTTATCTCTATCTTTGCTGTACTGTCAGTGCTATGTTTAATATTTTGGGACAGAGGATGAGGTTCATTTTCCAAGGAGGGATTTATACCATAATGAACTTAATCTCTGTTTAATAAGGTTTTTGTTCTTTTGTGTTCACTGTAATGTGGAAGTAATTTCAATATGCCTACACAGCGATCCCCGCTGGCTCACACCACAGTAAGGTATGTGTCGGCGGTGCTCCAGCCAGCGTCACACAGTGGAACACATCGTCTCTGGTTGCATGTGGCTGACTACCTGTGCAGATTGGGTTTAAACTGATAGAGCATTTCTTCCCCATCTGATAAGGCCTGATACAGCTGGGTTTCATTGTATTAATAGTTTACTAATCTCTATAAAATCAGACACTTTCCAGAAATACTCTGTGGTTTTTACCCTACTTCATATTACTTATATAGTATGTACAGATTAATTTCCTTATTAAGACAATTAGTATGCTTGCCTTTGAAATATATATATATATATACACACACATACACACACACACACACATACATACATACACACACACATAAAAACATATATTGTGGAACAAAGGTAAGTATCTTAGTAGATCCTAATGTTGAATTTGTTGAAATTTTCAAAATATGGAAATTACTAAAAAGACCATCATTAAAAACTTAGGAATTCCATTAAAAATGATATTGCAGAGTGAGTTCACTGTTTTGCGTGTCAGGAGATCTAAGATCTTGTCCTAGTCAAATATTGGTTCTATGACATAAAGTAAGTCACTTAAACTCTCTGAGCCTTCATTTCTACTGTGTAAAATAAGACAGTTGAACTAGCTTATCTCTAAGCTGTTCTCCAGGGACAAAGTGCAGTGATCACAGCTAAAAGGATCCATTAATGAACTTCCCATACAGAAGATCCCAAGTTGAGAACTGTAATGCTTCTAGAGGAACACTATACTACTGAAAATTATGTGTAACACTACAGGACTTGAGAAGGACTGGGTACAGGAAAAATTTATTTTTATTTGCACTTCATTATTTGTCAACATTTATTGAACTTTGCAGGGGCTTTCTTTCTCTCTGATCCTAAACTATGTATTTTTTTGGATACGTGATATAAAATCCATGTCCCTAAATACAGTTCCATAAAATCTCTATAGCTTATTTAAGACTGTTTCAGTTACCTATTTCTGTACAACAATCTATCCCCAAATTTAGTACCTTAAAATGACAATCATTTTGCTCACAATTCTGAGGGTTAGGAACACGAGAGTAGCTCACTTCTGCTCCAGGGTGTCAAGGGTCTCACTTGGGATAGCTCAAACAGCTGTGCACTGGCTGGGATTCCTTACATGGGACCATGTTTTTGTGACCTTAGTTCTTGCAGTTGGCTGAGGTCTGTCACTCCCTTGGCTTTAGCTGATAGCTGCGCTGGTTGGAAAAGCCAAGAAGGCTTCTCTCATATGTCTGGAGACTCAGTGCTTCCTCCTGTGGCCATTCTCTCACTCTGTGTAGCTAGAGTGGGCTTCTCACTGCATGGCAGTCTTAGTCCTACATGTTAACTGCCTTCCAAGAAGGAGGAGACAGAAGGCACCGATCTTGCTAAAGATAGGCTAGAACTAACATAATGTCATTCCCACTTTGGTTAGTATAGCCAGATTCAGTGAGTGAAGAAGTGATCTCCACCTCTGGATGGTGGGGGCGGTCAAGAGTTTGCCACAGTAACTACTCCTGATTATTTATTCCTCTAGAGGCAGATTTGTTTGGATTTTGTCACCAATGTGGATATCTGCTCCTTTTTAGTTATTGGCAAGTTTAAATATCCAGATTTTTTCCCAAAGGGATATTAAGCCAGAATTGGGGTATAACTAATATTCAGTAGGCCAAGCACATGCCTGGCTTGCAGAATTGCCCTCAACAGCTCAATACAGGCACCAGAATGAAAGTGCTTTCTGCATTAGAAATCTGTACTTTGACCCCCAAGTTGAGATCATCTCATTTGGAAAAACTCTGAAGCCTCACTATTGATGGACAAATAATCCTGTAGAAACCCAGTGTATTAGTTTGCTAAGGATGCCATAAAAACGTACCACAAACTGGATGGCTTAAACAGAAAGTGATTTTCTCACAGTTCTGGAGGCTGAAATTCTGAGATCAAGTTGTGGGCAGAATTGGTTTCTTCTGAGGGCCATGAGGAAAGAGTCTGTCCCGGGTCTCTTTCTTTGTCTTATAGATGATCATCTTCTTTCTGTGTCATCACATTGTCTTCCCTCTATGCTTGTCTATGTCAAAATGTCCTCTTCTTATAAGGATGTCAGTCATATTGGTTTAGGGCCCACCATAACAACCTAATTTTAACTTCATTGTCTCTTTAAAGACCTTGTCTCTAAATTCTGAGGTACTGGGGATTAGGATTTCAACATATGAATTTTGAGGAGGAGAGAATTCAAACCATAACACCCAGATACACTATACTAGCTATCTCTTCCAAGCACCCTTGTCTGTTCCCAGCACGTTAGCCTCAAAATAGCTATATAGGGAGTGATAGACAGGGAGGGGAAGGAAAAGGGAAAGGGAGAATTTAAATTATGGCCCTACAAATAGGCCTCACACTGGAGCAAATCTTAAACCATTCTACCAGAACCTTTTGTTCATAAAACATTGTTTCGAAGGTTGAAAGAATGTTCCCTTTTGTTTCTTTTAAGTCCACTTTACCTGCTAGTTAAAATCAATATGACATGTTTGACTTACTTGATTTTCTGGGTTTATTTGCCAGTGAATTATTTGTTTTCATATTACAGAGTAGCTCGGCTGTGCCTCATTTCACTCTGAAATCATGCCTGATAAGCGATTGTCTGATACTCACCAGGCTGCGTGTGTGTGCAGGCTGGCAAAGGATGCCCATGGCACAGATGAGGTGCCTTATGTGCAGTCAGCTTGCTTTGTCCTGCTCACTGTCAGAGCTTCTCAAAGGTCCTGTCCTAGAGAAATCAGAATGATATACAGAATTAAAGGATAATGGATTGGGGATGATGTTCAGCATCTTAATTAGGGACTTTTGGCAGGATATAATCATACATTTTGGTTGGATATTATAATTAGGAGACTATTAGAATATTCAAAGGAGAAAGATGCTTTAGTGATTCCGTAGCTAGCAAAATCCATTATTGTAGAGAATGTAAAACAAACACATAAATCAGACAATGTTTTGTAAAATAAACTTCCCAAGGTTTATCAGTTTCTTACTATAGAAGTTTGCTTCCAATTTACTGCAAATACTTAAAGCATTATTTATATATTTAGAAAAAAGTTATTGATGATTTTGTTGGTCTTTTGAGTCCTCCTTTGTTCCAAGATCTATCAATAGATTGATTAATTTAATGGAAACCTGGAAACTGAATGAATACACTTTAAGCACATTTTTTGGTGGGGTGCTGCATTTACTTAAATGAAGCTCTTGCTCCGACATTAATAGGACATCTACTTAATTTTTTTCCTTAGTAAAAATGAGTTTTTACTCTTATTCCACACTCCATAACTTAAGCCATCTGTAGATAATAATACATATCTGTTAAATAGATTCTGGGATGAGGGGTGGAGTGTGACAATAACTGCTTAAAGTAACGATTGAGCACATGAACCATAACCTCAGCTTTGTAGCACTGTCTTAAAATGGGCCATAGGACTAAACTGCTTGAATACGGCTCTGGATAAGTGGTATTGTTTTACAACCCAATAAACGATTTGCAATCATTATGACTTTAGAAAACAAAAACTCTTAAATATAAGGCAGTTATAGGAGGATTAGAAAACAAAATTTATTGGGGAAATAGTTATTTTAAAATTTTATTTTGTTATCTAATAAGCAGCATGATGAATAAGCCTAAGTGTTAAAAGTCAGTGAAAAGTGAATATATTTTGACAACCAGGCTTTCAATAGAGGGAGACTAAGAGCTGAACTCCCTGTCAGAATGGGTTGGGTTTATATACCTTGTAAATAATTTCAGAGCAGACTAGGGACAGACTGACACCCCGAAAACCTTGCAGAATTAATCTTTCATTGCAGTATTTGAAGAGTGCCATCACTGTCATTCTTTCAGCAAATAGTCACCGAGCTGTGACAAGCACAGTGCTTGGGGCTGTGGATAATGCAGTGCTATATAAGATAGACTCTGACATCAGGAACTGTGTGGTTTGTGTCACTTATTCAGCAAACATTAATTGAACACTACGTATACAGTAGACACTATGCTAAGAATGCCCTTGGGATTAGTTTATGATACAGTCTTGTCCTCAGGGATTTACCTAACTGCTTCACCTAACAATTTCTGGGACTTCTGGGACTAGGTTTATATGTATTCAAAGAAGACATTAGCTAATTGAAGAGAAACTTTCTGCAGTATTATTTCCTAGCCCTCGAGCAATCCATGTCTTCTTTCCCATTTCCCTTCTATATTCTTTTTTCTTAATATTTATTGTATTTTATTTTGGTTTTCTTTTGTTGGGGGAGGGTGGGTAATTAGGTTTATTTATTTATTTTTTAAGGGAGGTACTGTGGAATGATCCTAGGACTTCATGCATGCTAAGCACACACTGAGCTATACCCTCCGCCACCTTCTATATTCTTAATTTATTGCTTTGCCTAGTTTTTGAAACTGATGTTTCTTCTGCATTTTGGAACCTCTGCTCATGTATTGGTGTCTCCCACACTGTGCTGATGTTTTGAACTAATCCTGTTCTGTTTTGATGACAGTTTTCTCAGCTATCCTCCGAATCTGGTTCGTAACCTCTGCTTGCTTTGACCCCTCATCTTTATAAGCTATAACTGCTGTCTGCTGTCTGCAGATGTCTTTTTCAGAAAGCCTCGTTCTGGTATTCCACTTTATTGCAGCACTAGATATATTCATTGTCTGATCTACTTGTGAACTGAGTAAAATTCATACTGATCATATATTTTTAATTCTGATATGTTAAAATAAAAATGCTACTCAATTTTTGGCGTATTGAAGAAAGAGGTACTTGCATATGAAAACCAAGAAATTCATCTACTTAATCCTACTAATAACTGTTCCTAGGTTATTTGAAAAATAAGTAGAAGATTGGAAAAAGAGGTTTTGCCATTATTGAATTCAAAGTCAACAGAAAACAAAATTTTTTTATCAGAGCATTTTTTTGTCTTTTCAAATTTCCCATCAAATATTTGACTGCTGTTTGTTAGCCACTGGAATGTTCTGCATTCCCAGACATCCTATAGATTTTCCCAAACTTACGAGTTTACTATGCTTTTTGATATTAATTTCTCTAGCGAGGGTATTATTGAGTACTTTTTTTACATCAACTCTGTCTTACCTTGTTATAGCGACAAAAAGTGGTTTGCCTCTTCTAGTCCTACTTAGATGGGCTTCCCATAATCAAATTAAATCTCCATTTCACAAATTTGTGAAAAGAAGTCTTAAAAAAACTTGCTAGGAGAATCTGATAACAATTAATGTCAAAATTACATGACTGATTTCCAAAGGTCTGTGTGCCCTTCTATACTTTTAATAAGAATTTAAAAATCAAAATTGAGTTAACTGTTAAGAGTTGTATTTCTAATTGCATAAAGGGGCCTGACTGAGAGATTTTTAAGAAAATTGTGTAGAATTATCTTTTCTAGGTGGACCTTATAGAGCATGGGCTTTTCAAATTTTGTTTTTATGAGATCTGTATTCTCTATGAAATCTCTTTTCCTGGGTCTTATTTTAAACAAGATTAATAAAACTAGTTGGAAAAGGAGACATATTCAGCTGAGAAATTATTCCTTGGCCTGTATAATATTGAATTGTCAGTTGAAGCACTTTTCTACCATGCAATTTCTCTCTACTCTTACTGCTGCCACAATTTGTGTTAAACTGAGTTGATTATTATTTTTTTTTAATGTACAGATGTATGGAATTTTAATTCAGTGTTAATAACAGCAGAGAAAGGACCGGTTGCTCATTTATTTAAAAATGTGTTTATTAGGTTAATACTTTAGAGTCATGGTCTGGCCTTTTTGATTTCTTTGATTTTTTTTCCAGTGAAGAGTTTGCTGAAATCCATCTCTGGGTTACTAGAGCTATGTTTTCATAGAGAAACATAATTTTGGAAAAGTATTAGCAAGTCACTCAACCTCAACAGACTTTTGTTTATGTTCTGTTAACATTGGAACCAGAGTCTCACTTGTTCATGGAATTAATTTCTAAAAAATTGTAGTATACTTTTGCTATGCTTTTAGGGATTCAGTTAGTTCAATGATGTTTGAAAGTACTAGTGGGCATTAGTAATGGGCTAATTGCAGCAAGCTTTCAAAATCATAATATAGCATTTCCCTGCATATGATATGCCAAAGAACCTGTGCTTGAGTGGAATTGTACAGGGAAAATAGGCCCTAGTCCACAATGCCAGGCATTATTTCAGGCTCTACAGGTAAAGTGGTAAACAAAACAGATAAAAATCTGTGCCTTCTAATGAGGGAAGATAGAAAAAAAATCAATCAAAATGGATGATAAATAGAAGGGAGAAAGGGAGGGAGGGAAGAAGAAAGAGAGAGAGAGAAAGGTATATTAGTGATAAGTGTCAACAATACAAATAAAGAAAGTGATAGTGTAGGGAATACAGAGGTGGTATTAAAATTGTAAATAAAGTGACAAAGAAGGCCATACTGAAAAGGTGGCCTTTTATTATAGAGTGAAAGAGGATAATGGAACAAGCTGAGAATAATATTCTTCCCATAGGAAAGAGAAATTCAAAGACTCTGGGATAAGGGTGGGTCTGGTATGTATAAAGATCAGGTAAGATGTTAGTGTAGTGAGTTTGTTAATCTCACAGGTACCAGCTCCCCATGAGAAAAGTTAATTATAAGGAAATATCACTAAAATTTCTTTGAAGTATAAGGGAAATACTTTTGTGAGAACTCAGAGCCATTCATGCCAACTGTTCACTTTTTCCACCAATTTCGTGTGTCGATCTACTTTTCTGAAGCATAAGAATTTTTGTGTCTGTTTATATATGTCCAAGCTACTTGGAAAGAATTTTCTCATGACAGGCAAGATTCTGAAGGAGAATTGAGTCAAGACAGTTGTAATTTGCATTAATTTTGCATTAAGTATAGACCTTAGAATTTACAATCAGAAGATGATGAAAAAAAAATCTCAGATGTGAATTATAACACATTTTCACTGTTATTAGTCTGCTTTTTGTAGGCCAGTTATTTTTAAACATTTGGTTATGTAATATTTTCCATACACTATCTCCTATTTTGTTTAATGTCATAATCTTCTATAAATCAGGGCAGGAGAAAAATATATGTATATATTCATGCATATGCAGTGTAAGATATATAATAATAATTGTAATGGCTATTATGTTTTAGTGAAAGGCACTACTCTATGTATTTTATATCTGCTAGATCATTTACTACTCATAATAGCACCATAATTTACATATTATTGTTCTCATTTTATGGAAGAAGAAAATGAGGCCCAGAGAGGTTATGTCTTTGGCCAAGAATATCTAGTTTATAAGTGGAAGGGCCAGAATTTGGTTTCAGAGAATCTAAATAAGGCCTCAGTGCTTGAAAGAAGGAATGAGAGGATCAGGATGCATCTGATAACTACACCTAAAAAAAGTGGAGTAGTTTACTGTTATCAGAACCAAAATTGGGAAGGGCATGGGGCAGGAGCATAGATACCTAGAAAGTACACATAATCCAACCTCATTGTGCAGGGTAACAGGGTTCTTTGGTCTAGGTAGAATATGTAGGTTCTGGGTCTTACAGACTCTGTAGACTGAGAAAGATGACTCCTAGAACCGAGAATCACTGAATGTCATGCATAGCTTGCTAATAAACCAACTACAAAAGTAAAGAGGCTGACAAACCTATAAACATGGTAGTATTTCAGTTTTTGTATAATCTGTTACTGTGTACAGTACAATATTTGAGGGTAAAATTTTTAGTGCAAAAACATTTAAAAATGCATTTTGAATTTCTATTTCTGTAGTGTTTCTAGATTAGAAGTAAATTTTGTTTTATTTTTCGTCTGTTTATGCTAGCAGAAAATAATTGAGTTACTGAAAAACAAAACTGTTGACCTGAAACAGATAGACTGCCAGTTATTTATACAGCCAAAATGTGTTTATTCAAGATCAGCAAAGAATTCCAATTTGGGGTCTGCAACCATGGTGAGCCACACACAAGTCCCCAGCAAAAAAAGAGGAGAACTCTTTAGAGGAAAAAAGATGTTTGGAGAGCTGTAGGAAACAGAAGAATCCACTGAAGA
This sequence comes from Camelus bactrianus, assembly GCF_048773025.1. Taxonomy (NCBI): domain Eukaryota; kingdom Metazoa; phylum Chordata; class Mammalia; order Artiodactyla; family Camelidae; genus Camelus; species Camelus bactrianus. The sequence continues at coordinate 68,256,241 of NC_133541.1, forward strand.
AATTGAGACTTCAAAGAATAGTGACTTTTCCTTGGGTTGAATTGTAACAGTCTCTTACTGGCTAAGCTCTTGTCGAGCAAGAAGAGAATGTCTTTATTCCTCCTGTTGAGCTCTGCTATCATCATAGGACATGAGGACTTCCCCTTCTGGTCTCTCAACTCTACATAATTGAGGTTCTTTTATTTATTTATTTTACCTCTACCCCTTTTGATTAAGATAATTCTCTGAAAGCGTCACTGACTGAGAGTCAGGTTTTCTGGTTTCAATGGATTTTTACCCTTCAGTGTGAGAATGGACCTTTCCTGAGGGTAGTGTCCCACATCAGAGGGAAAATGTTGATTGGAAACCTATTGAAGTCACATTTGAGTAAGAAGGAGGGGAAGGAGGGAGAACTCTGAGGCCTTTTTTACCTTAAGTCTATGTATTATCAAGATCATAGACACTGGAGATCATTTAAAGCATTATGTAATCATCAGAAGTTTGGCAGACAGACTTCCAACAGGCCTGGTCCAGATATCTTTGGAAAGCTGTCTTATCAGATGTTTGCTTCAGTGCCAGAAAATATTTACTTTCATGTCACCTGGTGATTTGCAGGTCCAGTCAGGATTTGGTGCTTTCTTTGGATGTGTCACATGAATCCAAGAGTCTATTACCTGGGGTTTGGCAGCACAAGGGTGGGTTGACAGTACCTGATAGGAGCCTTTGCAATGAGTTTGGAGAGAGTCCTTTTGGAAGCATTTTTTCCAGAAGAAAACTCCTGGTTGCAAGTTTTTTATCTCCTGAGAGTAGACTGTGAAAGGATAGCTTTACCAACACATGATTATTTTTAATAGAACAATAAGGCCTTTGCAATATTAGAATACTCCTTTTATGATTTGTGAGTCAAAAGAGGCAGGAACCAAGTACATTGGGTGTCCTGTGACTATCTCAAAGGGTGAGAGTTTTTAAGTTCTAAAATGGATGGATCTAAGGTTTAGAAGGGCTAACAGCAATGATTTTGGCCAAGATATTTGGAAGACAAACTCTGCCAGTTGCGTTTAATGTTGTGAGTGCATTCAACTAAGCCAAAGGATTGAGGATGATGGGTACAATAGAATGTTGTAAAAGCAGCCACACAACATAGATTTCTCAAAGTAGCTGACTAGTAAAGCGTTTAGTCCATTTACATTTCCGGTAATTATTGATATGTGTGTACTTATTGCCATTTTGTTAATTGTTATGGATTTGTTTTTGTAAGTCTTTTTTATTTCTTCTTTTTTTCTCTTCTCTGTGGTTACATTTGAATCCCTCTTTCTTTTTTTGTGTATATATCTATTACAGATTTTTGGTTTGCAGTTGCCATGAGGTTTTGGTATAGAAGTCTTTATGTGTATATACATAATTGTTTAAGTTACTCATCTCTTAATTTCAAATGCATTTTAGATATCCTGTATTTGTACCCTCCTCCCCTCAGTATTACTTTTCTTTTTTCTAGCTGTGGCCTTTTCTTTTCTACCTAAAGAAGTTTCTTTAATGTTTGTTTTAAAGCTGGTTTGGTGGTGCTAAATTCTTTTAGCTTTTGCTTATCTGTGAAGCTTTTGATTTCTCCATCAAATCTGAATGAGAGCCTTGCTGTGTAGAGTATTCTTGGTTGTAGGTTTTCCCCTTTCATCACTTTAACTATATTGTGCCACTCCATTCTGGCCTGTAGAGTTTCTGACAAAAAATTAGCTGATAACCTTATGGGAGTCTCCTTTTTATGTTAGCTGTTGCTTTGCTTTTGCTGATTTTAATATTTTATCCTTATCTTTAATATTTATCACTTTGATTACTATGTGCCTTGGCATGTTCCTCTCCTGTATGGGACTCTGTGCTTTCTTGGGAAGTTTACTTTTCATAGTAATACTCTTTTTAAAAATAATTCTAGGTGTATTTTCTAGTAAATTAAGAGAAAACTGAGAAAATCTTCCAAGCTTGCAAGTCAATCAGCCATCTGAATTACTACAAAAGAGAGGAACTCGATATAAATTAATACCAGATAGGGTATTGTGGAGGAAGGACCAAGTCTTTTGAATAGCAGAGACTAGGAAGTCTGCTTAGGGGGAGGCAGTCCATTGCAAGTTTTTCTTTAAAATAATTTAATTTTAATGTAAGGATTGGGAATTTCTATTTCTACCTTTGAACTGGCTAACTATACTTCTTATATATATATTTGGTTCTAGTCCTTGGAGAATTTTAAATTTAATAATTAAGCCTCATCTTTATAGCTTTTTAACCAGAGGTAATGATATATTTTGTTGTTTCTGTGTGAGGTAGAGAAAATATTGTTTCTCGAAACAAAAGATGTCATTTAATTATTTGATCTTCATATTTTTCCTTCCCTTCTTACTTTGCCAGCAGCTATATGAGACATATTTTATTATTTTGTTCTGATTGCATAGAACATTTTTGTTACAACCTGTTAGTTTTACTTGGTATTATTTCAGGAAGGTTTATAGAATACTCTATATATTTTCATTCTTCTCATTAAAGTAGATATCCTTTGGAGCTTATTTTATTTAACATTTTGAAGACGTAGAATACTTGCTTTGTAATAAATAAAACACAATTATAAAATTCTATTGTGTCATAGCAGAATTTGGAAAAAAATCTAAAATGATAAGGCATCATTTTTCCTTCATATTTTCTTCACCAAAAGTCTTTACATTTCATATTTATTACCCAAAGCTTGCTTGATTTGTTATGATTTAATATCTCAGATCTACTTATTTTTATTTAAATACACAAATAGACTTAGTTAAATAACCTTGGTATTAAACAAAATAAGCAGGTGAATGTTTTGAGTTGTGGTTTGAATTGGGAATCAAATACAATGTCTTGGAATTTGACATTACCAACTTTATTATATTGTTGTTCAGTGTTTGTACTGCAAACAGATCATCTCACTAGTCTGTTTTTGAAGAAAGAACAATGTTTGAAAAAATACTATAAAATTATATTTGAGAAATGAGTTGGAAAAAGTCGTAATTATTATTGTAGTAGATGTTTATCAAAACTGTTTATTGAAATTTGGAGGCCATCTCTTCAAAACATCCATATCCCAAATTGTTTATCTGGGAGAAACAAAATTAGGCATTCTCAGTTTATTGAGGGAAAGTAACTTTTGATTATGGCCATGGATCACTTTTCACAGTTATGGCTCAGTGGGCCCCATCCTCACTTTTAGGCATCATCTCTTATCATCCTTTCTTTCTTCTTACTCTCCTCTCTGTTCTGCACCTGCTCATTCCTTCTTTCCTTCAGTGCATACAGATATTTTGTGTGTGCTGTTCATTTGATTGGTCTCCCCTTCCCCACTTCTCTTTTCCAAACAAAATCCTCTTTTGTGATACCTTCTTTAAGCTCTCTTAATGCTTGGTAGATTCCTATAAATGTTTTGTAGCATTTATCAGACAGTGGTGAAATTGTGTGCTCTCTCTTCTCTCTCATTCTCCACCACTCATCTTTTTCCTGTTCATTTATGGATTACCCATCAGAGCGTCAGACAGCTAACAAATACTCATTAATGCTACTATAACTAAAATTACTAATGTCTTAAATAATAAATGCATGCACTTAACCATATAACCTCTGATTTCTGAAGCTTCTTTAAAATCTTCTGCTCCTATAGTCTTGTTCTAATGATTATTTATATATAATATGCAAATCATGACTTTGACCAAACGAAAAATGATTTGAGCTTAAATAGAAACTCCAGATCAAATCAAGAAAATTGTTCTGCATATTATCTGAGAATTTCTGATTTGTTTCAGCATGGAAAGAGATGTGGACGCACTGAGAAGCTATAGGCTAAAAAGCCTTCAAATGCCTTAAATAGGCCTGTGGGTAGTATATTGGGTTAAATAGTGTCCACCAAGCTTTCATGTCTATCTGGAACCTATGAATGTGACCTTATTTAGAAATAGAATCTTTGCGTATATAATCAAATTAAGATGAGGTCACAATGAATTTGGGTGGGCCTTAAATGCAGTATGACTAGTGTCCTTTTAAGAAGAGGGAAATATGGATATAGGACACAAACACACAGAAGAGAAAGCCATATGAAGATGGGGCAGATGATTCACCTACAAGTCAAGTCATGCCAAGGATTGCTAGCAACCACCAGAACCTAGAAGAGGGGGAAAAAGTGTTATTCCCTAGTTTTAGAGGGAGTTTGCCCATACTGGCATTTTAATTTCAGACATCTAGCCTCCAGTACTGTGAGGGAATAAATTTCTGTAGTTCTAAGCAACTCAGCTTATGGTACTTTGTTATGACAGCCCTAGGAAACTTGTACAGATAGACTAAATTAGTAATAAGGAAATGTTATTTTAGATCAGCTTGATTAACATTTATTGGGTTTGTATGGCATATGTAATGATAGATATTAGGAATATGTCCTTGAATAGTTTCAAAAAGCATGGGAAAGATGGGCATATCAACAGAAGTGTCAGTGTCACATATGGCAGACACTTGTTGGTTACCCATCCATCCGCCATTTCCTTCTCCTTTCTGCCTTTGAATATAGTTGGGTGAGCATATGAAGTTTGGAGCTATGCCAACCATCTTAAGAATAAGAGAATTGCAGAAAAACTGACCCAGATCTCTTTCATTACTAAGCTCCCAATCAAATGTGAAATGTCTTCCTGCTGGTCATCTTATTATGATAGATAATGAATTCTAATGAATGAACTATATTTAGTTGGATTCTTTAATAATTGCAGCTCAAATAATCTAATGAATGCATTGAAATATGTTCAAGGTTTGTGAAAGCATAAAAAAAGAACTCTTGTCCCAAACTGAAGAATCAGAGAAAGTTTTAGTAAGGATGGAAAGATGAGTAGAAGTTACATGGGTCAAAAAAATATGAGAATATCCTCTTGGAAAAGAATAATAGATAAGGCAGAAAAGATACAAAAGAACCTGTGGCTAGCCATAAGTGTTTTGACATTTCTGTAATATAAATGTATAGAAGCAGGTTGGGTTGGGTAGCTTCAAGTCATGAAAACTTCTGTATGTTCTGATAAGGTCATTAAACTTTATTCCAAAAGCACCAGGAATCTTCTGGAACATTTTAAGCAGAGTTTTGAACTTAATTAAGTTATAGTTAGATACTTCTCTTTATATTTTACACTTTATAGTATAAGACTAGAGTTATAGTAACAATCTCTCTGTAACAGTTCAGGCAAGAGATGATAATAACATAAAACATAGCTTGGTAGTAGGAATATTATGAAAGGAATATTTTCAAGAAATACTTGAGAGTAAAATTGGAAGTACATGATTAATACTGTATGTGTAGATAAGAAAGATAAAAGGACCTAGAATGAGTCTCAGGTTTCTGGCTTGAGGAAATGGTGGATAGAAAATAAGAGGTAAGGAACTACTTGTGACAATTCAATTTCCAAATGTCAAATACCTACATTTTTGTTTTAATCATTTTCAGTGGAAAGTTAAATGAAAATATTTCCCTGCTACAGCATATAGAGAATATTACTCAAATTTTCTTGATGACTCATGGTAATAATTGTGACTATCAAATATTGTTTGAGGCAGTAAAGTATTTATGCACTCAGGGGATTGGATTGATAAGATACTTTTCTATAATAGGTAGTTATGGAGTTCTATGGCATTACTTAAATTGTTCTACATTAATTTCATGGTTAATCTTTATTCTTTATAATTTTTAGGCTATAAGTTATTGCTTCAGTCATATTTAATCTAGAGTGTGTCAGGCATTGTTCTAGACATGGAGGGTGCAGTGCTGAGCAAGACAGACAGTCACTCTTTTCAGTGGCCTTATCCTGTAGTGAAGACTGGGGGAAAATAAACAAGTGGCATAAAATATCAAGGTCATTCTACATAGCAATAAGTGCTTTAAAGGAAATGAATAGAAATGGCAAGGGATTAAGCTCATAGAGAGTAAGATAGTGAGGAGGGAAATCACTTTTCAAGAGGAAATTTTTAAGTGAAACCTAAGTAGATGACAGGGAGCTCATGATGCTAACCTCTGAGACGTAAGCATTTCAGAGCCAGAAGCCAATCAGAGGAAAGATGGAGAGGAGGACGTAAGCTTGCTGAATGTGAAGAAATGAGTGATTGTTGAAGCCGAGTGATCAAAGGGGCTGAGGTAGTAAGAGTTGAGGGTAGAGAATTGGACATGGCACAGATCGTGTAGAACTTGGAGGCTATTACAAGGAGATGAATATTATTCCAATTACAATGAGAAGCACTGAAGTATTTTAAGCATAGGAATGATGTAATCACGTTTGTATTCTAAGAAGACAATTCAGGCTTCCCTGTGGAGAATGGAATGTATGAAAATAAAAGTGAAAGGAGACCAGTGAGGAAGGTATTGTATTAGTCCAGGCAGACACGTAGCAATGGGAAGGAGGAGAAGTAAGTGTGCTAAATGTATTTTGAAGGCAAAACTGAAAGAAACTGTGGTGGATAGTATATTTTTCCCCTTACAATTTTGCTACTACTTTTCGGTAGATTATTACATTCAGATTATCAGGTAGCTATGATTATCTGAAATGGATGCTGAATGATAGTTTGAAGTTTCTTATAAGTAGAGTTTGAATTTTCATGTATTGTCTTTATGTCTTCATACTGCTTTGTGGGTTCTCAGAAGATTATTGGGGAGTAGCTTCTATAAAATATGATATTGGTGTGCTATAATTTCAAGAGGTCATAAACATCATTTTGAAAGAGCTTGCTTGAGATTCTCAGTACACCAGAGCAAAGCAGTAAATGTTTACCAAGAAATTATATCTCCTGGTAGAAAGACCAAAATTTGGAAGGTTTGAGATAGTCTCATTTTCACTGATCATATACTGTCTGACCTTGCTCAATACATTTAATGGCTCTGTGTTACAGTTTCTCAATCTTTGAATGGCAATAATGATCTTTTCCATCTAAGCTGAGATATATTTGTAAAGTACATGGAACTAGACAGCAGGAAATCACTACATACACGACAATTTATTGTTAGTTTTATGGCCAATTCAAATCCCAAAGGAATTGAAGTCATTGCCATTTGAAGGTTGTCCAGTTCATTTTTAAGATAGATGACTGACCCCGTACAAAAGTCACACACAGTCCCTGAACAATTATACTCAAACTCTGCCTTGGCTATGACAGGAGAAAAATATGATTGTTGAATCAATGTAGCTATAAAAATGACATGCATTTCTCCCCTAAGCAGGTGGGAAATGTGAGAAAATGCTTGGATTGGAGGACTGAAGAGAAGTCAGCACTAGTTTTTAAAATACTGTTTCAATTTTAGGGTAAAATAATTGACCACTGAAGTTTTTTTTTTCTTAAGTTTTTATGAGAAATATTTTTATTTAATTAAAAATGTACTGTGTACCTCATGATAGTAAAGTCAATCTGATGAGTATGATGAGAGATACTAAGTGTTTATAGAAGCATAAGTTTGTGACAATTATTTATGTTTGGTGAAATAAAGTAAGCTATATAGAGAAGGTGACATTATTAACTATTTCCACAGTAGAGATAAGAGGGAAGACTGCTTTCCTCCTAAGAAAACAAGGTGAGTCAACACACTCAAATGGAAATATAGTGGTTACTATATTTGAGGTGATTTGAATACTTTGATTTCACTGGAGTACACAGGGGGCAAAGGAACCAGATAAATTAAAAAAGAGTCGCTATATTGGAAATATCTTTAATGATATTCTTAGAATTTGAATGTTATATTATAGATGGGAAGACTAAAATTGTAATAATCTGATCTTTGCTTAATTAAAAAAAATCTTTTCAATGGTGTCTGCATAGAGATACCATTTCCTAACATTACCTCTCAAATTAATCATAAAATGTAGAAAAAAAGAATCAGTTTAAAGGGCTAGAAAAATTTATTCTACTTTTCATTGAGATATAAATCACATTCCATAAAATTTATCCTCTTAAAGTGTACAGTACACTGGTGCTTGCTGTTCACAGAGTGTACAAACATCATTGCTGTCTAATTTTAGAAAAGTTTCATCACCCCCTGAAAGATACCCTGTACCTAATGGCAGTCACTTCTTCCTCCCCCATCCTTATAGTCTATAACACATGTATTAACATGATATCACTCACACTAATACTAATTAGTGGTATAAACCACTAATCTGATTTTTGTCTGTATGGATTTGTGTGTTGTGGATATTTCATATGCTTGGAGTCGTTAAGTGTGTGGCACTTTGTGACTGGTTTCTTTCACTTAGCATAACATTTTTAGTTTCATCCGTATTGTATCACATAATGGTACATCATTCTGTTTTATTGTAGAATAATATTCCATTTTATGGGTATACCACATTTTGTTTACCCACTAGTCAGTCAGTTGATGGACATTTGGATTGTTTCAAATTTGGCTATTATAAATAATGCTTTGAATAGGAACATATAAGTTTTTGTATAGTTATGTTTTCAGTTGTCTTCAGTATATATCTCAAAGTGGAATTAGAGAGTAATAGAATAAGTCTATTTTTAACATGTTGAGGAAATGCCAACCTGTTTTTCAAAGTGGCTGCGCTATTTGACAAATCCATGAGTAATGTGTAAGGGTTCCAGTCTCTCCACATCCTCTCTAATATATGTTATTTTCAATCTTTTTGATTTTAACCATTATAGTGAGTGTAAAGTCATACTTCACCGGGATTTTGATTTGTGTTTCCTTAATGACCAATGATTTGGTTGAACATCTTTTTGAGTGTTTGTTAGTGAGCTGTATATGTTCTTTGGAGAAATGTCTATTCAAACCCTTTTCACATTTTTAAGTAGGTCGATTTGTCTTTTATCGTTGAGATGCAAGGGTTCTTTATATATTCTTGTTACAAGTCTAGTATCAGATATATCAGATATATGACATCTGATGAAAATATATAATATTCTTTCTTCACTCTCTGGTTTGTCTTTTTCTTGATGATTTCCATTGAACTACAATTTTTAAAATTTAGATCAGGTTTAATTGTTACATTTTTTCCTTTGTTGGTCGTACTTTTGGTGTTATATCTAAGAATCCATTGCCAGATCTCAGGTGATGAAGATTTACCCCTTCATTTTCGTAGGGGAGTTTTCTATCTTTAACTCCTATATATGGGTCTTTGATACATTTTAAATTAATTTTCTGTCTATGGTATGAGATAGTTTTTCATACTAAATTTTTGCATGTGAATATCCAGTTGTCCCAGGACCATGTGTATAAAGATTCTTCTTTTCCCATCGAATTGTCTTGGTACCCTTGTCAAAATTCAGTTAACCATAAGTTTAAGAATATAATTCTGGACTTTGAATTCTATTCCACTGATCTATATGTCTGTCTTTATCCCAGGGCCACGATATCTTGATTACAACAGTTTTATGTATAAGTTTTGAAATTAGAAAGTGTGAGTCCTGTTACTTTGTTTTCACTTCATACATTGGCTCTTCTGGGTCCACTGTAATTCCATATGAATTTTAGGAACAGCTTGTAATTTTTTGCAAAAAAGCCACCTAGGATTTTGAAAAGGATCATATTTTATTGGTAGATCAATTTGAGGAGTATTTCCATTTTCATATTAAATGTTCCAGTCTACGAACATGAGATGTATTTCTATTTAAACTTCTTATGGATCTTTATTTTCTTTCAAAGGTGTTTTGTAGTTTTCTGTATACAAGTCTTGTGATTCTTTTGTTAAATTTATTTCTAAGTATTTTGTACTGTTTGATGTGATATAAATTGATCTATTTTCTTAATTTCATTTTTGGAATTCTTCATTACCCAGTTTACAGAAACACAGTTGCTATTGTGTGTTAAACATGTGTCCTACAGCCTGATGAACTCTTAGTTTTAACAATAATTCTCTTGCCAATTCCTTAGGGTATTTTATACACAAGATGATGTACTCTAAAAATACAGATAGTTTTACTTCTTCCTTTTTAATCAGGACATCTTTTACGTATTTCTTTTTCTTGTTTAATTGCCTCATCTATAACCTTCAGTAATGTTGAATAGAAGTGGCAAGAGCAGACGTTGTTTTGTTCTTAGTTTTAGGGGTAAAGCTTTCAGTCTTTCACCATTTATTATAACATAAATGGAGTGTATTTGTAGATGCTTTTTATCAGATTGAGGAAGTTCCATTTTATTTCTAGTTTGTTTATTCCTCTTTGAGTGTAAATAATTTAAAATAGCTTTTCAATTTAAACAAACTGAATCACTTATACATGAAATTTAAGTTCTGCACAGCTCCTTTCTATATATTTTATACAGAAGATCCATGTGTCATTCTTAGTCCTATTAGCGCTTTACAAATTTAAAATTCTTTAAATTTAACTTCAAAATTAAATGCTTAATATAAATTTAAAGTACTATAGGCATTTGTTATTCACAAAAACATTATTGAAAAATGAAACCAAACACTGCTAGTTTACAAAATCCACTCTCCTTGATCTTGAGAAAATGAGCTTACAATGAAATGTTAACCACCCACTCTTTCTGGGCACACTGGGCCATGCAGCATTCATCCAGAAAGGAATGCTTCATAATGTATGCAGAATATATGTTGTTTTCACTTTTGCATAGAAGAAAGTGAAAGAGGTAGAGAAGAGACAGAGACAGAGACAGAACAGAGAGAATGAAATTATTTGGACATTTAACATTATTTTATTTCATTGTGAAAAGCCATCTTGGAAATTAATTGCCTTTAATCACAAACCGCATAGAAAATTTTCTCAGTGCACTGTAGAGTTCTAGGTCTTTTTTTCCCATTTAATTTGTAGCTTTTAGTCCTGTTTGGATAATCTGAAAGTCAAGAGAGTCAGGGTATGTGTTTGGATATTTTCCTAGTTTGTAGTGAGCCAACATTATATTGTAGTCCTTGGAAACATAATTATTTTAAAATAAATGGGTCAAAGTTCCTCCTCTTCCTTTTCACACATGCAGCCAGCTGTTAATAGACCCCCCAGGGTACCTATATTTGTGGAAAAACAATAAAATTTCTTGGATTCATTGCTTGTAACATTTTAATAGTATATTTAAAATTCATAAAAAGTCAATACTTTGTCACAGTCCTTTGCAGCACTTATTTGTATTTCCCTGTCATAATTGGTAGTGCATGTTTCACACATGTCCTAATTATCCTATTCTGCAGTGAGTGATTTTAAACAGCTTTTACCACCTACTTTCCAGAAAGAAATAATAAGATGATTAATGAGAACATCTATAAAACATTCTGAATGCAGAAAGGAGCAGTTTTTAAAGCTAAAAATAATAAACTATTATAGGGAGCATTTTTAAATTTCTATGTCTATAGAAATATATTTGTTTTGGCATAATGATATGTGAATCCACACCTTCAAGATGCTGTATTTTAGAAAGACTTGTCCTCTGTTTGAGTGAAATATCTATAATTCTTGGATTAATTTCTTTTGAAATGAAATTTTATTTTTATTGTAAAATAATTATATTTATAAAAACATTTTAATAAGTAAGAATTAAAATTGAAAATAAAATCTCTTGTATTCTCTCCTCAAAGTGACTACTGTTAATCTATCAGTAAATGTCTTTCTAGTTGATTTATCAGTCTATAAATCATACAGACACATATTAGTCTGTCACAGTAATTATTAAATAAATGAACAATGTGTGTAAAATTTTATATTTTTACAATGTAGTGTTACTACATTGTACATGTTTCTTTGCTACCACTTTTTCTCTTAATGATGCATTAAAACTTTCTATAGTTTTTAGAATTCTACCCCATTATTTAGTGGCTAAATGTGTCCTATAGCTAAACATAACCAATTTCCTATTGGTAAATATTTATATAGATTGACTTTCTTCATTTCATTTATAATCGATGATGAGACTCTTGTCATTTAAGCCCATTGTGTAACTTTAGGAAGAATTCTCAGAACCAAAACTGCCAGGTGTTCTGGTTCTGTGAGTACATACAACTAATACATTCTGGCAAAGTACCTTTCAGAAAGATGATGGCAGTTTACATTTCTACCAGCAGTGTGTGAAAGTTCCCATGCCCTGTGGCCTAGGCTGGGTCTCCATCTTATTTTAATTAATTGCCAATAATACATGAGAAAAAAGACATCTGACACCTCATTATTTCATTTTTCTTGAATTAAATACTGAATTAAGTATTCATATTTTCCAGTCTGTTTTATCTCTCTTTAAATTACCTGTTTTGCCTCTTTAAGTTTGAGGTTTGATTTCTGTCAATAACTGAAAAAATCAACAATGTAGGTTATTTTTCCCTAAAGTTGGGGGGGGAAAGCAAATTGTTGTCAAATAAATTAAATGATTTTTTACTTGAGGCATTTTTTAAATAGAAAAACTTAAAATATTTTATTATCAGTATTTTTTCCTTCAGATTCATTGGCTTGCAATTGGGATGGGGGCTGTATTACTGTTTTCAAATGTACTTCTTTTTAGGCTTATAATATTTTAGTTAATACATGGGATACATTATTTATGATTTCTTAGATATGGATACTCCAACAAAAGTTTATCTAAAAAGTATGTGAATTACAAAATTGTTTATGATCAATGAATTTCTTTTCAATAGTAATCTTTCCAGAATAGATAGAGTATAAATTTCTAAAAATATTGATACAGACTATGTATATCTAAAATATGTTATGTCAAATGATGTAACTGTTGGTGGTCAAATAATTTTAAGGAGTGTGCAATTCATTTGATGAAATATTCTATAAGTTACATGTGTGTGGTTATGTATGCTTTACTTTATGGGCTAAATGTGAAAACTGTTTCCTGCAATGTGTGGCCTAAGGTAATGTCCATGCTGAACTATTTAATGAATTTCAGGTTATAAGAAAATTTAAGTTTGTAAGAGTTTGCTCTTTGCATTGCATTTTAGAGAATACCATTTTTGTTTAGTTTTTTAAGACCCTGACCACATCAGACCAATTTCCTATTGCTTACAATGTAACGTACAATTTGAAAGGTGTTGGACAAATCACCTCATTTATACCTATTTAGACTATTTGTTTATCTTTAATTGAACAACCAAAATACCGTATCTTTTATAGAATATGGATGTTTACAGTGAATCTCAATTTCATAGTAGTCTCAGTTTAAATAATAATTAAAGAAAGATAATAGAAATAAAAGTACACATTCTCCAAGAAAGCTTAGCTAATGCAGCTAAACTTCGAAGATACTGCTGATTCAGTTCTAGACCACCACAATGAAGGGAATATTGCAATAAAGCAAGTTACATGAATTGTTTGGTTTCCCAGCACATAAAAAAATTATGTTTACACTATAGTGTAGTCTGTTGTGTACAATAGCATTATATCTAAAAAAATCAGCATAGATACCTTAACTGAAACATATTTTATTGCTAAAAAAATGCTAACCATCATCTGAGACTTCAGCAAGTTGTAATCTTTTTACTTGTGGAAGATCTCACCTTGTTGATGGCTTTTCAGGATGGTGGTTGTTAAAGATTGGTGCTGTGTCAATTTTTTAAAACAAGACCACAACAAAGCTTGCCACATCAGTTGACTCTTCTTTTATGAATGATTTCTCTATAGCATTTAAGGCTGTTTGATAACATTTTGCCCAAAGTAGAACTTTTTTCAAAATCAAACCCTGCTGCTACTTTATCAACTAAGTTAATGTACTATTCTAAAACCTTTGTTTACATTTCAGCAAATTTCACAGCATCTTCACCAAGAATAGATGTCATCTCAAGAAACCACTTTCTTTGCTCATCTGTAAGAGATAGCTCCTCATTAATTAAAACTTTATCATAAGTTTGCAGCAATGCAGTCACATCTTCAGGCTCCACTTATAATTCTAGTTCTTTTGCTATTTCCATCACACGAAAATTACTTCCTCCACTGAAGTCTTGAACCCTTCACAGTCATCCATGATGTTTGGAATCAGTTTCTTCCCAACTCCTGTTAATGTTGCTATTTTGACCTCTTCCCGTGAATCATGAATGGTCTTAATGGCATCTAGAATAGTGAATCCTTTCCTGAAGGTTTTCATTTAACTTTGCCCACATCATCAGAGGAATCAGTATTTATGGCAACTCTAGGCTTTAAAATGTATTTCTTAAAGAATAAACTTGAAAGTTGAAATTACTTCTTGATCCATGGGCTGCAGAATGGATGTTGTGTTAAAGGCATGAGAACAATGTGAATCTCATTGTACATCTCCATCAGAGATCTTGGGTGACCAGGTGAATTGTCAATGAGCAATAATATTTTGTAAGAAATCTTTCTGATGAGCAGTTGATGTAAAAAGTGGGCTTAAATATTTATTAAACCATGTTATAAACAGATGTGTTGTCATTCAGTCTTTGTTGTTCCATTTATAAAGTGAAGGCAGAGTAGATTTAGCCTAATTCTTAGATACCCTAGATTTGGGGGATGCTAACTGAGCATTGGCTTCAACTCTAAGTCACTAGCTACATTAGCGCCTAACAGGAAAGTGAGGTAGTCCTTTGAAGCTTTGAAGCCAGGTATTGATTTCTCCTCTCTAGCTATGAAAAACCCATATGGCATACTCTTCAAATATAAGGCTATTTTGTCTACATTGAAAATCTGTTATTTAGTATATCCACCACCGTTAATGATTTTAGCTAGATCTTCTAGATAACTTGTTGCAGCATCTGCATCAGTACTTTCTGCTTCACCTTGCACTTTGATGCTTCTTTGGATGCATTTATAGAGATGACTTCTTTCCTTATAACTCATGAACCAACCTCTGCTGGCTTCAAACTTATACAGCTTCCTTATCTCTTTCTTCATAGATTTGAAGAGTTAGGCTTGCGCCTTGGCTTAAAAGAATCCTGTAGCTGATTTAACCTCTTATCCAGACCACTAAAACTTTCACCCTATAAGCAGTAAGGCTGTTTCACTTTCTTATCATTGTTGTGTTCACTGGAGCAGTAGTTTTAATTTCATTCAAGAACTTTCCCCTTGCATTCACAACTTGGCTAAGTGTTTAACATAAGAGGCCTAGATTTCAGCCTATCTCAGCTTTCGACATACCTTTCCTTGTAAGCTTAGTATTTTCTAGCTTTTGACTTAAAGTGAGAAACATGTGACTCTTCCTTTCACTTGAACACTTAGAGGCCATTGTAAGGTTTTTAATTGGGTTAATTTCAATATTGTTGTGTCTTGGGGAATAGGGAGACCCAAAGAAAGGGAGAAAGCAGAACAGCTGGTTGGTGGAGCAGTCAGAACACACACATTTATTAAGTTCAACATCTTATATGGGCATGGTTTGTGGCACTCCAAAATAATTGCAATAGTAGCATCAACGTTCACTGATCACAAATCACCATAACAGATATAATAATAATAATAATAAAAAAGTTTGAAATATTGTGAGAATTATCAAAATGTGACACAGAGACAAGAAGTGATAAAATGATGTTGTAAAAATGAAGCCAATAGATTTGCCCAAAGCAGAGTTGTCCCAAACTTTCACAGTTGTAAAAAATGCAGTATCTACAAATTAATAATCCCTACAGGCAGGATTGTATCTTTAATTATTATTTTATTGTACAAGTCTTTTTGTAGGCATATATGTTTGTTTACCTTAGTAAAACAACTGGGAGCAGAATTGCTATATTATTGAATTGGCTAATTATAAGTAACTGCCAAAACTTTTTCCAGAATAGCTGTACCATTTACACTTCCATCAATAGTTCCAGTTGTTCCATATCCTCATCAAAATTCGATGTTTCCAGTCTTTTAAATAAGACACTCTAACTGTGTGTATAATGGCATCTTAGTGTTATCTGTTCAAGTTTTGCATATTGTTATTGAATTATTTGTCTTTTTATTATTGAATTGTGAGAATTCTTTATATATTCTGGGTGCAATCTTTGATGAGATATATTTATTAATACTTTTTCCCATCTGAGGTTTGCCTATTAATTTTCTTAATTATGTCTTTTGATAAGCAGAAGAATTTTAATTAATTTTTTTCCTTTTATGAATCTTATGTTTTATATCCTAAAATATCTCTTTATCCCAGGTAATGAATATATTCTTATGAAAGCTTTATAAATTTATCTTTTATTTTTAAGTCTGTGATCTAATAAAAAATATTAACTTTTTCTATACTGTGAGTTATGGGTTATGTTAAACTTTTTTCCTTTATATGCATATCCAGTTGTTCTAGTTCCATTTATTGAAAACACATTCCTTTCCCCACGGAATTGCTTTGGTGTATTTGTTGAAAATTAGTTAATTATATGAGTATGGATTAACTTGTTCAAGCATTTTCTTCCTTAATAGATTCTGTTAGTGTCAAGAATATTGATTGCTGAGTTTAATGCATAGCACAGAGGGATAATTTTTATATTAAATTTTAAAGTTATTATTTGTGGATTAAATATACTGTCTCAATTAAAAAATGTTTACATTTAAAGCTTTCTTATATTTGCATGAGGCCACATGAGAGATAATATTATGGACAAATACAGTGGAAATAAATGGCAAGAGATACAAATGAACATAAGATGTCAGAGTCAAAATAGTTAGGGAGACAGAGAAAAGGGGAGAGGGAATACGGGCCAATTACATGATACCAAAGAACTGGGAAGGTAATTTAAGTTTTGATTGAGAAAAATAGTTCTTAGTTTCTTTGTAATGTACCCAGAGATTTAGTTTTTTACCTTGTAGTTTTTAAATTGAATTCAGTTTGTCAGACTGACAAATGAACACAAAATGTTAGTCCTAATGCAAGGTCAGTTAAGCCCCAATTTAGTGTCATGCTTTTCCAGTTTGTTGTTTCAGCCACCAAAAATACAGATTTTTCCCCCCCAGAACTTGAATAGATGGAGATCACATTTTTGCCTTCAAGGTATTTTTCCATTTATCTGGATGCTTAGTTTTTTTCTTTGAAGGGAAACTACCTACTGGGCTGGATTTTATGGGAAATTTAAAGTTGCAGTGGTTTTGATAGAAGTCTACTTATAGTAAGTTATGATGGGATACTGATTAGCCACCTGTATAAATGACCCACTCCCATTTGCCAGGAGATTTCTTGTCCCATTCTCACCTTCTATACATACTCAAAGGTTCTGCTGGACAGTATGGATTGCTGTTAAGCAGGCATGTGGTGCTGTCAGTCGGTTGGTCATTTTCCATCTATTTCATCCACACGCTCCAGATATGCACTAAATTAATGAAAAATTGCTTGTAAGAAAAGATTTAAATTAAGTGTACATTCTGTTGATGTTTTGGGGAAAAAACTGTCTCCTTAAAAAATATCTATTGTTGGCAAATGGAGAGCTTATACAGGAGAAAAAGTTGGATATCTCCTGAGGTTGCTTATTGATTTAGATCCTCATCCTTCTCAGAGTGCCAATTATATTTTTTTAATTTCCTTACTTTCAGTCAAAAATAATATTTTTATTTGGAAATAAAATCCTTAATACAGCATGCATAATTATTCTTATTGAACATGATATTTTTAGGAAATAATAATAAAGTAGACTACAGATTACTCACAGAAGAAAAAGACATATGCCAGAGAGAATTTATAAGCCAAAAAACTTAATTTTTCTTATTCTGTCATTGTTAAATATATCATCTGAGCAATGACTTCTTTTTGTCCTAAAGAGGTGCTTAATTGCACTAAATTTAACTGAATTTTTTTTTGTATATGTAGTTAGTGTTAGTTCATTGCTTCATGTACAGTAAGTAGCATACTACTATAAAGTAGCAGGAAAAAAATTTTAATTGAATTTAATTTTAGAACGAAATAAAAATAAAATACTGCAGCCCTGTTTTTTCCCTACAGGGTTAAAATTTTTCATAGTTCGGTACTTTATGACATTAATTTTTTGCCTCATTTCAGGAGAAGGAACTGACTTTACAATCTATAAAATACACAAAACACGGACTTGAAAATATGTGTTTGTGTTTTTATAGCCACATTATTAACTGATATAGTTGATGGTTTTATTTAAAGATTTTTGTGATTTATTTATGGAATGCCATTTTTTTTAAAGGACTGTAGGGAGAGATAAGAAGTCTTGGCTCTGAAAACTGCTAGTGCCATGAGGAATTATTAGTTACAAGCTAGATCAGAGGAACATTTTTATCTTTTCTAACCATAACCATAGTTCTCTTTGTTTAAAAATAAAGTCAACATTTTCTACAATGAACATCTGGGTATCAAATGAGGAAGAATGGTGATCTGTAGGTAGGACTTCAAACACAACTTAATGAGGACTACTTATTACAGCCTTACGGATTCTGTCCCATCCTTACCATGCTTCAACTTGACCAATGGGAAGACACACACAAGTGGAATTACCTTCCTTCCCTTTCTTCCTGTTTCTACTGCTTCCCAGTAGATAAGTGGATTTTGTAGTAATTCTGTACCATTGTAAACTGGCAGGTTCTTATGATCCACCCAACAATCTAAAGATATATATATATATATATGTATTTATTTTTATGGAGCTGATCTTGTTCTCTCTCATTTAATTCAGACCTTTCTTTCCTTCTTCATTGAAGTATTGTAGAAGTCTTTAATAAGCTAATATTCCATGTCCACTGCTAAAATTGATGCCAAAAAAACCAGAAAAATACTGTTTCAGAGTTTTTAGGATTTTATTTAGAATGACTCTACAGTGTAAAGAATTGATGCTCTGATTGTTTGCATTACCTCTTCAGGGACACAAAGACAGTAGCAAAGCCAGGATTAGAAATCAGATAGATTGATTTCTAGTCTATATCTTTATGCATTGTACTCACTATTGCCTTGAAATCAATTGATACTGTTTGTTTTGGAGATAGGAAATATATTCAACAAACAGATGCTAAAATATATAGTTTACTGTCAGAAGGAATGCAATAAAACTTCAGTAATATAAATAAGCCCTTCCAACATGTTATAAATAGGGACTAAATATCACAGAAAGTTGCCAGTGGTTACTCTAATCTTAAACATAGATGCCAAATGAATTTGGAAAACCTGAGTTAGACTTAAACTAGTTTCTTTACTGCCAGACTTTATGAAGTCCTATGTCAATCTACATTCCCACCAGCAACATAAATGGGTTCCACTTGCTCCATTTTCAGGTCAATACTTAGTATTTTTGTGTATTGAAAAAATTTTAATTATTCCAATATCTGTGTGTTGGTATCTCATTTAAGTTTTTAATTTGCATTTCCCTGATAACTAATAATACTGAGCACCTTTCAGTGTACTTATTGGTCATTCATTTAGGTTCTTTGTGAAGTATCTGTTTAAATATTTTCATGATTTTTTTAAATTGAGATTTTTATTGTGTCATGTGCTAAGTAGAGTTTTAAGCATTGGACAGTGAGGTCGAGTTTTGGTTTAATATAAAGAATGCCATTCTTCCTCTTCCATAATCAGTATTGTGATTCTAAATAGAATTCTTAAAAATCATTTTACATACCTTTCCATTGCTCCTTTAGTTGGTTCCTATTCTTTTCTCTTAGTCTTTGTTCATATGAACATGTAATCTCCACGGTGGTTATAAGGACCAGACATAATTCTCGTTTACTTTCTAAATTTAACAAGTAACTAATAGCTTTCTAAGAGTATGAGGTATGAGCTTTTCAGTGATGGGCTGGGCTGACCTAACATCTTTTGAGTTTCCTACCATGAGGTCTTCTAAGCAGAATCTAGATAATTACTTGGAAGAGATAACTGTGGAAGTTATTCTAGCATGTATGACAGAGGTGATCCTTGCTTTGAGATGATGTAAAAAGAAGTACACTGTTGTGAAAAGAGGCCTGATGATTCAGAGGTTTGGTATTAGTGTTTATAAAGAGTTTTAAAGCAGCATTAGAAGCAAACTCACAGAAGCTTTTCTCCCAGTCTCTAATACTGTCTCCTGGTTCATGTTTTTGGATAATAGTGTTTTCTATTTTTTCTAGTTATTTTTTTTTACCAATACTATGGTTTTTCCTTTCTAATATCTTCTTGATAAGGAACAGCTCTTCTCTTACAGAAAATTCAGTTAACTTGGGATCTTCCAAACATACTCACAGTATAAAACAATCTCCAAGAAAAAGACAAAGTTCCCGAATAAGACAGTGCTAAGTTCCTGTTTCTCTGTCCTTTTGTGAGTGAATAATCATGGTAAACAAGAGGGCAAAATTGAGCATAGAATCAGCAATATGTTATACTAACAAGACATATGAAATCTTTGTAAAAATTTTTCTCTGAATTGCACTTGAGACCTGTGACCTCTGTGACATGGTTAAAGCAGAGTCTAAAAATAATATTGTATATGAGATTTTTTATCAATGTTGAGTTATTCTTTGTATATTTTAAATTCAAATCCTTTGTTACACATGCATATTTTTTCCAATCTGTGGCTTACCCTTTCACTTTTTAACATGGTCTTTGCAAGAGTAGAAGTTACTAATTTTTATTGAATCTAACGAATTCATTTGTGGTTCTTATTTTTTTTAATGTGTACTATATAAAAACTATACACTTTTCTAAAGGTCACAAAAATGTTCCCCTGTTTACTTCTAGAAGTTTTATAGTACCAGTTTTACATTTAATCAATGATCCATTTTAAGTTAATTTTTGCATGTGGTATAAGAGTGGGCATCTGTGATCCTTTTGTTTTTTCTACATGATTGTTCAATTATTACAATATTATTTATGGTGAAAACTATAAATCACCATTGAAATACCTTGCACTTTTGTTGAAATTCAGTTTACCATATCAGTCTGATTATACTGCTAGACTGTCTACTTTGTTCCAAAGACATATGCCGATCTGTACACCAGTATCACAGTCTTTATTATAGTCATTTTCTAATATATCTTAAAATCAAGTAGAGTAAGTTTTCCAACTTTCTGTTTTAAAATTATTTTGGCTACTTTAGGTCTCTTACATTTACACATAAATTTTGGAAACAGCTTGTCTGCTTCTACATTAAAAACTTGCTGGATTTTGAGTTTTATTGCCTATAATCTATAAATGGATTTGTGGAAGACTATGGCTTTACAAAATTAAGTCCCTAGATTCATGAACATGGTACATCTTTATATTTATTTAGTTTTTAATTTCTCTCATTAATAATTTGTAGTTTTCAGTGTGTAGATTTTAAACCCATGAAATTTATTCCAGTTTCATGTTTTGGGGTTCTATCATAAATGACAATATTTATATTTCATATTTTTCAGTGCTAGTAAATAAAAATACACATGATATTGGCCTTGAATCCTATGAATTTGCTAAACACGGTTATTTGTTCTACTAGCTTTTCTTCTCCACGATTGTTAGGATTTTCTATATCTGTAATCTATCATCTGAGAATATTTTCCTAGTCTTAAATATGTATGATTATTTTTCTTTTACTAGTCTTATTGCACTACCTAAGACCTCCCATAAAATGTTAAATCTAAATAGTAAGAGTAGACATTCTTGTCTTCTTCCTGATCTTCGGGAGGAAGAATTCAGTACTTTCAAGTAAATATTATGCTATATGTAGATTTTACATAGATGCCCTTTATCAAGTTTAGGACATCTAGAATACTAATATAGTAATATCCAGTACAAATCTAGATTAACCCACTTATTTTCATTGTACGTTATTTGATTTTTACTGAGCACCATCTTTAAGGGAACTCATTTTTTGGGTCATAGGACAATCTCAATAAACATTATTCTCCCTATCCAATAAAATTTCTGTTAAATTTTTGATTTTTTGAATAATTATTGCCTTTGATATATTTCTTCTCATTCTCCACATATGTAGGGAATTTCCCTTTGCATTCTCTTGCAAGTTCTTACTCCCTCTCTCTCGCCTCCTTTTTTCAAGGATGACGTGGTTAACAGGTCACAAACTTATCAACTGTAATTTTTCTACAAAAATTAAACTTTTTATTGATGTGAGGTATAAAGTCTTTTAAACTAGAATGCTGCTGTAAAATTACCAATACCCTTAATGTTTAAAAAATTAAATGCAAACCAATAACTTTTTAGTAGCTAAATGTTTTCAAATTCTGATTCAAATTTTACTATTATGAAGTAAATCCTTTAATACATTTTTATTGACCAATTAATTCTAAATATTATAAAACATAGTCTATTATGTTGGCTGTAATTGCATGGCAAGGTGCTTTTACTTGAATGTTTGAGTCTCTTTCACTTTTTTTCCTGTTTTCTATATTCATGTCATTTATATTAAAGCATCTTATGCCAATACTCAGATTTCTCAAATTAGTGAACGTATTTTTCTTTTTTTGACAGCATTACTTATTCCAGGAAGCCTTTAAAACTGTCTTTATTCATATAGGTTATAATAGTTTCTTTTCTTCTTAACCTAATTAGATAAAGAAGTGAGAAAGAAAAATGTCAAACTTCTCCACTTCTTCAGTCTGCTTGAAGATTACAGCTCTCTCTTCTCTACAATGATAAATTAAGAATGAAACAAAATTATTAACTTAGCTATCAAGTTAATAAATACATTCAATAGAAGCAAAAATAATATATTTGTGTAACTATTTCTCAGGATAGATCAACATTGAATAATTTTATCTACAATATTTTAAAATTTTACCTCTTGAACCTGATATATACCACTTTATATGGTACCTTAAATTTAATTCTGGACAAATAAATTTATATGTGAAAGAGTTTTCAGGTGTCAGATTTCCTCCACATTTTGTTATTTACTTACTTAAGAAACAACTGTTTATTTCCATCCATAGTAGGTAGTATAGTTCTAAGCATGCAGGCTCTAAGCATTTAGACTATTTGTGTTAACATCTGCTTCTTCACAAATTATGTGTGTTCTTGGGCTACTTATTTAATTCTTTTATACATAAAATTGGTTTAAAATATCATCTAAGTCATAATATATTGCTAAGATCAAATGACATATTTTTATAAAGTGAATGTCACAGTGTGTAGAGCAAAGGACATAATAATTTCTACCTTAAACTCATACATTATGTACAAAGAACTGATAAACATGAAAATAATTAGATCAACACCAGAAGTACTTTTTTAAACACTTTATTGTATATCCTTACATGCTTTCCCTATACAAATATAGACTGATATACATCTATTTATATTACAATGCATTATGAATAACTTACCATGCAAATAAAGATTATTTTTAGTAAGCATACATTCCAAGTATTTTTTCCAAGTTTATTTTTGAACATTGAGGTTGGTTCAATGTATAATTAAAATACTTCAAATTGTCACATAACTTTTAAAATAAGTATAATGACACTGTATCATGTACCTGTTGACATTAGATGAATATATATTTTAATACAATTACTGAGCTTACAGAAAAACAGAAAAATCCTTGTTTCCTTATTTATATTACTCACTAAAAGGGCCTTTGTTATGTTTTCACGTTTTCCTAAAACAAACTCTGAGCTGAATCTTGATGTTAACAGTTAATTCTTGATACTTTCTAGGACCTGAACTTTGAGTAATTACATTAAAAGAGGCATCAGCAATACTAAATAACCCTGATTATACTAAATGGGAGATGAATGATTAAAAGCCTGCACGAAGCATTAATTTACTACCTAATTTTCACATAATACCAATTGACTATTCTATTTATTTTTCCCTTTTGGGTAAATTTATTTTGGATGAAATAAAAATTACAGTGGGATAGTTTGCAAAGATCATAGATAGAAGCGCTGTAATTCATCAAGGGGCCTAGTTGGACAGCCTTGTCAAAATAGCGTAGGAAATTTTTCATGACTGTAGCCAGTGTTGCAACATTTTTAAAGATAGAAATCCATTATCACTTCTCTTCTGCCACCTGAAAAAAATCATCCCACAGAATCTGATTTCCTCCTGGGGTGACATGACACTGCTCAGAAGGCAATGAAACATCCTTTTTCCAAAATATCGACTATCAAATGACAAAGTCTAAGCCTGAGTCATGTTGTTAGGTTTGTCAAGCCTGTTGTGTATTACTAAGGAAATGGGAAACTTAACTTTGATTCTTCTGTATTTAGATTTAGTTTTGTTTTGATTATACCAGTAGTAAAAACAAAATCAGCTGCAATTATATTCTAAGAAATATAACATGCCCTACAGATGCCATTCAAAATAATGTATGATACATATAATTATATATAGTTTTTACATAAATATGTAGTTGTATAGTTATATGTAGGAAGGGTATAGCACTTGTTTTGTTGATATGTGCAAAGCCAATGAACTTAAGCCAATTGAAAGCTAGGATAATTATGGGGAAGATGCTTTTTTGTAACAGGAAGTTGGTGAGTTTCAATTTGGTAATAGCTATCATTTATTCAAGTCAGCAAGAATTTTTAAATTAATTGTGATAAAAACCTCTCTAAGGAGTAACTGAGACTAGGATTTGTTTTTTCTGGCGTACAAAGCTATTTAAGGATGACTTCCCTCAAAACTACTATATTTCATACAGTTCTTTTAGAACTAGGCTCTTAAAAATAAATTTATATAATGACACTCAATTACAAAGTTATACTTCTCTTTTTCTAGAAGAAAGCCTAATAAAAAGGACTTCATTTTATTAAAATGTTAGGATATTATCTGGCTATCATATAATATGGTGATTATGGCAGAGACAGTCACTGCTTATTCACTCTCCATGACAACCCCATATTTCACACATCTTTGGAGTTAGGCAAAGCCTTGAAACTAATTCTGGCCAATAGGTTGTGAGTGAAAGTAACAAGTGTCACTTTTAGGATGAAACAATTAAGAGCCAGTGGATAGCTCCTTAACTCCTCTTTTCCTTTGTCATCAAAACCACTGAGGCCATGGAGAAGCTACAAGATACTGGAGTTTCTGACAACTTGCATCACTGAGTGACTGTGTAGATCAGGGATTCCCCTAGCAGTTTACACTGGATATATCCTGTGAGCCAGAAAGAAGAAACCATTTGTTGTAATAAGCCACTGAGATTTTAGGATTGTTCTGTTACTGCAGCCATGATCTAAACTATCAAAATTAATTCAGTGAATTGAGCCAAAGAATGTATGACACAGAGATCAAGTTTCCCTAATAGTTTAAATATAGTTTAAAAATGAGAAGAACAAAATAAAACAAAGATGTATTAATTATTAGCAAAATGGGAACACTTTTCAAGAAAATTATGTGAATTGTCACTCCATATCCAAGAACTGAGCTGATTACCACTTTTAGAGCTGCAACCATGAATTAAGGTTTCCCCACCTGAGGGGCTTTGCTGCCCACAGAGCCACTGATTCAGGCAGCCTATGTGGGAGAGCAGATGCACTTGTGAGTCCAGGGAAAAGGTTTTCAAACTCAAGTCTGTATGACTGCTCTTCAGTTCTTTTCTACTCTGCTTCTCAAGTGGGAAGTGTTAGTGCTTGTCTTGTATGTGTCCATATGCTGTTAGGATTGCTCAAATAACTTGCTTTGGTTATGACTTTTCACTACTCTTGAAGGAAAAAAAAAAGCCTAAAAATGTGCCATGTGTATGTAGGGAGCTACATTTTTTGCTGGCCATATGTTCTGCCCCTACATGTGGGCTTTTCTACATAGAGATCACTAGGGCGTGAATGTATACAGTGAATATTTAGGAAATGAAGGCCTGACACTGGCTGCTCGTGTTAACTTTTGGAGAAATTTGACTTATCTGACTCTAAAGCAGTATGTCTTATTTAACTTCAAATTTATTATTCAGGTTGTCTTCACGATAGCATCTGACCCAAATTCAAATTTATAGAATATGCATTTCTGGTCTTAGATCTCTTGATATGAAAATAAGCATTCTTTATATTAACAATGATCTCCCTGGAAATTTCAGAAGTATTTGCCTACTTATTTGTGAATACAGTGACTAGTCTTTGTGAAATTTGTGCAGTAGAGCACACATGCTACCTTTCTCCTGCCCCAGCCTCTTCCACAGCTTTGTTTCATCTTTTCCAGGAAAAAAAAAAAAGCATAACAACAATTACCTAAAAACATAACAACAATTACCTTCTGGTAGAAGGGGGATTTGGGTAATAATTTCCCATTCCTGTAGTTTACATATTAAACTCAGGTCTCTTCTTATATCCCAAGCAGGAACTTAATTGAATTATGTGTATGCAGCAGCATTGTTTTAACTGTGATGTTCATCCTACTCTTCAGGTTTCCTACTACCTTTTTTTCCCCATTTTTTAAATTGAAGTTTATTCAGTTTACAACGTTGTATCAATTTCTGATGTACAGTACCCTAGTTCAGTCATACATATACATACATATACTGTATAGCACAGGGAACTATATTCAATATCTTGTAGTAACCTACTATCTTTAAATTTTCTTCTTTTCCCTCTTTTAGATTTTAAGCAATTGTAATAAAATGAACAATAATCCTCC
Organism: Camelus bactrianus; assembly: GCF_048773025.1. NCBI lineage: Eukaryota > Metazoa > Chordata > Mammalia > Artiodactyla > Camelidae > Camelus > Camelus bactrianus. The sequence goes on from NC_133541.1 coordinate 68,282,610, forward strand.
ACTTTTCCCTTCTTAATGATTGTATATCTCTATCATTTTACAGGTAAAAGAAAAATATAAAAATTTAAAAGTTCTAATAGTTATTGAAATATAAGGATAATTTATAGTAAGTGAAGTCATCCCCCCACACACCAAGTCTCTGTACCACATTATCAGGGTTAACATCCCTGCTGTGCCTTTGCAGCTGATTGGCACTGGATGAGAAATATCTTTTTCCTGAGAATTGGCCTCCTTAGATATTGCTTAAGGATCATCAGGTAGTGACACATTCCAGCTGTTGCTGCTACTATTGTTGATCTAGTGAACCCTCTACCCTTACCCTCAGCTCTCTCCTGACCCAGCCCCCACTCCTCATCCCAGTCCAGGGAAGGGGAGGCTTGGGTATGTTCTCGTAGACTTTGATTCCTCCCGTGACTTTCGGCAATTAAATCTTGTTCAGAGGAACTTATCCACAACTCTTCTTCCTCCATGTGGACCTACCTGCTAAGGAAGATATGCCATGCTTCTAGTTGTTCAAATTCCTGTAAGCAGCTGCACTGCGAGGAAGTGGGAAAGCTGTATTACATATGGACACCCAATTTAGAAATCTTTGAAGAATTGACAACTATTTTTACTTCTCAGTTCTTATAGCTATATAATTTGGAATGGAACCACCCGTTCTTGCTTTGTTTTCTCTCTTTCCCTCTGCGTCTGTCTCTTGTTTTTTAAATTTCTCCAGAGTAAACGTGAATCTGTTTCCAAAAAAGAGAGACAGTAGGAACAGGATCAAAGAAAGAACTGTAATAAGTGAAGATTGTGGATTTGGCAGAAGCCACTGAGTATTCAGGGAATCAGATGTGTTCATTTGAAAATATTGGCAATACTGACATTCTGCACCTGTCATATATATCTTAGTGTTCAGTGAGCACTGAAGTCTAATTTAGGCAAGAAGAAGAGCAGCTGGTAAGGACAGTATTAGTATTTGGAATTATGGAGATTAAAAAAACACACTTTACATTTAACTGAAAAGAAAGGATTGCATGCACTGCAGGAATCCTGATTCTTTAAGGGGCATTTTTTTTTATCTGTGACTATTCTCTATCAGGGCAGGAAAATTTCAGAGATTAGAGATACTCTCCCTTGATATTTCTTCAATTCTTAACAGGATCATGATGAGAAATAATGTGCAATATTTTACATATACCCACAGTGAATCCCTTTATACTTACCACATTGTTAGGAACCGTATCAGGATCTCTGATTCTTTGATACTAGAAATCTGCTTTTCCCTTGTCCACTCAAACAATGGAAAGTACATTTCCAAAATAAGTAAAATTGTATACAGCATATCACAATTTACATTAAAACACACACACGCATATATATAACTCATTTAGACATTTAGATAATCTCAGAAATTAGCTGACTAACCTCAGAAGTTGTACCTTACTTAAGAACATACAGGTGATAAATGAGCACACAAGGTTCTGGACTGATTCCAAATGTCATGTGCTTTTCACAATGTGATGTGGAGTATATACCACAGACGATATAGTAATGCACACCTTCAGTGGTCCACACCTGTCACAGATTTTTTGCCTGGATTTACTATTTGTGTTAGCGGACTTTCATACTTGGTCTTTAACTCTTGTTGTATCAGTAGGATGTCTTGTACATAGATAATTGCTTAGCACTTGTTTTCTTAGTTTTTTGTTGTAGAATCTAGGCTATTCTTGTCTTAAGAGGTTCTCTGTAAGCCTTTGCTAGGCTGCAGACTTTGGCTGGTAAGAAGACACATCAGAATGAACAGAATTAACAGAAAAATTTCTTTTAATTCATAATCCTAATAATAATCTTTCCCTCTATTTTTAAATATTTTGGTAGAAAATATTTCAGGTATACAAAGAAGTATAGAGAATTCTATAATGAATTCTATAATGAATGCACTAACCACCAGATTTTAAAATACACAGAATTTGGTTGTAGTTCTTTTAAATTTTTTGGTTTTGAGTTTTGAGAATAAAGCACTTTAGCAATTTATGCACTCCATTGTAATCCCTTCATATCCCTTCATATCTGCAGGTAGCCAAGACCCTGAAGTTGGCATATATATATAACACACTTTGTTTTTGTATAACTTTGCATGTGTTCATCCATATATAATAAATAATTTCATATACTTAACCATCTTAGACAAAGGATATTTTGCTATCTGTATTTTTCTTTTTTCATGATAGCTTTATTGAAATAATTCATATTCCACAAATGTCACCCTTTTAGAGTGTACAGTTAGGTGGTTTTTAGTATATTGTGCAAGTATCCCCCCTGTCTAACTTTAGAACATCTTCATCACCCCAAAAAGACATTTGGTATTAACTGCATCACTTTCCATTCATCTGGAAGCAAATAATTTACTTTCGTATGTCTAATGATCTACTTATTCTGGGCCTTTCATGTAATGAAATCATACAGTTTGTTTCTGGCTTCTTTCACTTAGCAGAGTTTTTTCCCAAAGTTTGACCATGCTGTAGAATCATCAATACTATATTCCTTTTTGTAGTTGAATATTTCTTTGTTTATATATAGCACATTATATTCAGTTGATGGGCATTTGGGTTGTTTTCATTTTTGACTATTATGAATAATGCTTCTATGAAGATTCCTGTAAAAGTTTTTGTACAGACATGTTTTCAGTTATCTTGGGCATATACCTAGGAATGGAATTACAGGGCTGTAGGGTTACAATGTATAGCATTTTGAGGAGCTGCCCAACTGTTTTCCAAAATGTCTACAACATTTTACTATCCCAACAGCAGTGTATAAAGTTTCCAGTTTCATCACATCTTTACCAATACTTGTAACTGTCTATTTTTTTTTAATTTTAATCATCACAATGCATTAGAGTGTTATCCCATAGTTCTGATTTGTATATCCCAAATGACAAATGATGTTGAGTGTCTTTTCATATTCTTATTGGCTATCTGCAAAACTTTTTGGAGAAAGGTATTCTTAAATCCTGTGCCTGTTTTAAAATTCAGATATTTGTCTTTTTTTGAGTTTATAAGAGTTCTTTATATATTCTGAATAAAAGTCCCTTGTCAGATACATATTTGCAAATATATTCTCCCCTTCTGTAGGCTGCCTTTTATTCTTGATGGTGTGATTTGAGGAACAAAATTCTTAATTTTGATGAAGATCAACTTACTCAGATTTTATTCTGTCACTTGAACTTTTGGCATCACACACAAGAGTTGCCTTTTCAAGGTCATGGAATTTACTTCCATATTATCTTCTGAAGTCTTATAATTTTAGCTCTTAAATTTAGGTTTTGGTCCATTTTGAGTTAATTTTTTATATGATATATGGTATGGATCCATTTTCACTCTTTTGCATGTGGCTAATTATCCCAGCACCATTTCTTGAAAAGACTCTTGTTTCCTCATTGAATTGTCTTGGCACTCTTATTAAAAATCAGTTGACCATGAATAGAAGGTTTAGTTTTGGACCTTCAGTTCTATCCACTTATCTATATGTTTGTCTTTTGGCCAGTACCACATTGTTTTCATTACTGTAGTTTTGTAGTGATTTTTGAAATCAGGAAGTGTGTGTTCTCACACTTTATTCTTTATGCAGATTGTTTTGGTTATTCTGGATCCCTTAATATCTCCTATGAATTTTAGGATTTGTTTTCCAATTTCTGCAAAAAGGCACCTTGGGATTTTGATAGTGATTCTGTTGAATTTTTATCTTGAAACATTGCTGGATTTCTTCTTTCGTTAATAGTTTGTGTGTGTGTGTGTGTGTGTGTGTGTGTGTGTGTGTGTGTGTATGTGCTCATCTTTTTTAAATGAATAACCATAAGAACTGTAAATTTATTCTAACATTGGCTTTTTGATAGCATCATCAATTTTAAGTTTATATGGCTTATGGTGTTTATAGTTTAACCTTCATGCCAAAAGTCTTGGTTATAGGAAATATTAGAGTTTAATAGAAACTTAGAGGTTTTCTATAATACCCTTTTAGTCAAAAACAAGATACTCTGTTCCTGATTTACCAGTAGGGGACCATTCAATCAATATTCTCTTATACTCTATGATTTATAGATTCAGTAACAATTTTTTAAATGCCATGAGTCAGACACTATGCTAAATGTACTTTATATCCTATATATGGCAATTAATCTTCAGAACAACCTGAGTTCAGTATTTTCCTCCACATTTTATAATGACAGTGAAGCTGAAATGTACATATCAAGTATCCAAGGTACTTGTACAGCTAGGCAGTAACAGAGCCAAGGTTCAAATTTGGGTCTGCCTAACTCCAAATATTTTGTTGTTAATATTTAGAAAGACTTTACTTCTGTGAATTGAAATTTGTCTCTGAATTTTCCATCTGTTGGTCCTAATTCTGCGTTCTGAAGAATTACAGGATAAGTTTACTCCCTTTCGCACTACAGAGTTATTGAAATTTCTCCCATTTTTCTTATAGACTAATTATGAAGACTCTCTAGACCTTTTACAGTGTTGGACATCATATAATATACATTTTTGTATATCAATGGCCTTAGAAGATAGCACTCCCTAAAATAAAGTAATGTACTGTGCAGCCAAACGTGGTAATCTAGATGTGGACTGGTTATTAGTATACTGATAGATGACATACGTTCGCATAAGCTGGAAAAAAAATAGAATGTGTGCAGAGATGAATAGCAATTTTAAATTCTTTGACATTGATTCTATAGAGAAAATGGAAAGCATACTATTTTCTTTACCTGGAAAATATAAATTAAAATTAAATATACCCTTTTCAAGTAGAATTTAATGAATACTTTACTAAGAAATTTATTTCTCTTTATTGTGTACCATAAAGTTGTCTTGATATAACAAATGATGTATCCATAATCTACTTATTAAACTCACATGTAAAAAGTTATGAGTACTTAGGAGAGAAGATAAGACAAACTTAAAAATTAGAAGTTAATATTTAAAATCATTTGGATAACAAGTCCTTTTGGAAATGTCAATAATCTAAGGTATAATTTATTCAGTGATAAGTAGCAAGAAAAAAGTAAATGATTATAACCTGCCATACTGCTGTTTGTACCTCAAAGGAAATTTTCTTGTTGAAGCAGTCATTGGACCATTCATTTTGAGGGGATTTTCCCTAACGTTCTCCCTTACTGAAATAAAATTTAGAACTTTTCATCTGTGATACTATTTTAGTTAATTTTTTACTCTATAATTTTAATTTGTCTCCTTCATCTATTTTTTCTGATTTTTCACCCCTAAAATCCACATGTCTGCCTGTTCTGAAACGAAGTACCAGTCTTTACATTCTATACTCAGAGTCATGTTTGCACCGATGGTCAATAGGTGTTACTTCATGTACTCAGAAAGATCCGATGCCACAGGCTGCCTGGATCCCTGTGTTTGAAAAGTTCCCAGATTAAGCTCTAATGCATTGGGAAAGAGTTCTAGATGCATATCTTTATCTCTCATAGGTAGGGCAGGGAAGTATGGAGGCAGGCTTGTGAGATACTTAACATTCCTACTCTAAATGCTCATTGAATGCTTAGGGTAGAAACAGATCACTTCAAGCATAATTACAAAATGTGATCTAAACTTAGTTCTCCAAACTTATTTGCTAAGTTCATCCCTCTTAATCCAAGCTTCAGTCAAACTGAAATTTAAAAAAAATGAGAAAATAAACAAGTAACTGACCAACCCCAGGTCCTGTCTACTCTGTGTAGTTTCATATTCCTTAAACTCCCACTCAGCCCTGTGTGATCCTTTGTTTGTTTCTTATTATTTATCTCTCTTGTTTTCAAAACTGGCTTGTGTTTTTATTATTTTCAACATCTACCTGCTTTTCCATATGTTTGGAGTGTGTGTGGATGTACATGCATGGTTGTGAGAGTGAAGGTCTGCATGGTCCACAATCATGGTTAAAAAAGCCACTGGCATTTCAGAAAATATATTTTTAACTGTTCTTTGTTAGGTGCTTTAAAATTCTCTCTTGCGTGTTATATGGTTAGTTGATTTTAGGTATATCCTCTAATTTATTCTACTTGAATAAACTTTTTGAAGTCAAGGGCTTTACCTCATCTGTAATTGTACAATGTGTAGTACTAAGTGCCATGCTTTATATATAATGCCCAATAATTTTTTGCTCATTTTTGTCTCTGGGAATGTGTAATACAGTCTCCCGTATAGTTTGTTATTTAATTTTTTATTAAAAGTAATTAAAATGAAAGATAAAGAAAACATTTTTTGTACATAGAAGAGAAATGGATTCAGCAAAAAAGGATTTTCACACTGAAAGTGACTTTTAAAAGGCTTGAGTAATAAAAGTTTAAAAAACCCAGTTTACTTTTGTTTGTTGTTAACTTTTTGTCTTTACTGTTATACGATAAGAAAGTAGATTATACTGCACTGAAAAAGATGTGTTTGAGTCTTAATAATAGAAGATATCCTGTGGTCTGTTATTCAAGTAACCCAAAATTTCAGAAGATACTATAATTGCAACATTTATAAACAATTAATTTTCTATTTTGAGTAAGGGAACACTTTAAAAAATGAAACCATATCCAGAAGATAAACAGATAAAAGCATAGTTGTCCTTGTTGAGCCAAAAGCACCCACTTCTTGATTTCCTTCCTGTGTCTGTTGGCAACACTCAAGATTCCTCAGAGTTCTAATCACTGCTATTTACAAATGCTTATTCTCAGGATACATCCCAGACAGCACCATGCCAATGGAGTATTGTGATGGGCACAATCATGGTTCTCCAAAGATGTCTGCATTTGAATCAGTGGAACCTGTAAATATTTACTTTATATGGCAAAGGAGACTTTTTTTTAGGTGTGACTAAGTTAAGGATCTTGAGATAGAGTATCCTGGATCATTCGTGTGCACCCATTATAATCACTAGTGCCCTATAAAGTAAAAGAGACAAGCAAGGATGTCAGAGTCAAGGAAAAAGTTGTGAGGGTGGAAGCAGAGGTTGGAGTGATACAGTTATGGCTTTGAATATGGAAGGGGCCATGGGCCAAGGACTGCTGGCAGCCTCGAGAGGCAGCAAAAGGAAGGGAAATATTATCCCCTAGAGGCTAGAGAAGTATTACAGCATTTCTAACACCTTGATTTTCACCTTCTAAGATTGATAGACTTCTGACCTCTAAAACTGGAAGGGAACACATTTTTTTTATTTTAAGCCACAAAGTTCATGACAGTTTGTTACAGAAGCAATAGAACACTAATACAAGTAAGAAGCTAACAACAGGTGAATGGGTATAATCTGGTTTTTGGCTATAACCAATCAGTAGGATTTCTCAGATTAGTATACAAGCCAATTGTTTATTTCCTTTAAAACATAAAATTAAAACATAAAACATAAAATTATTTATGGTTGTATCACAATTTAAAATATGCATAATGTAATGCAAGGTTGAATGGAATTTAATATTTTATTCCCTTAAAGTTATAAAATTGCTTTTACTTTGATTGTTTCATTTAATACGTACTGACACACTAATAAGAGGGTCTTAGGTACTATTAACCAATTTGACCTTAATCAAAAATTTTTTTATCCTTAGGGGTAGATTGCAATAGAAATCCATCAGTGCAAAGAATATACCATCTGCTGAATATACCCATCTCAATTTTGAAAACCTTCAACTTACTCAGAAAATTTTATTCTCTTAAAACTTGAACACCTTGTTACTAGTTTTATCCTTTGAGGCCACATAAAATATAGTTTGTGACTTACCTAAGTGAGGAATCTGAAGACAATCAGCCTGCTGTCTCTTCCTTTCATTGTCCTCTTATTTCCAGTTTAAATCATAATGACAACTACTTTCTCTTTTTAACTCCAGTTTTTGACACTTTATCCATTTTTTCTTGATTCCAAATAATAATCATAATCATCCTGAAAATGAAAGTTACAATAATAAGCTGTTCTGCTATCATTTATGCCTTGGCATCACTGTCATCATGTGGGCATAATTTATCAACTTCAGAAGACAGCCTGAGAGGAATTAGTTGATTATGAGTTTCCTCATCCATCTTGGACTGCACTTTTCTCTCAGTTGTTTTCATTTCACTCTTTTTCATGTGAAATTTATTTTTAACAGAAATAACCATAGAAAAATATGACCTGAAGAATTCTATTCCCTTTTTGTCACACATCAACATTTTATAATTGACCCAAGCAGTGACCCTGTGCTCTCTGATTTTATTTGAGGACAGATAGAATTTAAACTCATAGCAAATAAACAAATAAAATTCTTGGTCGAATAAAACGCTAAAACAAACAAATGGAAAAATAGCACCATCAACACCACCAAAACATTTTATGATGTGTTTTGCTTTTATTTTATGGTATGCAGCAACTCTGGATTCTAAGAAGCACTATTATAGCTCCCTGAGACCTTCATATGGCTTCACGCTAATGAGATGAAGGTAGTAAGGAGTGTTTCCTTCACTTTATAGGGTCACAAGTTGGCTAACTGGCTGTCATTCTTTAAGCCCAAGTCTAGTGATACTTCTTCCATAACATTTTTCTTGGTGGCATTCAAACTATGATGCATCCACATTTAGCATTGGATTCCTTAGGAGCCCCATTTCGGTGTAATAAATGTAAGTTACACAAGAAATATGCTTCTGATATAAATTTCAACTACTGTGAATCACTACTTAATATATCTGTTTGTTTGCCTTTCTTACTCATTTGTCCTCACACTTGGAGATGTAAAGCATGACTGATAAAATGCATGCTTCAGCCCCGTAGGGTTTCTTTAGGCTACTTAAAAATGATCAGAGCTGTTAATTGCCATGCTGCTGACTTTAATCCCCTCTCAGAGAATCTTGTCTGTAATGTTTCCTGCTAATCTCATTCTTTGCACAGGCAAGAGCTACTTTCTTTCCATTTGGCTTCTAAATATGCCAGTGTTCATTTAATTTATTTTCCTGCACTATTCAGCTTGGGTTTCCTACATCATTTCCATGACAAACAAGTGCGTTAATTTTTTTTTAAATAGAAAGAAACATCAAGTTACTTATCTTTCCTCATGTGTTGTGAATTTTTTTCTTTTCTATTCAGAAAACACTACTTTAGTAATTATGCATCTATTACACTCCAACAGATTTTCCCATCAATAAATTATCCAGATGGGATGAGTGTTCTTTTTTAAGTTTAGCTCTTTTTAAGAGTCCCCTGCCTCTTACAGGATGAATGCTTTTTCTCTTTCTTCATATATCAAAACAATTATATGGGAAAAAGTATTATTGGTTATGTTATTTATAGCTAATCATTATATTTATATATTATATTATTTTATATTCTGTTACTATTATATTCTGTTACTGTTTTCTGCAGCTTCTAAAGACAAAAAAATCTGAGGAATTTATTCCCAAGGGAAACATTCAGTTATGTGTCTTTAGGAAGATTGTATAAACTTTCTGGGCTTCATTTGTTTCATTTATGTATTAACTCGAGAGTAATTTGTTGAGCCTTTCCTATGCACTATTAGATTGGAGACTTGAAGGTAAAAGTCACAGCCACCTTGAGGCACTTACATTCTAGTGAGAGATGGGGTGTGGAAGGTGTGAGAGTAGGTGGGTGAAACATCTCAGAGAAGAGAACATCTGGGCTAAGTTTTAAAGAATGAGTAGGAATTAGCTGAGTGAAAAGGACATGGAGGTTGGGGCAGATGGGTAGTCAGATAAAGGGGGTAGCTTAACTGAAGCTGTGAGTGAAAGAGCGAGCCATATATCTAGGGGAAAATAAGCAGTGAGCAATAACCAGACAAGAAAGTCTGAAATTTAATACAGGGAGGAAAATTTAAGAGCGATAGCGATAAAATAGTAGTGAGTGTGTATACCATGTTAAGCAGTTTGGAATTCATTTGGTAGGTGATATAGGGGGACTGTTAAAACGTTTTAAGCAGGGGTATCATAGGATTATATTTGTGTTTCAGACAGATTACTCTAAAATTACTGTAGTGAATGGATTTGAGAAATCTAAAAACATTGACAAGGTAGTCCTAATTTTCAATGTATCCGATTGTCTCCATTAATACATTTATGTTCCTCAGACAACATGAACTATATCTTTTGATTTAGTGAATGAGGACATTGTATTACTCTGAAAAATGAGGACCATAAGATCTGTATGATTAGACTGAAGGAAGGGGATTTCACCTTATGTGGAAATTCTAGTATCTACAATGTATGAATTTAGTGCAGAGTCAGTATCTTTCTGACATATTGAATGAATGAATACATTTCTTGAGTATCTGTGACATCTTAAATATTGTGTTAGGTCCTTTCATCTAGGTCTTAGTTTAATTTGCATAATAATCCAATATTGATGTGGTTTAATTACAGATTACTATGTGCTCGGTATGCAATAATAACTATTTCTGTCTTACAACAGAGCTGTTAAGGAATTGTGGTTATACCATTATATGGTTTGAAAAACTGTGATTCAGAGAGCTTTATGTAAGCTTTATATAACTAGTAAGTAATGAAGATAAAATTAAATTCAAATCTGTGTGCCATCAAAGCTCACTCTGTTATAGAACGTGTCCGCAGCGCAGTGTGTCGTACTATCCTTCTGGAGGAAAATTAGAAGTAGATTTTGAATAATTTAACCAGGGATTCATAGCAGATGGCAAAGCCAGTCCAACCCAGATCCTCTGATTTTAGGTACAGTGTTCTTTCTGTTGCATCAGAGCTATCTTTCCATCACATCCATGGAGCTGTGCTCTGAAAACCAAATCTCCTCATGAACATCTTCAGACTTTGGAGCTCTGATTGCATTCTGGATTGCCAGACAGAGCTTAAGGGTGAACATCTCCCACATCCTCATCCCCCTGACAATGATCAAAAAGTGATCATCTGATTTCTAGGTTAGATCTCAAAATACTCCAAATGTATTTTATTAACATCTAGTTTTTAAAAAATTATTGAAATGAAGTATAATTTGATTTAACAGACTACACTTTTAAGCAAAATGCACCATTCCCCAATCATTTACTATATGCTTATCTCAGAGAAAGCTTTAAAAAAATGTAATATTTTAGATCATTTATTTCCAATTTTATTTTTTACAAGGGTATAGAATTTTTAAATTTGTGTTTCAAAGCTACAATTTACATTGCCCAGTTAAGTTTTTCAGTATATCAGCCCTATAAATAAATGATAGCCATCCCCATTCCAATATAGGAAAATAAAATAAAAATATCTTTATTTGTTCCACATGCAAATCATCTGATTGTCTGCTCTTCATCAAATAAATTCTCCAAGAATTAGGCTCTTCATGGCCACCAAAGGTGCTATCTCTCTGTTGAAGGAGGATGTGACTGACAATGACAATATCTTAGGGAAATCAAGTAACATAAATTTAGCTCTCCAAAACTATTTGCTAATAAGTTCATCTCCAATATCTGCTTCCATCTTCCCATGCCTTCTCTTGCCATCAATTTCCCTATGGCTCCCTCTTACAAAGGCACTTGAAATTAAGTTTAGAGCCCACCTAGGTATTCTAGGATAATCTCCTCATATCAAATTTTAATTTAATCACATTTGCAAATTACCTTTTGATTTATATGGTAATACTCACAGGTTCTGAGGATTAGGATGTGTGTATCTGTAGTGAGATGTGTATTATTTACTCTGACACAGTAATATGTCCTGGAAATCATTCTACCAGTCATTAGATAGGCAGCTTTTTCATTTAATTTTTGTAGCTGCATAGTATTCCTTTGTATTCCCCTTTACCATGGTTTATATAACTAACTTCCTACTGATGGATTTTTTTTTTTTTTTTGCTTTCATAGAGAATATGGCGATTGATAACTTTATAAATACAATATTTTGGACCTGTGCATATATATAATACATTATATGTAACATATCTAAATGCAGCTACATATAATAAATATATATATATAATATAAATATCACTTTTAGGACTTAAACATTAAAAGGAAATTTTTGCAAACACACATATACTAACGAGTTGGATTGACTTTTTATAATTAGCTCATGTTTCTGAGGATAAATTGTTTACTCATTAAAATAGATAGCATTCAACATCAATTCCATTCTATCTTTCTATAGTTGTAAACTCTGAGAAAACTTTTTCACACAAATAGGTAAAAATTAAAGGAGTTACAGCAATATCTTCAAATTCTTTAAGCTTCTTTTTAATCATTCTTAAATCATATAGTTACCTATCATCAAAAACTAGTAACTCACCAGTTGACAACTCAATTATGTGCTCTTTTAACTTTCTTTGAAAGCAAATAGTTGGAAACCACTGAGCAGCAAAATACTTATTATTTGTTGTCCATTCATCAGAATCATTCACTTATTCAAAATCAGAAGGAACAATCTGAAAATCATTTCTATGTTTTGTCCTTTTGGAGTTCTTACTTCCTAGAATAATGAAAGATGGTAAAATATGGGAAGCAAGAAATAAGAGCTAAGTTGGAGGATAAAAATTTTGAAGAGAAGTTAGGAAAGGGAGCAAAATTCCACTACATGTTTCTTCTTGGGCAGATTATTTTTGGTTATGTGTGATAAGAAAGTTAAAGATCTGAAAATTGATTTCTTTAAAATATTTCTTTTGCATACTCCTTGTCAAATCTTCATGTACCCATATGGTATACATATCCTACCCAATATTGAAGACTACAGCTCTTCACTACTTCAGAATGTATTTTCGAACATCAAAGGCTATACTTTAGTACTTCTTAATGGCATACATAAATTTTAGAGGTACTGAATTAGAGCAAAGAATCTCTCTCTTTAAGAGTAAGGATGGTCTCTTCTACTTAATAAAATTTCAAAATAACTCCTGGTGCTTGCCAAATATATGTAGATTATAAATGCTTATGGTTTGATGAAAAGAAATTTATCAAGAGTAAATGCAGTGCATAAACACCTAATTCAAATTTGGTCAGCTTGCTTTTCACCTGTCAGTTCCTTCTAAGGGAGTCAGAGTCTTGGCCCTAAATAGGAAGGGTGTACCCAGTTCAGCTGTCTTTATATAACTGTAGCAGGGTGGTAAGTGCGACTTTCCCTGCTGTTTTAGATGTCTGGTTGGAGCTCAAAAGCAGAATACAGTGGGTGTTAAGTGCTCACACGTTCTACAGAGGTGCTAGACCATCTATGCAGAACTTGTTGGAATGTGGCCCAAATTGGTTCTGCAACACTTAACCCATCACCACTTCCAGGCTATATGTAAGAAGAGGTAGTAAATTAATGGGTGAGGACTGATGAATAAGGATTTCCTTGAGGAAAATTCTGGAGTGCTATGATTTTCCTCTCTCATTTCTTGAAGGGAAGAATGTGCTCCTTTTCAACTCAAGCCACATGAATAGGACTTCAACAAACCAACCAAAGCTTGAAGATATAGAAACGCATACCTGATTCCTCCTGGCAAAGAAATAGATAAAGACTGGCTAATATTAACTTGGAAGAAGGACAAAGAGAAAGGGATCCATAGGGGATGGCTCTTATTTCCAGTGTTTGGTGGAAAAGAATATGAGTTTTCCCTTAGATTAAGAGGTTGCACATAATGTCAAGCTTGAGCCAGGAAGATATGACCCCAGGAACAATAGGCTTTGTGGGACATTATTAAGAAGAGGACATCTGAAGAAAGACTCAGAGGTGGTATAGCGCCACAGTGAAGAGTATTAACATGAATGATATTAGAACTCGAGAGAGAGAGAGCTGGTGTTTAGATATTGACCATCAAGGGGACCACAGACTTTCAGATTTAATTTTCAGATTAAAATGGTACCAGTCAATTCAGATTCTTTTCTCATTTTTCAAATCAAATTATTTAGTCTTTTTTTTTATTGAGATATATGAGTTCCTTATATATATCTTTTTTTTCATGGAAGATTTACAAATAACTAACAGATACAGATGGTGATCAGTACCAGTCATTAGGAAGTGCAAGCCAAAACCACAATGCAGTATCACCTCATACTTGTTAGGATAGCTAATGTAAAAAAGACAAGACGTAACAAAATTGGTGAGGATGTAGAGAAAGGGGGACCCTTATACAATGTACAATGTATATTGATACATCCATAATTCAAAAAGAGTATGGAGCTTCCTCAAAAAAGCTTAAAATAGAAACTACCGTATGATGTAGCAATCCCACTTCTGAATATATATCTGAAGGAAACAAAATCAGTATCTCAAAGTTATACATATACCCCCATGTTCATTGCTAGTAGTATTCACAGTACCCACATGGAAACCATCTAAGTGTCCATCAACAGTTAATGAATAAAAAAATATTTTTTTCTTTAATTTGTTTAAATATATATAATGAAATATTATTCAGACAGAAAAAGAAGGAAATCTTGCCATTCGAGACAACATGGATGAAACTAAAAGGCATCATGCTAAGTAAAACAAGCCAGACAAAAACAAATACTATATGGTATTATTTATATGTAGAATCTGGAGGAAAAAAAGCAACTAAACTTATAAAAACAATAGAATCGTGGTTACTGAGGCCTGTTGCCAATATTTTCCACCACTGCAATATACTGTTAGTAAATGTCAGTAGTTAAAAATATAAAATAGACTTGTCTCATGAGAAGAACAAACATATTTTCTTCTAGTAAAGTCATCTCAAATATTAGTGTTGAACGGGTTCTTTTTCTCCTTGATACCATAGTTTTGTTTTCTTTTCTTCAGATCTTCAAGGAGAAAGGAGATAAAGCTGCTGATTTTCAGGGATATTTTCAGCTTCGAATTTCAGAGATACAAATGACAAGACAGACGTGGATAATCTACTAGAAGATGCTACTGAGGTAGGAGACCCAGACTAGGGAGAAAATGGAGGGAGCAGCTTAGATAGGGGGAGTGGTGACCATGCATGAAGAGGGAGTTATTTCTCAGCTTCCTCTGTGATCAGTGCAGATACACCTAAAGGCTCCGGGTATTTGTTCCAGTTGATACTGGTTGGGCATGGCAAATCCTTTGTATTAACATGACAGTGGCATGTACTGTCAAAGCATGGATTTTATGAGGACTCTAGAGAGACGTGACCAGGTATGTTGGTTAGAAGCCAAATACTGCCTCTATTTATCATCTTCTTTATCCTTCTCTTCCTTAAGAATAAACTTTTTTCAAGTTAATAACTTAGTAATTGTATCTGTTTTGTGTGAGGCACTCTACCAAGAGTTTATGTATAATTTTATTCCAGAGTCACCACAGCTTTAAAGAGTTAGGTGTTATTATTTCTATTTTTCAGGTGAGTCTCAGAGAGGTAAAAGAACTTGAGTAGAAAGTTGCAGAATTAAGAATCGGACTCAAATGCTAGGCACCGAAAAGCATGTTTTTAGCCCCAAATACTAGATCACCTGATCTGTTGGGTTTAAGTGCGTGGAGAATTAATATCCCTCTAATAACAGGTAGAAGCAGTTGGGAGGACTGTTGTTATTTTCTTCTAGGTATGTCCTTGCTTTATTAAAAGGTATCCAATTATCTAAGCTGCCTAGTCTTAAAATCCAGGTGGCTAAGTTAATTCAAGTAACATGTAGCAAAGAAAGATAGAATATTATAAAATCGCTTGCTTAGCATGAACAAGACTCTTTATAAAAGTAGAGGTATTTACACATCTATTATCAATTCCTTAACATTCTCTAGAAAATAAAATAAAAGACACTAAAAATTAAAATTGAAAGGGATGTTAAACTGCTGATGAATTTCTAATGTCAATTTATTATAGATTTTTAAATTAAAATTAATACTTCTAAAATATTGCTGTTTTTAAGGGCTACAGATAATTGTGTATAGCTTGTGTTTCTTTTAAAATGAAAATTGGACATTATTTAAAACAATTATTAAAGAACATAAACATGACAATTTGAGATAACTGGGGATCACATAAAGCCAGATATTTTGTATTTTCAAATAATACTGATTTTTAGGGCCAGTGACTAATAGAAATAAATTAATGAATGCCCCTTCTGAATTCAATTCCATAATCTTTATGGGCCAGAGATGTCTATTCAATTGAGATTCTGAGGTGTGAAATGGTTGGTGGAGAGATGAACAGTGCTTACTTAACATGATGCTAATGATTCATCAGATTGTTCACACTTTACTCATTGTTCATGGGGTCTTCCAGATTCAGGCCAGGATGGCATATACTACTGATATGTGAAATACAAAGCCAAGTGTAGATTTTAAAAGCAGTGTTAGTGATGTTGTTTTTCTCCTATTACAAACTTCTCTTTTTGAAATTGTGTTGTTAAGAATTTGCATTTCAACTTGCACATTTTCAGATTTGCAGTTACAACATCTACAAATCCTTCAAGAAAGTTCATAATGTTTGTATATTTTCAGCTAAGAAATCTACAAAAAACTAAACAGTTTCATGTGAGCATAAATAGGGAAAAATACATCTGACTATTTTCTTTTTTTTTCTCTGATGCTTCCCTTGGAAATATGTTGGAAAGAAAACTATCCCTGTGGTGCAAGGTTTATTCCTGTGTTCTATTTTCTTGCTCATATATGCGATAAAGTGATGACATTTATAGAGGCCTGATTTTTAATTTGTAGCCCTGATTTTCCTCAATCGATGTTTCTACTTCATATCAATATATTGATACGATGGAACTCAGTCTTGTATTTTAAAGCCTGATACTCTTCCAAGATTCCACACTATATAACTCCCCTTCTAAGCATCACTGAACTCTAGAATTTTAGAATTTAGGTGATGTTTGAAAGGTTAACATCATTATCAAGGCAAACAACCAAATAAGTATCATACTGTAGAGGGTAGGGGAAGCTATTGGGACTAGAATTTCCAAGGTCTTTTTACCCCATGCAGCAGGAAAATCTGAGTGGGAAAGAGGTAATTAGTATAGTAGTATATTCTATGGCTATTTAAAGTTTTGGTCCATTTTCAATAAAAATGAAAACATTTTTTATTCTCAAAATATGTGGGTTAAGTTTACATTATTTCATTTAGTGTGTCTTGAGAGGGCATTAAGATACTTCATTTCAAGCATTTATCACTGTTTTGAACATTATAAGTGTATGTATGTGTCTGTGTGTATATCAGCTACAAATATGGTTAATTACGTAAGGTGTGTGTGAACACGTACATGTATAAAGTTATTTATTGGCTCTTCCTGGCCTCATACCATAGGCAACAGAAACTGGACCTTAAGTTTGGACCTCTCAAACTAGGTTATATCACTTATTGTTTCCATTTTCCCAGATGATTTGCAATCTAAATAGATTTAACGCTGAAAGAAAAAAAATTAATCAGGACAAACAAAGATAAGGCAGTGTTATAGAGTCAGCTATAGTTCCAACATGACATGAATCAAATTTGTCCAAATATCTTGAAATATTATATTTTGATGGTGTGGGGGGTGTTATCTCATATCTTCCCATAGGTGACATGACTATTTATTGTAAACCTGTAATAAGTTCAGATGAAGCAAAAAAGATAAATATTTCTCATCATATCTTAGGCCAGAAGTAAGAACATAATTGATTAAATACATAATAAATCACCCATTGGCAAGTTAAATTCTAACTACTTTTGTACTTTATTCCAACATCTTTGCAATATGTATCTTATATGGTGGGAACATTCTATTAATGAGACATGCATCTAGTTGTTGGCTAGTCATTACAAGTAATTTTTTTGACACAGATAAATCTTCTTTCCTTCCTTCCTTCCTCCCTCCATCCTTTTCTCCCTCTCTCCCTCCTTCCTCCTTTCTTTCTGTTTAAATGAATAAGTCTCCTAAATTTATGTGTGTGTGTGATATTTTTGCTTGTTTATAACCCCCTCTTTTGTATATATTCTTGTAAAATTATGCCTGCATTACTCTGCATGACACGGGGGTCGAGGAAGTTGAATGTTAAATTACCAAAGGAAATATTTCAAAGAAAATTGCAGACTTAAATGGATTCAGCCCTTCTCATAATTTAAAGCCAGAAATTTGGTGTTTTAAACTCAGAACTGATGACTCTACTTGGGAAAGTCAGTTTTTAGACAGGATAAGACAGCTATCTGGGTCTCTGAGCTTGAATTAAAAGTCCTTTGGGGAACAATTTAAAGGAGAGTCTGAGAAAATGAGGAGATAATAATTTAATCTACTGTTATCTACAGGCTTCAACATCAACTAGTTGCATTTTTATCTCACACCAGATTGGTCCTTAGAACAAAGCTGCAGTCTCCATCTTCCTGTGCCGTAGAACAAAATCTCACAAGCTCTTGGGAATTGTGTGGTTAGAAGAACTATTCTTAGGGTGATTTTTTAAAGGTCTCTGAAATGATATCTGCATTCTGCCCCTTCTTTCTGAGGTAAAAAGAACCACAATCTCCTTTTTTCCCCCTCTGATACACATTGTCTTTACATCCAAAATGGATATCCATAGTCAAATAATATAATAACCTCTCCAAAAATAAGTGGGCCAGTCACCTTCACATTAACCAGTGATTCACAACTTTTTTTTAATTACTGAGAATCTCTTCTGTTACTTACTCCCCACTTCATGAACTTTGAAACTTGAAAAAATAAACAAAAAAAGATCTATATAGAGAATTTACTTAAAATGAGTAAGAGCTCTGTTCCCATTATTTTCTCCATTATATAGAGTCAATCAAAGATTCTGATAATCATAAATAGAGTCAAGGGTAAAGGAAACTCAAGATATGGTATAGCAGCCCTGTGAAGAGTATGAAAACTGAAAACTGGTTTTCTATCCTGGTTCTGTAACTTACTAGCCATGTAACTGTAGACTGTTTAACATTTCTATGCCTGTCTTCCTCATCTATGATAGCTGGGGAAACAGTGTTACCCACATAATGTCACTGTAGGGATTAACTGTGTTATATGTATAAAGCACTTAGTATCACTATGAAAGAGCTTGCTGCTCTTGATATTTTAATTAGCCTATGCAGACTTTGGACAGGTAGGTGTATGATTCCTATAAAGTTTTATTTTCCATAACTATTACATGTTTTTGGAAAATGAAAAGATTTGGGAGGGGTGGTATAAGAGTTGTCAGATCAGAAATCACTATAATAGCATCTGCATCCCTGGAGAGGAGGTACTATAATTGCATTCATTTTCATATCCTTATGCTATGTAACATGGGCTTTTGTACATAGACAGTAAATCTGTCGATAAATTAATATTTTCATGATATTTTGAGGCAAATATTAAGTATATACATGATTTCTAAAATATTCCTGATGAAATTTGGTTATAAATCTTTATAATATACACTGTTCTAATTATTTAACTTTTATCATTTGAACTGGTTGTATTGTAGCAACTTGCATAACTTATAGTTAACAGTGGTATGCCAAATTTCCAAACAGTGACAGCAGGAAGAATGGGCCCAAACTAGAACTTGAGCAAAATATTTCTTTAATTAAACAATAGAGAAGTAGTTAAGAGCAGAAACTAGGGGAAACTAGGGAAAATAAAGGGCACGGAATAAGCTAAGCTTAAACTGTGAGAATACTTAATTCACATTGATTTATTTTTGTATGTTTGTAAAGCCCTCTGTAAACTCTTAAGTGTAATGTAAATGAAAGTGTTCCTTACTTTGATTTTTACTAGTAATATTTTCATGATCCCTGTCCCTAACCAAGCTACATCTGAGAAAAGGAATCATGAAGACAGGTTTCCAGATTTTAACTGCATTGGCTAAATATTTTCTTTCCCAAGGCTAAGAATAGCAGCACTATGAGGTTGAAATCTAATAGCATTCAGTGCACTGAGCCTATTATTGGTCATAATCAAGCATTCAGGCTTGTGACAAAGGTTGGTAAAGGCCATTCAGCTGGAATAGATAGCATTGTGTACCATTGGATCATGGCATGTTATCTAAGGACACATCAACCAGAACTGATTATGTCAAAGCAGAATTCTCTAAGTGAGAGCCTTGGAGTCAGCACTTCCTAAAAAATAAACAGGTCAGAATGTGCCTGTGTAAGGACTTAAGTCTTCTCTTGAACACTGAAGGGTGGCATTGAAATGTTCAGTGACTTAGTTAGACTCTGTATTGAACTTGTGGATATCTCCATCTCTTTTGCCATATCTGTGCATATTTCTTCTTAGTGTAGTTTGAATAGCACATTTCTTTTGAGATGCTCCAACAAGTTTGTTAACAAGCCTGTGCTCTGCTGTCACAAAACCACTGATGAATTGCATAGGTCAGTAGTTAAGTTCATGTTAAATCTAAGGGAAGGAAGACACTCAAGGAATATGAGGGCGAGGTAGGGGGAAGGGACTCATTAACATAGCGGGAGAATTCTTATCTAAGTCTAATCTCTTTATCCTCTGCAGTAATTACATACTCTCTATCACCACCATCTTTATCTTTAATTGTGCACACACAAATCTCATGCCATATTGTTAGTTTAGTCACATCACTTTCTTGTTAATCCAAAGAATTTCTCTAATTCAGTTTTTTTGGGTGGGTGAATATAAAACCCCAGTCAAATCTTCTGTTCAAAAAAGTATCTCTAATGTCTTATACAAAATTAAAGAATGCCCAGAATTTTTTTGAAAGAAGGCACGTTTATCATTATCATAAAGAGAATTTTTGTTTTACTACTGTTTCTTATGTCAGTATACTATAAAATCCACATAGAATATGTGCTTAATTTCCAGTGGAACTATGTTAGACTATCATGGATTGCAAGTGAGGAATGAACATTCTTTTTAATAACTATTTTAAAATTTTGTGTATGTATTAAATTGGTAATTACTATAAAATTATATATTTTAAATGTAAAAGCATTCTACAGTTGAATGTATATTGAAATAGTATATTGAAAACAGATTGTTCTCGAGAGTATCTGGTAAATGAGTGATAAAGATGAGTGTTGCCAGTAAGATATTTCTAAATGGAAATTTAATTTTCTATGAAAGAAAAGTACTTAACATCTCAGATCTGACAAACCAACTGATAGGACCTTCTAATGGAGAAGCAAAAGAGGAACTCACAGTAAGCTAAACCAACAGCTTTAAATTTTCAATGACTAAATTGTGTATTTCCTAAATTTACATAATTATGTTATTGTACACTGGTTTATCTGATCATTCACTCAAATAAAAATTATAATTGGGGTTTATTCCATAATAGTTAATAGCACCTTGTATAGAAATAATAGCATTATCAAACATAAAAAGTTAAATCCTTTGATTTGATTAACATTTTTCTTTGATTGCTTTATTTTCTGATGTATTCCAAATACCTTAGACAGTGACTAGCATGAAGTACATAATAAATATTTATTAAGAAAGTGAATGAAATTTTTTCTTGAAGTTCTTTTTTTTAAAAAAATTGACATATAATTGATTTACAGTATATTAGTTCTAGGTTTACAACATAGTGATTCAATAAATATTTTTGTAGATTACAGTCCAATTAAAGTTACTATAAAATATTGGCTTATATTCCCAGTGCTGTACAATATATCCTTGTAGCTTACTTACTTTACACACAGTAGTTGTGCCTCTTAATCCTCTACCTCTTTGTTTCTCCTCTTCTCTTCCCCATGCTCCTGGTAATCACTGGTTTATTTTCTTTATCTGTGAGTCTGTTTCTGTTTGTTATATTCATTCATTTGCTTTATTTTTTAGATTTCACATATAATAACATATAGTATTTGTCTTTCTGTCTGACTTATTTCACTAAGCATAATACAACAAAATATTTTTGTAAGTTTTTTTTTAAAATGTCTCTTTTAAAGATGTATAATTACCAGTTTGTCTCATTAAAGTAGTACTAATGCTTAGATCAGGCAATCAGTGTATTTTATCAAGAAGAGAATTGATCCAGGTGACTATTGCTCAGTTTTCTCCCTTAAAAAATCTCCAAAGCCGTGTTGATCTTAGCCAATTTCAGATATGTTTGTTTGGTTGAGAGGGATTTTCAGTTTTAGTTGTTAGCTCTGGACCTGTGCTTCTCAAATTTTAGTGTGCAAATATTCACTTGGTGATCTTATTAAATTGTAGACTGGCTCAGAATATCCAAGACAGGGGCCCAGGATTGTGCATTTTTAACTAGCTTCCAGGTATTGCTGACATTGCTGGTCCACATATTGCACTTTGAGTTACAAAGTCCTAAGAGATTTCTTCCTTAAGGTTTGAAATGCCATCATTGTTGTTGTATGGATATCTCCAAGTTAAATGAGTACATATCATACACTTGTCCAAATTCATAGAATGTAAAACACCAGGAGTGGACTATAATGTAAACTTTGGGTGATTATGGTGTGTCAGTGTAGGCTCATCACTTGTAACCAATGTACCACTCCTGTGGGGGATGTTGATAATAGGGATGGTGTGCATGTGTGGGGACAGATGGTATATGGAAACTTTCTGTACCTCTTCCTCAGTTTTGCTGTGAAGTTCAAATTGCTTTCTTCAAAAGAAGTCTTAATTGAAAAAAAAATACTTAGCTGATCATAGAATACTTTATAATAGGATTTGTGACATTTTTACTTATCTTTTGTATTTTCTGTAAAGAATTCTTACTTCTAATGATTTTCCTCATTACAGAATAATTCTCTCACTTCTGTAAATGGTGCCAACAATTTTTATACTTTCTCATGTTTGTGACATTGGAGCCATATATATTTCCACGTCTTATCTGCCAAATTCGATTAAGGATTCTTGCTTCCATCACATTGGTCCAAGTCATTTCCATCTGACACCTGAACTACACAGCCAAGGCCATGACTTGTCTCCTGCATCTGGTCTGCTTGCTTCCTATTTCACTTGCACAGTGCTTTTTCCTCATCTTATTTTGCTTGCTTTGATCGTTTCTCTTTTCAGCCAAACACTTCTAATGGTCTTCTAGTTAAAAGTCTAAAATCCTTCCTTTGTCTTTCAAAACCTCTACAATTTGACCCTAAAATACTTCCTCAGATGCATCTTCTTCTCCCCTATATGGACCCTTCCTTTCTAGCCCCGTGCTTCTGCTCAGACACCCTTTGTGACAGGTGGAATAATGCCCCTTTCTCCTTCTTCCACACTCCCTTCCCCTGCCAAAGATGCTTGTATCCTAATCCTTGAAAACTACGAATATATTAGGTTATACATCAAAGGGGAATCAAGGTTACAGGTGGGAGTGAGATTGCTACTCAGCTGACTTTGAGAAGTGGAGATTATTCTGCATTTTCCCAGTAGGCCAATGCAATCGCAAGGGTCCTTCTAAGAGGAGGAGGGAGGCAGAGGAGAGAAATAGAGAAGAGAGACAGAGAGATGGCAGTATGAGAAGGACTCAGCCTGATGTTGTTGGCTTTATAGATGGAGGAAGGGAGCCAAGAAAATCAGATGACCTCTAGGAGCAAGAAGAGGAAAGAAACATTATCCTCTGGAGGCTCTAGAAAGGAACACGGCCCTGCTGACAGCTTGATTTTAGCACAATGAGACATATTTTGGACTTCTGACTTCCAGAACTGGAAGATAATCTATTTGCATTGCTTTAAACCTCTAGGTTTGTAGTAATTTGTTACACAACACAGTGATAGAAAAATAACATATCTTCTATTAAATTCACCCTGTTAATTACATAAAGCACATTTTACCTTTTGTTACTCCCTGCTTATATGTTCTTGTTTCTTTAATTATAAACTAGTGAGAGCAGGGAGTTAATATTATATCACTTGACTTGAGAGTACCCTTATATTCACTATATTGCCTTCGATATGGCAGATCCTTCGTTGTTTGTACTGATAATTTGATTAAGTTGGGCAATTTTTTAAATACTTCTGGTAAATATCTATCTTAGGGACCGTTTCTCAGAGAGAAAAGATATAGTGACAGTTCCCCTACATAGCATTCATATATCAATTTTAATGGTCAAGGAAATGTGCCATCTTAATAGGTCAACATGAACAGCCTCTCTGAGGGGTTTACTACATCAGTTTACTGAATTAGGAAACTAAGCCCTCATGAGGCAAACAGGATTTGCGTGTAATTAAGTAGTTACACAAGGAAGAATCCAAATTTATAGTTGTCCTGTGTATATAATTCCAAGTTCTTGAACTAGACTGATTTCCAAAATGCTTGCTTACAGAATTAAATGAGCCACTCAGTACTGGGCCCACCTATATGACTTTAATCCACTTGCGGGTTCCTAGGATTCTTAATAGACCATAGAAAGCTGTGGTATATTACATTCAGTGGTGCTACATAGAGAATACCTGAAGTATAAGAACCTCTAAATCAACATCTAGGGAGAAAAAAGAAGAAAAGTAAGTGAGAGGGAAAAAAACCTTGCTTATTTTATTTACATAAAAGAGCTATCTTAATTGCAAAATACAGTGGCCAGTAGGTATATACTAGTGCTAAAACTGGATTTTTATTGAACTTGAAATTATTTTCCCTTATTTAAAACAGAAATATGCTTTTTCAAAAACATAACTAATTCAGTCATGCTTATTGATATCAGGCACATTCATACTTCCTAAAACCCCAATATTTCAATCTAATTCATTTCTATCTTTGTGAAGGCAATTACAGATGTAACTCCTACAAGGTGCAAGAGATGAACTGGTGCCCCTAGAATCTCCTGGAAAGTCATTACAAACATATGTGCCCAGGCTCCACTGTCACAGCAGAATCTCTGGAAGTGCATCTGTGCCTGAGTGTTTCTTAATAGTTCCCAGCTGGTTCTAACATGCAGACAAGTTTCAAGAACCACAGGGATAGAAGATAAAAGATATATTCCCTTTATATAGTTAATCTTTTCCCTTTCCCTCAGCTACGAAAAAAAGAGAGAGAGTTCAGTTGTTGCTGAAATTGAGTGACAACCATCTTTCTGGGGAGTTGTTAAAATAAACGGTGATATGGTACACTATTGCTGTATGGTGCATGCTTACAGAGAATACTTTTGAGTATCTTGACAAAAAATACAATATTTGGGGAGGGTCCAATATGAAATATCAATCATTATAGAACATAATGTGTTCATAATTTTAATTTTTTTCTATAATACTGTAGAAATATTTGCCTTCATTATGCACCTGAAACAAATATTGTTTAGGGATCATCTAGTTGTATTTCATGTCTAATCTTGATTTTGGTGACAAATTCTGGATTCAGCAATTCCCTATGCAAAAATTAAGACCAGACTCAAAAACCATAGCCATCTACTTCGTGGATCAACATATTTATTTAGAAGAAAATATTCATGAAATTTCTATACTGGATGCTACATTTTCATCTCTTTCTGAAATAATTCTATTTGTTAAAAAGAAGAATGGTAAATATATGGGTAGGAATTTTAATAAAGAACATACAGAACATCAGAACATTAACATATTTTATCTTTATATTCTCATTTTAACATTCAAGTTTACTAAGTTAGGATGAATCCAAATAAGAGAGCATAGTCAAGTCCTGTAAATCTATAGTTGATAATGTAAGAGTTTGAAAAAAAATCCAGATTTCAACTATTAGTAAAGATCTGGTATTGGGTAAAGAAGATACTCCAAAAGCTACTTAATATCAAAGGGTCAAAAGGGAATCAACACCACTTTCAGTGAATTATAAGCAACAAAGCCTGGCCATTAAAACCAATGGCAATCAGAAACAAGTGAAAGGATTACAGAATCAAAAATGCTCCCGTAAGTTCTGAATACAGATATTACCTGGGCATTGAGAAAACTGTGAGTAGATTATGAACTGCTCTATACAAAAAAAAAAAAAAAGGAGTTGAAAAATTGGCTCTTAAAAATAAATCACCTGTTTCCACCATGATACAGGAGTTCCACTCCTTCCAGATACTCACTCTTCAACTAAAAAATCGTTTGACATAACACAACAATAGACATATCAAGACACTGAAAAGTAGAAAGTCTAGGAACCTTGGGACTTGTGAAAGGACAGGGTGATGGGTTCTCTGAGTTTCCTCATTGCCTTCCTTATATTTGGAACAGAGCATTGCAGAAGTCTCAACCTGAAATTGCCAAGAGATACAGACTGAAAAAGTTCAAAGAAAAGTCAGTTCTTAGTCAAAGGACCAGGAAAAGAATAGCCTAACAACAGAAGGCTTTTTTGCATTACCTGCACTACTCCAGTTAACAGAAACATAAAAATACACACATAACACATCTTACAGTTTTAGTAAGTATATGTGCAGAATCAGTCTTCCACTCCCATAGACACAGATGATGTTCCTCTGTTCCTCCATCTGATTAGCAGGACATAGCTGGGAGCTGGTCTTTTATTCCCCATCTAGCAAAAGCAGGCAATGCTCCAATTCCTCCATTAAAGTAGTTTCAGTGGGGTCTAGTGGTAGTCTGAGCCTCCACAACTGCCCAGCAGCAGTGGGACTTGATGGGGTGAGAAATGAGGGTACTTTCCAGTAAGCCAAACACATCCTCCCTCCTCTTTATAAGGGGTGCCCGTGCTGAGCCTGCACCAGATCTGGCATTACTGAGAATGAATAAGTTGGTGTGGGTTGGGATTAGTACAGGTTCCACAATCCCGCTACCTGTGTTGCCAAGGATGCCCATTGTATGAACTCCCCCACCTGGCAGTAACAAAACTGAACAAAGCACCCTGAAGCAGAGCTCATAGACTCTCCTGTTCCTCACCTTCTCTGGTGTCAGCAGGACCTAGTGGGGAGCTGAGCCTCCATCCTTTCCCAGCACACTGAGGCAGAATGAGGTAGTGTGAGGAAGGTTAGTTGACACTCTGCTCGCCCCTATTTTGTGCCAGTATTGCCCATTGGAGAGCTATGCCTCAACCCTCAACTGATATCAAGAGGCAGAGCTAACGAGCACACCACTCCTCCCTCCCTTCTTCTGGTTTCAGAAGGGCAAGTGGGAGCTGATCAAAAGTCAGCGATAACAAAGTAGAATGAGTTGAGCCTACATATCCCCATATCCTGGTGTCCGTAGGGTCCAGCAAGGAATTTATCTCACACCACAGAGGCAATGAGGTGCTGTAAGTCAGTAGTGGCTTTGCATGTCAGCAGGTCTGAAGAGGGAGCTGAACTTTGACTTCACCAGTCTACAGAGAGGCAGTGTCAATGCCCCCACTTTTACCAAGGTGGTAGCAGTGGCACCCAGCATGAAGCAAAACATACACTCTCATCTAACCCTCATATTACACTTCAAAGGTGAGACTGAATGCAAAACAAACAGATAGATAGATAGATAGATAGATAGATAGATAGATAGATAGATAGGATTATGGGATACAAAGTCTCTTAATGTGGTATCCAAAATGTTCAGGATACAATTTTAAAAAATCACTTGTCCCTCCAGTTCCTGGCAAAACCTGATCTTTTTATTATCTTCACAATTTTGCATTTCCTAGAATGATATATAGTTGGAATCATATAGTATGCAGCCTTTTCAGATTGATTTTTTTCACTTAGTAATATGCACTTAAGTTTTCTTCAAATCTTTTCATGGTTTGATAGTTCATTATTAAGTGCTGAATAATATTCTATTATCTGGATATACCACAGCTTATTTATTCATTTTCTCTACTGAAAGATACCTTGTTTCCAAATTTTGGTAATTATGAATAAAGTCTCTATCAACATCCACATGCAGGTATTTTGTGGACATAAGTTTTCGATTCATTTGGGTAAATACCAAGGAATGTGACTGATGGATTGTATGGTAAGAGTGCATTTAGTTTTGTAAGAAACTGTTAAAATATATTCCAAAATGGTTGGGTCATTTTGCATTTCCACCAGCAATGAATGAGAATTCTTTTTGCACCAAATGCTGAGAGGAAAAAGGCAATTCCATGATTCCTTTTATGTAATATTCTTTAAATGACAAATTATAGAAATGGAGAACAATTTGATTGCCAGGAGTCAGGAATGGGGGTAGAGGTGTACTGGAGGCAGGAGGTGGATATCGCTATAAAAGAGAAACACCAAGGATCCTTGTTGTGGTGAACGTGTTCTGTATCTTGAATATTTCATTCTCAATATACTGGTGGTTCTACTGTACTATAATTTTGAAAGATGATACCTTGAGATAAACAGGGGTAAAATATGTTAGATTTCTCTGCATTATTTTTTTTACAGTTGCTTGTAAACCCACAATTATCTCAAAATAAAAACTTAATTTAAAATGTTAATCAGCTGCACCTCTGTCGGAAAGCTGTTATAACAGATAAAGTTAGCTTTTTTGCACAAATTCTTCCATCTCCATGAAGAAATTTGCCCTTATCTAAAAATAAATGTCTTGTACACAGAGCTTATCAGTTTGCAAATTAGCTTCACAAATGTTACCTCATTTAATTTTTCAGTAGATGATGAAATTGAGAGAGAGGAGTTGCTCCAGCTAGTAAGTAACAGGAAAGACTCAGTGTCTACTGTGCACATAAGTCTTGCTTCTTTTACATAGTCACTCCCTCTGGCTTTCTTTCTCTGTTCAGATACCTAATCCCTATTCTAAGAGTTAGCTTCTGTGTCTAGATTTATTACTCATAGATTTTTACCCTTTCTATGTGGCCAGCTGCTGCTTCTTAGAAATATTCTTACTGACTACATTTACCATCTGGAACTTCTCAGCTCCAGCCTTACAATGGCTCTCCCATGGGTCTGTGAGCCTGACCTAGTTCTCCAGTGGGCCTGGGTCTCAGCCCTGAGTCCCTGTCAGGACCAACACTTTATGTTCACAGAAGACCTCTCCCAGGTCAAAACTCTCTCACCACACCTGGCTCCTTTTCTATCAGACTATGACAAAAATAAAGTACACATTTCTCTAAATGCATTATTTGCTTCAGCGTGCAGAATATAAAGAACAAGTGGCCCAAGGTATAAAAGTGATTCTGAGCAGTAGCAATTCAACATCTGCAGTCATACCCACTTATGGAACTCCAATTTCCATTTGGTGTGCCAGGCTTCTGAGGAATGTTGAAAGCGTTTAAACATTTGTGAATAATAGTAGGAAGAAATGTAATTGGCTCAAGGAAAGAACTCTTTTACTAGTATTTTTAAACTCTTGTATTCAACGTTGTAAATAATATATTTAGTATTCTTAAGAGACTTCCAAATCCCAAAAAGGATACCTTCAGGATTAGGTGACTTTTGAGTAAATCATAACCTTTCTTTAATATATATTACACATATATGTATAAGTACAGTCGATATTACATAATAAATAAGTGGAATTAGTGAATAAAATGTCAAATCTGTCATTTATTGACCATAAAATTTTCATATAGAATCATTCATGGAAGCTTAGGTTAATTCCTTTTTTCAGTATTGATAGTGAATTAAAATCAATGTGAATACAATCACTCTCAGATTTCTGCTTTATTCATTTACTAACTTATTCAAATTCAACTTGTGCTCATAGCAATACTCATATGGGTATATAGCAACACCCATACAGGTATGGGATCTTCTGAGTTTAAAATTAAAAAAATGATTTTCCTGATTTTTCTGCATCTAATATAAGCTTCAAACTATAGAAACTTCTTAGTGACATAAAAGATTGGAATTGGACCAAAGGATTTGCAAAGTCATTCTTGTCATCATATCTTGCTATTTTTACTGCTAATATTAACATTATCCTACCTCCCCTACATTTCATGATTTTGATGTCCTTTTTACACCTTCATGTTTATTCTTTTACTGTTCATTTTAATTATCACATTTTCAATGATAATTTTCTCTTTTCTGTTGATTCTTGCTTCTTTTATATTTAGAGAAGAACTTACAATATTTCTTTTAGGAGAGGTTTAGTATGGCTTCATTCTTTTATTTTTTGCTTGTCTAAGAAATTATTTATCTCTCCTATTCTAAATGATAATCTTGCTGGGTAGAGTATTCTAGGTTTCAGGTGTTTCCCTTTCAGGACTTTGAATATATCTTGCCACTCCCTTCTGGCCTGCAAAGTTTGTGTAGAGAAATCAGTTGATACCCTTATGGGGGTGCCCTTGTAACTAACTCTTTGTTTTTCTCTTGCTGCCTTTAAAATCTTCTCTTTGTATTTAACTTTTGCCATCTTGATTATAATATGTCTTGGTGTGTGTTTGTTTGCGTTGAGCTTCTTTGGGACACTTGTGTTTCCTGTACCTGGGTATCTACTTCTTTCTTTAAGTTTGGAATTTTCAGCCGTAATTTCTTCAAATGCATTTTCAATCCTCTTCTCTTTCTTCTCCTTCTGGGGAGAATCCCTATTTTGCATAGATTGGCATGCTTTATATTTTCCCACAGATGTCTTATATTGCTTTCTTTCTTCTTCTTCTTTTTTTTTTTATTTGTCTCTTGGTCTGCTGTTCTGATTGGGTGATTTCTATTATTCTATCTTCCAGATCATTTATTCATTCTTCTGCATTATTTATTTAGTCTGCTATTTATTGCCCTTAGCCAGCTTTTTTCTCAGCAAATGAGTTTTCTCATTTTACTTGGTTCCTCTTTATAGGTTCTAGTTCCTTGTTACAGTTATCTGTGTTTCTATCAATAGCCTTTCTTAACTCCTTTAGTATATTTATTATCTCCTTTTTGAACAAGTTCTGATAGACTGGAGAGGTCTGTTTCATTGTTTTCATTGTTTATTTTTTCATGGGATTTCTCTTGTTCTTTTAATTGGAAGTAATTCCTCTGCTTCTTCATTTTACTTATATTTCTCTGACTCTGTGAATTTTGCCTGTGCTCTCCTCCGAGCCTCTAAAGCTCCTTTTCTGTTCTGGCTGATCTCCTCGCTGGTGAAAGGGTGAGGGATACTTTTCTCTTTCACAGCTCCCTCCCAGGGGTGCATGTCCCATCCTATTTTTTTTCTTTCTTTTTTTTTTTTTTTTTTTTTTGTCCTACCTAATTACATGGAGATGCTTCCTGTAACTTTGATTGTATGAGATCTTCTGTCAGAGTTCAGTGGGTATTTTATGAGATTTGTTCCACATGTAGGTATTTTGGGGAGTAAGTGAGCTCTGCATCCTTCTATTTTGCTATCTTGATCTGACCCCTATAAATATATATATTTTTATTCAGTAATTCAGTATCCTCAGCTTGCCTAGAGGGACATCTAGTCCTAGTCACCTCTAACGTAGAGAAAGAAACAGGATGGTCCCACCTACAGAAGATGAGCATTTCTTCAGTTATGAAAACCAGCATTGTAGATCAGAGCTCTTTGTAGCAGATAGGCATTACCAAAACTTCACATTTTCTATGAGTGCCAGTAATTCATCATTAAAAAAAAAAAAAGTGTGTCGTTATTCTACTTTGAATTTTAAATCATAACTATGGTGATATTATATTAATAATAATAACAACAACCCTAGACTCTTTGTGATAGAATTGCTATGGGCTGTATTGATTGTCCATTTTACTGGATAGGTCCCAACTGGTATTTATCCCTTTACTACTAAAGAACTTATAAAACAGAAACAGATTTTCTCAGCAAAAGTAATGTTGTCTTCCCCCGATAAAAAAAATTACGTGTTTTTTTTCCACTTGCTTTACAAATTTTCGGCAAGAAGTTTACAATTGTGAGACTAACAGTTTTATGAAATGCGCTGAAAATACAGTTGTATTGTTAGCACTGCCACATAGCACATGTGAAAGTATAAGTTAAAAATAAAGTGCAACCACCACACCAAAAAATGCTGCTTCTTTCACTTCAAACAAATATTCTAGTATTACAGAAAACAAAATGCATATTCAGTGGAAGATGGTGGATTAAAACTTTTTTACCAAAGAAAAGAATGAAATGAAAATGAAAAAGCCTCAATTGTAGTGTACTTAGGAGAATACTGTGATTTTTTTTTTAAAGAATACTCAAAAATATGGGTAAAGCCACAGTATATGACTTAATAAAGTAGACTTATAGACACATCAGAAAACTTGGCATAGAGAATGTATTATCTCTTAAGAAACCATTATGAAGAAGACACTGTACTAAGTGAATAAAAAAATAATTGATATAAGGATGAATTCTACAAATGCGTGAAATAATTAGCTTACTGCTTTACTGAATTCCAAGAAATATGTGCTAGGTCAAATCCTGACCAGTTTGAAGTAGCAGTTTAATTTGCTCACACATTGTTTTGCTGAATTTTACTGGGCAGCTTCCTGATTTTTTATTATTGACATTGTTATTTTTCTGCATCAATAGTCTCATTCATCTATTAGAAGTGGTTTTAAAAACATAATTCACTAACATAATTGGGATATTTAAATTTAAATTTTATTATGTTCGTTACTATGGCCCATTCAGGTGCAAATGAAGAAGAAATGGTCCTTCATACTTTCCATTGATACATAAATTACAAGTGTATAGTCTTTAAATTGCCAGAAAGTCCTGTATGACTTTTAGGAAAATGTTTGCCCACTACAGTACTTCAGATGCTTCTAAATATGACTTGATGTTCTTACATCAGTGCTTCTAAACTTGGTTTAACATTGGAATCATCTCAAGAACTTTCAGGTGAATCTACCTACTTGGGCAGCACTCTACAGATCATGATATTCTCAGTTTTATGACTGCCCTGAGCATTGAAATTTGTTTAAAACTTCTTAGGTGATTTTTATTTGAAACTGTGATTTAGAAACACTGTGATCTATGAACTTTGAAGTCCAAGAAAACTAGTTCAGCACTACTATTTATTTTAAGACAGTTGCCCCTATTCCAAATCCATAGTTTACATTAGAATTCTCTCATTCTGCTGTGAATTCTGTCGTTCTGACAAACGTATCATGGCATGTATCCACCATTAGAGTATTATACAGAATAGTCACACTGCCCTAAAAGTCCCCGGTGATGTGCCTATTCATCCCTCTCTTCCTTCATCACCCAAGTTTAAAAAAAAATCTCCATTCCATTGCCATTTTTTAAATGCAAAGCTATCCTAATCTCAAAACAAAAGAAAAACCACTAAATGAAATATTTTGGGTAATGATGATTGGTAGGGAATGGAGAGGGTAGGGAGAGTATACTTTCATAAGAGAACTAGTTTCTATGTTGACCCTCAAAATCAGGCAGATGAGATATGTTATATACAAAGTTTGTGTGTAGACACACACACACCATTGTATCAAGAGAAGAGGGAATTGTGTTTGCACCAGTGTGGAAGAGGAACGAATAGTTTCCCCTTTGCCATTCTAAGTTCTTGGATGAGTACCTCTGCCTCCATAATAAAAGACAGATTAATAGGAGAAAAACAGGAGACAACAGTTATAAAACAGAACATGTATACTTCCTGAATACATGAGAAAGAGTCAGGAAAACTAGATGACTCTCCCAAATTGGCTGAAGCCACTACCTTAAATACCAAGTCCAACTAAAGACAAAAGAAGATGTTGGGGGATAAGGGAGCCCGTTATAGGAGGCTATCAGCAAAAACACAGTAAAAAAGGATATCGTTGTTTTGCAGATTTAAGTCATTGTCATCCCATTGATAAGAGTTTCTAGAGATTTAATTACCCTTCTCTTTCTGGTAGAGAGAGGCAGATATCCTTACAAATGAAGATTTTTCTTAGAAATGTAAATATCTCTTAAAAAAATGTAATTTCTATTGGGCTTTTAGAGCTTCTTTTGTGTGTCTGCTGTTCTTAAAAATAATTAGCCTAAGATAATCTTTATGCCAAATAGATATATTTTGGAGTGATAAATGCTGCTCTCCTTCACCAGCAATGGTCAAAAAGAATTGTAGTGATAAAGTAGGAGTTTTTGTATCATAAAGACTGCATACGCTATACTTCGGAGTATATGGCTGCCATAAGTGCTCAATAAGTGTTTGCTGAGTGAATAAATTTATTTGTAAAACCTAAGATAATTTAACCTCTCTATGCATTGTATTTAAAACATGTATTTTGTAGTCAGAAACAAAATTAGTTAATCAAAAAGAAAATAATTCATTATTATTTTCATATACGAACATTTTCTTTAATCTCTCTCACACACAAAAAATGTCTCCATTATTTTATACTCACACACATATTCATTCCTACTCATGGGCTCACACATACATATGCATGCACACACACGTGTGTGGGTATGTATATACATACATATACATACTCATGGACTCACACATACATACACACACATGCTTTATTTGACTTTTTCGTTTCCTTTTTACTTCACTGAATTTATCACACTGCTAGAAACTATTTTGGATTATCTTTTATAATTGTTTGTTCAATCCATATAAAGAGGGCAACTGAGGTCAAGACCAAATTTATTTTGTTTTGTTTTTGGTTTCATTTTTTAACAGTTTAGTGTACATTGCTGATAAGGCATCGTAAATCAAATTCCAATTCAAGAAAACACAATTGTTGAATGAACACTTTGGCATAAAGTTGTTTCTTTGCATGCTAAATATCTAGCATGTAATTTTATATCACCACTTTATCATAATATCAGTATCATAACTCTGGTAATAAGTTGGAAGCTTTGAGTGTACACTGAGCACTCTTCAGAGGAAAAAGCATTCTTCAAAAGCAAGCAGTTGTTCAACCTCAAAGAGATGTCATTCACATATTTGCTGAAAAGTATAAAAACAGTATTTTCCCATAAATTTGAAAGTGTTTCTATAAAAGTGTATTATATTTATATTTATAAAATAAAGAGATAAATAAGGTTTATATAATCTAAATGAACAGATGTGTTATATAGCGCTGTATAGGTTGAGATTTTAAAATATTTACTGATGATAAGGCTACTTATAATATCTACTTTTTAGTCATTCTCATTTAAAGTAGTAGTTATAACATTTTCTTTTTTTGTTGTTGTTATAGTAATACAATTTTTAATTGGAGTTTTATTTCATGACCTAAATGTAGCCTAGGGCAGGGTTGAGGGATGTTGGGGAGGTTCAAAAGTTACTTTAATCTGTTTTATTTGTATTTTTGTTACTAGTAAAACCAAAAGCTTTATCTTTTCCAATAATGATTTAAGTCAGTTTTTCCCACTTCCATTTGTTAATTCCTGCTTTATTGGCCCAAGAAAAGATTGTTTTCACCACAGAAAATTATCTATAACTTGTCCAAAGAGAAATGTTGGGTTTGCAGTTGTCTAGGGAAATGTGTGATTTTCTGATTTTTTTTTCTTCACATAGCTCTGTGTGCTCTTTGTTTCACAGACTTCTCATGTGGGAATTAAAATGAGTTGAGCATAAGAAACTGAACTGACCAGAAAGCTCATTTCATTTCATTTATTTTGTTTTGAAATGCCTTCGAGAATAGAAAAGATTAGATAGTGCAGGGATTAGGTGATAATCTTTATATCTGATATCTTTACCTCCAATTCAGTGAGCTCACAGAAATAAATAAAGTTTTTTTTCCCCATGTTTTTGCTCCTGATAGAATTACTAAGTTAAGTTTGAAAACAAAGAACCCCAAAGAGCTATAGCTCTGTATTGGGTTAATTGACAATTGCTGTTGTTAGAACCACTGCCACTGCCTCTTCCCTACTCTAATGCAGAAAGAGTCTTCTCTGACTACCCCAGTAGGGTAGTCTATGCCGTGAAATCTCTCACTGCAGTTTGAATTACCTCATCCTCCAAAATACTGCTGACTTTTCCACTTATTTTCTCATTTAATAAAACACATATTCAGGTCTTCAATGATCCAGCCAAGTCCTTATTCCATTTCCGTCTCCATACTCATCTTAAATTTTGCTAATATAATCTGGTTTGAATATTGCTAAAAGACAAAATTCCACTGAGTAAATTTGAAATCTAAATGATTCATGAATTAGGCAGCATCCCTTCTATCAAATAGAAAGGAGCTCCAAAGAGCTACAAAAAAAGGACAGATTTTTAAAGGCATAGAGGGGTTGGGACAAGGAAATCATAAACCAAAAATTAAACGATTATTTTGGGCAAGGTTACCTTCCTTTGAGGGGACAAAAATGTCTATTAGGCAGATTACCTCACTGGTTCTGACCAGAACATTTCTAACTGATCAATGGAAAGTACATTCTTGGGGAAGGCTGAGACTTTAATTAGGTTAGGTAGTAAGTCTTGGTTTGGTGAAATGAGCTTAGCACAAGTGACTCTATTTTGGACCTGTTGCTTCTTTTTAACAATTCCCCCCTTTTGATCAGACTTTCAGATTAACTGGGAGATATAATAAAAATTTAAGGCATTAGTGCCACTCACAGTTATCACTCTGTAGTTCTCACAGCTTTTGTTGGTCCTTGGCATGGTATTCCCAGGTCATGACATATTTTGCTTAATCTCTGTGACATTCACAGATTATGACTTCAGGTTCACAATTTTTAAGTCAGTATTCTCTTTGTTCCCTTTTGACATTGTAGTCTAAGGGAGATCATTTGCTGATGGAAACATGCATTTAAAGCCCTTGAGAGATTACAGTGCACCAGGGCGAGTACCGTGATGATTATAAGCAGGATAATTCCCAGTGTTTGGCGTGCACTTCAAAGTCATGGTCCCCAGGATGCAAACCAATAAAAATCAAATATGTCAGAAAAGAGTCTGCTGAAGGAGTCACCTTTTAAAGCCAGCTGGATTTCTCAGTGATCTTATGTAGCTGAGTTTCATCTTCCCCAAAAGTGTTAATCCCGGTGCATCAAGTAGTGTTCATTATAACACAGACACCTCCCTGCTCAGCTAAAAGATAATCAAGGGCTGTCCTATTATGAGAGCAACTTTGGCCAGAGCATCTAAGGTTTTGGAGGTGCAGCTATTTTCTTAGCAGAGGGTTCTGCAGTATCTTTAAGAGTTAAGGGGAGATTTCTGATCACCTTCTAGATCCTTTCTAATTCAATGATGTAAATCTAGGGGAGTTGACCAGTGAGGTGTCTTTGTTCATGTTTGTAAAGTTAGAGGCACAGTGAGATAACGTGAGTCATTTACCAGCCTGTGCACCAGCCATCTGGGCATTCATACTGAGAATGATAACCACCATAGACAAAGACAAATGCTGTTGGGGCACAAACCCTTTTCACTAAGGTGACTTAATTAATGTATTTGCAGAGATTATTACATTTGTCCATG
This sequence comes from Camelus bactrianus, assembly GCF_048773025.1. Lineage (NCBI taxonomy): Eukaryota > Metazoa > Chordata > Mammalia > Artiodactyla > Camelidae > Camelus > Camelus bactrianus. The sequence goes on from NC_133541.1 coordinate 68,319,553, forward strand.
CAAGCCAGGGGTCAGTTAGGCTTTCTTATAGCCTGAAATAAAATGTTGTCTTGAATTCCAGAGGTTAACCCCCTTAGCACTGGCGTGGAAGACAAGGATAACAGTGTTATCATTACAGGCCAAAGCTGAAGTGAAGGAAAGAAAGGAAGAGAAAAGGGTTTCATGTTTAGTTAAAGTATGAAGTCTTGATCTGGTGTCTTGAAAGGAGACAATCTAACTTGGTGTCAACTGCTTCTCCTCCCAGCCAATTTGACTTGGAGGTCTCCAGCATTTGTGCAGGGCCAGTTGTCAGGGGGAGTCTACTTTAACAGTGAGATATTTATTCAAGGTTCAAATCCCTGAAGTTTGGCTGCCATCTAGGTTGGGAGGATGACCTGGGATAGTCACTTCCAAGGATATTCAAGGGCAGTATTTGTTCTTAGTGATTCCAAATAAGGAGCATGGAAGAAAATTGGAAATTTTGACCTGAAGAGTCATAGCCAGATACTTGAGAAAACTAGAAGAATTCAGGATCCAGTTCAGTTTACAGATATGTAACAAAACCTCAAAGACAATTAATAGGACTAGAATCTAATATTCACAAAAGGACTAGAATCTAATATTCACAAAGATGCAAACAATTTTTTTCTACAAATTATCTCATTTTCCTGCAAACACAGTCACAGCAAAGCTAATTTTTTTTGCATTAAGCTTGGCCTGATTATTTTTACAAGTGCAGCAAGAATAGTGATTGACTGTATAAGCTCCTTTTAAAACTACTGCTTTGTTGAAACCTTGTAAACAAGGTACCAAGTCAATTTTTCCAAGACCTGTTACAAGGAGAACAGATTATTATTAAGCCTATGCAAATCATTAACTGTATCTATACTGCCATGAAAAGAATATTCAAGATTTTCTGAATTTTGGAGGATCAGGTAAGGCAAAAAGTAAAAGTTTTGTCCTAATCTGCAAAGGTATATTTTATCAAATTGCTGTAAGTCATAGATAGCTTCAGAGAAAAAGATTCCTTAAATCTGGAAAAACAAAACATTAAGTAACCAGCAAAGTTTCAAACAAAAAGTAATAAGCGTGATAATTATCCTCCTCTGTGCATTCGGTCCCCTGATATTAATTCTTCCTCTGATGAATCCAGTTTTCTATTAGTTCTGGAAATTCTTACTCTGTTCAATTTTATGAGCTTAAAATTATCAAAAACCTGTACTTGTTGAAATCCTTTTCTTTAATCTCCTTGAAAATGAAGTACTTTTGCAGGAACACTTCAGCAAATTATCACAGTAAAACAGTAACTGCCTATAAATGACGAAAGGCTTTGAAATGCCCACTGTTAAAGCTCTAATAAGAATTTATTACAATAAAGTTGACATTTGGTTATTTCTCTCACACACATTTTAAAGTAATAACTGCAATTATGACTGATAACATTATAGTAGGACATATTAGACTTCTAGCAATTTCACACAATTTCTGGTACACTTATACACCTGCATGAATACAACATTAAGAAGGTTTAGTATTACTTACTTGACAATGCTCCTATGTAATTTAACATATTAAATTAGCTTAATTAGTTTACTGTCTCTCTCTTTCTTTTTCTTTCTTTTTTTTTTTATAAGGAGAGGGAACAAATCTTTTGAGGTGTGCAGCGACCCTCTAGAAAATCCTAAAGTTAGTTTGAGGTCAAAAATACTTTATTTAGAATTCTACTTTTGGGAAGTTTGTCAGAAATATCAAAAAGATTTTTGAACACGAGGTCAAAGAGTATCATATATCACTCTGAAATGACATTTAGCTATCTCTTGAACCAAAGTAACACTTCACAGGAAAGTATAGAAAGTTACACAGTTCAGAGAAAAACTTAACTCTTAATTTTGAGATGACTAGGTTTACCTAAGTAATCAAAGACAACATGAAACAGCTGATTATTTTGACAAGCCACAAGATTTTTGTTTTTCTTGGTAAATTATTTTAAGAAGTAAGGAAAAAACATTTTACAATCACTTATTAAGAGTAGATCAATAATCTAAATAAACTTTGTCTTTTTTACAAAGAAAAAACCAAATTCTGATTTTACACCAGCTTATTTTGATAGTAAAATTCATTCATTTAATTAACAAATTTAAATCTACATTTCATATATTTTTAGAAACATACTTTTTTCCCAGTAATTTCTCAGTATGGCACAGATATATTTACTAACAAATACAAAAATATCTTTAATTTCTCTGTAATAAGAACCCCAAAATAGATAAATCTATGCCCTATAATTAATTTTTCAGTATTTTATCTTATTTGGAAATTATCTAAATATTTAATGACTATTCATTATTTAATTTGGCTTAGCAAAACTTAAGGTTTCAGGTTACCAAAAGGATTTGAGAAAACCATTGACAAGTTCTCCTATAAACTTTTGTCCTACTTGCATGTATTTAATATACTTGTTCTTAACAGTTACATTTAGATTACCCACAAAAACTTTGTGAAACATTAGACAAAGTCAACAAACATCCCAAGCTATTTTTCTTGCTGACAAGTTTTATAGGAGAAATGACATGGACTAATTTGATGTCAGATTAGGTGGAATAAAAGTATTATATTTAATTCTGATAACTAAAAATATGCCTCTTTTAATTAAACCAACAAGTAGCTTTATTTACTAAAGATTTTTTTCAGATTATATGAACATGAAAGACATATGGGTTAGTTTCTATTGTATTTCTGAGAGTTTAATTCATAAAAGTGCTTACATTTTTTAAAAAACCAATTAAATAGAACTTCTTTTAGAAATTAATTTTGGTAATACCATCTGAAGGTAGAAAATACCACATACCTATGACACATACAAAAATATACATGTAAACGTACAGACACTGCAAATGAGACCTTATAGTTTCATTTAAAAATATTAGCCATGAGACAAGTATAATAATGCAAGAGTCACTAGCTTATGCAAGAACAGTTGGTATAAGTTAAATTTACCTGTTCATATGGCTAAAGATTTTTCTACTATTTGTGGAGAAGACACTTAAAATTTTTATTTGTCCTTGGCAAGTAAGCAAGTAACTTTATTTAAAAAGAAAATCAAGCCTATAGCCCCATAAACATTTATTGAAAGAGTGAAGGGATAAATTAATGGTCTTTAAGCAATAATGTGAGAATGACAAAATGTGACACTTTTTTCATGAATTTAAGTTAAAAAGCAATTATTTAGTCCAAGAGGAAGGGTGTGGAGGGTAAATCAATACCCAGAAAGATCATCATAGATTTGATTATTTCTTTTGTCCCAACAATGTTTAATTAAAGATTTGAGATCAATTAGATGATCTGATAAATGAGCTAGCTAGGAAAAACTTGTAAATGAACATGGCATTCAGGCTCACTGACAAAGAGATGTTTGGAAGAAACTACAGCATTCCGAATAGAAGTGAATACTTACTAGAACAGATGAATTAAAGAGACTGTGAAAAATACTTAATGGAGGTAACTCAGTAAAAATTAAATAATCAAATATTTGAAGACATGAAGCTTAAAATGAGTCAGTAACAAAAGAGTCATACCTGGTAGAAGGAAATAATAAATTTATATCTAGCCTTTGCTTTTAATCCTTGAGGTCTGTATATATTATATTAGTTTTGTAAGTAGAACTTTCATCATTTTAATGATCCATAGATAAATCAATTATTTTTTTAAAAAATTAACATTTTGAGTAACCTGAACCTAGGTTTTCCTGTAATCTGCATTTGAAATAAGTCTAAAGTTTTCAGACAAAATTTTGTACTTTACTAAAGCAACATTCTGTGTTTAATGCAGTTTTCTTAGTATTATCTAATCTCAATACAAAAATCTTGACTGCATTATACTGACAGGGGCCACTCAGTCTAGATACCTGTGGCAAAGAATAAGGTTTTTTTTTCTTTTTTCCTTTTTTTTTGGATGTCATCATGGTATCTTTCCACATTTTGTTATTCAGCTGTCATGAGCGGATCATTGCAGAAAAACCGTGATACGGTGGTGTTCTGATATCAATGCTGAGGTCTTCTCAGAAAAGCCCTACTGTTACAAAGATTTTTTTTCTCCATTTTAGTCTAGATTTCTTTTCTTGGATTATTTTGTGTTCTGGATATTATTCTTGTCCTGTGCTGTCTCTGGCCCAGACTGACAATTTACATGGAATTGTGTACTCTTATATATCAGGATTTTTTTTTACTCCCATACTTTACTCACACACTTTATTCAAAGTTCATTTCAAGTATAGTTTTTAATCAATATTATTGCCAGTGAGAGTTGTTGCCTCCAGTATGTCTACTGCTATTTTTTGGCCATTTCTGAAATAACAATGTGTGTGTGTATGTGTGTGTGTGTGTGTGTGTGTGTGTGTGTGTGTGTGTTTGAAATCTGAGTGTTGTATTGTCCTGAACTGTTGTGTTATAATGTTGAAGGTGGAAAGTAAGAAGTTACATTTTTTATTATGTTAAACAATGGTCACAATAAATTCCTGAATGTATCTTTAATAAAAATACAAAATTGCTAATGGACAGAACAAGTTGTCCTGACATGTTCTATGTTAAACTTCAAATCCATTTTCACAAAGGACCTTGATATTTAATTATTTCAGGCTCTCTGTTGTGGAGGACATACTTGTCCAACCACCTTAGCAAGTGTTACCAGTCATCAGAATGACAGCTACCCAGGCTGTAGTCACGGTGATCAGAAATATCAATTCCTCCTATAATTTTAATCACCTTTGACTGAGGGAAGTGCCACAATATGATATATGAAGGAAGGCACAGAACATTCATGAAGAAAGCGAACTGTATGTATTGTGGGTTTTTAAACAATGCAAATTCTAAGAGAGAAGAGAAAAAGGGAACAAATGACAACAGAAATATGCAGATGATCAGGAATAGATGGTGGTGGAAACAAAACTTTACATTTCAATTAACCCGCAGGATGAAATACCCTTCAGCTCTGGAGGAGATAAAATGCTTATAATAGGACAACCGACTTGGTGAATGTTGAGAGTATTGCTGCTTAGAAGAATCTTTATATTTCCTGGTTTTCCCTAGGTGAACCTAATCTGGATATGTTTTAAGTAATAAATGAAATTGTTAGGGTATGTTTCTATGTTTTCAGTTACCTAGAAGAAAGCAGCAATCCATGAAGAGTGTTTCTTTACCACCTGCAGTTATAGTGAGGTTCCAAATCTTTTCACGTTGTCTTGCGTAAGAGCGGCTTCCTGATAGATTCAATGTTTCAAACTAACAAGGATTTACTAAGAGAAAACCATATATAAATATATATACACACACAAATACATGTGTATATATGTATATGTATGCATATGTGTGTGTGTGTATTTCCACAAAGAAGACACTTCCTTGGGTAGTCCTGAGTTTTTCGCAATTTTTTGTTGTTTTTTGGTAACAGTTTAGCTGTAATAACACACTTTTTCAATATAAAAGGCAATAATACCACCACAACCACCACCATCCCCATTAAAATGCGGCGTTTGGTTGTGAATGAGCAATCTATAAGCTATTAGTTTAAAATATTTTCGATTTCTTCTGTTAAACAGTTGTTTTCTATGATCACATCTGAATACAAGGACAGGCAGTGATAACATTCTAAAAGTTATTTGAAGCTTCGTAGAATAACATAAGAAACAAAAGATTAAGATGGTTTGTGTAGAATGAGTATTTCTGTCCATCTTGCAATGCACTCTGGTGTATAGTCTTCCTGCTTTCAGTCTGAACAAGTTCTGATCTGAACTTGGCTAGTCAGTAGGATTCTTGGTGGTTTAGGCTTAGTTGCAAATCTTATGGCTCAGGGCTGTTAAAGTCCTCAGAATTGTTTTTGGAGAGTGTTAAGTTCTACCTACACACTTTAATTAAAAAAAATAAATAAAGCTACTAAAGTAAGGAAGACTCAGGTAACTTCTGACATGTGTAACACAAGTCCAAGCCATGATTTCTATACTTTGTGGCATTTCAATTTATCTAGCTCTAATGAAAACAGCACCCAGTGCTTCTTGCCCAAAGGCAACTTATCTTCTTGACACTTCTCATTTCCATTTACCTATTATCATCCTTCTCTCTGGAAACCTTATAATTATCCTTGACACCTCCTCCTTTCTCACCCTGAAAAATCAGTCCATTGCCAATTTTTATAGTTTCTCTCTCTGTCATGTCTCTCCCATCTATTCTGTCTGTTAGTTTTCAGTGCTTACATCCAGAAAAGAGTCTTAGTATGTCTCGTCTGGCCTACTCTGGTCCATTTAATTTATCCTCCTGACAATAGCCAAATTAAATTTTCTAAAATTCAGCTCATGTTTTATTACTTCCCAATTCAAAAAGCGTAAAGGTCTCTCTTCCTTAAATCTCAGTGATATATCCCCAGCCTTACTTTCTGTAAACCATTTAAATGATTTATTTTCAAAATATGGTCAGAATTCTTAACTTTAGTCTTTCTTCCCTTTTACCTAAAATGGCATTTTTCCTTATAAGTATCTCTTGTTCTAATCATAACCTTAAACCACAAACTGTTTCTCAACTCATTAAGGGTAACCTAAAATGACTCATAATCTAGAGAATCTTTTCAGACACCACTCACACTCAAGCAAGCCCTTTCTGGGCCTTTTAACCCTGTACATAATTATACTTCTCGTTGGCACTTATTTTATTCCTTCCTTATTATATTTTACTTTATTTTGTATTTGCTTACCCCTAGGTTCTCTGTCTTTCCCCAGAGCAGGAAGCAAATTCATCTTTGAAATCTATTGATAACATGAGTTATTTTACATGGAGTAAGATATAAATACATTTTTGCTCTATAGTTCAGGTGCTTCTACCAACTTATATTTTTCCTTGACAGGAACATTAGCCAGTGTACGCTCCGATAGTTTTCGTTTGCCATGATTTAATTATTGGTTTCTTATCACTTTTATTCAGAGGAAAAGATAAATCACTTACCTTAGAACCTTTTATCGTTGAGCTAATTTGGCTTATACAGAAATTCTGATTTGCTACAAAATGGCTTGTAAAATTACTTCAAAATAACTTTAAATAAAAAATCAATAAAAATAATACAGTGTTTCCACAGAAGAAAAATGACGGTAATCACTTGTGATTTTCTAAGGGGAAAACAACATTTAAGGAATCTCATTTTCTCCTGGTATTTACGATAGAAATGAGCTGAAGCAAGTCGTGAAACTGTTTAGAAACTGATTCTTCTGAACTAATTCAGTGGTGCTTTTACATTTTGGGGGGTAAAATTCACTTGTTATTTTAATATTTATTGTTTAACACACTACTCATAACACAGTGAGGTTTAAATTTTTAAAATTAGGAAACGGACTCAGAGATATTAAATGATCTGCAAAAATTACAGAAATAGAGAATATTAGAAGTAAAACTGAAACCCTGATCTTCTGCTTAAAGAATGCATGCTTATTCCATGTCACTGTGGGACTTTCCATGCAAACCAAATAATTCATCAGGAACTAATAGGAATTATTGACGTAAAGCTTGTTGATTTTCTATTGGAAAATATTTTTGTTTCAAGTAAACATCTCTTCCCAATTCCTGTCCAATGATTTAAGATTTATTTTTCCCATGCTGCGTTTCCTCATTCATTCATTAATTTTTTTGACCAAATTTTTATTGATAACTTACTATGTGCCAGAACAGTGTGGGTACTAGCTGGAATGATGAACAATGCCTGAGATAATGTAAGAAGTGTACCTATGATCCCAATATAATTATTAATGCCAACTTTTATTCTAATAAGTGATGTATTTGACAGTTTGGTCATTCTTCGTTTAAACGAAAAATTACCCACTGTCATATTGTTCACCTATGGAACATTGACTTTCTCTGGACCGGTTTGTTTTAATAGCATGTAGTCAGCTTTACCCAAGGAAATCTTTGCTGCACCAAGGAAAGTACACCATAATCAGCAAAAATATGTGGGTTATGGCGACTAGCTATGTTTACCTCTCTACTACAAAAGTAATTAAAAATGTCCATCCAACTCTGAAGCAGTATCTTTACAGCTGCTGGCATGTTTGTTGGTTTTAGCAATAATCCTAGAAGGTTTTTCATTTGGTTGATTGTATAGGAACTCATTGATTCTCTTTATAGCTCTTACTTCATATCCCTCCCTTGTTCACTAACCTCCTTCCCCCTGTCCCTCAAACAAATAAAGCTTATTTCTGTCTCAGAACCTTTTCAGGCTTTTTCTCTGCCTCAATAATTCTTCCCCAAATTTTTACCTACTCACAGCATTCTTGTCCTTTATCTCAGCTCAGCTCAGGTGTTTTCTCCTCAGATAGGCCTTTGTTAGCAACCTGTCCTCACACCTAGTCACTCTTACCCATTTCTACATTTTATTTTCTTTGTAGCTACTTACAACAAAATGAAATTCTTATTCATTCTTTCTTTAATTTACTGGAGTTACTTTTTTAGCATATTTATTGTCAGTCTCTGCCTACAGCATAAGAGCCATGACAGCAGAAACCTTGTCATATATTTAAGCACCATGTTTCCTGGATGTACCTTATTGCCTGGCTCAGAGTACAAGTTCAATGAATATTAAAATGAAGGAGTGAATTTATACCAACTCTACCATTTACAAATAATGTGACTTCAGGCAAGTTATTTAACATTTCTGAGGCTAAATTTTCAAGTCTATAAAATAGCAATGGTAATAATGCCTGCTTTATAGGGTTGTAAGGGTTTAAAAATAATATTACAATTAAGACAGCTTCATTCCAGGTAGCATATGTGCTCAATAAGTAGCAGCTGTTTTTAAAATTATTAACTGTAGGTAAGAGAAACATCTCACTCCTCACACTTTTGCATCACTGTTTGAAAATGCAGGATGTATAATAATAGACTTAAAGAAAATTGTGACCTGAAGGTTATTTATTATGTGCTTTATTTAGAGTAACCCAAATAACCCACATAAAAATAATAGCTTCTGCTGTTTTAAGGAACAACCAATCTGGTCATTTTCAGAGAATTTTTTTTTAAGATGCTCTTAGATCATTTTGCTATGTTAGAAGTAAGGACATTCAGAAGAAAGAATAATCTTTCTGCTTACCTTACAGGCATGTCTCAGATCTCTTGCACCTAATTTTTAACTTCTATTCGAAAAGAGTGAAAAAAATTACTCTTCTCTCAGGTTAGGCTGACAAAGCTTTGGGGGGAACCCTCAGAAATTGATCCCATTTTTTCTGACAATTTACTAGAATTATACTTTATTTTTAGGTGAGTTAATTCATTTTTTCTATAGTTATTTTATTATTTGAAAATACTCTTTCTAAAAAGTGATGCATTTGTTGTGGTTCTCTTTCATATTTATGCAAGAAGATTCCAATAAGAAGTGAAATGAAAAATAGCAGCTGACAAACCTTTATTTTTAAACACAAATTGCTGTTTATCTATAATCTGAATAACAAAATTCTACATATTATTTCTTATTGGTGGGACTTAATTGATGGAAGATAGAGGCTAATTGGAAAAGCAAAGGTGATGAATGGTTGTCATAATGAGGTGAATGTCAGTCCATAAACAGTATCTTTTTGATCATCACTCTCTTTCCTGCAGATTATCCAATTTGGCATGTTGTATTCTCTAATAAAAAGGGCATTTGCAGTAAGAGTTAAGAGGCTATTTAGTCTTCTGTCAATTTGCTGTTAGATCTTACCTGTCTGTGTGCATATTTTCTTACATTTAGTGTCCTAACTTTTAACAAGAAAATAATAACTTGATCTCTAGGGTGTCCTGAGAATTTAGCACCTCTAAAGTATATCAAGCTCTTGGACTTACAGTAAAATACAAAGAGCAAGTAATTCATGTAAAAAGAATGGATGGGAGCCATGTGTCAAGCTGTGACTTTCTTTAGCCCTTATGTTATAGAAAAATTAAGTTTTTAAAAACTGTTTATTTTGCTAATACCATTGATTGAGGATATTCGACCATCTTGGAGAATACTTGGGGAGGTGGGAGATGACAAGCTATCAGTGAAATATCAACATTAAATAATCCCATGGACAACACTACTTATATGCAGTAGTTTTCAGCCTTTGAGGCAACATGCTCTTCTGCCAGAGAACTTATGAAATGGTGACAGAAAACCTAGTTACTAGCTTTGACCAAATACAAGATCCTGTTTCCCATCCTTAAAACAGAGAGAGCTCTTTGTACATAGTAAAGGTTCAATATCTGTTCCATAAAAGAACTCATGATTCACCTGAATCAGTCCTTAGAATCCTTCGTAACAGTGAGTGATGAAGATGTCTCCAGCACCAGTGTAATGAATATACCAGAAAGCCTTACAAATTACAGCTAATTTCCAAGGACAATATTCTATCTTCTTTCTTTCTTTAAAAAAAATTTTTTTTCAAGATCCTTTAACCTCGAAGGCCTAGATTGTGGCAGTGAGTTGCAAGTCTGTTCTAAGTTACTAGGAAAATGAAGTTGCTCTTCTAGATAGGGCAAACATTATTAACGGATAACAAAGAAATAGATTTATTGAATAGATTTATTGAACCACAGTGCCTGGTGAAACATTTTTTGGGAACATGGAACGACAGGCCATGGGACCTAAGGACAATATACAACAGAGATTAGATTGTGCAGGAAAATTAGACTCTGAGAATTCACTTTACAATACAGTGAAATTTAAAAGTGAAAATAGTATTGCCCCTGTCTTATCAGTCTCATTTTAGGTATATTCCTTCATTCAATATTCCTTAGCTTCTACCATCCATTAAGTTATTCAAACTGACCTGCTCTTCCCCAGAACTAGAACTGTTCTAGTTCTGCCTATTCTTCCTGTATTTTGTGCAACCAGAGAATAAGGGTGTTTTTCTGACGCCTTATCTCACACAAACGCATTCTGCAAGTCTCAACCTAAATGTCATTTCCTTCAAAAAGGCAATTGCTGGTCCTTCCCATTGTTTCAACTCAGTCTACATTAGCTCCTCTACATTTTATAATATCCTAGATATATCTGTAAAAGTTATAATTATATACTAATTTTTGTGACCTGTATATCTCTGTACTATCCTGTAAAATTCACAAAGACTAGAACCATGTCTATTTTGTTCATTCCACATCCTCAGTATCTAGCATAATTTTTCTCACATGGAAGATATTCAGTGCCTATTTAGGGAAGGAAGAGAGGGAGGATGGGATTTTCTGTATGTCATCATACAAAATATTATAAAATAAATTTTATGTATTTGCATTTAAGCATATAAAAAATTAAAGAAAAATTGTAGCTTTGCTGTAACCATGAATGTTTACATGGAAAACGCATTTGTGAAACTTATGGATCATTTGCATAATGAAATAATTATAATTTCAAATAAAATTTGGTAACACCAAGTAAAAGGATAAAAAAAATACACATTCAAGAGTTGTTCTTAGTGAGTCAGTTTATGTATGTACATTATTTTTTTGCTTTTAAAAACGATTCTCCGAAAATATTCTGCCAAAAATGGTGATATTCAGGCATACAAGTTGCATAAAACTAATTTTATCCTTTTTGTATTATTTGAAAATAAAATGTTGCTATTTCTAGGTTGTTATAACAGGCATTCTAAGATCTATTGTTAGCCATTCCATCTCTCCTTTTCTAAAATTAGTATGAACTTTAAAACTTAAAATAGTTTTTATAACAGTCCTCAAATTTAGCCTCCAAGGTCTTTTAAAAAGATTATATCATCTAATAAAGCTTAAGGTCTGAAAAACATCTCTGGAAACTGACACTGTAGATCAGTTCATTGTAATAATTATTTGATTATGTCTTTAGACAACAGCTCATCAACAAAGGCTTTTCTTTTTGAAGTTCGTGATGATGACATTTTGCTATCCTGGAAGATACAGTGAAGCATCACCACTCCCTCTACAGCTCTATATTCAAGTCAGTTTCCATAGAGAATACTGTGGAGCATATTCATTTTAGGATGCTACCCCAATAAACCCTGGGAAACATTGAAGGGGATCATAGGATCTCTAAATTTGTCCCCTTAATTCTCAGATGAGAAAACTGAAGCCAAAGATGGTGCATGCTCAACATCACACACTGAGTGTACAACACACCTGAGACTAGAATCCATGGATGTTGACTTTTATTCCAGTGAGACTCTCAGTACACAGTACTGCCTGGCTGTAAATAATAATGCTCCATTCCTTGAAGTGCATTCTCAATTTCTTAATCTGAATTACTTTTAGTCCTCTGCAGCTATATGAGTAGAAGGAATTATTATAAACAATTTTGAAATATGAGGAAGTACATAATAAGTATATAAAAAGATACTGAAATTTATAATAATTCTGAAATGCATCCTATCCACAAAAATGTACACTATTCACAAAAATTAATTACCTAAAGATGATTAGGTTAACATAAGTATGTAATTTGTGGATTTAATACCTTTACATTAATTAAATAAAATATTCATTAATTATATCTATATTTCTTGTTTCTGTAAATTGTCTGTGCATGCTGCATCTAATTAAGTTTATTGAAATAATTAAATTCTCTTTTTTACCTGGATTGCATGTGTTTAAATGCTATTATGAAAAGAATTTTTTTCATTAGCCTGCCTTCCTGGGATTATTTTGGCTGTTTTAAATTTAATTACCATATTCTTTACTTATTTTAATAAACTAATCATTGCATTCAGTTTCATTTAACTTCATTAAATAGATTTTTAATTATTACAGTTTAACAGATTGTCTGTCTTTTCTGCACAGTTCCTCAAAATGCTTTCCAATTTATTAACATACATTCTTCATCTGTCCCTGTCTTAGTCAACCAAACAATATATCTCTATCCCAGATAAATTTTAATAAAACAACTCACAAAAATACACCCACATGTTTGAATTTAGTGAATACTATTGTTATCATATTCCTATTAATAATAAAAATAGCCCTCAAAAATCAAAATGCCGTTGCCTATTTTTAAAGGAAACTTGTAGAAATTTTCCCTTTTTTTCATTCAAAATAAAAGCAATTCATAATGATTTATAAGAACAAATTGGGCTTACTTCCTCCTGAGATGAACTGAAATGAAAAATAAGATAAAGTTTTTTTTTTCTTGGTTTGGTTTACTTTTGTTCATTTGTATTAATGAATTCTTTTAAATATTATTTAGTAATATTATGTACAAAATGATACTTGCATGTTTATACCCTGCCTTATAATTAAAAGAACTTGAGATGACTGCCCTAATTTTTTATTCCTTTTTCTTTAGTGCATAGCATAAACTCTCAAATCTTTATCAGGTGTGTAATGTCATTTTTTATTCTTTAATAATTAATTAGGCAGATGCTATGAACCAACACTGAGCTACGTGTCATCATCATTTTGAGCAAAATGAACATAATCTTCTTCACCTTATTGAGGGAGGGGAGGATAATGAAAAAAGGGAAATAAAGGATTAAAATACAGCATGAAAGTATAGTGATCTTCTTGCATCCCACTTAGGATGATCCAGAAATGCTTCCGAAGAAGGAAATGTCTAAATGGATCCTACTGGATACATAGTAGTTACCCAGTTAATTTTGAGGTGATAAAACATCCAGGATTGTTGTAAGCAAAGAGAACAAGAAATGTGACACACTTGATGAAATGAAAGACATTTTTAGTGGCTAAAGTACAGAATATGAGGGAGGCAGTCTGAAAAAGATACTGGAGAGAAATACAGAGATTAATTATGAAAAATCTTGTAAGCCAACCGTCTTAAAGAGTTTTGACTTTGTTTTAAAGATAGCAGGTAGTCTTTCAAGTGTATAAGCATAGAGGTGACATGTTCAGAATTGAGTTTAGTAAGGTCTCTAGTTATCACAAAGAAAATATATCATCGGGATGGGGTGTGACAAGAATAGAGGCGTTACGATTAGTTAGATGATTATTGAATTAGTATAGACAAAAGGTAGTGATCATATAAACCAGGATAGTGATAGTGAAGGTGAGGAAATGCTTAAGAATTAGAGGGTCAAACTTTACTCAGCTCCACTGTTGTCTGTGCTAAATATGTCCCTGTTTCAGTACACTTGTTTGGTTTGGTCAATTCAGTGCCAGAGGATCAATCAAACCTACTCTTTGAGTGATAGAAATGGCCAGCTAAAATAGCACAGATAACCAAATACAACCAAGTAAGTGGCTGATTATATCAGTACAAATGACTGACTATTCCTGGGAAGGGACTAGCCATGTCACTTCAAATAACTAATCAGTTTTATATAAACAGACAGAGTAAATAAACAGAAATGGCCATCCGGTGTACGCCATGAAGGAAAAACCTGCTTCTCACTAGCATCTTAAATTTGCTCACAGTTTTTAATTAATTTTTTTACAAGATATGGTGATGCCTGGTCTTCCTCCCCAAAGACAAGAAGGGAGAGAGGATGGACATGCTGTCCTGAGCAGCACAGGAGCTGGATAGGGACTAGGAATGTGATGGAGGGGAAACATTTGTCAAGTGTTGTAGTGAAAATTAAAACAGGGAACCCAGTGAGAACCCAGAAGATGAATAAAGATTAGACTAGCAATTAGGTCATAGAAGGGAAGTGATGAATGTGAAAAGTATGTGGTATTCTTTCAGAAGATTTGGTTCTGAAGGTAAAGACCTGTAGATCACTGTCCTGAGTAAAGGCAAGCTGTAAGAAGGTTTTGGGTTTTGTCTAGCTGTGGATGTTAGTTATATTTTGTGATCTCAGGGGAAGGAACCAGGAGGAAAGGCTGAAGATAAAGAAGACTTGATATAGTAAGTGGATTACAGTTTTGCATGAGACAGCAAAGAATAAAAGCAAGGAGTGAGAGCACAGGGAGTTGGGTGTGGTATGGAGGCTTCCCCTGAGTGAAGGAAGGGAAGCAAGGATGGTGAGAGTGGAGATAAATTCAGAAGAGTAAAGGGAAACTGAAGGAATTATACCCTGTGACACTGTCAGAGACTGCATAAACACAACCTGTGTCAGCAAATTAACAGTTCATACTAAAGTTTGGTCAAAAGTCTGAGACTTATTATGCAAGAGTGGCATTGTCTTCTGGCAGATATTGAGGTTTCTCAAATTTGGTGGCAAGGGAAGAAACAAATCATTTTAGTAGCTATTTCAGAGTCTTTTTTGAAATGAAGACGACTAAAATAAGAAATACTTTTGAAGTGCCTATATGTGTTATTTTCTGTTAACAAGTAACATTACTATTTAATTTATTACCTGATAGGAAAACAAAGATAATTTACACAAATTATTCCAAACTGCCTTCACCTTCACAAATTGCAGAATATCTAAGGGGTCACAAAAGACTATAATATATGCTCCAATTTAATCTCTTTTAGCATTAATGGTCCAGGTTGATGTGAAAATGTGAAAGAGCCAGTCAGTACCATTTTTTTTCCATCAAATGAAGAAAGTCGTATAACTGAGGAAATAGATATTTGAGTTGGGTAAGGTGGGCCAGAAAGTCTGGAGCGAAGGAACATAGGTTGTTATTAGAGAATGACTGAAGTAAACTAGCTTGGAGGCCTTGGTAGTGTAAGAAGAAAAATAAAGCCATTAAGTATATGGAAGTATCCATAAGGATGGCAAATAGATCTAATAGGAGTGACAAAAATATAGGTAGAAAAAACAAAATATTTGAAGGAAAAAAAAAATAGGCCCAGTTCACATAAATCGGTCTTAAAAATTAGGGAATTTATTTATTTACATTATAACAAGGAGAAATTTATGATACATAGCTTTGTCTACACAAATGACAGGGATGAAAATAACTGATACTCAAATTGATGTTATTTGTGCTTAGATTTAATAATCTCTCTCTTCATTGGTCTTTTGTACACATTCTCACCTTCTAATAGTTCTTGCTTAATATCTTCTTCTGACTGCTAACCTTGACTACTGGAACCTGTTTTCCTCAGCATTACATGAATAAAGCAAGAAATTAAACAGAAAAGAAACTTGCCCCAAGTTCCCCAAAACATAAAAAGTGACCTCAAGGAAGCAGATGATAATAAACATGAATGTCAGGAGGATAGCCAAACAGGATCTTTTCATTCAGCAATTATTAATTTGTTTCTACAGAGCACTTAGTACTGTTCTAGACACAATACCAGCCAGAGAAATCTGGCTATATCAGAAAACAAAGAAACTCTCAAAACTAGTAAGTATTGTCAAAAGGATACAGGAGCCAACAGGAAGTATTTCCCATTGATCAAAAGTAGGAATATTTGAGCATCAAAAAGAATAATGAATGCAACTGAGTATAACAAACTGAATATACAGGAAGCCATTTGTCCTGATACTCAACAAGAAAGGGGAAGAAAATGATTAGACATTTATTTTGCTCTTCCTTTAAGAAATCTGTTTTATTGTACTTGTCTTAGTTCATGCTGCTGTAACAAATTGCCACAGACTAGATGGCTTAAACAACAAACATTTGTTTCTCACAGTTTGGAAGTCTGTGAGGTTCAAGATCAAAGTGCTGGCAAATCTGGTGAGGTCTGGTGAGGGTCCATATCCTCGTTTGCAGATTGCCATCTTCTTTTTGTAGCCTCACATGGTAGAGAGCTGAGAGCTAGTTCTCTGGCCATTTCTTATAAGGGCACTAATTCCATTCCTAAGCGTTCTACTCTCATGACCTAATCACCTCTCAAAGGCTCTGTGTCCAAATATCATCACATTGGGGATTAGATTTCAACACGATTTTGGAGGGAACACAAAAATCCAGATTGTAGCATGCCCACCTAGCTCTAGTTGCCTTAGTTGAAGAAGGACAGTGTTTCTTTTAATGGAACTTAATGTAAATGTAGAAGAAATTATAGTGTTAGTAAACAACCATTTTGTATAAGAATGAAATGTGAATAAACCTTCCTCCATTTACCTTATTTAATTAAATAAACATATGACTTAGTCATCAGAGACTTGAAATAAAACAGTGCATGCTAAACTTCATTGGGCTCACTTGAGAATCCTTTCCTGATCTCTCTTCAAATTTATGAAAGAGATGCTTTCTCAATTGATTTTTTACTAGTATAATTCTCCTTTCTGTGCTTCTGCCTATACTTGCTAACACAAGTGTTCAGTAGAAAAGATTACATAGATAGTATGCCTTTTCTCTATTTGGTAAGTTATTAGATACTAGAAAACTATTGTATGTGAGGGGAGGTGGTTGTGTACTTTCTTGTAAGTCCTGCCCCTTGGTGACTGTTCATTGACCAGTTGGGAATAGGGCAATAATAATATTAGGTTCTAGACAAAAGAAAGCAAAATGCTAATTTCACCTTTCTCCACATAGATGTTAAATTGTATCTCAACACTTCACAGTAAAACTCATTATTTCTCAAAACTTAGCTCAAGTTACCATTTCTGAGGAAACCACTCCTGACAGATTTTGTAGGTGGTCTTTTCTACTTAAAATTATTAGCTACAGTGTCCAGACTTGGGGAGCTCTTTTCAGATGTCTTATTGCAGGATAGCAGAACTGGGAAGATCGCATAAGCCTGCATGCCAGTATGAGCTTTATCCCTAAGTCTGATCTGAATCACTTCCAGGTGTTATTGCTTACCTGAGGGATACAGGTAGACTCTTGCTCCATTGCTTTCTCACTGTAGTAGCAGTTAAACAGGGAGGGGAGGGAAACTATGGGAGAATAAGAAATATGGAAGGAAGGTAACTTGATACCTGCTTTTGAGCTTTATCATGGTGATTATGGAAGTATGAAAAAAATGTGCTTGGAAATCCCAAGTGCATAGGAATCCCCAGTATGTAGAAATCCCCAGATGATCTTTACCAGTGCATTACCTCTGTCACATGGGATTTCATTATGGGTTTTAACCATTCAGCTGGATTGTTTCTTCTCCTTTGAGTGTCCTTCATTGTAATATCAAAGAGAAATAAAGAAATGAACAATGTGGTATGGGTTTATTTGGTATTGAATTTGATGTACTTCATATTTCCTCTTAGACTACTTAAGTCATTTTCCACAAACTATGGAAACATCCCCAAAATGTGGATAATTGCATGCATAAAGACAGTTAAAAATTAAATTTATCAAAGACAGTTTTTCAGATTCACTGACAATTCCACACTAATTGTTGCTGAAGTCACTCCCTGTAAAGGACAAAAGAGCTTGCAAATTATCTTCAGCCTTCTTGTTAAACAATGGAGTATTTTTCTTATCTATTTTGAATCTTAGAAGAGTATCACTCAAGCAACTTGCATTAATGATTTCATTTTTTTTAGAACAGAAAAAAAAAGCATTTCTTTATCCAACTGCCTTCAAGAGCAAATGACTAGAAAGGAATAGATAACAATGAAGATGGTCTGAGGAAACACTCTTAAATGTCAAGTTGGGGAATATATTTTCTTGAAAAAGTTCTGAAAAAAGCTGAATGAGTAGAGTGCAGCATTTAAACATCATTATTATAGAAATATCAGATAAGTATGCTGAAAAGTGAAAACAGTTGATTACACATGATGATGGATTTTTGGATGATTTTTCAACTTTATAAAACAATAACTCTCCAATAAACAATTACAAGGAAAATTGGTTAGTATAGTCCTGCCCTTATAAAGCTTGAAATTTTGATATTGTCACAAAGAATGCAGCTGTAAATATATCCTGGGCATTTGTAATATCTTTGTCTATGTCAAAAGTTGACCATAAATACACTAAATACACTAATAAATTGATTCTCTTGGGAAATGGTAGTTGGTAGAATTTGCATCCTTACCCTAAGTAGATCATCCAAAGAGATCCTGGAGATATATTTATCTGACAAACTGAAATGTCACTAAAGATGGACAAGAGCCAAGTGAATTATTTGTGCCTTTCTCCTAAGAGTGCATTGAAGAACAGGAAACATATTAAAAAAAGAAATTCCACCTGTACATTTTAGCACTGGACTCTAACACCAAGGTGTTTTGGTCCAAGCTTAATCTCCAGGGAGTGGCAGAATATTTTAAAAAGACTTTTTGAACTTGTGGCTTCAGTCTCTAAATTTCTTTTAACTCTTTTTAAATGCAGTCTTAGGGTGGGTTTGCATGTGTTATCTACAGCTATTTACTTTAGCATCTTGCAAAAACATCTCAATGAAAGTTACTCCTTCATCCTGCTCATGTATGTTTTAATAAAGGCTTTTGCAGGAAGTGGGTTGTCAGCGCACACAGAAGATTCTGTTAGAGTAATCAAAACCATTAGAGGACAAGTTATTTTCTCTCAGCACTCACACTTAGAGATCATTAGCCTAATTTCTAGAAGCTGCCAGATCTCTTTTTTGAGTTTCAAGACCTTTTAAAAAAATTTTTTTTATTGAAGTATAGTTGATTTACAATATTGTGTTAGTTTCTGCTGTACAGCAAAGTGATTCAGTATATATATTCTTTTACAGTTTCTTTTCCATTATAGTTTATTACAATATATTGAATTTAGTTCCTTGTGCCATATAATAGAACCTTGTTGTGTATCTGTTTTTTGTATAGTAGTTTGTACCTGCTAATCCCAAACTCCTAATTTATCACTCTCCCCCTGCCCTTTCCCTTTTGGTAACCATATGTTTGTTTTCTATCTCTGTGACACTGTTTCTGTTTTGTAAATAAGTTAATTTGTATCATTTTTTAGATTCCACATGTAAGTGATATCATATGATATTTGTCGTTCTCAGTCTGACTTACTTCACTTAGTATGACAATTTTTAGGTCCATCCATATTACTGCAAATGGCATTGTTTCATTCTTTTTTAATTCCATTGTATATAGTACAACTCTTTTATCCAGTCATCTGTCAATGGACATTTAGGTTGCTTCCATGTCTTGGCTATTGTAAATAGTGCTGCTATGAACATTGGGATGCATGAATCTTTTCAAATTAGGGTTTTCTTAAGATATATGTCCAGGACTGGGATCGCTGGATCATATGGTAACTCTATTTTTAGTTTTTTAAAGAAACCTCCATACTGTTTTCCATAGCACCAATTTACATTCTCACCAACAGTGTAGGACAGTTCCCTTTTCTCCACAGCCTCTCGAGCACTTATTTATAGACATTTTGATTATGGCCATTCTGACCTGTGTGAGGTAATACCTCGTAGTTTCGATTTACATTTCTCTTATAATTCTCAATATTGAGCATATTTTCATGTGCCCATTGGCCATCTGTATGTCTTCTTTGGAGAAATGTCTGTTTAGATCTTCTGCCCATTTTTTGATTGGGTTGTTTGGGTTTTTTTTGTTATTGAGTTGTATGAGCTGTTTGTATATTTTGGAAATTAAGCCCTTGTGAGTCACATCGTTTGTAAATATTTTCTTTCAGTCTATAGGTTTTCTTTTTGTTTTGTTGATGGTTTCCTTTGCTGTGCAAATGCTTTTAAGTTTGACTAGGTCCCATTTGTTTATATTTGCTTTTATCTTTAATACTTTGGGAGACTGACCAAAGAAAACATTACTACAATTTATGTCAGAGAATGTTTTGTCTATGTTTTCTTCTAGGAGGTTTATCATGTCTTATCCTATATTTAAGTCTTTAAGCTATTTTGAGTTTATTTTTGTGTGTGGTATGAGGGAGTGTTCTAACTTCATTGATTGACATGTGGCTGTCCAGCTTTCTCAGCACCACTTCCTGAAAAGACTGCCTTTTCTCCATTTAATATTCTTGTCTCTTTTGTCAAAGATTAATTGACTACAGGTGTGTGGGTTTATTTCTGGGCTCTCTATTGTGTTGCATTGAGCCATATGTCTGATTTTACGTCAATAACATGCTGTTTTGATTACTGTAGCTTTGTAGTATTGTCTGAAGTCTGGGAGAGTTATGCCTCTAACTCTGTTCTTATTCCTCAGGATTGCTTTGGCAATTCTGGGTATTTTGTGGTTCCATATAATTTTTAGAATTATTTGTTCTAGTTCTGTGAAAAATGTCCTGGGTAATTTGATAGGGATCATATTAAATCTTCAGATTGCTTTGGGTAGTATGGGCACTTTAACAGTATTAATTCTTCCAATGAGATATCTTTCTATTTCTTTGAATTATCTTCAGTTTCCTTTATCAATGTTTATAGATCTCAGTGTATAAGTCATGTTTATTACTAAATATTTTATTTTTTGATGTGATTTTAAGAAGGATTTGTTTTTACTTTCTTTTATGATTTTTCATTGTTATTATAAAGAAATGCAACAAATTTCTGTTTGTTAATCTTGTATCCTGTTACCTTGCTGAATTTATCAGTTCTAGTAGTTTTTGTGTGGATCAAGATCTTTTATTTTTAAATTAAATATAAAACCCCAGCAAATATTGTTGATAGCAAAATTCTCTATTAAAAACTGATTTAGAATTGCTTTTAAGTTTTTAACAGAAAGATTTTACATAAAATTTTTGTCATTGTGCAGTCTATAAGAATTAGAGGTAATTTTACGTGTCTGTTTATTTTAATAACATCAATAATATATTTCATCACAGAAGGTTCTAATACTAATTTTTGACTAAATTAAATAAGTAAAGGTCTACGAAAGTTATAAAATTACTTTATATATACTTTCATCACTCTTTTTTTAATAACTATCAATGTGGTGTTTAAATTACATACCTACAAAAAAGTTGAATTGAGGAATAAAGTATTTATTATCAATATAACACTAATAGAGAGTTGTTACCAAAATCAAACACTAATATAGACATACGTTTAAAAATAGGACAGGATTAGCTTCTGTGAATTTCTGTTATCAACTATGTTGGGAATTGGGCCAGAATATTTCTTTGTACATAAACTGTTCATATTCAAATACTTGGTGACTGCTCTTCAGGATTCTAGGCTGTAATTTATCCCATTACCTATAAGCAGCACTGTTTATAAAAATAGTCCTGTAGAATGGCTGTTCCTTGTATTCCAGAGAAGTAAACATTGGTGTAATTTTTAAATTATAGCTATTGAGGTTTGCAGACAGATACTATAAACATAAGTTTGCCTCATGCACATTGGTTCTTATGATTCATAATCCTCTAAGCTTCCGTACATGGTAAGACATTTTAGTGGAATGTGGAGGAAAAGAAATGTTGGAAAGTTTAAAAAGATTTTTATTTTTTTAAATAAACTGTTACTTTCCTTACATGACTGTTCAACTTTTGTTTTGAGACATTGGAAAATTCTTAATTTTTTTTGATAACCAGTATAGTAATGGACACTCTTAAAAACTATATAAACTACCCTGATATTAACAAAATGGTAACAATAGCTATTATTAATTGAGTATTTATTATGTACTAGGCAATGTTCCAAGTATTTTGCTTACATTATTTTTCTAAAATATTGGCCAGTTGTTCACTAGACAAGCAATAGGAAGGCAGCATATAAATCATAAAGCATCCAAATGACGGAATTGGCTGTGCATCCAGACTTTACGATGGTTCCAATTGTTCCTTGGGCCATTAAAGGGCATAACAATAAATGATGAACATAGATCTGGGATTTTCTGGGATAGAAGGAAATTCGTATGTTCTCTTTCATTTTAACATCATGTTTAAGACGACAGAATATCCCAGGCTTAGATCCACTGGTTTAGATTTCTACTGTTAAAAAAGATTCCCAGAATTAAGACCAGAAAAACAGAAGTGACTATTTTGAATAGGAAATAAGATCAGGCTTTTATCGGATAACTCCAAGTAAACTTAAAGCTTCTTAGGATCTCTGAACTCATTCCAGGGTGTTTTCAGTTAAGTAACAAGCTTATAACAGGTAGGATTTTCTTGAGAAAGAGTTATTATAAAATTTTGTGCTCAAGGTAAGTTTACATTGAGAATGACATCGCTAAATAATTTTTCCCTTTGATAACCCATCCTGGACTCCTTGTTATGTATTCGGATTTGCTTTCTTTTCTAGGAAGCACAAGGTTGAGAATTGGGCTCATTAAAGCAACTATTCTTAGGCTTGGTTTTTCTAAAGTAGCTTTTGATTTCTGTCTTCATGTTCAATTACTTATATCTGTGTTTCTTTATGTTTTATTTCAAATACCTTTAGATATAGGAAGATAATACTTATGATTTTAAAGCACATTACATCTATCACATATAATAATTAATTTGATTATTATATTAGGTATTCTCACCCTTATTTTGTTACAGGAGAAAGTGAATATTTGAAAATTAATAACTTTGCAAAATAGTATAGGTAATAAATCAACTGAAATATTTTTACTTTAAATGCACTATGCTTTTTTCTACATTCCTCTCCATACTAATTGATTAAAAAATACATTATCTAAGAGTAACAAATGTCATGTTAATAGTTCAGGAGGTACTTTCGATATTAATCACCTGAAAGTGGTTTTAGGATTTATAAATCAAGATTCAGAATACGCATAGGACAGTAGGGGCCCCATGAAAGCTCACCTTGGGAATTTCAAAAAGTAACCTATAAATACGTTGATTAATTAAAACATATGCTTTAGGATTTGAAGTAGACACACATGCAATCATGATCTACCCACATGCTTGCCAGGTAAAACAGAAATGAATGATAATGTAGGTTGACATTCTTGAATTAAGTTCCCAAGAATCTAAGGTGTGATTTGTCACCGTTTAAACTGATTTAGATTCACCTTTAATATGCAGTTAATGCTGATTTATCTTATATTGTAAATTTTAGTTTTTAAAGCCCTGTAGGGTAGTAAAGCATATTAATTACTTCCAAAGCATTCATTATGACTTTTAGGCAATTGCTCTTCCCCATTTTCCCTTTTAAGATATTTCTTCTCCTTTTCTGATATCCTGTGTCAAATGTAATCCCAACTGGAGCACACAAACTTCAGTTCTTCTCATCTCAATGTCTCTGTTAGCTCCAAGCATAAGTGAGAGAATTGTTCTCCTTTTAGGATCATACCACATTCACACTTGGTCTTAGAACTTGTCTTCATCTGTTTTTTTCCTTCATTTTACAAAAATAGGAAATCTAACAAAATAAGCTCTAATTCCCTTTTGGCGCCGCAGTTCTATAACTCTATGATTTATCCATCGAGAACCTGGAATCTAGGTGCCTTTGAGAAGTAACTGAACTCCAAACTAAAAGTCATGTTGAATTTTTATATATATATATATTTTTTTTTTAATTTTTTTCTCTAAAAGTAGATTGATTTTGTTATTAGTATGAATTTTTTTATAGCTTAGAAAATGCCTCACTTTTACCTTAGGAGAGAAACTCACCTGAGTATGATCCACGTGTAACACTTGAAATTGCACTATCTCCTGAAGTGTGATCTGGTAGTTTTTCAACATCTCCATCTGCATATGCCCCCTCCTTAGACAACTTTACATTTTTGTATTTACTTCGCTTTTCATTTATAACTCTCACTTCTTTTTTCCCTAAGTTACTAAAATTAATGTCTACTTATCATCTACAGTTCAACTTTTTAAAATAATATAAATATTTCCTTTTGAAGAATAAATAAAAGAAAGTTGTTCTGCAAACAGTACACTTTATCATTAAAAACATATATCATTCATGCCCAATCATATTATATATTAACCTTTCTTTCCAGGAGCTCTATTATATAAATGTATTTCATCTCACAATATTCTTATCCTTCATTTTATATCCTTTATAAAGAATTAATATTGCATGTTATACATGTCAACATCAAGTATTAAGTTGCACTGGAGTTTATAAATTCTTAGGTTCCTGAATGTCTTTTGTATACAATAAAGCACGTAAGAATTGCAGTGATTTAAGAAGCAGTATGACTCAATTGTGCATGGTAGAAACTGATTGTAACCAAAAAATAATGTTTTTGTACTTTAGCTTTGACTAGCTATATATTCATATACATATGAATATAGGAAATTTATCTCACATTACCAATATTAAGCTGTTCAATCAGAAAACATGAGGAAAGCATAAAAACTTTCTTGGTTTTGAACATAATTATACAAAGGTTATAATTACACATTATTGCATATAAGCACTAAACAAAATACAAAGAAGACTGTCCAAAATATAGAGTATCCTTAGGCTATTTTGAAAAAGCAGTCCATAAAATGTGTTATTTTTTTCCTTTTATTTTTTCCTCATTGATTTCAGGTGAAAAGCGAATGCTGAATTAACATACTTCTTTGTTCTTGGCTCACTGTCATCACTGGCCTGAAAAAAGCTTCTCTACTGATCAAATTTTCACTCCCATTCTCCTCCCCTCTACCCTCCAAGGACTACCATTCTAATGTGTTTATACTTACACTTTCTTTATGTGTTTGTAAAACATGTAGTGTTTGTATGCATAGAAGTATCTTAAATTTGCATAAATAATATTGTATTTTATCCTTATTTTATTTATTTGTTTATTTTGCAGTTTGTCTCTTAGGTTTTTATTTTTATTTTTTAGATTTTACATGATTTTTTAAGGTGTATGATGTGGTGATTTAATCTATGTATACATTTTGAAATGATTATCACAACCAAGTTATTTAGGACATCCATCACTTCACATAGCTACCATTTGTGTTTGTGTATGGTGTGAATACTTATGATCTAATCTCTTTGCAAATTTCAAGTATACAGTATAGTATCATTAACTACAATCGCTGTGCTGTACCTTACATCCCCAGAATGTATTCATCTTGCTACTAAAAGAGTGTACCTTTGGTCAACAGCTTTGCCACCCTGCTGCCTCAAGCAACCACCACTCTACTCTCTGGTTGAATGAGTTCAGCATTTTTATATTCCACATATAAAATCATACAGCATTTTTCTTTGTGTGGTATATTTTACTGAGAATAGTGTCTTCCTGGTTCATCCATGTTTGCAAATTGCAATATTTCCTTCTTGTTTGTAGTTGAATAATACTCCAATGTATTATTGTAAATATGTACATGCAGGATGGATGGATAGATAGATAGATAGATAGAAAGGCAGATAGACAGATACCACATTTTCTTTCTTCATTCATCCAGCAATGGAAACTTCAGTTGTTTCCATATCTTGAGTATTGTGAATAATGTTGCAGTGAACATGGGAGTGCAAATAATCTCTTCCATATACTAATTTCATTCCCTTTGGTTATAGGATTGCTGGATCATATGGTAGTTCTATTTTTAACTTTTTGAGGAACATCCATACTATTTTCCATAATGGCTATACCCATTTACATTCTAACCAACAGTGTACAAGGGTTTTCTTTTCTGTACACCCTTGCAACGCTTGATATCCCTTATGTTATATTTTAATTAAAGCATAGTCAGTTTACAATGTTGTTACAGTGTTGTAAACATCAATTTCTGATGTACAACATAATCGTTCAATCATACATATACATACATATATTCATTTTCATGTTTTTTGATTATAAATTACTACAAGATACTGAATATAGTTCCCTGGGCTATACAGTATAAACTTGTTGCTTATCTATTTTATATCTAGTAATTAGTATCTGCAAATCTCAAACTCCTAATTTATCCCTTACCACCCCCTTCCTCCCTGGTAAACATAATTTTGTTTTCTATGTCTGTGAGTCTGTTTCTGTTTTGTAAATAAGTTCATTCATCTTTTTTTTAGATTCCACATATAAGTGAAATAACAGTCCTAACAGGTGTGAGATAATCCTGTCATTGTTTTCATTTGCATTTTGGTGATGATTAGTAATGTTAGGCATATTTTCGCATACATATTGGCCTTTTATTTGTCTTCTTTGGAAAAATGTCTTTTCTGGTTTTTTGTCCATTTTTAATTAGGTTATTTGTTTTTGTTTTTGTTTTGTTATTGAGTTGTATGTATTACCTATATGTTTTGGATATTAACCTCTTATTAGATACATGGTTTGCAAATATTTTCTCCTATTCCATAAGTTGCCTTTTAATTTTGTTAATGGTTTCCTTTTCTACACAGAAGCTTTTTAGTTTGATGCAGTCCCGCTTGTTTATTTTTGCTTTCATTGCCCTTGCTTTTGATATTACATCCAAAAAATCATTGCCAAGACCAATGCCAAGGGCTGTTTCCAAGTCTGTGGTCATAACCATGGTTGGTAAGTCTGCTACCTGGGCATAGGCCTGCCTCCTCAAAATGACTATTCTTGGTTTTGTGCTCCACCAGGGTTTGACAGTATCCTACCTGGATCCCAGAGCTCCCACAAAGATACTTTTGTCTGTGGGTATCTTTCAAATTATTATTGCTGATGGGGACATGAGTAGGGGACCTCCTATTCTACCATCTTGCTGACATCACTCCTGCTGATGTCTGTTTCTTACTTTAGCCACTCACCACAATGATTATAAGGGCTCTGTATTGCTGCATGTGCATTTTGTGAGTTGTTTACCAGTCCTCTCAGCAACAAACACCTACACTATATCTAATTGTACCCCATCCAAAAAAATCTGTAATGAACATTTTTATTCTCGATCTTTTATGTAACTGATTGCAAATTACTCTGGATATGTTAAATATTAAACCATTTTTTCTAAATAAGAAGGAAGGTATTTCCAATATGTAGAGTCTGTCTTAGCAAAGGGCACACTAACATCATAGAATACATGCTTAAAGCAATATAAAAGATTGTTTACTTGCTAATAGCATAAATAGCAGTCTGTTAATTCCATCTGCTTCCTTTGTGAAGGAGAAAATGTATAATGATTTCATTGGTGTCAGACTTACAAAGAGGAATTCCCAAAAGTCTTTTTAGCAAATATCCAGGAATAAATTTTAAGAAATATATGTAAGACCAATATGTGGAAACCTATAAAATTTTATTGAAGAACATAAAAAATAACTGAAATAAATGTAGAGTCATAACATGATTCTGGATGAGACGAGTTAGTGTTTTGATGACATCAATTTCCTCCCAATTATTCTATAAATCCACAAAAACAAATTTAAAATATCAACAAAGTATTTTGTGGAACTTGCAAAGTGGATTCTAAAGCCTTGAAATGAGAATATCTAATAATAGTCAAGAACTTATGAAAAAATAAAATTAATGACAGATGACTTATACTACCAAAATTCAAATATATAATTATAATGTACAGGTAGGGTAATTACAATGACAACACATTTGTAAGGAAATACACAAGTCTTTGGATCAAAGTAGAGATTCTAGAAACACACTAATGTATATTTGGGAATTTAATATAATGTAGATGTAGATGGTATTTAAAACAAACAGCCCAATCCCAAAATGGGCAGAAGACCTAAACAAGGAATTCTCCAGTGAAGATATACAAATGGCCAAAAGGCACATGAAAAAATGCTCAATATCGCTAATTATCAGAGAAGTGCAATTCAAAGCTACAATGAGGTATCACCTTACACCAGCCAGAATGGCCATCATTCAGAAGTCCATAAACGATAAATGCTGGAGAGGCTGTGGAGAAAAGGAAACCCTCCTATACTTTTCATGGGAAAGTAGTTTGGTGCAGCCATTATGGAAAACCATACAGAGATTCCTCAAAAGACTAAAATAGACCCTCCCACCCCCCCCACCCCCCATATGATCCAGCAATCCCACTCCTGGGCAGATATCCAGAGGGAACATTAATTCAAAAAGATACATGCACCCCAATGTTCATAGCAGCACTATTTACAATAGCCAAGACATGGAAACAACCTAAATGTCCATAGACAGATGATTGGATAAAGAAGCTGTGATTTATTTATACAATGGAATACTATTCAGCCATAAAAAATAATAAAATAATGCCACTTGCAGCAAAATGGATGGACCTGGAGACTAATTCTAACTGAAATAAGCCACTAAGAGAAAGAAAAATACCATATATCACTTATATGTGAAATCTTAAAAAAAAAAAGAGAGAAACTTATTTGCAAAACAGAAACAGACTCTCAGATATAGAGAACAAACTTGTGGGTACTAGGGGGTAGGAGGGTGGGAGGGGATAAATTGGGAGTTAGAGATTTGCAGTTTCTAACTGATATATATAGAATAGATAAACAACAAGTTCATGCTGTATAGTGCAGGAAACTATGATATCTTGTAATAACTTATGGTGAAGAAGAATATAAAAATAAATATATGTATCTTCATGTATAACTGAAGCATTGTTCTGTACACCAGAAATTGACACAACAGTGTAAACTGACTATACTTCAATAAAAATATATATTTAAAAAAATCAATAGGGAAAAAGAAACCCAGGAAAACTTAATATTCATTTAGACAAAAATTCATAAAATATTTATTTAATCTCTGTCTCTCAGCTAGACAAAGATAACTCCAGGTAGTCTATAAAGAGATATATATCTTTAATATATAAAGTTAAGTTAAAGATATAGATTTTTTTAAACCATAAATTTACTAGAAGAATCTACAGACTATTAGCTTGGGATGGTGAAAGTTCACCTAATCAAAAGGAAGAATCTAGAAGCGATGAAATGAGAGTTGGAAATAAATGCCTGAAAAATTTTTTAAATAATTAGAAGGGCAAAAGATAGTTTATGCAGGACAAAAAGAGAAAGAGTGCACGAATGCACTTAAGACAGAGTCAGGGCACAAGCTTCACAAGACAGACCCCTCACGGGGCCACCGGTCAGCCCCAGGAGCAGGCATACCACAGCACACACACTTGCCATTGTCCAGCCCAGGACTCCCGTTGCATATTCACACGCCTCGTTGGGCAGTGCTCCTCTTGGCTGGGGGGCAGGGGGAGGATCAGGGAGGAGCTGTTGGGTGTCCCTGGGTGGGTAGAAGGGCAGCTTGTGAGAGGCAGGTGTGGATTGACACCGGGCGTGAGAGACGTGAGCGGCCTCCAGGTGTACAGCATGAGATATGTGTGTTGGGGGATGTGTGTGACAGAGCACATGGGACATGCATGGGCACATGCCCCTGTGGTGGTTGTGTGCCTGAATCCAGGGGCTGCCCCCTGTTCAGCTGTGGCCCTCAGTCCTGCAGGCTTGGAGCCGGGCCCCTCAGATGTGCCCCTACCCAGCAGGCACAGAAATGTTTGCATAAGGTCCAGCTCAGGCAGGAGATCCCGGGCCATGTCCCGAGCCCGTCTTGTGCATGCATGCCCGTGTGTGCGTGGCCCCCTGGCTTGGGCAGGAGGAGAGGTAGCATCACACACACATACACACACAGATGGGCTGGGCCCAGCCCGGGCTCCAGACAACGTCCACCCTGGGCCCCGTGGGCCAGGGCAGAGTCGGAGCAGGTGGCAGTGCCGGCCTGGCCAGGCAGGCCATAGAGGGTAGGGAGTGCAGGCAGGGTCTGAAGGGCCAGTGTCAGGGGACAGCATCCGCCAGGAGAGGGCCTGTCCACGCAGCTCTCCCTGCTGTGGGGGCAGGGCCTTGTCTGGCTGCTGCCTGTCCCTGGCGGGTACCAAAGCTGGTGAGAGTGTAGGCGTTGTGGGCCTAGCCAGCCTCAGCACTCGGCCTCTGACACTGTGAAGAGGCCTGCGTCTGGCTGGCCCAGTCCAGCCACTGCTGCAGCCAGCTGGCTGAGGTTGCCCTTGGGGAAGTGCCGTGCCTCCCACAGGTTGAGGATCATGGCTGTGGGGCTGGGGTTGGAGGCAAAGAAGCTGAGATGGCTGTCCAGGTGGAGTTTCTGGGCCAGAGTCTGCCAGTCGGCACCCCGGCTACAGGGTGGGTCCAGGCTGGTAATGACCTTCTGCCGAATGAGGAAGGGGATCTTGAAGGCACTGGGGCCCACTAGGGCTGGGACCCCCTCCTTCACTCTCCAGGGCCAGCAGCTCAGCAAATTTTGTGTCCTTGGTGATGTTGAAGTTGATGTTGAAGCTCTGCCTGTCGCCCTCCACCTGCCATACCCACACCTTGCAGGCCAGGTTGCTGGTGCTGGGGCTGATGCACTCCAAGGTGAAGGTGCAGTGCAGGTACTGCTGCATGCCATTCCAGATGTGGTAAAAGGGGACCTCCTGGTAGCTGACAAGGAGCTTGCTCTTCCACAGGGAGCTGGGCACGTCGTGGATGGACAGGCGCAGGTTGTGGTAACTGTCCTTGAAGTGCAGGACGCGAGGCTCTTGGATCAGCTGTCCGCCTAGCTGCTTCTCCAGCTGTACTACCTCCTTGAGTGCGCCACGGGGGTCGTGCAGGCAGTAGACCTGGATGTTGTATTCGAGAGAGGTGCAGGCCACGGGGGCAAACAGAAGCAGCTTGAGGCTCTTGGCCATGGCCACACTGAGGGCACAGGGAGAGGAGAGAGAAGAGAGACTGAGAGAAACATAGTTGTCAGAGATAAAATAAAAGTTGGTATCCATCGTAAATCTCATAAATCCATCATAGATCTCATAAATCAGTAAGAAAAATACCAAACAACCTAACAGAAAAATGGGCACATATATTAACAGGCAATCCCTAGAAGAATAACTTCTAAATTACACACAAAAAAGTACATGCTTAACCTTACTAGTAATCAAGGAAATCTAAATTTATTTATTGACTATCAATTTGCAAAGAAAAAACTTGAAATTTGACAATATGAAGAACTGTTAAGTTGTGGAAAATGAGCATCTAGATCTGTTTTGAACTGCAAACTGTCTTTATCAAAATGTATTATGGGCAGTGTCTTTGGACTGCAGAAACTTCAGCGGCTTTTAGGAGCTAGAAATAATCATATATATGTGCACATGCACATGGATGTTCTTCACAGTAGTGTTTGTAATACTGAGGAAAAGTGGAAACTATCTATATTGCCATCATTAATACAAAAGTTAAGAAATTATATGATTTTATGGTGTGGAGTACTATGAAGTTTTCTTCCTTTAGTGAAATGCATTGTATGTCTAGTACTGAATTATCTTTACGATATTTTTAAAAGTACAATAAATCTAGTACAATGTATATATTAGGATTCTATTTTACGTAAAATGGGCACCAACTTTCTGTGTGTATGTGTGTGCATGCGTATGTGTGTTTGAATATACAGAAACATTTCTAGAAGTAAATCAACCCTATTTGACAATGGTTATCTAAAGGAAAAGAGTGAGATTAAGGTGGTGGTGAGGGATGGTCTGTGTGTGTGTGTTGAGGGAAGGACATTTACTTTGTATTCTATGTATCCTTTTGAATTTTTTAAAACTTCAAGTATTCATCACTTTTAATGTAATTTTAAGGGACAATTTAAAAAGTTATAGTTCAATGCAGTAGCTCTTTAGTATTATTGGCATTCAAAGACATCTTTGAATAAATAGAAGAATTAACAGGAATGTTTTGGACACTATGTAAAGCAGATAAGGGTTGCTCTCTTTGTCTCAAATATAAGGCTTTATTTTTGAGTTGTTGGAGTCAGAGATGAGGCTCAGATCTCAATCTGGCGTTTTAGTTATTTGTTTAACCTAAATGTTCTGACTGTACAAAAAGCTGCCCGGTTTCTTAGATGGATGAAGAAAGATCAGCTACACTCCCTCTCCATCTGCATTAGAGCCAGAGCCACAGGAAGGACACCACCATGGGGCAGCCAGAGGTCTGAGAGCTTTTGTGTGCAGCAGCAGGAACTCAAGCCCACAACTTCACTGTGTTTGGTCTGAAAGAGCAGAGAGAATCATCAAATTGCCTGAATAGAAGGAACATTTTTATTGAACCATCTACTGAGCTAAATTAATTGAGCGGTGGAACATGACAGTTCAATAGGTGAGATTATCAAAAGAAAACTGCTCCCCTAGGGCAAAAGCCCCAGATGGGTGCCTGAGCTTTTCTGAGAGTAGTGATTGCTTCATGGTAAAAATATAATTGCCCCCTGTTGTTACATTGCCCTTTAATGAATCCCATCCAACACCTAAATGTGACAAATAAGAAGATACGGTGTGCAAGAGAGTTGACAGTTACATCTGATTTTAAACTGTGTGAGGCTACACAGATTTGAAGAGAAGCTGACCTTTGTCTTGTAAAATCAAAGAATTCTTTCTTGGATGTTTCAGTAAGACTTTTGATTAACACAACACTTGAAAATGTATGTTATTTCAAATGACCTAAATAAGTTAATTTAATCTCAGGAAAATAATAAGACAAAAAACTCTTTTTGTGAGAAATAGGTACAATATTAAATAGAAGGAGATTTGCAATTTATATAATCATTCCTTTATTAATTGACCAAAACTTTTAGTGCCAACTAAAGGGCCAGAGAAAATGATAGGAGCTGTCACTTGAGAGAATCACAGTTCTTATTTGGTGCACAAAATATCTTACTTTTTATAGTTCGACAGCTTAACTTTCTAATCAGCTAGGATGCTTCCAGCTAGAAGGAATTGAAAGCTGAGTTCAAATTGGCTTAAACACCAGTGGCATTTATTGGCTCACACATCTGGAAGTCCAGAGGTAGGCAAGCTTCAGAGTTGATTTAATCCAATGTTTCTTCTGTGGTTTCTTTGTGATTCTCTAGACCAGCACTACCCAATGGAACTTTCTGCAATAACAGAAATGTTCTATATTAGTACAATATAATGGTAGCCACTAGCCACATGTGCTACTGTAACTTAGGATATAAATTTTTAATTGTCAGTAATTTAAATTCAAATAACCTCCTATACCTAGTGGCCATTGTATTGAACAGTGCAGCTCTACACTGTGCCCCTTTACACACAATGTGACAAGATCATCCACAGGCTTATAATATGTTGGTTGCAGCTAATCAGACCTAAAACCATTCAGACCAAAACAAGGAATAATTATGAAAGTTCATTCAGAAGAACAAGTAATGCTTTTCACATTATGTGGACTAAAATTAGATGAAGCTCACTCCTAAACTGATCACTGGTAGAAAGGTGATATGCTCATTAGTCCTCTTGGGTTCGTTCCTATTACAGGAAAAGAGTTGGCTTCCCCTGGGGTCCATAGGCTGGATGGGGATGGATGACACCTGAATATTACTGATATTTACATAGTACTGGGAGGAAATGGGATTGGATGCTGGGAGGGCATAATATCCCTACTCACTCTTTAAACTGCAATTTGTGCAATTTGCACCAGCTAGTCAGTATGAGGCAGGTGTCTGTGTTTTCATTTCTGTCACAGGCTTATATCTAAATTCCTTATTCTACCATTCTGCCAAAAGTTACCAGGGAAAAATTGTCCTTTACGGTTTTCTGCCCTATACTTGGTAGCGTTGCTGACAATGGCAGCAAGTTGCCTCTCTTCTATTCTTCTGTACTCAAATTGTGTTTCCTGGTAGCCAAAAAGAAACTATCTGGGACTGAATCCCCCAAAATCACTAAATTCTCATCACAGCCTCATAAAGCTCCTGTTCTGTTTTGATGTAGCTATACTTTGCTTTTTGCGGTTGTTCACCATGCTTGCTGTCAGCTCAAATATTTCCAATTCATGGGATTCTCTCTACACACAACTTCCTGCCACCCTCTAAGTCTCAACTTAGACATCTCTTCCAGGAAATCCTTGATCCATCCAAGTCTGGGTTAAGTGCCCTGTTCTGTGCTGCTGTATCATTTTATTCTCCCATATCTTACTCCTTTTCATACTCTATTTTTTCCCTTCTATTTACTTGTCTTTATCTTCTATTAGACAGAAAAGTGTATAGGGCAGAGAGGTGATCCTGTTCACTTCAAATTCTTCGTGTCTATCACTAGTATCACAGGCATGTAGCAAGCAATTAATAACTGTTTTGAATTACAAATGATACAAACTGTATAAATGAATTGGCTAATAAATGAGCAGGGTAAGTAGCCCTATATCCATCATGTGGCATCATATAATGTGCATCTTTCTAATCCTAAAAATTCATTAGTTTGCACACATACACACATATAGACAACTTTACTGTTTTAAGACTAACTAAATTCTGAAAATATATTCTTTACTAAATTAAAGATGACATTCTAGTTAGTTCCAGTTTTTGATTCACCAACATTAACAAGACTCTCTTGACTTAGAAGTTTTATGATACTTTGATCTTTCAAGATTCTAAAGAATATTATTTTCAGTGTCTGTATGCAACATGGTAGAAGTATTTCTCTCCATATAGCTTGTCTCATGTGAAAGGCTCAAACTCATTTGAGAAGTAGAAGAGCCACTGAAACAGATCTTGAATGACCAGATATAAAAGCTCTACAGTGACCCTTACTCTGTTTTTATTCAATATAAGCATTCCTTTTCATTGTGGTTTGCACAGCCCCAATCCTTAGCCTCTTTCTGCACCATCAATTAAAAGCTTTAAGGAATTAAGACATAATACAGCAAAACAAGCTATGACTTCATTGTTGCTTATTATGCAGATCTGCTGGTATATATGTAATCAGGTATTTCCAGCAGAAGTAAACTACAATTGTTAAAGTTCTTCCTCTACGGAGAGGAAAACTCATTTGTTACATGCAGAGGTAAGAATAGGTATCCTCTACCTTTATATACATATATATAACTCAATCTTAAAGACTATTTTAGCCTTTTAGTCTCATAGAAAATATGTTAGAGGCACATTAAGGACAACAGCTGAGCATCTAAGAACATAATCAAAGAAACTTAAAGAGTTCAAAATTGCTGATGTAACAAATTTGTTCTTCCCTCTAGGGAAGTCCTTAAAGAGCTACACTACAAATTTGTAGTCATCTACTCTTGACTTGTAGGATAACACACGTGTCCTGATGCTTAATATGTATGTAAAAGAAAAATGCTCCAAGAAAAAAAATTTTCTTACTTTGCAAACAATTATACAGCACAGGCTACAATTCAGCCTTAGAGACATAATATTAAAATATAGATTATTGGGAACCTAAAAAGGGTTATTTATAAAAAGGTACTAACATTGATTTGAATAAGATTATATAA
Organism: Camelus bactrianus; assembly: GCF_048773025.1. Taxonomy (NCBI): domain Eukaryota; kingdom Metazoa; phylum Chordata; class Mammalia; order Artiodactyla; family Camelidae; genus Camelus; species Camelus bactrianus. The sequence goes on from NC_133541.1 coordinate 68,355,277, forward strand.
TATAGCTTCATGTTTAATAACAGAAAGGGGAAGCACTGAAAAATGCCTTTGTCACTTACAATATTCAGTGCTTCTTTATTTATCAAAGCACTCATTTATTTGTTCATTCAACAAATATTTATTACACAACTGCCATATTCCAGATGTGGAATGATCTCTGTCCACAAACAGGTCATGGCTTGGTAGAGAGAATAGCCATTAGTAAATATTAATTATATAATATAATCCATATTATTTGAGAGAAGTGTGTACCAAGTGCACACGTCAGGAGTGAATTGTAATTGTTAATCTTAACTTTTAAACTGGGGAAGAGGGAACATTTTTGTGTAGGACTTGAGGGTTGTATGAGTTTGACAGGGGTAGATGAAGGGAAAAAGACCCTTGAGGTAGAAGATTTGTAAAAGCATGAAGGTATACACTGCATGATATATTTAGGAAATAAAGGAGAAATTAGGAAGTTACTCTGATACCATCAGGGGAAATGAGAAGTATTTGGATGAAAGTATACCAGAGGGCATTATTCAGGGAGTTCAGACATAGCGGACATTTGGGAGGTAAGCAGCCTTTGTTGCTTGTATGAGGTGACAGTAGTAAGAAAGGAGCCAAGAATGGTTAAGACAGTTGGTTGAGCAGTAAAGATTTCATGCCAGATAGGAAATCACCAAGAAAAGTATAACTGAATAGAAAAGAAGTTTAATTTTAGATATGCTGAGTCTGCCGTATCTGTGGGGCCTCTGGGTGGGGTGGCTCAGTGAGCTATGAAAGTATTGATCTGGAGCTCAGGAGGACAGAGCCAGAGATACAGGTCCTGGAGTGATGGTTATAAAGATAAGAGCTTATTTTCTGACACACGCTCTAGAGAGAGAATATGAAAGGAAAAGACCTAGAACGCAAGCTGCACTTCTGAAGTTCAAAGCAATTAAGTAATAAAGAGTGGCTGTAGACTCTGAGAGGACAGTTGAGTGAATAAGTCTTTTATGTTTTCAAAACTGAGCGGAGAGAAATCTGCAAGTCCAGATGTCACCAAGAAAATAAGTGTGATTACACAGGGAAAAAAAAGTCCCTGGTTACAGATAAAGGAAGGCCTCCCTTGACTTTAGTGGTACTATTCCTGTTTAGATGATTGAGACAAGCTAAAGTGCCATGAGCTAGGTTGTTGATCACTATTCTAAGAAGGCTGACAGTATAGGTAAAGGGAGGGAATAGGGTGAGTGGAAGCAGTCACAGAAATTCTCTGGACACCATTGTGAGTAAAAGGATATAACTGTAATTAATACTGAAAGGCAAACTTGAGCCATAATATCATTTTCAGCGTTGTTATATGTTTCTAATTTCACTAGTTGTGTCAGCCTCTCCTTCACATCCTCCATCTCATCATTGAAAATGAATAACGTCAAGTAAATAAATACCTATAAGTAAGCTGGTATTTAGTAGTTTAGCATTATACTCTTGAATGTGCACCATCTATGACAGCATTTTTATATGTACTCAAGACATTGGTATTGGGAAGTGGGCAATCAACCGTACTTAGCCATGATCATTAGCATCACTGTCACAGTCATAATACAAAATAAATGGGATATGGTTTTATTCTGAAGAGACCTCATTTTATCTTTCCTTTTCTTCCACTAGCTGACTGCATCATTTAATTACTGATGATACACTAAGAATAACGTCTGTGGGCTATGCCATAACTGTCTCCCAACTCCTTTGAGAATCAGTTATGTTTTTCCCTGAAATTAAAATTGAAACCAAAATGTAAGAGAAATGACTCATATATAAGATCAAAGCCTTGTAGTATGTCTTTCTATCCTGAAAACATTTGTCACCTTTAAAATGAAAGAGTTTCTTTCCACTTGAACTTGTAAAATATTCTGATTCTGAATTAGACTTGAATTCTAAAAATGTATGTTATCTATATGCTTATGAATGTGGACACCTGGTCACACTGAGGATATTTGTCTGGTTTAGCCTATGTTTTCAGCCAGTTTCCAGTCTGAGTCAATGGAGGCCTGGTTCTTGGAGAAATCTCAAGCCTAGTCAAGGTGACGACTTTTAATCATACCCTACACCGATAGTGTAAGCATGGCCCTGAGAGCTGAAGTGAATCTTATCCCACCATGTGACACAAACTGCCAGAAATAAATTCACTTTGACTTTCTGTTATCTGAGGATGAGTACTTTAAGTGTCATGTGCTAAGTTATATTTTAATGAAGAAGTGGGGGCCAAAGTTAAGAATAAATTTGCTTCCTGTTAATCTGGGATAATGCAGACCAGGGCTATCTTGATGTTCCATTGACAAAACTTCTATTCATCCTCCTTGAGCAACTCAGTCCGCAGAAAACCTACTGGCATCCTTGGCTTTGCAGCAGACTGAATCTTTTGTCTTGTGCTCTGATCCAAAACACACGTATTCTAATACCCCTAAACTCCAAAATATTGCTCTTCTCACTGAATAATAAAGTTTAAATGGATGTTTAGTCTTTTTCAGTCTAAATTATTTATCTGACTTAGTCATTTATGATAAGTTGGATGTCACATATTTTATTATATCACAGAAATAAGCCTGATAATGCACTAATCCAATGTAAAAAAAATCACTTTAGATACATACAAATGTATTTTTGTACCTGCCTGACTGAGCTATTAGGTATAGCAACTATGGTATGCAACTTGTGACGAGGCTCCCAGTGACCCCTTCCTCCTAGTACTCGTGCCCTTGTGTGATCTCTGTTCCTCAATATGTACTGGACCTAGTGACTTTCATCTAATGAACAGAATATGGCAAATATGATTGCTGTCATTTCTGTGATTAGGTTATAAAAGATCATGACCTCTGTTTTGTTAGAAGGCTCTTTCTTCCTGTCTTTGATGAAACAGATGATCTCCAGGGATGTCCTGGAGAGGTCTATGTGCCAAGGAACTGAGGGTGACTTCTGGCCAAGAGCCCATAAAGAACTAAGGCCCTCCTTTCAACAGCCATGAAGAACTGAGCTTTGTCAACAACATATGAATGAGTTTGGTAGTGATTTCTTCCCCAATAGAGCCTTCAGATGAGGCCCCCAGATCTTGACTATGGCCTTGTGGGAACTGCGAAGTGTAATGCTCAGTTAGGCTGTGCCCAGATTCCTGACCCACAGACAATGTGAGATAATAAACATGGGTTGTTTTATAGGCTACATTTTGGGATAATTTATCAAATAACAGTAGATAACTAACACATCAACACTCACCTAAATGACAGTTATGCAAAATACCCAAATGCCTAATAAAAAAACACAGAAAGTAAGCAAGAAAAGTTTCGTAAGCAGGTAATAACCCTATACTTTATTCTTTAACAGTAATCTCAAGTCCTCATTCAGTTCTTACTTAGTTTTAACTTAGAGACAATTTAAATGTCCAAATATTCAGATTTCCCAACAAATAACAGATTAAAGTAAAATGGAGGTGGAAACTTCAAAATGCAGCCAAATCAGCAGCAGCAAAAAATGCAGCAGGTAGATGTGACTCTAGGAAGTCCAATAGGAAGGAAAGAAAAGAAAAGACTTTGAGGCTAAATTTCAATGTCAGATGATTTAATGTATGGAAAAACAAAGTTTAAAATTCTTTAAGAGAATATATTTACCACATTAAAATAGTTAAGATCATAATTGTAATCTTGTCTAATTAAAAAAAGCTTAAAATAAAACTTGAAATAAATTCAATATCATATATTTTAAATAGTTTGTAAGTTAAGCTTCAGAAAGATTTATAATGTAAGTATTTACATCGTCAGTGAAAATAAACTATTTACTAGGAACATTTCCTTTATACAGCAATTCATTCTTGAATGGAGCTAGATAAATGAGATGTTGGTACATTTTAAAAGAATTCTGTGTTTGGAATAAGTCATTATGTTCATCTCATGCTTGCAGAAAATTCAAACCTCTCCAGAAAGCGGAGAAGATGACCTGTGTGAAGACCTCCAGTGAAGAGATTTCATTGGTTACACATTCCATACCCTAATAAACATCACTGTCAGAAAACTCTCGTATCTATCATAAATCTCTTTCGTTTCACTTCAAGCCCAAATTGTTGTGTTCTCTGTGTTGAACAGATGGAAGACAGTTGGTTGCTAAACTCTGTGAAGATCCCTTAGGAGACTTGAAAACAAGTTTCATGTGCTGGAATCCTTCACGTTTATTGATTCACAGCTCAGAGCTCTTAAATAATGGCTATGGCACAGCTCACACCTATACCAGCCCCACACCAGAGGTACTCTTTAATTGTCACAGTACAGAGTCTCGAAAAGATAGGACTCTTAATAATTTGAGGGTCAAGAAAAACAGCTGTTTTTATAAATTCCAGTCATGGGGACCTGTGACTCTGAAGTTCCAAACAAATATATTCCAACTTGCACATAATATTTGTTCAAATATTTGGAAATAACTGTCTAATCACCATTATTTTTCCTGTGGAGTAAATATCTTAACCTTCCTTCCACTAATTCATTCATGTAACATGAATTTCAGATCCTTTCACTTATTCTGATCTTTTAATGTGGACCCAATATAACATTATTTCTCTGCTTGTGAAATTCAGTTTCTCTTTTATAAGCAAATAACCCTCGTACTTTTTCAGTGGGCTATGACCTTGATTGACAATAATGATTTTTTTCTACCACAAGTTTAAAAAAATTTTTCTGCTTATTTTCAGAACTTGGTATTACAAAAGTGATAAAAAAATTTTTTTAATTTTCAAAGACAAAATAATATTATTATATTGAATGTGCCTTTCAAACTACATGTCTACCTATGATTTTGAGACCACCAATGTACCTGGTTCTGTTTCCTTCAGCTCACAATCACTGAACTCACAATTTTTTCTCTGAATATGTGACATCAAAAGTTAGATATCTTACTTCAAACATTATTTGAAGCAATATGGACTTCAAGGGGGTTCTTAGTTTTATTAGTATGACAATATATTCATCACAGCAACCAACTAGTGAGGCTCACTAGAATTTCAGACTCCAGAGATTTTTACTGTAGCTTCATTATGTAGGCATGTTTTAATTGTATTGATTGGTTGCCTGTCTGGTTGAATTCTGTTTCCAGGTTGAATGATCCCAGGTGACTCAAAACCCCCCACTTTAAGTCATATTTTTGGTATCTCTGGCATGACCAACCCCAAACTAAGACTGCTAGGGTGGCCAGCCCCACCGTAACCAAAAACATTTTTATCAGTTGTAACACAGATTATCTACCAGAAGCCACAAGCAAAGGCAAGACCTCTATTTGGGTAAGGCAAATTCTTTACTATACAATGACAATCTCTTCTTTTTGAGTGGGTGGTAGATCATTAAGATTGATGTAATTGTTGATGTGTTTGAATTTAAGTACACCATTGTGTTATTTATTTTCTACTTTACTTCTCTTTGCATGACCTCTTTTGTGCTGAGTATTAAATTTTAAGATTTCATTTTTGTCTCCATCATTTAGTTATTAGCTACATCTTTTTGTTTTTTATTTTAATGGTTGCTTTAGGGTTTACAATGTACATATGTAACTATCACAGCCTTGCTTCAAATATTATACCATTTCACGTATGGTATAAGAACCTCACATCAGTGTACACACATGCTACTCCTCTTAGCCTCTACCAAGTTTTACACATCTGACTCCTAATTAATGGTAGAAAACTTTTGATACATTCTTACTGTCTTTGCTTTAAACAGACAATTATCTTTTCCTAGTATTATACAATTAAAACAAATTTTTAGATTTATTCATTGTTTATAATTTCCAGGGATAGCTATTTCTTTTTATAGTTTCAAATTTCTATCAGGTATCGTTTTTACTTTGTATTGAAACTTCCTTGAATCTTTTCTTGCAGTGCAGAATTGCTGGTTATAAATTCTTTTAACTTTTGTTTAAATTGGAAAAAAGTTTTTTTTTTCCTTTATTTTTGAAACCTAGTTTTTCTGGCTGAAGAATTCTAAGATGACTTTTTCTTTCAGTGTTTTAAAGATGTTATTCCAATCTTTTAGCTGGCTTTGTTTCTGACAAGTTTTCTAACATATTGATGTTCTTTTGTGGGTGAAGTATCTTATCTCTGGCTGTCTTAATTTTTTTTCTTTTTATCAGTGAATTCACTATAATAGATTGTGATATGAATCATTGTTTTCTTTAGGTTATTGTGCTTGGGGTCCATTTATAAAATTTTCTGCTATTTCTTTAATTATTTTTATGTACTTTCTCTTTTTTCTTCTTTTCGTATTTCAGTTACACATATATTAGACCACACAACTTATTCCACAACTCTCTGATACTCTTTTCAATTTTCTTCATTCTTCATTTTCTTTGTGTTTCATTTTGGATATTTTCTATTGCTATATCTTCCAAGTTCATAAATCTTTTCTTTTATAATCTCTAACATGCCCTTAATTTCAACTAGTATTTTTTTTTTTAATCTCAGACATTACAATGTCTTTTCATTTCTGAATGTTTGATTGGTCTTTTTTATGCATTTAATATCTCTACTTGGTGTTCAGTCTTTCCTCTATCTTCTTAAACATATAGAATACAATCAGAATAATTGTTCTGATGTCCTTACCTACTAATTTTATCATCTGTGTAGTTTCTAGCTTTTTAATTTGTTGATGTTTCTCTTCCTGTAGAGTTTCATTTTCCTGCTTCTTTTCATGGCTAGTAATTTTTAATTGGTTGCCAGATATTATGAATTTTATCTTGTTGGATTTGGATATATTTGTGTTCCTACAATTATTTTTAACCTTTGTGCTTAGATCCCATTAAGTAACTTGGAAACAATGTTATCCTTTTTGTTCTTATACAGACCAAGAGCAGCTTTCTGACAAGGGCTAATTTTTCCATTGCTCAGGCAAAACTATTCTCAAAGGCTAACTAATGTTCCATGAATTATGAGGTTTTCACTCTTGCTGATGATAAAAATAATAATAATAATTTACATACTTGTGTTCTGTGGGTTGCATCTAACTTTTTCAGTGGTTATTTTCCCAGTGATGGTTAATTTTACCACACAAATGAGCTTATCAGTGCCCAGCTAATAGACTAGAAGAATAATACTTACCTACTTTTTCTATGCTGAACAAAATCAGTGGAAGCAAGTTTCTCAGTTTGCTGCTTTCAGCATTCAGAAAAGTAATAATCCATATTAGGCAAAGTTTCTATGGAAAGCAAGACATTTCCTCTTAAGTTGAATGGAATGGATGAATAAACTGATTAGTTGGAATTTTATAGTTATTATTTAATTTTTAAATATTAATTGAAAATATTGATTTACATAAAACTTTATGATAAAATCTAGTCTTGAACAAATTGAAATTACTCAGTACTTTTAAATTAAGAGTTATTGGGGTAAAGAAAATTTTTTAAATGATTAATTTCACAAAAATAAAATAACAACAACAACAACAAACCAGAAACAAGAAAATATAATAAGTGATAAAAATAAAATGAACTCCAATTTTTGGAATGTTCACAGTTCATGTAGTGAACTAATTTCCTTCAAAGCAGCTTTCTAGATTGAATTTTTAAATGTTAATTATTTAACAAGCAAAGGTCAAAAATTAAGGGATTACAAAAAAGAAACCAACAAATAAAAATAATTAATAGAAATGTAGAATTTAAGACTAAAGAGTTATATTAGGTGTAATCAATAAATAAATTATAATAGTCATAATCTTTTATGCCACAAACAATCTAAAGTTTTATTATACTCAAAGAAAAAATAGATTTTATAGATTATAATCAGCATGAAAGTTGTTAATAAACTCAGAGTTTGACAGAAGAATGAGAAAAAATTAAAAAGATACAGATACTTTGAACATAATAATTAACTCTGATACAGTCATCTATCTGTTCACCTATGTACTTATCAATCTTTATCATCTATTGATACAGACCTTGGAAGTACATCTCATAACCCAGATATAGAGCATGGGGAGTTCAGAGGAGCCTTTTTTTTTTTTTTAATTTTTATTATTTGTAAATTTATTTGTTTATTTAATCAAAGTATAGTTGATTTATAATATTATATTCATTTCAGGTGTACAACATAGTCATTCAGTATTTTTATAGATTGTACTTCATTTAAAGTTATTGTAAAATAATTATTGTATTTCCTTGTGCTGTACAATATGTACTTGTTGTTTATTTATTTTATACATAGTAGTTTGTACCTCTTAATCTTCTACCCTTTCCTTGCCCTTCCCCACTTCCCATGCCTCACTGATGACCACTAGTTTGTTCTCTATACCTGTGAGTCTATTTCTGTTTGGTTATATACATTTATTTGTTTCAGTTTTTTAGATTCCACATTTAAGTGATAACACAAAGTATTTGTCTTTCTCTGTCTGACTTATCTCACCAGACATAATACTCCCTAGGTCCATCTATGTTGTTACAAGTGGCAGAATTCTGTTCTTTTTTATGGCTGAGTAGTGTTCCTTTGTGCATATATACCACATCTTCTTTATCCATTCATCTGTTGTTGGACACTTGGGTTGCTTCCATATCTTGGCTATTGTAAATAGTGCTGCTGTGAATATTGGATGCATGGAGTTTTTCAAATTAGTATTTTCATTTTCTTTGGATATATACCCAGCAGTGGAATTGTTGGATCATATGGTAGATCTGCTTTTAGATTTTTGAGGAGCCTCCATACAGTTTTCCATAGGAGATACACCAATTTACAATCCCACAAACCGTGTACTAAGTTTGACTTTTCTCTACATCAGCAGAGCCTTCCAAAAGTTGAGCAGACAAAGCCAAGAAAGAAAGTCAGGCAAGGAGAGTAGTATTTGTTAAGTAAGGCACAGAGTCTTAAGGAAGAATGCCCCATTCAAGGCTGAAAGTAGAGAGCTAAATCAGTATAATAGGAACATTGGAGGTTCTCAGGAAAAATGATTCTGAATAGATAGGTAGGGAGCCAGAACAGAGGAGCCTATTATGCCTGCCAGATTGCTTAGATTTTTATCTTGTTGGCAGTAAGGAAGCAGCATGTCTGTCCTGTACCTCATGAGCTTTGGTTTCTGCACTCGCTCCAAATCAAACTGTTACTGTTTATATAATCTTACGCAACTAAAACTTTCTGGTTCTCCATTCTTCAATGAGTAAAGTAAGGGTAAAAATACTTAACTTTCAAGTTTGCTGTGAGAGCTATGAGCTGTATAGTGTGAGCCATATTGTAGCTACTCAGTAAATATTAGCTATTTATATTTCTTATGTATGTAAAACGTATATGTGATATATGATACAAATTAGCTATTTATAATACCAACTACTCTTTTTGAAGCAGAAAAGTGGTAAAGCTTTTCCTTTAAAAATTGTTGCATTTTCAATTGTATAAAACATCAGAAACAAGATCAATAGATATGCTTTTGATAATCAAAGTGAGGAATTTTATAGTTCTGAAGTACTGCAGTCATGTGGGTGATGGAACATGGTAACTGAGTAAAAGTAGGGGGCAAATTAGAAGGAAGATTATAGGTTAATTCAAAGTTTTCTCCTTTGATTGATTCCCTTAAAAGGGGATGCATAAGCAGAAACAGGTTCAGGGATAATAATAATAGCAGCACTTATATGGCACTTACTTTTGCCAGGAATCTAGTCATTGCTTTACAAGTATAACTATCATTGTCTTTACAATCAGCGTATGTGGTGTTATTTCAATTTTAGAAATAAGGAAACTGAGTCATAGAGTGACAAATGCACTTGCCCAAGGTCATCCAGCTGGTAGATGGTAGGACTGGGATTCAAACCCAAGCTGAAATGTTCCATTAATAATGCTTTAACATTCTATCACTTAATTATGAAAATGATATTGAATATGTAGAATGAATGAGGCAATACTCTAGATCTTTATACCAAAACATTTAAAATATTGGTCTCAGTTTCCTCATCTATAAATTGTGATTATAGGAGTGGACAGTTTATGAATATCTTTCATTTATAAGATTCCATTAACTTTAACTTAATGGTGAGGAGACAATTCAGTGATATACAGAGAGTCAGCAGGGAAATAAAATTGGAAAAATAAGATTCTAAATCCAATGATTATTTTCATATTAGGAATGAGGTGTGATGGGATTTTTTAATTGTTTCTTGTGTTGTTCACAGTAACTATGACAGCACAGATATAGGCAAGGATAGGGGTAAGCTTGTCCTCACCAACCCTTTTCTACACCTTCCTTCCTTGGACGTTTCTCATATAATGTCCTGTCACCCCTTAAAAACAATTTCACAACAGACAAATATATGACACTAATCTCTCTTGAAGATTTTTTTTGCCACAAAAACACACAGACAAAAATGTGTTGTGCAGTTTCTTTGAGTATAAAGGCATTTTTTTCAAAGAGCACAGTAAAATAAAATTAAAGAAATAAGTATTCTATGAAATATCAGTTATGGAATAAAGACCTTCATGGTTACTCCACTACCATTTACATTGATATCTGTCTCTTTTCTTTACTCTCTATGATTCATACTTGGGAAGGACAAATAAAGCATGAGACAGAAAAAGGGGCTGCAGAGAAAAGTGAAACTAGCTGTTAGAGGAAGACAAGCTACAGAAAGGAAGGAAAAAGAAAAGGGACTCTGACAAAACAGAAAAGAAAAAAAAAGCAAGAAAAATTGAAAGTTGATGGAGTGTTAAAAGGAATACTGAGTTTAGAGAAACAGTATGCCCCCAATAAACTGCAATCCTAACAATTAAAAAATACATACAGTGTTAAGGTTTTCTTTTTTGAATAGGTGCTTATGTGGCAATTTTATGTACCAGGTTTTAATGTTAAGAAGTATTTTAATAACATCACTTGAACACCCCAGACTGCGCCATCAGTGCAAGAATAATTGATGGGAGTGCTGTTGTTGCCATGCCTTAGTGTTCATCTAAATGTATACAGGATGATTTGTTATGCAAATAAGATGTTAATTAATCTATTGTGACTTGAAGGCAGGAGACTCTGGGTGATTCAGTGCTATCACATCCCCCTAGGGCAGACAGTTAGGAAACATAAAGGCAGCATTAACTACTGAGAGTTTGTTGTAAAAGAGGCCAAGATGATGGTCTGGATGCTGTTCAAGGTGGAGCTCTTTTCCAAATGTAATTCTGTTATGTTGCATAAACCTGCAGTTAATTTATCTTTTTCCATCAAGATCCAAATCACACATAATATAATTGCTTTTGTAAGTACACTATCCATCATAACTAATGATGCAAAAATGTACCGGATGGCCAAAGGTCTGATGCACTTATCCTTTACAAAATGAAAGGAAAGAACAGCTCATTTTTTTCACCATATATATTAAGTCTCTAATAGGTAGAAATGTTTTGAATTCTCAAAATAGTTCAGTTTTAATTACTATACATTGGACATCTCTGACTTACAAATGGGTTGGATTTCAGCAACATATATCAATTCAGAACATATTTTCCTACAGGAGAAGGTTAAAGCTGGAGATCAGGTGCCTAGGCCAGTCCACATAAGCCTTCATTCCTTTAGTCCTCACATGTTACGGACACCCTTTATGTGCCAGGCAGTATTCCATGTGCTTGGAATACAGCAGTGAACAATAGGGATGAGTCTGTGACCACAGAGAGCAATCAGCAAACAAACAAATGAATGCATAACATAGCCTTAAGTGCTATGAAAAAAAAAAATACCAGGCAAGGAGGATTCAAGGTGACAGGAGATATAGTTTAGATAGATTTACGATAGATTCTGTGAGATACGAAGCAGATACTGAGACAGAGTTTGTTTCAAGATGTTTATTAGTTATTAACACTTGTAAAATAAAGGAAGAAGAAATAGAAATTGGCAGAGAAAGAAGTCAAATTGTGACACAGTCCGGACAGAGTCTCAGCTAACCCACTGGGGAACTCCTGAATGAGTATTACCCCTTAGAAGATTCCTATAGATTAAAAATCATCAGGCCTTTTTATTCCTGCCTTAGTCAGCCAGTGAATGTGGACTGCCACAGGAAAAGCATGACCTTGATAGGGCTATTTTGTGCAAAAGAGGCAGACCCTGAAGGAGCTGACAGCTAGAGGCCATGTGCTGGTTCTGCTCCCCACAGCTGAGCAGCATGTAATTCTGTGAATGGGATCTGGTGGCACGTCTTCATATTTACCACAGTAGGATAAGCTGAGAAGGTTTTTCTGAACAGAAACCTGAAAGAAATAGAAAAAAAAAAATCCCTGAACTTTGTAAAAATGTACATTATAGGCAGGGGGAACAGCCATTGCAAAGACCTAGAAATGAAAGAATGTTTGATGTATGAGGAACAAGAAGAGTAGCCAATGGGGCATGAATAGAGTAAGACGCACCAGATGAGCAACATAGGAAACTGGACTGAAAGTGTGGGCAGGGCCAAGGATTACTGACAATTAACTGTGATGGGAGGATTTTACAAAAGGAATGACCTCACTTACATTTAAAAATATCTTTGTGGGTGCTTCATAGAGAGCAGAGAGAGTCAGAGAGGAAGCAGGGAGATAAGCTTGAAAGCTATTACAGTAGCCCAGCAAGTGAATCTGAAGGCTTAGGCTAGGATGATAGTTATTAAGGTGGTAAGAATTGGTTAATTTTAATTATACTTTGGAGTTCAAGCCAAGAGAATTTGCTGATAAAACGGGTATGGAAGTATGTGTGTGAGAGAGTCGTCAAAGATGACCCCTAGTGCTCTGGCCAGGAAGCCTAGGTGAAGAGTAGTGCCCCATTTGAAGACGGAGAACACAGGTGATGAGCAGTTTTAGATCACAGTTGGAAGTAGAAGTTGTTAGGCATAGCAGATCTGAGTGGATGTGTTAAGACAGCTAGTGAATATTCAGATAAGATTTCAGGGGAGAAGTCACAGCTAAACATATAGATAGTGTTTTAAGCCATGGGACGAGACTAGACAATAACACCAAAAGAGTGGATGTTAATAATAAAAAGGACAGAGTGACCGAACCCTGTGGCTCTGTATCCCTCGGGATGGGCTTGGTTATAATGCAGTGACAGACAGCTTCCTTACTTCTCACTCAGTCTACACATTTAGAGTGGGTTAGCTGGGGTTTATTTCTGCCTTGTCTTTACTGTAGGACCCTGATTAAAGAGGTGCCACTAATGTGAAACTTTGATGGTCACTATGGCAGAAGGAAAGAGAATATAATAATGCAAGCACAGGCTCTTAAAACTTTTGCCTGTAAGTGACACATGTTGCTTTCACTTATATTTCAATGGCCCAAAGCAGTTCACCTGCCTGTATCTAATTACAAGTGCAGAAAAAGTGCAATCTTACCATGTATGCTGAAGAAAAGTAAGTTAAAATATTTCTGACCACCCTAATGACTTCACAGTCACTTCAAATCCCTTAAAACTTTTAAGGTAAATAAAAGATGATCTGGCAAAGGATACTGAATAGAAGTAGCTAAACATATAAGAAGAAAATAAAAGGAAAGGTAGGAAATATATGTAAAGAATAAAAACACGATCTATTTTTTATCATACTTCACATCTGTAAGGCAGTTTTTTTGTAAGAATGTGTGAAACAGACTTCCAGTGTCTGGTTCCTCATGTAAGGAGCTTCACAGTCACCATAAATCACAACAGGTAAAAAGCTGAACAGTCCAAAAATCAACAACTTTTCTTGAATCCATAGGAGAGGGAAAGACACAGGGCAAACTACTGCCTCTGGGATTGGAGAGACAGGCAAACACAGGGAGTCCCAGCTGACCAGAGTAGAAGCTCAGAGTGAAGACCACAGTGGGTACCAGTGCTGGGTAGGGAAACCTGAACTGTAATTGACAAATTGTGAAAGGCTCAATATGGACAAATCTGAGAGTTAAAAACTACAAGGGAACCAGTCACAGGGAGGCTCCCACAATATTTTGAGATTTACTCCGGGAGCTTGATTAGAATATGTTAAACAAATGAGAGATGAGTGGAGAGCTCAGGGAAAAGACTCCAGGGAGTCTGGAGAGTGATGATGAGAATGGGAGTACAACGGAAGGGAGACAGGATGAGCGTACTAGTCGACAACAGAAATGTTCTTTGGGGCAACATTTCCTGACAAACGTTCTGCTTGTCAGGCAGCCCTGAGGGCCTTATTTGATACAAAGTGACCCTGCACCCACCTTGGCACAGCTGTCTGGAGTAGGCATGCACACCTCACCGAAAGAAAACTAATTCACACAGGCTAGACAGTGCTTATGACTCAGCATGGCACAGAAGTAATAGCTGGGCAATTGGGTTATTGAACTAGAAAATATGGTTTTGAAAGATGAAAAGAATAGAGAAATTAGAAGGTACTGAAGTCAAGAAGTAGGAAGAGAATTCAGAGACAGAATAGATACAAGATAACCAATATTCAGAAGGAGAAGCTACTTTTAAACTGAACTTTGATTTAGAGAAAAGACATAATTTCAAATAGGTAAAGAGGAAATCTGTACAAAGACACAGAGGATAGTTGAGTAATGCTAATGCAGTAACAGTGAAGATCATGGGGCTCCTATATGAATTGTCCATGTTATAAAGCTTGGCAGAATGGCTTTTTCTGATTTGTGAATCCTGGGAGATCTCTATTTCCATGCCCTTTGTGTGCTGAAAGTGCCAATTTAATATATTGTTTGTAACGTGAGTTTTTTTTTTTTTTTGGTTCCTTGAATCTAAGATGCTGTCAGAACAGAAGGCTAAGAAAAGGAGTATTCCCACCGTCCCACCCACCCCAGTTCCACTGGGGCTGTGGGGTCAGTAGGTAAAGGCAGGGGTGGTGGAGTACACTTAGCCACCATTTTTCTACTCCACCCTCTCAGTTTTATGTCCTTACTTTCTTTTGCATTTTTATTTGCACGTTCACATAAGACTTGGAAGAATGCCATCTGATTGTTATTTTGACATGAGATCAAAGACAAATTGCTCATGTTATTGCTGCCAAAGTAAAACTCTAGACTCCCTTTTCCTTCACCTAACTTCAGGCTCAAGAGGATCTGAGTTCCAGTGTGAGCTCTGTCAAAGCTCAATGACTTGTGGCTGTCTCCCCGTCTGAAAAATAGGGATAATTAATACCTTTTATTTTTCAGTTTGGTTTTGAGGGTTAATGCTGCAATGTGGCACTTAGTAGTCATTGGATTCATTGTAGCCTTTCATATTGACAACTAGAAAGCATTTAATTCTTCTCATGTCTACAAGGCTTGGGAGAAAGAAAGGGATGGGGAATGATGAGTGGCAGACTCATTCTGCCAGGGAATCTACTGAAGTTAATGTTGGTGAGGGAACATTACATCTTCTCTCTGGGGAAAAAAAAATCCCTCAGAGAGGAATTCTTAATATTCACATATTAAGAAAGAAGCATTTATTATGTTCAAGTGTGGAACTACCTGTTTTTCAGACTCTAGATGGTCCAAGGTTTTTCTTGATAACTTGTTTGCTCAAGAGTTGAAGCCTTTTAAAAAAATTACTAAGGAAATAAAATTAACTTTAAGTTTTTCCTGAATATCATAGATAATTTTTACATAGGCAAAAATCAGTTTACCTAGTACCTAAGTAATTGGTTTCCTCTTGAAAAGCTTAGAGGTAATTAATTGAATACAGAATTTTAAAATACTTTCAGCCATCATATTTTAAATATATAAAATAGAAATAAATAACTTTTATGGAAGATCTTATCTTTGTCAGATGGCACAGTATATCAATTATTCAGGAAGGTATTGACTTATTCAATATGTTACATTCTCAAGATTTGCTAACAAATATGGTCTGGTGTATATGAGTAAATCGATACTTTGTATGAGTTTTTCCTTCAGAGACAGAACATTAAAAAGTTTCAGTTGTATTTCCTTATACTTATATCTTCTTTTGAACAAACCATTCAACATACTCCATAAACTTGATCACCAAACCTAATCACAAGGCTTGGCCACGCATTTGACCATCTCCATTAATCAAATCAGCTTCAAAAGAAAACTAAGTCCTAATCCCAAGGCTATTTAAAAGTGTGCATATGTTCTGGGAAATATTTCTAAAGATGAATTCAGAAATATTTTGAATGATGGAAATGCTGTTGAATTCTCAAAAAACAACAGCTTTCAAAGCAACAGTGTTAATTTTGATGAAATTCTAATGTTTGTTTAAAAACTCACTTTTATACTTACAGTTGACATGGAATTGGCAATAATTTTTTACACAGCCCTGTTCACACTGATTTCTCAGGACACCTGTGTTTTTTTGAGCTTCTCTTGTCATTATCTGAACCAAATGTGCAAGGGTAAAGGAGCCTGGTAAAATGAAATAAGGGTAAGGTGTGGTGTTGGGATGTAGTCACAGTGTTCTTCTATTCTCCTGGCATCCATCTTCTTCCTGGCTTTGACTATAGCTCTGTCATGCTTTCATACCCTTGCCAAATAGTTTGGAGTAGGCTGGCATAATTTCTGACCACTAATGTAGCTGTCACCTGCTTCTTTGGGACAAAGATATTTTATTCTAACTTTTCTGGTTTTCTGAAAGTTTAGGGGGACAGTGGAATTTATGCAATAAAGTTAATATTTCTATTGCTTGAATTACTTTCGTTTCCCACCATAAATAATACAATTCCACACGAGAAGCTAAACATGGACCAAGCTGTTGTGGTCTGATTATTCTTAGTTTCCCCAGATGGGAAGATTTTCTCTCTTTCTTTCCTTCTCATTTCTTTTTCCTCCTCCTTTTCTTTCTTCTCTAATTTCTTCTCCTTCTCTTCCTTTTTTTCTTTTTTTTTAAATTGTTGTATAACTGTTAAGTAATATCTTATTAGTTTCAGGTGTACAACACGATTTCACATTCATATTTATTGCAAAATGATCACCATAATAATTCTAGTTAACCTCTGTCACTGCACAATCACAAATCTTTTCCCTCTTCCTCCTCCTTCTTACTTTCTCTTTCTCTCTTTTTCTAGTTATGTCACATGACCACAGCTAGTTGCAAGAGAAAATGAGTTATTTAGTTGCACCAACCAACAAAATTAGGATTCTGTTGGCAAGAAAAACAGGAATAGATGTTGAGCAAAATGCTGAGTGTGCTACACATACTATGTTCATCATGCTGTAATTATTTTTACTTGTTTCTCTCCTGAATCAGAAGCCATGACTTAGTGCCTAGAATAATGCTTAGAACATAGTAAGTATTCAAGGAATGTTGGTAGAATTTTAAAATGTAAATTCTAACAATTTCATATGCTTTTTTAATCTGACATACTTACAAAGCTAACTTTGTAAAGTAACAAACAATAAAAGAAAATCCAGAGTAAATAAAACTAAAACTCTGTGCTTTTTAGGAAAAAATCTTTGGTTTATTCTCCCATACTTGTTGTGTATTATTTGGCTTCACAGGACTATTATAAAATTTAGGCAAACCATTCATAAATGTTAGAATAGAATTTTATCAATCACCATCTTTATAGAATCCTAAGTTACCTATTATAAGCAATAAAGAGGAAAAGAAACTGAAGAAATTCAGTGTGTAGAGGAAAGAATGAGCAAGACTAAGAATACCAAAAGTGAAGACCAGCAATATTTGGCAGTAAAATATCTGTACAAATTCACTTTATAGAAGAGCAGATTTTGGGTATATCATACAATATGCACAGATGAGTCTATATGTTTCAGATTATATACTTGTAGACAAACCATTTATCTGGAAGTCTGGTGTATGTATGAAGATAGAAAAACAAAAGTAAACAACAGTATTTTAAAAAACATCTAGAAATTCAAACCTCAATCTGCTTCATAGCCCACAATTATTTCTAATTATGCCTATGATTAATAAGAAAAGTTTTTGTTTTCAAAATGACATGTCTGTGAGAAAGTCATAAAGTTTAAGGAGATCTACAAGGAACAATAGCCTGCCCAGCACTCGTGTATACAGAATTATAAACGATGCTGAACTTCATTAGATGCCTGCTATTCAGAACAGCAGAATTATGATTAATTTCCTTTCCATTAATATTTGCCAAAGGAGAAAAAAGTTATTCCATTCCATCCAGAGATCTATTTTTCTTTTAACCAAGTAGGCGTTTTAAAATAACTAATTAATAGGCACAAAGTAGTGGTGTTGAATTTTTATTTGTCCTTTTTTCTTGTTGTACAGTAGTTAATAATAAAAATGTTTTAATTTTACCCAAAGGTAATTATGTTTGAAAGTATAAGGAAATTTACTTCAATTAGATAGTATCCCTATTATAGCTTGGTTGACTGGGGATTTTAAAACACAGCATTTTTTCCAACTCCCTAGAATGTAACTAAAAAGATGGAAACCAGAGACATTTTCTGGTTTAGCTCCTAAAGGGTAACAGATATCTAGAAATGAAGGCCTTAGTATTCACTCTGGTATGACCTGGGAATATCTGCTGAGCATGGCATGGCCCACTGTCTTTAGAGCTGGCCTCTACTTTTAACAGGTAGGAAAGAAACTTAGAAGTAGGGTAGAATGGGGGAACTGACCTACCCTATTAACCAAAGCACAATGTCAAAATATATCAAAATGTATGGAATTGTCCAGGCAAAGACCGAACAAATAGCTGGAGTCCCATGATAAAGTAGGAGAGTATCTTAATAGGTGTCAGTGAATGGTGAGGACAACAGTGGGTCAGACGATACTTAGTCGTGTGGGGAACAGGGTCCCACTGGACCACGATTCCCTTTATTAGCAAATTCACCTCAGACATATCCCTGGTCTCAGTTGTGAAAAAAGTTACTGGAGTGAAAACTTAGAAAGGAACCACAGATCAAGAGTAGTTACAGAATCTGAAGCACCAGTTGTGAACTCCTCTCTGGAACCAGGAAGAAATACAATTGATCTGACCGTGCAAAGGTGATGGACCTGTCAGACATACTCTGTGCTTTCCAAGGCGAAATCAAACATGCCAGTGATGCTTCCTGTTTGCATGATCCCCTCCTGAACAACTATCAGATTTCTTCTTCTCTTCCCCTCCAAACATCTCAATTCACTGAAATCCAACTTTGACTCTAATTTGTACTTACCAGTATCACCAATGCCTTGAAAATTCTCATATTCAGTGGATCATTTCAGTATTCACCCTGAAGCATACGTCGCTGGAAAATAATCCCACCTTATTTAAATCAACTCCTCTCAGAGCATCCATACACAATTTTTTCTGTTTCTCCTTTTCATTCTCAGTTATTTCCTCAGTCTTCTTCATTGACCCATTTCCTGGATCTCTAAGGTTCTTGGCAGAGTTTTGGCTTTGGCAGTTCTCTTCTGTCTCTATAAAATCTCACTAGGCACTTTTATTTCTTCTTATATTATGGAGTAACAGTGCTTTATTTAAGTCACTTTCTGTCTTAATTAACTTGAGACCTCAAAAAGACAAGAACTAACCAATAGTTGTCAAGTATCTCATATTCCAAAAGGAAGTTTCTAAATGGTTGCATCTATTTAAAATGTGCAATTTCTGTGGTAAAACAATTTATTTAAAATGTTACTCTGTCAACATCCTGGAGGATATAAAAATGTTGAGGTTGAGAGGGAGAGAGAAATAGAGTTTGCTGAAGTAAGCATTCATTGGAATGCTATTCAGTTTCCTCTACTTCATGGAGGAGGGGAAGGATTCGCTTTCCCCTCTCCACAGCATCCACTACTTAAAATTTGTCTCCTAAAGTCTGCAGGAACACAAGCACATTTTGAATGACTAAGATATTTAACGACTAGGATTGGCCTCCTAGTATCAGTGCATGTAGTGGCTACAATGGAAGCCAGCTGTGATTTCCCAAGTGATAAGGAATAGCTGTATATGTCCCAAGGGCCAGATAGCAAGGCAACCTCACTAGGAAAGCCTTTAGTGTACCCAGGACTAGAGGTGTACATTTGCAGAATCTGAGGAGGGAATAGTAAGTAGCCAGCCAGAAGAGAACATTGCCTACATCAAGAAAGCTGTAGTCAGAGGCTCTTGGAAAGACAGTCTTCGAGGAATCCATGGAAGTACCCATGAGAGCCATCTTGGAACACGCTCCAAGCCCTGAATTGTGCAGATGCCAGATCACTATCAGCAAGTAAGATGTGTGGTCTCTTCTCCCTTTTCTCCCTCAAATCCTGAATAAGAGTGGGAAAGAAGAAGAGAAATGCAAAATGAGTAGATTTAAGAAATCACCCCAACCTGAGGAGAGGTGGAGCTCTGAGGCTGAATGAAAGCCAGAAGTCGAGAATTAGTTAGACTAGTTATTGTATGTAGTGCACCAAATCTATCTTGAAAAAAAAATGATGAAAGATTTTTTTTTAATAATCAGATAATTGTCTAGACAGGTGTCTGTTGAAAATATCATCCAATAGTTGGAAGAATAGCTAGCTCACTGTTACCACTTTAAGAGATGGAGAGAAAAAAGAATAAAGTTATTTTCTGCTTGTAAATAATGAAGTCTGGCATTTTGATGTGAATGATTACACTTATGGCTCTCGACACTATCTTCAGTCCTCACCTCTCTCTTAAGACTCATATTTCTAGCTTTCTGTGGAATGTCTTCAACTGTTAGTCCCTACATTTGGAGGCATCTTAACCTAGCATATTCAAAACCAAATTCTTCTCTATAAATCATGTTTATTTTCCTATATTCTGAGTAATAAGAACATTATAATCCATCCAGCCAAAATTTTTAACTGTCTCAAATCAATATGACCCCTACTTCTCGCATATTCCTGACATTCAATTCAAATACTTTTCTCTTTTTTTGGCCTTTTGAACAAATTTTACTTCAGATCCTCTTCTTTCTCCACCTCTAACACATTGACTAAATTCTACCGTTCAAAATTCTTTTCCTAGACTTTTGAAATACTCTTTTATCTGTCTCTCTGCCTGTAATCTTACCATATTTTAATTTATCTTCCAAACTATCTCTCTATAGTTTCAGCCTTCGAAAACAAATGTGATTATTATATGCTTCTAAGCCTGTGCATTTTTCACAAGATCCCTCAACTAGAATTTTCTTCTGCTGGAGAGCTCAAAATCATTCAAGAAGTCCTCATGAGTTTCTGTGTCATGAGCAGGGTTGAGTCCTTAACTCTTTCTCAATTATATCATTTTGTATGAACAGCTATTATAACATGACTCACACTGAATTGCAGGTATGTATCATTACTTCCCCTCTTTCCTCCAGAGGGTGAGCACCTTAGGTGCAGGGATCATTTTTTAGTCATTTTTGTTGTCCCAATGCCTGGTTGTTGGATGAATGAAGCCAATGATGGGCTACCATATGTAGTGCTAGACATTCTTTCTTCATTTTTGGCTCAAACTAGGGTTAATCATAAGAATTGAAGGTAAAGTTGAAACTTTGTATTTGAGCCATTGACCCCTTGTAGGACTGGGTAGGTGAGGGAGGTCAGGAATGCAAGGGCTAGACACCGAACCTATCTAAATAAATTCCTGCATTCAGCAATACTAAAAGCCATTCATTCATTTCAGTTTTGTTTTTCTCTTTCCAGTATTTTATCCTTCAGGTACTTAAAACTAGAGTTATTGGTTTAACACATTGTTATGAAATCATTATATTTCATCATTGTTCACTTGATTGTTTAAACATACTACAGTTTGTGAGTGGAAGTCATTCACATAACCTTGTTGCTTTGCTTTAGTATTTGTTCAGTTCTTGAGAATACAGAGGAGTGAAGCATTACATGAATACTCAGTAAGATTAAATATGCAGCTTGAACTAAGAACCTGAGCATAGCTATGTCTAGAAATTAAAGGACTGCACCAACAGATGATCTACCATGAAATACAGTAATTCTGCTTATTATCCAAGCACAAATATAATTGCTTTTTATAATAACCCTATAGTTTTCATTTGGGATATCTCTGTAAGGAAGATTTATTTATGTATTTGCTAGAGCTGGCATCTAGGAATGAAATGTTACATTTAGAAAAAGAGAATAATTTTCTGTATATTCATATCTATTTATACATGGCACATGTAAGAATTTTTTTTCTTTAGTTTTTAAAACAAATTATACAATTTTTAAAGATTACTTTCCACTTACAGTTATTACAGAATATTGGCGATATTCCCCACTCTGTAAAATACATCCTTGAGCCTGTTTTACACTCAGTAGTTTGTGCTTCCCACTCTCCCAACCCTGTGGTACCCCTCCCTCCCTCCCCACTGGTAACGCTAGTTTGTTCTCTTTATGTGAGTCTGCTACTTTTTTTGTTGTATTCACTAGTTTGTTCTCCTTTTTAGATTCCCCCTGTGAGTGATATATATAGTATTTGTCTTTCTCTACCTGACTTATTTCACTTAGCATATGCTGTCTAAGTTGATTTATGTTGCTGCAAATGGCAACATTTCTTTCCTTTTTCTGGCTGAGTAGTATTCTAGTGTGTGTGTGTGTGTTTGTGTGTGTGTGTACCACATCTCCTTAATCCAGACGTCTGTTGATGGGCACTTAGGTTGCTTCCATATCTTGGCTATTGTAAATAATGCTGCTATGAACATTGGGTGCATATGTCTTTTCAAATTTATGTTCATTTTTGGGGGGTATAGTCCCAGGAGTGAAATCTCTGGGTTGTATGGTAGTTCTATTTTTAGTTTTTTGAAAAACCTCCATGCTGTTTTCCATAGTGGCTGCCCCAATTTACATTCCTCCCAACAGTGTTGTCAGGGTTCCCTTTTCTCCACTTACTTACTAACGTTTTGTTGTTTGTATTCTTTTTTATGATAGTCATTCTGACAGATGTGAGAATCTTGTGGTTTTAATTTTCATTATCCCTGATTATCAATGTTGAGCATCTTTTCATGTGCCTGTTGGCCATCTGCATTTCCTCTTTGGAAAAATGTCTCTTTAGTTCTTCTGCCCATTTTTTAATCAGGTTTTTTTTTTTTTTTTTGATGTTGAACTGTATGAGCTTTTTATATACGTTGGATATTAATCCTTTATTGGTCATATCACTTGCAAATATCTTCTCCCATTCTGTAGGTTGTCTTTTCATTTTGTCGATTGTTTCCTTTGCTGTGCAAAAGCTTTTAAGTTTAATTAGGTCCCATTTGTTTATTTTTTGCTTTTATTTCCTTTACTTTGGGAGACGGATCCAAAAAAAAAATTGCTTCAATTTATGGCAAACAGTGTTCTGCCTATGTTTTCCTCTAGGAATTAAAGAGTTTTAATGAATATGTGGATCCCTGATAAAACAGCCCCAACACTAGAGAGTATGCAGAATTATAACTTCTGGTATGTGATTAGGTTATCATTCCTATGAATTTCAGTCAGAATTTTTAAATGTCATCTAATGTTAATCAAAAGTATCTACAGATGGCATACAATGGCAACAGTCATTGATACATGGAACAAAATGTCTGAGACTGTATCCTATACAATACCATTTCAAATTGCTGTAGGTAGAAGTTTTGGTAACAATTGTAATCGAGTCAGTTATATATATCCTTAACACCAATAATTTTACCTTTACAAATAAGCTAGTTAAGAACAGAGATTCTGTCCCCATATCTCCCAAAATGCCTACCACAGTGGTAAGGAAAACAAGTTCGAAACAACTGATTGCCTGTAAAAGTTTTGTAAGCACAGTCAACGATCTGCTCTTCTCTCGGGTATTACAGTTTCTCCAACCCTGTTTTTGGTTTGCAATCACAGTCATGTTTGTTGCTTACTTAGAATATGTGACTGTTGTCTCGTATCATGGCAGAGACCCCTTTCTTACTACCACCCCTCTTTTAAAGTGTTACCTGGAGGAGCATGAACATCATGGCATTCACAGTTCAAGATTTCAGGGCAACCAGTTCTGTTCGCCTGATTTACTTGAGAATAAAGAAACAGTAATAGAAAGTGACAATTTTAGTAAACATTTAAAGTATATATTTTTAGGTTTAATAACCTGTGTGAGCTCTAGCTTTTCATTAACCACCTCCTCATCTCTGTATTTCTATCTCTTTCTCTCTGCCACTCTCCATTCCCTCTTCTCTCTTAATTCTGTTTTTCCTACACAGTAACACACGTACACACATCCACAAAATTATCATATCTGGGGACTTTTGTGCAAATAGTGCCTAAAAAAATTCAGCAGCAGAGATCTTTAGAACTAATAATTTTTAAATTATCGGGTGGAGGAAAAAAGCTGATCTGAAGAGAATGCAAAACTCTTGTAAGACATGGAATATTTTTCAGAAGGGAACTATCAGGAAGATGCATATGGCACTATTCCACAGATCTTTTCTTTTTATAACACTGAATTGTTTCAATGTGTGGTTTACTGATTTACTTCTCTTACGGTTAGTACTTAAGCAAAACTGTGAAGAAGGTGAAAATAGTCTTTTGCATTCCCTACTATCTATTCTGTGATCCTTTTTTTTTTTTCCGGGCACCTCATAATGTCTTAATTTATTTACTCTCACACTGCATGTCTTGTACATGTTGTCTAGAGGTTTTGTTCCATGTCTTGTCTATCTGGAATCCAGGCTGATGGAGTAACCACTGTCTGGAAGGAGATGGTTACAAAATTGACCAGACATTATGTGCTTCCTTTGAGGGTCTAACAACTTCCTACCAGTTTCTGCTCATATGCACTACTGCCTGGAATTTTACCTTTTGTACCTGAACCAGGCTCGGCCTTCCACAGTGCTCTGTATGCTATGAAATTTAGCTGCTGCTAATATCACTGTGTTTTATTCTTTGATTTATCTTCTGGTAATCTTAATGGTTAATCTAAATAGGCCAGGAATCTCCAACAGAAATAACACATGGGCAAGTATGTAGTGTTATAGGGAGTAAAGTAATAAGGGTATATAAGACAACCTAACTTTGAATGGTGAAGGCTGAGGCAAACTGGAGACATCAGCCATGTCTAAAATGGAGAGCCATTATTCAGCTGTCGCCTAATGGTGTCATGTGAAAATGAAGGCCTGGCATGTACAATCTTAAGATTTTAAAATATAAGCCAGAAATGTGGGTTTTCATATGAAAGTTCCAACACTTCTGAAATATTGTGCAGGTGTAAAACAAAATACACCTGCAGGCAGAATTTGGACTATGTGTCACTAGCTTGCCACTTCTGTGATAAATAGTTTTTTTCAAATAAAGAGATAATGACTAATAGTTGCTTCATCTTTTTCTTTAGAGATACTCAGTTTAGTGAGAGAGACTAATGCTTAAAAATAGTTTTGTAATGACTGATAAAAATTATAGAAGCCAAAGGGTCAAGGAGCCCAGTAATGAGGGAAGGGGACATTTACCTATTTAGAATATTCTCGGGAAGTATATCTTAGAGGGGGAAAATCTAGATTAACAGAAGATGATTATGAAGGGACAAAAGATAAAGGGTATTTCAGAGTTGCCAATTGGGAAGAGACAGGCAAGGAAAAGCACTGTATGTGAGTACTTATGGAAATACAAATTTTTGAGGTTATTTCACTGAAGAAGTGGAATTGGAAATTCCAGACATGAAATTTGGCTTTTGAAGGAGATTATTTTGGGCAGGGGGCCTCTTGGATTCCTCTTAATAATTTCAAACATAAACTCCTCTCTGTCTTTCTCTACTTCCCTTTCCAGGTGATTTTGATATAACCTTGCTGCTCCTTTAGATCAAAAACTACTCCTCACATAGTTTTGCAACAGATTTTATGGTCATATAAGTTAAATATTTACATTTGAAAGATAGCAAGGTTATGCTTAGTAGATATTTTATTAAAAGATATGTTACTTATTGTTCTAAAAATTCTACTGTTTTTAAAAGTGTATTTACCTTCATTGCAAGTTTGAGTGAGATAGTTGAGCATGTGGTTATCGCAGTCATAGGGTGAATACATCTGTGGAAATGTAGTCAGTCAGGTTGGAATCCCTTCAAAGTCTTCATTGAAAAACTGTTCACATTGGTGGATGATTCATTGTCCCTATAGAACTGATTGTAGAGGCTAAGAAATCTATAAATAAAACAACCTAGATGAAATTGTATATCATATATCGTACCAGGAATAATATACACAAGTAAAAAATACTATGAAAATAATTAGTACAGGTGGAAGCCACATACGTTAATAAAGATTATAAAGATAAGAGCATGGAGAGATAAATGTAGAGAGTAGGTATATTGAGCTAAACTTTGCATTGATCATAAAATATTTCAATTTAAATATTCAAAGATTTTATTATATGTACAAACCCATTTACCATTCAGAAAAGCTGTTGCTAGAGTGTATAAACATGTCACTAAGAAAAACAAGATTTATGCTTCATCTATGGCCTCAGGTGGTATGCATGTAATGAATTTGTCAGTTTTATTTAAAAACAACTATTTAGCAGCTTGAGGGTTGTTTGCATGGACTTTTTATCACATACGTTATATGAAGGATAACCTTGAGCAGTGATACTGACCTAACTATATCATATACATATTTACAAGAAAAGTCAATTTTAGTTCATGTGCTTGTTTTTCTGTGTCTCTCTTACCACATTCCTGATTCATGAATGTGCTACAAATGTGTTAATTTAACCAGTATATTTCTGTTTTGTTGGGGATTTTTAATGGCATTTCCAGCTGGTAGATTGATTTTTACCATTCTTGACAAAATCTAAGAATGCTGACCAATACTTGCTGAACAGAATTGAGTGTACTCAATGCATACTCTTTTATGTTTCTCTGAATTGAAAAATATTTTAAGATACTACATGATTTGTATACATGGATATATGTCTCTTGGGATATGGTGGTATAATCAATATGTCCTATTGAAGACAAAGTCCTAACACTGAATAGTTTCAGCTAGGCTATGGTGAAAAGAAAGCAGTAGTACCACTGTTTTGAAAGAACTGTATGTGAGTTGATCTAAGTTATGATGTGTTGCCTTATACCAACATTCCTAGATGAAAACTGTGAATGTGAATTGGCTTCATTTTTAATTAAAATACTTGGATGAGAGTGAGTTGAGCAGACTTGAGTGACTTGATAGAAATGAACTTCTCAGTATTTCTTTATCTGTTATTCCAAGAGTGCCTAACTTATTGAATTCCATAGTTTTTATTTATGCACAATAATGTAGCAGGAACAGCGGAGCTAAATTCAAAGAGCTGAAAAAGGGAAAAATAGATAGAGATCAGATGTTTAAAATAAAATATAGATGATGCCACATAAAATTCAGAGTATTACTGATAAAGTTTTTCAATAGCTTGAAAAAAATTTTCTCTTCACAAAGACTCATAACTATAACTTCATGACTAGAGGAGAGGGAGGAAAAGGGCATTTTCTTGGTACCCTCCATTTCAGCCAAGACAAACATCCTGTTTTAGAAAGTTAATAAAATAGTGGTTACATTAAACATTTTTTTTCTAAGAATCTGTAACATCACCGGAGTGAATTTTCCTACTGTACCAATTGTATTTTAACTGGAGCAGTTAAGGTAAGACTGTCACTTTAACAAATGTAAGAGACAGAATAGTGTGGTTTGAGTTTGATTTTTTGCAAGTGTAAGGTTTTCTTTCCTCTTTTAAGTCCTAGACAAGACATTTGAACAATCCCAGATGTATTCAGGTAGATGAACTCTCTTCCTCACCAATACATCCCTGAACCAATCAAAAATTACCAGTTAAAAAATCTAATTCTTATATGCAGATGACATGATATTATATATATAAAACCCTAAAAGGTCCACACAAAAACTACTAGAAATAATCAAAGAATTCAGCAAGGTAGCAGGTTACAAGATTAACATTCAAAAATCAGTTGCATTTCTTTACAGTGATGATGAATCAAAAGAAAAAGTAAAGAAAAAAATCCTCTTTAAAATAGCAACCAAAGTAATGAAATAAAATACCTAGGAATAAATCTAACCACAGAGATAAAAGACTTATACACGGAAAACTATAAAAAACTGATTAAGGAAATTAAGGAAGACTTAAAAAATGGAAAGATATCCCATGCTCCTAGATTGGAAGAATCAATATTGTTAAAATGGTCATACTGCCC
Organism: Camelus bactrianus; assembly: GCF_048773025.1. Taxonomy (NCBI): domain Eukaryota; kingdom Metazoa; phylum Chordata; class Mammalia; order Artiodactyla; family Camelidae; genus Camelus; species Camelus bactrianus. The sequence continues at coordinate 68,383,234 of NC_133541.1, forward strand.
AAGGCAATCTACAGATTTAATGCAATCCCTATCAAATTACCCAGGACATATTTCACAGAATTAGAACAAATCATAATGAAATTTATATGGAACCACAAAAGACCTAGAATTTCCAAAACATTACTGAAGAAAAAGAAAGAGGCTGGAGGAATAACTTTCCCAGACTTCAGAGAATACTATAGAGCTACAATAATCAAAATAGCATGGTATTGGTACAAAAACAGACATATGGACCAATGGAACAGAATAGAGAGCCCAGAAATGAACCCATAAACTTTTGGTCAACTAATCTTCAACAAAGGAGGCAAGAATATACAATGGAATAAAGACAGTCTCTTCAGCAAATGGTGCTGGGAAAACTGGACAGCAGCATGTAAATCAGTGAAGCTAGAACAGTCCCTTACACCATACACAAAAATAAACTCAAAATGGATCAAAGACTTAAACATAAGACAAGATACAATAAACCTCCTAGAGGAAAACATAGGCAAAACATTATCTGACATACATCTCAAGAATGTTCTCCTTGGGCAGTCTACCCAAGCAATAGAAATAAAATCAAGAATAAACAAATGGAACCTAATTAAACTTACAAGCTTCTGCACAGCAAAGGAAACCATAAGTAAAACAAAACGACAACCTATGGAATGGGAGAAAACTTTTGCAAATGAAACCGACAAAGGCTTGATCTCCAGAATATATAAGCAGCTCATACGACTTAATAAGAAAAAAACAAACAACCCACTCCAAAAATGGGCAAAAGACCTAAACAAGCAATTCTCCAAGGAAGACATACATATGATCAATAGGCTCATGAAAAAATGCTCAATATCACTAATTATCAGAGAAATGCAAATCAAAACTACAATGAGGTATTACCTCACATCAGTCAGAATGGCCATCATTCAAAAGTCCACAAATGACAAATGCTGGAGAGGCTGTGGAGAAAAGGGAACCCTCCTTCACTGCTGGTGGGAATGCAGTTTGGTGCAGCCACTGTGGAAAACAGTATGAAGATTCCTCAAAAGTCTAGGAATAGACTTACCACATGACCCAGGAATCCCGCTCCTGGACATATATCCAGAAGGAACCCTACTTCAAAAAGACACCTGTACCCCAATGTTCATAGCAGCACTATTTACAATAGCTAAGACATGGAAACAGCCTAAATGTCCATCAACAGATGACTGGATAAAGAAGAGGTGGCATATTTATGCAATGGAATACTATTCAGCCATAAAAACCGACAACATAATGCCATTTGCAGCAACATGGATGCTCCTGGAGAATGTCATTCTAAGTGAAGTAAGCCAGAAAGAGAAAGAAAAATACCATATAAGATCACTCATATGTGGAATTTAATAAAAAAAAAAAAACATAAATACAAAACAGAAACAGACTCGTAGAGAATACAAACTTGTGGTAGCCAAGGGGGCTGGGGGGGTAGTGGGAAGGGACAGACTGCGATTTCAAAATGTAGAATAGATAAACAAGATTATACTGTATAGCACAGGGAAATATATACAAGATCTTGTGGTAGCTTACAGTGAAAAAAAAATGACAATGAATATATGTATGTTCATGTATAACTGAAAAATTGTGCTCTACACTGGAATTTGATACAACATTGTAAAATGACTATAACTCAATAAAAAATGTTAAAAATGAATAAATAAAACTTTAAAACAAACAAAAAATAAAATAAAATAAAATAAATGAGACAATATTAAAATGAGTACCTCTTCCCAAAGCAAACAAAATAACCACTAATCTCTCTCTTGATTAAATGATTATATATTCTTATGAGAGAAGATTAAGTTCTATTTGTAAATAGAGCTTCTGTGTAATATGAGTATGAACAAATATGGAGGATTTGAAATAAAAATTACCAATATTCCCAATTCTATAAAAAAAAATCTAATTCTATGCATTCTATTCTTTTAGCTTTTGCATCCTAAAATTAATACTTTAGTTTAATGCTTATAGTTTTATGGCTGTTCATTTTTATTTTGACAATATTAACTACAGATAAGGGAATGGAGGCTTAAGAACTTGAATATTGATTATTCTGATTTTTAAGAACAAATTGCATTTTAAGTAGATCTCAAACTGTTATGTGAGATGGGCTGGAGTCACAGGTAGTATTGCTCAAATTGTCAATAGCCTGGTGCTACAGCTGTAGTTAAAACTTGGGCAAGTAATTGTAAATGTGATCTTCTAGAATGAGACTGAATGCCAGTGGTCACAGAGCCGTTTTAATTTCAAACTCAAAGTCACTTTAAACATATAGCATGTTCTTTTTGAACAAAATTAAGTATGTAGCATATGATAAATGGAATAAATGGTTACCTGTAAATTATCCCTGTGATGAAATATTTTAAGTTATGGAATAGTTCTTGATCATTTATGTGCTTTCTTGGGATTTGATGGAATAACCTATTTGTCCTGTTGAAGACCAAATACCAAAGCTGCATAATGTCATCTAGTAATTAAGGAAAGGAAGGAGCAGTTGAATCAGTCTTAGAAAGCTGTATGTGAGTTAAACTGAATTATAGTGGTTTGCACTTTACCAGTATTTCCAAATGAAACCTCTGTGGCCCAGTACCATCAGAAATAAACAACTGCCTGGAAGAAAGTGAAGGGAAAAACAAATGGCCTGCAAGAAACCCCTGATCTGAGGTCTTTTATTTACTCACCTCTTAGGCACATATTCTACAACAGAACTCTATTTATTTATGCATAAGATGTCAGATATAAGAGCTCAGATCTGTAGTCTGAAAGATGATTTTTAGTAATACATCTAACACAATTAGCCTCATTTTAAAGAGTTAGGCTCTTTGAAGATATACAAAACCTTTGACGATGAAAAATTGTCATATGAAGAAATTGTTCTTTCTTCTACCCCTTTCCAGAAATAAATTGCTGTTTTTTAAAGCTGTAGTTCTTTAACTGTAGTGTACACCAGGCATACCAGAAGGGCTTGAGAAAACACAAATTTTAACTTCAGAGTTCCTAAGTCAGTAGATCTGAAGCAGAATCCCCAAATTTGCATTTCTCATGAATTTCCAGATATTGTTTCTGCTGTTGATCCAGGGAGCATACTTTGAGAACCACTGCAACAGAATAATGCCATTTTAATTCAGGTTAGCTTTATTATAGAACCATAGGATTATGTTCACCATATGTAGTTATAAAGAAATGGGTATGTGACAGCAGTGGAAATTATAAAGAAAGTGTCATCATATAGCTAATTGCTTTGCACATGTGTGTACATACATATGTTAGTCAATAAAAAGAAAGCGTTCTAGGAGGCAAAATACCTGGGTTCTAATTCTGTTTTATTGTTTGCAAAAATTTCTTGGAACAAGTAATGAAACATGCTGTGTTTCAATTGCTCCTATATTACAATGAAAATAACAATAGCTTGCCTGCTTTGAGGCACAGATTTTTTCTTTTAATTGAAGTACAGTTGGTTTACAATGCTGTATCAATTTCTGGTGAAGAGCGTGTTTCAGTCATACACATACATACAGATATTCCTTTCATATTCTTTTTCATTGTAGGCTATTACTAGGTATTGAGTATAGTTCTCTGTGCTTTACCTTGCTGTTTATCTATTTTATATGTGGTAGTTAGTTTCTACAAATCCCAAACTCCCAATTTATCCCTCCATCCCTGCCCTTTCCCTACTGGTAACCATGAGTTAGTTTTCTATGTCTGTGAGTCTGTTTCTGTCTGGTAAATATTTTCATTTTTGTCATTTTTTAGATTCCACATTTAAGTGATATCATAGGGTATTTTTCTTTCTTTTTCTGGCTTACTTGACTTAGTATGATGGTCTCCAAGTCCATCTATGTTGCTGCAAATGATTGTTTTATTATTTTTTATGGTTTAGTAGTATTCTATTGCATAAATATAACACAACTTCTTTATCCAGTCATCTGTCCATAGATATTTAGGTTGCTTCCCTGTCTTGGCTATTGTAAATAGTGCTGCTATGAACATTGGGGTGCATGTATATTTTAGAATTAGGTTCCATGTAGATATATGCCCAGGAGTGGGATTGCTGGATCATATGGTAAGTCTATTCTTAGTCTTTTGAGAATCTCCATACTGTTTTCCATAATGACTGCACCAACCTATATTCCCACCAACAGTGTAGGAGGGTTCCTTTTTCTCCACACCCTTTCCAGCATTTATCATTTGTGGACTTTTGAATGATGGCCATTCTGACTGATGTGAGGTGCTACATCCTTGTAATTTTGGTGATGGCCATTCTGACTGGTGTGAGGTGATACTTCATTATAGTTTTGATTTGCATTTCTCTGATAATTAGTGATATTGAGAATTTTTTTAATATGCCTTCTGGCCATTTGTATGTCTTTATTGGAGAAATGTTTGTTTAGGTGTTCTGCCCATTTTTGGATTGTACTGTTTAGTCTTCTGTTATTGAGTTATATGAGCTGTTTGTATATTCTGGAAATTAAACCCTTTTCAGTTGCATCATTTGCAAATATTTTCCCCCATTCTGTAGGTTGTCTTTTTGTTTTGTTTATAGTTTCCCTTGCTCTGCAAAACCTTATAAGTTTAATTAGATCACATTTGTTTATTTTTGCTTTTATTTTTTTGCCTGGGCAGAATGCCCTAGGAGAACGTTGCTAAAATTTGTCAGAAAATGTTTTGCCTATCTTTTCTTCTAGGAGGTTTACAGTATCCTGTCTTGTGTTTAAGTTTTTAAGCCATTTTGAGTTTATTTTTGTGTATGATGTGAGGGAGTATTGTAACTTCATTGATTTACATGCAGTTGTCTAGATTCCCCAACACCACTTGTTGAAAAAATTATCTTTTCTCTATTGTATTTTCTTGTCACCTTTTTTGAAGATTAATTGACTGTAGATCTGTGGGTTTATTTCTGGTCTACATATTCTGTTCCATTGAGCTATATGTCTGTTTTTGTGCCAATACCATGCTGTTTTGATTACTGTAGCTTTGTAGCATTGTCTGAAGTCTGGGAGGGTCATACTTACAGCTTTGTACTTTTTCATAAGTAATGCTTTGGCAATTCTGGGTCTTTTGTGATTTCATATACATTTTAGGATTATCTGTTCTAGTTCTGTGAAAAATATCCTGGGTAATTTGAGAGGGATTGCATTAAATCTGTAGATTGTGAAGTACAGATCTTGAAGAGGCAATATCTTGAAATTTTTTCCAGGTCTGTAACTTACATCATATAAATAACATTTACTCACTTGATAAATCACAATTATCATTTTTCCACTTGATAAAATCCGTAAATGATGAACATTGTGGGCAAATAATTAAGAGCAAACTATTGACATTGCTATTCTGTTAGGTCTTCAGCTGCATCTATTTATTGATTCTGTGCTTAAAGAGATGTCTACTAAATATAATACTCCAGAACTGGAAAAACAAATAAATATTGATCGTAATTCACATCTTTCATCATTTTATAAATATAGTTCCTCCAACTCCACCTCCACTTTTACCCTCAAGTTTTTAAATATTTAGATTGTATATCTTTTTGAAAAAACCCACACACCTTTTTCTAGCTGCTATCCCTTCTCTGAATCTGTTTCTATACTGCCATTCCTTTGTTATGGCATGGCATAAAGAACTTCATTCAACATCCTGATTTAGATGAATTATTTTCCATTTAAGGAATAAATCCTATTTACTGGTTAATTTTTTTCTTAACTGTCTTCCCAGTAATTACCATAGTTCTGTTGGCCTCATGTTCTTCAGACCACATTTTTAGGAATGATTCCACAAGAGGTAACCTTTAAGTGTAACATGATAATGTGTGTGTGTGTGATTTCTATTAGCTTAGTCTGTTACATTATGCTAATTCACACAAAGCTTAGTTTCCATTCATTTGCCAGCTTGTACATAAGACTAGGTTTTAGTTTATACTCCACCACTAGACATATAATTTTCTTTACATATTTAGTCCTATGTGGAAGTATTGAGATTTTCATAAGTCATCTTCTTTCAGGTCATTGTAAAGATGTTCAGGTAGGTCCTGGTAGATTACAAGGTAGGTGATACCTTGTGTATTAGAGTTTTCCAGAGGATCGGAGCTGAGAGGGAGAGAGTGGGAGAAAGAGAGAGATAGGGAGACACAGAGAGAGAGACAGAGACAGACAGACAGACAGGCAGACAGACAGACAGAGATTATAAGTAATTTGTTCATGTGAATCTGGAGGCTGGCAAATCCAAAGTCTGCAGAACTGATGTCCCATTTTGAGTCTGAAGGCTGGAAGGCTGCTATGTAACCAGGAAGAGCTGATTTTTCAATTAGAAGACTGTCACACAGAAGAATTCTTTACTGATGTGAAGGTCGATTTTTTTTCTATTCAGGCCTTCAGCTGATTGGATGACGCCTACCCCCATTTTGGAGGACAATCCATTTTACTAAGTCCACTGATTTAAATGTTAACCTCATTCAAAAATACTCTCACAGAAACATCCAGAACAATGTGTTACCAACTATCTGAATATCCCTTGGCCCAGCCAACTTGACATATAAAAGTAACCATTCCACCTTGGTATCATTACCTCAGCACTGGAAAAAGCCTCTCTCCCCAGGCCTTCTTTTTTTCTTCCCTGCCTCCATGTCACTCTCTCTTCTAAAATACTTGGTCTCCCTGTTCCATGTCGATCACTTATTTTTAACACCCTTAACTACATAAGTTTGTATTACTTAAATTCTGAATAATATATATCACTGCTTTTTTCTTGTAATGTTCTGTCAAATAATTCTAATAATTGATAGGAATGATTTTTCTTTAAAGGATACCATATTTCCTTTTTTGCTAAATTGTTATAAATATTTAAATGTAGAATCATCTTGACTTTTATTACAGTTCCAAATATGAAGGTGAAGTTTAGAATGTTTTATCTACACTTCGTAGTTTTCTCTGGGTAAAAATTACAGTAGCTATTATCTTGTGCCAGTCCTCTGGCAGAGTATGGATTTGGGTGATATATTGTGAGAAGTGATTTGAATAATGAGTTACTTTCATGATAACTGCTCATATTTAAATTGGTTTTTAATTAGATCTAGAAGAGTGGTTCCTAAACAAGCTGATCATGAAAATCATGTTTGAACTTGTTAAAAGCAGAGTCACAGGCTCCACCTGTGGATGTCTGTTTCAAACTCTTAAGATTACAGCCCTCAAATCCATACTTTAAGAATTTACTCATCTAATTATGATGATAAATCATTATATGAATACATAGAATTACAAAGTTTTTAGAATTCCTTGACTTTTTTTTTTTAATTTTGAGGATTATTTGGAACTAAACATTGAGCTTACTTTTTAAATAATAAAAATTGAAATAAAGAATCCATTGATTCTTTTGTCAGATCTCTAATTCCAAGGGGCAGCTTTTCCACCACTATCGTTGTATAGCCTTAGTGATTCTTGACCTGGCTTCTTACTGCTGACCTATTTTTTATTAAGCTTTTATTATTTTTGGAATATGAAACACAATATTTCTTAAAGTCGTTTTTTGTTGGTCTTAGGTTTTTTGCACCTGATTTGCCTCACTTTGTGGATTTTCCTGCTTTGCTGCCTTGGCCAGTTGTACCACTAAAAATGCCATTCTTCCCCCGTCACCTACAATGACCTCTTTTGCTTTGCCAGTTAGCCATACATGGATTTTGTTTAAGCACCTGGGTTTCTTGATCCTTGGCACACATTTTGCCTGGGTTTCTAATAAGGTGTTTTAAACAGTCTCCAGGTTTCTGGTAGATTATTTGCTTTTTTTTCTCCCCAACTTTGCATTTGCATTTTTTCTAATATCCACATTTTGATGTAGGTCCCTTTTATAAAATGTGTTCGATGTTTCTTGGCTTTCCCGCTCTCAGCAGAATGTGAAACTTAATCATATACTGATCACTAATATATAGTGGTTTGTATAATTTCTGATTCACTTCCTGTCTTTTATGTGGAACTCAGTCAGTATATTTCCTTTCCATATGGATACTAAAATTATTTGATCTAAGAAGCAGCTATTTATCCCCCCCCAAATGTTTCCTTCATATCTCTCCTCAATGAGACAAATCCATAATCCAGATGTGAATAATTAAGATTCTACTTGATTACCATCTGTCCTAATTTTGAGTATGCACACTTAGGATTAGTATTTTTAGCACTATATATATTTGAGTGTCATATGAAGAGGATTGTAGTAATCAAAATCTCAGTTGATGGCACATTATCTTCATCAATGTCTCTTTTAATTGACTGATTAATTGGTCATTTCTCTCCCTTCCATAATCCTTTCTCTTCCCTCTCTAGCCAGTCTATGATTTTAAGAAGTTTAACAAATATCTTTTTGTTTATTGATGTTTTCGCAAAATATGTATTGTTTTGTATGTATTTTGTTGTTTATCATACTTGTTATATATTTAAAGAGTATTTCACTAGACATTTTACTCTGCTTCTTGCATTTTAATCAGTGCTGTGTTTTTGCATAGTGCTATGCACATGTCTATTGTGTTGCTTCTAACAGCAGTGTAGTATTCCACGACAGACATCATCATCTTCTTGTCCCCTCTCCTAGTGATTAGTGACTCAAATTGCCTCCCACTCTCCAACATTATTTAGCTCTGGTTCATGGCATCATCCACCACTGATTTCTTGATTGCGATTGACTTAAAAAAGAATAATTCTCCATGTGGTTTCACAGTAAAAATCTTCATTTACATCAATATTTCTCAACCTCAACACTATTAACATTTTGAACTGGATAAATATTTGTCGTGGGATGTCCTATGCATTGTAGAATATTTAGCAGCATCCCTGGCTCTCCTCATAAGTTACCAGTAGCACCTCTAATTGTGACAATTAAAAAACGTCTCTTGATGTCAAAAGTCTCCTGGGAGGTGGGGTACAAAGTCACCCCCTGGTGAGAACAGTTGATGTAGACTTTTTAAATATTTAGATGCTACTTTTGTTAAATCTTACCTATTCTTAATTGTCCACTACAGCTGTGATTCGGTGGCACTTTAACCTGACTCCTTTTTCTGCTGTTTCGCTGTCGTTGTTCCATGATGTCAGTTACGTCTGGTTACTAATTTCTTGATAAGCTTTCTACTCCTCCTATCTGCTTGATTTATATAATTTCCATATAGCCATAGGGAAGAAAATTTTGACTTCTGTTTCAACACGTTTTTCAGTGACTAGTCATTACATGTTCTTTACATATAATAATGTTTTCTTTTTAACGTAGATGCCTTCTCTTCAATTATTATCAAATCTGATCAAGGAAAGTATATATTTAGGATCTGAATGTTTTCTCTGAGTGACTCCTAAAAAAATGTGAAATATTACAGGAAATCCAATTCAAATGGTCTGAAGTCATGAAAGTGAAATATTTTTAAAAGTTTAAATGAACAAAAAGGTCACTGGATTGAGAGTCAAAATATTTGAGTTTAATAGCTATGTCCCTTATTTATGCATTGTGTGTCTTTTGGCTTAAAATTTCTAAAACCAGTTTCCTCTATTGAGAAATGGCAGAATATTTTTAAAGATAAAATTAATGCAACTCTAAGATACTATCAAAAGAAGGGATTATTTTATTATTTGCCTGAGTTTTGACAAAATTTTGGTTCTCCTCATGTAGAACACATTTCTTGTAGTGGTAGGCAGTGATCTAGAGAATTTTCTTTGAACCCTGTGAAGTTACTGGCAGTATCTGGTGATGTTGGTTTTAGACTCATCTTTGATCCCAGGTTTATGGCTTTATCTACCAGTCTACTTCTGCCACAGTACTATAACTTCCGACTTCCAGTTTGTCACTTGATTTTCTTCCTTGTCTTACCCGTCTATTCTTGGGCCACATGAAAAACTTACCTAGTTTGATTTTTGGCCCAGCATCCATACTCCATACTCATCTCTGGTTATCAGATCTTTCTTTGTAAGTATTGCATTTATGGACCTCGTCAAAACCCCTATTTTTGTGATCTTAGAGGGACCCAAGAATATACATTGCTTGTAAAGATCCAGCTCATAGACAGGTAATATTCAGTAAAAGAGAACAAGCAAGTCCAGATAGTATTGGATTCTCAGCTCATGCAATGCCTCAAATCCATATCCTCCAATGGCTTTCCATTTTATTAATAATAAAATTCAGTGTCCTTTCAACAGCACCTAATGCACTACATGATTTAACCTATGTCATCTGACCTCATCTCCTACCACTTAACCCAAACACAATTCACTGTAGCCACACTGATCTTGTTACTTGTTGTTAAGTCAAAATAGACCTTGCCAAGTTGCTTTTCTTTCTGCTTAAGATACACTTCTTCCATAGTAAATGCTTAATAAATATGTATTGAATGAATAAATATAGTTTCTTGTACTTTCATGCCCCCCTCTTACCTCTATAGCAATTTTTGAGGACTAAGAATGAAGGCCAGTTTTCTTTTATGTGACTTAAAATGCCAGTCCTCCTAAATGGTATGTCTATTCCCAGTTACTTAGCGATGGCTGTTCATCAGACCTCTCTCCAAGAATAAATGCATACCTGGGCATCAAATAAATATGTACATAAACCTAAGATGAGATTAGTATGTAGTAATATATTTTATGGTATTTTAAAATAGAAAATAAGAACTGTAAATACACATTTATTTTGTACTTAATCTATTTTCCCCTTATAGAAATCAAATAAACTATTGAGCTAATAATGTTAAGGATCTGTGAACAATTTATTTTACTGTTACTTTTGTGAAAGTTAATAAACCAATGTGTTTATTTTTAAAGTATAAATTAGTGTGTATGGAGAATGAATAAAATAATAAATAGAATGATAAATAGAAACATTTATAACATTCAAAGTTGAAATCTTTAATACAAATATGGCTTTCTTCTTTAATAATGATAGGAAACTGGTGGACTCCTGAGAAGCAGGCTGAATTAATTTTGATTTATTCTTTCAATTCATGCTGAACCTTGCTAATAGTGTCTAACACATGAGGAAACTGTGATTTCAGAATCCCTTTGGGAAACACATTGCACTACACAATTAAATCAAGGGTTGCATCCTGTGTTGCTACAAGGGCAGCTGTGGTTCTGCCTTCAGTCTAGTGCCTCCTCACCAATTGGCGTGGAAAGAAGGGAGACTAGATCCTTAACAGTAACAAAGACAGATACCTAGTAAGATCAAATTACATTTTAATGGGGTGAAGTCTAACAGCAAAATGCTTTTTTGGTAGGGAGAGGAAGGTGTGTGTGGGGGGGAATGATCTCCTGTTCTCTGTCTCTCTGGGGTTGAAACGGGTTTCAGTGATTCATTTGTTATTGCTGTGCACTAGGAAACCTTTATTTAGCTTCCCATGTGGGGAGTTTAGTCCTTTGTTCATTTAAAACTGACAAGGAGGGAATATTAATTCATGAAAGAGTAATATCCTTCACATCATGTCTCAAGGACATTTTTCTCCTTTTCCAGAGACCTTGGGCTTTTGCATCAATTTACTTTTCTATCTACAGGCAAATAGACAGCTCTAGGAGAGCTTTACTTACAGTATCATAAATGATTTTCCCTCATTTTGTCCAGAATCGATGATCAGAATATCTGCTTCTAGACAAGTTGTCACAGTTGTGTATACTGTTCTCCAGGTTGGGTTTCATAGTGTTTCTGCTTTATATTTTGTCTCTGAAAATGCCCATTGACTTGAATGCCAGTCAGATTAAAGGGGGAAAAACTCATTTTATGATTTGTACAGCTGTTTCTGAGCCCAAATTCTTATAAAAAGTACCCTGGTGGCATTTCCTTACCACAAGATTGACAGACTGGGGAAAGCTAAACATTTTCTTTTCTAAAGAACTAGTGGAAAACAGACTTATTTTCAGGATTGGCTTGTCCTTGGTAAAAAAGTTTGAAACCACTGAGTTGCATCATGGTCAGAAAGCAAAGAAGCTGTTCCAAAGTCTTAATTTCTAGCCAGTGTTTAAGCAGCTGCAGTAGAGAAAAAGAATTTCTTCTGACCTTCCAAATCACTCCCAGTAAACTGACTTTGCTAAGAAATTTTACAATGGTCATTTCCTCTTCATGTCCAAACAGAGATTCACTGTCTTTGAAACTCTTTCTCTGAATGTCATATGGTTTATACAGGATGATTTAGGTGTGTACACAGTCTTGGTGGTAGGCTTTTGTTTGAGAGAACGTGAACAAATTTCAGCAAGTAGAAAGATAGAAACTCTAAGTAGGATTTTGGGAGGGGAAGCGCATATGCACATGTTTCTTAAGGAGCTGACATCATTGAGATTTAGCAGTTGGAGTATCATTTAACCTGGCTCTTTCTTTTTCATGATTTTTCCTGCATTCCTCGGTGGGCTTCATTACCATTTGGAGGCCAGCTCTGCAAGCGATGAAGACGCATCATCTGCTCCCCAGGGAGGGATGGAGACTCATATAACAGAATGTCTAGTGTATGAGCAAGAGTGCAGAAACACAAGCCTCCTGTGGGTTGTGGGAAACTAGAAAGCTTTCCTTTTGAAATTACTCAAACTCCAAATCTAAGGGGAGAAACACCATAAAACTGCATGTTACAATCCAAAAGTAATCTCCCTTTCCAACAGAGAAAGTCTATGCTACGGTTCTAATTGATAACATACTTGTACTTTTTCCCACAAACCAGTCTTCTTACTCCTAAACCTACTGGTTGTAGATTATTCTACATTCTATTATCCTGATGGTCTGAGAACCCCACAATTTCTCCCCATATTTACTCAACTGGATAATTTGTTGGTAAAAATTAGGTAAAATCCCTTAATTTCTTAAAATGTTTTAGACATAGTTTGGTTTCTTTTTTCTGCTTTCTCTGTTGATGAAATACTTAGTGACCTAGAATATTCATCTTAGTTTCTTCATAATTTAAATTTAACAGGAATTATAAGTAGCTGAATATAAATCTCAACAAAAATCATGTATTTTTTTCCTCTATCACTCCTAGTGGGTAGTAAATTCAGATGGATAAGAGATGACAAACAGTGAGAGAAACTTGAAGTTGAACCTACTGGACATTTAGAAAATTGTTGACTTAAGGGAGATTAGAAATTGAGGTAGGGATATAGAACATTAAAAGAAAGAATTTACTGCTGAGAATAGGGAAAAGGGCGGGAAGTGGCTATAAAATAGTGAGAACTGCTTTCCATAAACCACATAAAAACCTCATCTCATTACCTTATAGACATGGGGTACACACACAGTAAAACCTTTGTAATTTGGCATTTGAGAGGAAATGAGGTGCCCGTTAATGTCAAGTTATGCTTAATAAAGACTTAGCTCATGTTGTCTCAGGTGGTATCCTTCTTGGACTTCCCTTATCCTCCCATTAAAGACTTAGACATAAAAGGCATGAAGGGGCAGTGCTTTCTACATATAAATCATCTTTATTTGTTTAAAAAAAATAGACTTTAGTACAGCAGAGCTATACCTTCCTACTCTACCAGAATGATCATCTGGCAAGGTGATCCTACCACTCACTATGTTCCACTTTCATTCAGCATTCTCATCTTTGAACCCTTTGGAAATAGCTACATTTATCTCTTGCTAATAGCAAGAGAAAGGAATTGGTAAGTGTATGTATAAACTAGATTTCTTAGCCTTGAAACAGAACCCTGACAATGTGAGGAAATATGAGGAATAAATAAGAGAGCCACTCACTCTTAAGTTTAAAGACAGCTCTCCAAACTCCATGTCCTTGACCATCTAAATTCTAGTGCAGACCCATGCAGTATAAAAGTAGATGATAAACATCTAGATCTAACATACTTCTCCTATTTCTTTTTACTTTCTGGTCTTCTCCTCTCAGTTACGTAGACATTACAGAATGTTCACTGTCCCCTGTAAGTATGCAACTTTCATTCATCAAGCTATTTTTCAGGATCAAGCTTTGTGCTAGAAGCTGGGAATGCAGAAGAGACATCACTGCAGCCCCTGAGGAATTTGATATGCTGGCTCAATTTCCTTCACACAAATGGCTAGGTTGGCACTGGTCCTTCAGAGTGTCTACCTTGTCACATGACTTTAGGTCTTTGATTATTGAGAACAGTTTTCATATTTAAAGTTGAGAGATTTTTTATGTTTGGAATTTGTGCTAGAACAAAGTAATAATGCTGTGAGTCATTCTTAAGGTTAAATATATGACAGATTTTATCTGGCTTTCTAAGACTTTTTTAAAAACATGCATTCCTAGCCTTGTTTTGGCCCTACTGAATTAGATTCTTCATATTCTAATGTGAGAAAAAGTAAGATTTTCATCAGCCAAAATCAGATAAAAAAGAGGAGAATCTTCCTGAATCTATATTTGTATCTTAATCTATTGAACAAGTATGTATAAAATATTTTAAAAGCCTGACATGAAGTAATATTGTCCAAATGTGGACATAGCACATCAGTTTTTCTCTTCCTATTTCTATGCCTAATCACACATTCCTGTCATGCATAATATAGTGGAGAGATTTCCTCTGCCAATCTATTGCTGTAGGTATTTCTGAGAGAGATATAAAGGTGCATAAAGACAGACTAGATTTTTAGTGCATAAATGTATATAATCTCATTACACAATTTTACAGAATCTGGCTGATTGTGTGTAAATATATGCAGTGTATGTTTTGTTAGAGGGTCCCAGGGATATATCCAGAGAACACTGGAAAATTTTAGTTCATAAACAAATTTTTCCCCATCAGTCTCAATGAAACACTAACTCACCCCCCACAAAGGATGCATGTGAACTAAATATAAATGTGTACCCCCTGCTGGAATGATTATTTTTTTATAATCCGTGTGGCCTCAGAAAGCTCATCTTTGCTCCGTGGAAGCCTTGGGATTTTTTAAGATACTGCAGGTAGAGCACCTGAGCCACCTATGTGCTTCTGCTGCTCAGTCTCTGCCTTTCCCATTCCATCAACCAGAGGCACCGACGCGGCCGCCGGGCACAGACAGCCTCAGCTGCCTGGCGTCTGTGTGAGGGGCTCTGTGATCTTGGCTGAAGATGCTCTGGTTAACTCTGTCACATACAATTCTTTGGATTTAATCATCAGGGTTTTTTTGTTTGTTTGTTTTTTTTCACATTTTCCCTAGTTCCTCAGACCTTTTCATGTTGACCTCTCGAATTAAAAGTGGAAAAGACCCAGTGATTAGTTGTCTGTTCACTAATAGGAATCCTTCTGTGGGTTTGTGTGTCTGTGTTCTTTATTAAGTTCTGTTTTAAAAAAACAGAGGCTCCCAGGTTCCTGGAGTGTCCTGTGTTTGCAGCAACCTCTCGGTGAGGGACCCTGCTGAGATGCTTCCTTGTGCAGTGCAGTGGCCACTGGTTCTGAGCTGACTTATCCTGGTGACGTTGTAAAAGACTCTTTGGGGTTTTTGTTTTTGTTTTCCTTGTTAAAATGATAAAGTGGAATTACATAGTCTTTAAAATTCTTATTTTTTAATTCTAGGGTTACTTCTAAGAAATCTGCCTTCTCTATTTTGACTTAGCTCCCCCATGTTTTATTTAGTTATCATATTTTCCTATATCTTTATTTATCTGAATGAGGATGTCATCCTTTCTCAAGAGTGGTTTCTATTCAGATTTCTGTAGACTGACTGCAAAATTACTCTGAAGCAAGCATAAGCATTGACCGACATTTAAAAATCTCTGGCAGCACACCAAAGTTGGTTAAAGAAGTAAGATACATTATCTTATAGGCTTAGCTAATCTCAAAGTTATGGACCATCACTGGATGTGAGGGCTTAATGTGGAGGCAAGCTGCAGAGTGACAAATCAAAGCTGATAAGATTGCTGTTCTGCCTCATGCTCCAAATATTCATGAGTTTTAAGCTGAAGCTCTCATAGGAAGCAGGAGTCATTAGGAAGATATGCTTTATACTATATTCGCTTGACAAACACGTGAGAGCATGAAACATAGAAATACTGGGAATTTATAACTGCCTGTTTTCCAAATTAAAATGAAGAAATCTGGGTTCAAAGTGCAGATTTTAATCTAATTATAGTGTGTGACCAAATTTGTCTCACTTAGAAACCAGCTAAGAGGGTAATGTGGTGACATTTTTAGGTAAAATAAAACAACCAAAAATGCTTATGTGGGTGTTTTGAAATAATTCACTGAGCTCCAGAAGCATTATTGGTTCATTGATCCCAAATAAAAGAGAAAATTCTCAAATGTTTTTGGAATTAAAGAGATAATCAGTATCTTTATTGAATTCCCTTACAATTAATTATTCTTAGCTTAATCAGGAAAGAGTGAGGTCAGGACAAACTCTCTGGGTAGTGAATTCTAGGTTTTCAGGTTTGTGGTAAAATAAGATACTTAAAGTAGAAAAGGGAGAAATAGGAACACATTTTGGTCTGGTTTCTATCTCTTCAAATATTTGAGATCAAATATATATTTATGAATATAGATATCTATGAATATGTATGAATAATAACATATAGCCTCTCCTTTCTAAAAATACCATAAGCCTATTCATGTATAACTGAAAGATTGTGCTCTACACTGGAATTTGACACAACATTGTAAAATGATTATAAATCAATAAAAAATGTTAAAGTGAATAAATAAATAAAAATACCATAAGCCTAAATTATAATTTTTAAGGATTTAGTGTTTAATAATAGTTTTTCTTTTCACAATGATAAGCCAAGTATATAATCCTATTCTTGCTTATTGTAATAAATGTCAGAAAGCTAGTTACTGAAGAAATTAAAGTCATTTTTTGTTTTTAGTATTAGATTAAGTGATTCTTCTCATGGCAGGGGAAAAAGCCCTAGAACCTAACAAAATAAGTAATAGTTATATCATGAACAACATGATAAACCCCAATAGGACCTTTCTGTTTCCCTAGCAGGAGAGATGGGCTGTAGGTGCTACAGCAGTAGCAGAAAGCCATCCTCGTACAGCAGCCAAAAAAAGTGTTAGTTAATTTTTTCTTTCTTACTTTCAACTCATATATAATGTCAGTAGTTATTTTAGAAGATCATATTTCATACCCTTAGGATTATCATTCAGTGCACGCAGGAGCAGCAGTGTGGACAAGGAATGTCTCTTTCGTGAGTGAGAGGCTCCTCTACAAAAATGAGCACCGGGCTTATGTAGCTCAATTTTCAGAGTCTCAGTTTCTTCCCCTACAAACCAGTGTTAAAAACTTCACTTCCTCTGGTGGATTACAGTAGAGTGTTGTGTAAAGCTTCTTGTTCATTGCTGGCACATAGTGATGTTAATGATACCGGTGATGAACACCTGCTGGATGCCATCCATTGGACCAAGGGCTTTCTGTGCCTTATCACAGTTAATCCTTTTCATATGCCCTGAGGTAGGTCTTACTTTCATTTCCCCTCACCTCACAGAGAGATGAAGTCACAGAGCTCCTAAATAACAGAACGAGACTGAGAACCCAGATTTGCTTAATCCCAAGTCTGGACTCTTACAACCAGACAGCACCCGCGTCCTAGATGTCCACAGTATTTCTTGAAAAATGAGTTTTTGTTTACTATGTCCAATTTACCTCAAAAATAATGGTAGATTAAGTGAATGCAGAGATTCTGGAGAGTAAAGGGGAGAACTAAACACATGTCCAAACCAACATACTCCTCAGTCATCATTAATTTACCAAGTAAGCTCTCAAATGGAAAGATTATGGGGTTTTAAACCTTAATGAAAGTGAACAAAGTGGAAACAGATCTCTTTCATGTTTGTGTTAATGTATTTTCTGTCATGTGGTTGGAATTGGAAGCGATTCAGAGCCTGGCTTGAGCACAGTGTAAACTGGTCATGAAAAAACCACATGGATGTGGCTATTTATTGCTGACATGATATTGACCAAATTGTCATTTCCATTGGCTGCCTTATTCAGAGGCTTGGGGAAAACTGTTCCATATGTCCTATATTCCAAAGTGGTAGCACTTATCATGCTGACTATTGTGGGGCTTTTACTGAATCCTAAAGGCTACCTGATTTGGAGGAACTACCACAAAAAAGTCTAGCAAACTTGAAACAAGATACAATGATCACTAGAATATATGGGGGGGGTCTGTAATTGGCTCCTGTAAATAGAGCATACCTTTCAGTTTTTAGAATTTGTGAATATAGTTTAGAATATTAATCATGAGGTCTATGTTGTGTTTATTTTTGTCTGGCCCACTTAAACCATCTCTGCCTTTGCCTGCTGTTACTCTCAGGTGAGTATTCCTGCTACTGCTGTCTGTAGAAAGTCCACGATCTAGCACCTCCTGCCTCTAAAGTGGTTAGTTGTTGTTGAAAAGATGTGTTAAAGACACATGCTTTCAAGGTTTCGTTCTGGGGTAAGAAAGATGGAAAGAGTTTGAAAAGCTGCAAGAAAATGAATGTTTATATATTAACAGAAAAAAAAAAAAGATTTCCCACAGAATAGCCAAATAAGTAGGAGCCCAAAGATAGATAAATCTATAAAAATGTAAAATCTTATACTATTTATTATTCTTCAAAAGCACTGGAATAAAGTTAATATGATAATACTTTTTTGCTGCTACCTTGATATTTGAGTTGTGTTCTTGTTCCTTGCATGAAATGATGAGAATGGAGTGAAGTAATATAAGGGTGTAACTGACCCCGGCAAGGGATAGGATGCAAGAAATTCTACGCCAAGAGTGAGGTGATGGTGCAGTTTCACTGAACTCTATAGTTTAAGAAACAAGACAATTAAAGCAGAGTGGCTAGAAGTGTGGCCTTTTCCTACTCTGTACATTTCCCCTTTCCCCTTGTTAATGATTTGGTAGTGGGCACAACTCATCTAGGTGATACTGATGAGTAATTTAAAAGGGAAAAGAAATGTTAGCATCGAAAAAAATAATGGCAAGGGCTGTTCTCCAAATATGAACTAAACATTTACATTTGTGTTCTCTTTATTATTTTGTTTGAAAAACAGTTTCTCTTTTCCTTTTGGACATCTCGGTAGACTACATTTCCCAGGCTCTCTTGCAGTTAAATACATCCATGGAAATGAGTTTTAGCCATTAGAATGGGGGTGGAAATGATGCATGACACACAGTTCTATCCTTTAAAAACTTCCTGTGTGAGATTGTCTGTGCTCTTTCTCCATCTTCATCACAGAGATCTCAGATGACCTAGAGAAGGGCGGAACCACAAGATCTTGCGTATCTGAGTCACTGCTACAGGATAACTGCCAAAATCAGGAACATCACCTTAGACTTCCTAGAATTATATTTTGTTAAATTAGTGATATTTTGGAATTTCCTTAATAGCATTTAACCTACCCTGACTAATATAATCAATTATAGAAAAACCAAACCTTTTTGAAATTCAGTAAGTGATAACTAGCTTAGAGCTCTTGAAAATGTGTGTTAGAAACGAAAATTATAACTTCTTAAATAGTATTTAAGTATATACAATGACCTGAACCTCTCCTATACAAGATTATCTAATTCTCAGAATGGGATGTAGTGGCAGTCCAATGCAAAAGGCATATGAAGCAGCAGTGGCTCCTGGGAGAGCAGCGCATAAACACATTACATTTTGTGCATCTGTAGTGTGGCAGGCCCTTTGTGGCAGTCTCTGTAGATGGGAACTAATTTTAGCATTCTAGCGACCCCTGGAGGTATTTGTTCTCTCCATATTACAGATGTGAAAACTTGTATCTTAGAAATTATGTAATTTGACCACAGTTAGGCAATTAGGTAAGTGGAGTGTCCTGGATACTAGACTGGTTCAGCATGGAAGTTGGAAATACTGTTACTTGGGGGCTGTAAGGATACCAGAATTCACCCCAAATATGCTAGTTCTCAGGCCTGTTTGTTCATGAAAGACAATCAGAGAAGCAT
Source organism: Camelus bactrianus (assembly GCF_048773025.1). Taxonomy (NCBI): domain Eukaryota; kingdom Metazoa; phylum Chordata; class Mammalia; order Artiodactyla; family Camelidae; genus Camelus; species Camelus bactrianus. The sequence goes on from NC_133541.1 coordinate 68,403,086, forward strand.
ATGGAAGCTCTATTGTTGGAGCCAGATTACTCAGTCTTCTCAGCTGAAGAGAAGGAAGACCTAGCTATCAGTGAGGGAGAACATGAGCAGACCTTGGGGAGAGTTCATCTAGGATGGGGAACCAGAAGGAAGAGCTCCAAAGAGAAGTTTAAGTTATTCTATCATGGGACAATTTGGGAAGTTCCCTTACCCTTAAATTCCCATTGTAGAAAAATCTCAATCTAGTTTTTTTTTTTCCCCCCAAGCTAATATAGATGGGCTGTCTTTTTCTAGACTTTGGAAACCCTGTCTTGTCTAACTTGGGATATATGCAGACACTCTGTAAATTGCAATGATTTGACATTAATCTAGAGTAACAATGTCAGCTGAAGGCACACTGTTTAACTGGGCAGCTTGTGAATTGATAAATGATGCTATGACATAGTATAATGACTTGTCATCATTAAAAAGTGGTTAGAAATTATAAGTTTACCCCCAAATAATAATGATGTGAAAACACTGCAAAGCCTGAGGTTCTCAAGAGGATTTACACAGTAATTGGTACATTTTTCTTTGGATTGCCTTGAAGTTCTGCCAGTGTTCCCAAAAGAAAAAGAACAAAATATGCGGCGTGACCTTAGCAGTTTTGATTGGGTGTTCTTGAGCAGCCTTCTCTGTAGAAGGAATACAGCTCTCTTTGCCATATGCACAGTTCCAATAGGGACTTGATTAAGGTAGTTAATGAGAAAATGCCCTAATTTGGGAAGTCAGCACGTCTGTCGTTTGATTTTCTGTATCATTTCTGAACCATGGCTTAAAAATATGTATTAAGGACAAGTGCCAGAGGAAATCATGGAGATGCTTGTGTCTGTCTCTGTCATAGCAGAGCTGTGAACATTACAGATAAAGGCAAAGCTGTGGCCAAAGTCCCCTGAGTTTTATTTCAGGAGAACTGAGAATAAATTGCAAGAGTAAAAATAAAGAAAGAAAGCCCACAGAACACATTGGCTTCTTCTCACAAACTTTATGGAACACAAAGGAGATACATAAGAAAAGGACCCTCCGTAAACCCAAACTCAGCATCTCTCTTTTGTGTCTCTCAGAGACATGTCCTGGATGGTTTAGAAGCTCAAGTGAGGTGAGACATGTGCCAGAGCTGAAAAGTTCCCAGAGTTTTCTTCTTCCTTCTCAGAGGGGTCATAGAATTGCCTAGAAATGGCTTGCACTGGTATGCTCACCTCCACCTGTAAAGGTCAAATAGGAGCCTTGTAAATTTGTAGGTCCTCCTGGTCTACAAGCCTCCATCTGTTGACAGACATTAAAGTACAGTGTAGCACTCTGCTGGAGGAGCATGGCCTACTCAGAGTGACAAGGTACCTCTCCCTTTCTATAGACATCCATCAGCAGGAGGTAAATTGGAACCCCAAAACCCCTGGTAAGGTTTCCAACCTTCGAGCCCACAATGCTCACAGACTTTCCAATCCTGTGTGCCCTTAGAACCATCAGGAATTTTTTATCAGAGTCTTTATTCATCTTTTTGTAAATCACAAAAAGCCCAGGTATCCCAGGTCATCCTTTACCTTCTAGCCACTAATTTTCATACTTTTAATACCTTCCAGAAACCCTTCCTGTACTCTCTGAAATTTAAAGCCTATCATTAGCAGAATTTCCGAGATCTTCAAATCCTTCTTTGACTGTTCACTTACTGCCTGGCTCTAAGTGAAAACTGAGTCTCCCTTGAAGATGATACTTGCCCTGCAGTTCTCTCAAGCCACAGGCTTTTCTCTTCCTCAGGCCATTTACTACAGGCCTGTGGATGGATAGCAGTTCCTCTCTGCTTCTCATTTCTGCTTCCAGACCATTCTTCCTCTTCTTAACCTCTCCCCACCTCAGCTTTGAATCTTATTTCCTCTTGCAACACCCCACTAACCCTTCTTGTTGCTCTCACTTATCAACCATTCAGTTATTTCCTCTTGTTTCTGAAAGGCTCATTGTCACTGTCTCCAAGAAGATACTATAATTCTTGGAGATTTCATTGTCTGCTCAGACGTTCCTTCTAACACCCTGGTCTCTTAGGACTCTCCCTTTGCTTGCTCTGTTTCAACTACACTGGTCTTCCTTCTATTATTGAAATATGTCAAGCATGCTCCTGCCTTAGACCCTGCCCTTGATGTTGTTTCTTCCTGGAACACTTTCCAGGTGTCTACGTGTCTTCCTTCCTCATCAGTATCCTATCTTTATTAAAATGGCACCTTCTATTTATGACCTTCTGTGGCCACTGACTAAATTAATCAGCCCTCTCACCATACTTCCTGTTCTCTTTTCTGCTTTAGCTTTCTCAGTGTAATATGCTGGAGATTTTACTTATTTATTTATCTATTGACTGATTCTTTCCCAGAATGCAAGCTCCTTGAGGACAGGGATTTTTGTCTGTTTTGCTAATTGCTAAATACTCAGCATCTTTAACAGTGCCTGACACATATTAGTCACTAAAATATATGCTGAATGAATAAACCATCCTGTTACTCATAATATGACATCACCTAGGCATAATGCTTGGGTTTTGAGGCGTAACATTCTTCTTGCATGAATATGTGGCTGAAATCCCTACTGTGGCACAAAACTCATATAGGCCCACCTGGTGTCTTTCTATGAGCAAGCCTGGTCACAGCTTACCACACAAAGTTCTGTGGAGAAAATAATTAAATAGGAGGAGTCTGTATTAGTCTTCTAGGGCTTCCATTACAAAATACCACAGATTCAAACAACAAAAATAAATTTCCTCATAGTTCCTGAGGCTAGATGTCCAAGATTTAAGGTGACGTTAGGGTGGGTTCCCTCTGGGGGCTGTGAGAAAGAATTTGTTCTAGTCCTCTCCCTTAGCTTCTGCTGGTTTGCTGAGAATCTTTAGAAGCATCATAGTGGTCTCTACTTCTGTCTTAACGTAGCAGTCTCCCTGTGTGTGTCTGTGTCTACACATTTCTGCTTTTTATAAGGGCACCAGTTGTATTGGTTTAGGGCCCACCCTAATGACATCATTTTAATGTTATTACCTATGTAAAGACCTTTTTTCCAAATAAGATCACATTCTGAGATACTAGGAGATGAATTTGGGGAGGACCCAATTCAACCCTGAACACTGCTTGTATCCCTAATATGGAATAGTATACTACCAGAGGGGATGATTGTTTAATGATATTGAAGGTCTCAGAGACAGTAAGTAACTTAATGATTAAAAAAAAAAATCCCGGAGTTTAGACTCCCTGACTACCTTCCATGCAATTCCCACCACATTATCATTCCCTCTTGAAAAAGCCATAATGAAGATGATTAGGATACATGATAATTAGCAAGGAACTCAGGTCAAGATAGTACAATTTTATTGATTTCACTTCAAAATTAATTCATCAGAGTGAAAGCAATTTACATATAGAAAAATAATTGGAATATTTTAATCCAATTTAACACAGTCCCAGGGAAGTCTGGAGAGAGAAAGCAACAGATGTCAGCCTGACCAGACTGACAAAAGTGAGAGCACCCAGGGGAGACCTCTGGGATGATGGGTAGTGAATGGCATGCTCGTTCGTCTAGAGGCACAGACTTTAATTCCTTTAAACAAATCCAAATATTGAGTTAATTTTTTTTTAAGGCTGAAAACATGTAACAGCTGCTGCTGCATCTGAAGTGGTAGAGGAATGACTTCTTAGTGCTGGGAGCATGTTTAGCAAAAGCCTAAATGTAACAGTGAAAATAAAATTATGTTCACATTACTCACATAAATGATATTCACATGCAGTGAACAAATTCCTATGGTCAGGAAAAATGAATTCTGATTTTTTTATGGTTAGATGATAGTGATCATGCATTTATTGTGCTAGCATTAATTATGTGTCTTCTATGTAATAAATAAGACACAATTCCTGACCTCAGACTGCTCACAACCTAATGAGACAGTTAAAAAAAAATCCCTATAATACACTGGAATAGTGATCTGAATATACATTAGGGAAGTACAAAAGAGTAGCACCCTTCTTACCCAAAACCTAGAAGAATCAGGAAATACATCCAAAATGCCTGATTTAAGCTGAGTCACTGAGGAATTCTTACCTGGCAAAAGAAGTGTGGGCAGGGAGTTTCTGGTGGCAGGAAAAGCAAGAGCAAAGTCACAGAGGCACAAGGTAGGATAGTGGTCAAGGACAGCTGTAAATAATTTAATATGGCTAGAATGTATTTTTATATTTGAACTATTTTCTAAAAGCTACAGGAAGCCATTAAAGATTGTGAGGCAGGAGAAAGATGTGATAGTATTTGCATTTCAGAATAAGTTTATCCTAGCAGTGATATGGTAAATGAGTTGGAAGGAAGTAAAAAAAATAATCAGAAAGATAAAAGCAGAGTGATCTATTTGCAAGTATTTTGATAGTGAGAGTATTGTCTAAAGTGGTAGAGGTAGAAAGAAGGATATATATGAGACTTGCAGGAGACAGAATCAACAGAACATGAGGAGGGTGAATTATGCAAGAAATACAAAGAAGATGGCTCCCAGTGTTGTGGTTTAAATCTTCATAGAGAATTTGCTGAGTTAGTGTGCTTGCGCTCTGTCCAGATAAAGACACCTAACTACCATTGGAAAAACTGGGCAGAAACCATGGCTGGAGATACGGACTTCAGAGCCATCTTCTTAAAGAGTTGTTCATTTTGCCTAAGAGAACAAAACCATCTACATTTAGAATTAAAAAGTAGGAGAAAAAAACATAAGTTCTTCTTCTTTTAAAGACTGAAAAGAAAAAATGAAGAATAAAATAAGAAGAATGGTATTATGAAACAGCCTGTTACCAAAGGAGAAGAATGTTTAATGATACTGAATGTTTCAGAGAAGGCAAGTAGCAATGATGAAGATGTTCCCAGAGACTGACACATAGGTCATTGAAAACCCTGGTGAATGAAGTCTTTCTTAACAAATATCTTAAAGTAATTGAATGTTGTTAGTCTATGTGCTAATATTTAATTAATGTCTCTGATAGTCAAATAATAATAAATTACTCTCTCTTCTCAGAGCTTATGTTATAATATGGATGAAGTAGAGTCCTAGGAAATTTAAAAGAAAAGAAAAAGATATGTATTTACCTACAAGAGAAGAAAACTCATTGAGAATAGTTTTATATTTTACATTTTGATTTCAGTAGTTCTGTCAAGTTTATTTTATGGATTATAAAGCCATAGGGGAAGAGGAAGAATGAAAAAAGATAGAATATGATGCAAATTCATGATGCTACAGTAATGGAGTGTATATGTGTCATCAGATCTAAATAGAACTTTCCAGCAGAGATTTCAAGCTTTTTCTCCTCTTCTGTTATCCATTTTCTCTTCTTATTTTCTCTGTTCCTTTATCTTCTCATTCTTGGCTTTTGCTGTTCTCTGACAGCTTCATCAATAAAAGAACACAGCTAGATTAGTGGGAACACAATATAATATTGTAGTTTGGGTAAAGCCAAGGTTCCATTGTACATATGTTGTAGATACAAGTGGTGCAGTCCAACTAGACCCTACAACCTGTGAATTTTGGTGAAGTACTTTACAAATCAGTGACAAAACTTTAGAAGGTAAATTGTTTCAGGTGTTGAAATTTACATGTAACTATTCATCTCTATGAACTTCAGTGAGCATTACAATGTTGAGGACACTGTTGAAGGTGGTCAAAAACAAAGATCCATAAAACACAGTGCTGTCCCAGAGATGCTTTCAGATAAGGACTGAGATGCTGCTTTTACACTACTAGCAGTTTCCAATGAAAATATTTCCAGGGTTAAACTTCTGTTAAAATGACAGCCCATATTAAGCCAACTTAGATGTCTCTTTTATGGAATTGCTGTCCCAAACGGCTATGAAGTCCCATTTACCATTACACCAGCATACTGGGATATCCTTCATCCACATTCTCCTTTCAGCCACTTCATGCAGACTCAGATCCATAAACTCCACCTACCTCTGGCTGCTTGTTGATTGCTAGGTTGATTTATGTTTGTGTCTGAAAGTAGAAGAGGCATATTTTGACCAGTTCTCTTTCTTTATAAACACATCCTGAGGCTCTCACCTCCTTTTGGTATTAAACTTCCAAGTCCTTCTTGGTGAGAAAAGAAGATAACTAAGAACAGACTAGCTTTTCTATAATGGTAGAAAATCTTACTTCAGTTCTCTAACACCCACAAATTCACTATTGTAAATGAAGCAAAATTTATCTTTTCCTGCAGACAGAGATGGAGAAAGGAAACTGTAGAAGCCATGTTAAGTTTGAAAAAAAAAAAAAGAGGCATCAACAATAGGGTATCTTTGTGTTGTCCATATTACTCCTAGTTGACTCCTGTTATCCTAGCAAAATTACTTAATAGCATCCCCTTTCAGTCTCCAATGTGTCTCACTCTGGACAACAAATTATAGTCATACTAATTAAAGTCCTGTTCTAAGGTCTAAAGAATTGTCAAGAGATTGAGGCGCTTATGAATATGGTGAGAAAATAATAGAATGTATTTCTAATTAACATCTAATGAATGGTAGAAACAACTTTTTTCTCTTGATATTTAATTGTTAATCAACTGTTAAAAAATGTATTATTATGAACAATTTCAAGTCTACATATAATAGAATACTATGATAAACCTACGTACTCTATGAAGCTTCAGTAATTATTAACTCACAATTAAATAATACTTATTCTGTAACTCTACCCATTATTCTACATGATTTTTTCAATAAACTTTACTTTTCAGAACAGTTTTAAATTTACAAAAATTTTTCAAAGACAGTACAGAGTGCTTGTAGACCTCACACCCAGTTTCTCCAATTTTTAACATTTTACATTAATATGATAGTCTTACTGCAATTAACTAACCAGTATTAATACCTTCTTAATAACTAAAGCCCATACTTTATTCACATCTCCTTAATTTTTGCCTAATGTTCATTTTCTTTCCAGGACCCTCTTCAGGATACCATATTACATTTAGTTATCCTGTCTCTTTAGGCTACTCCTGTCTGTGATAGTTACACAGTATTGTGTTTGATGACCTTCACAGTTTTGAGGAGTACCGGCCAGGTGTCCTGTAGAATATCGCTCTATTGGGATTTTCATAATGTGTTTATCATGATTAGACTGAGGTTATGTATTTTTCAGAGGAAAACCACAGGGTTAAGTGTCATTTTTGTTAACACCATATTAAAGGAACATACTATCAACATGACTTATCATGATAATGTGGACCACCATCACCTGGCTGAGACAGTGTTTGTCGGGGTTTTTCACTAGAAAGCTACTCTCTTTTACCCTCTACAAACTATTCTCTTTGTAATGAAGACATTATGCACATCCCAGACTTAAGCAGTAGAGAGAATTATGCTCTGCCTCCTTGAAGGCAGAGTATCTAAATAAATTATTTGGAATTCTTCTGCATGAGAGATGTGTCTCTTCCCCCTCACTTATTTATTTATTCAATCATTTATTTATATCAATATAGGTCCATAGGTATTTATTTTGTACTTTAAGTTACAGTCCAATACAACTTTATTTTATTGCTCGAATTATTACAGCTTTGACTATTGGGAGCACTTTCAGTTGACTCCTGTGTCCTTTGACATATGCCCATCAGTATCTTTTTCTGCCACTTCTTTACTTTATGGCGCTGCAAGATGCTCTAGACTTACCTTCTATAATTCCTACCCAGGTCTTAGAATGAGCTTTTTCTCAAAATAGCTCTGGTCTCTTTCACTGGAAAATGGTAGTAAAAGTCAAGATACGGCATTATGTGTGCTCATTGCTATTGGGATGTGATTGCTTCTAGGCTCTCTCAGATGGCAGAGCAAGGAAATATATGCATGTATATTAACCCATGTATATGCATATATAAATAGTTCTATAAGTAACCTATGTATGTATATTAAGCAGTATGAGTTCATATGGATATCTCCAACTCTAATCCATAACTATACGGTTTATTCTAGCCTCCTCCCCTTACTTACCTATAAATTCTTACTCTAACAATGATCAGTCTAATTCCTACCATCTGTCATCATTTACTTAATTATTTAATTCAAGTATATGTAAAACAGTATTGGAACTATTAACCCATACCTACGTGGGAGTCAGCTTTATCATCTGGGGTGCAGTGCATGTGTGAGCATGCAGTGTATGTGCAATTTCATTGCCTTTGTTCTTATAGACTCTACACATTTACAATGTTCCATGAGTCAGCACCTTCTTCCCCAATTCCCTAAAATGTGATTGTTTCATACATTTATAATATAGGTAGATAATTTTATCCTTCTGCATTCCATCCTGGAATCCACTCACCTCCTAATTAAAAAAAAAATTCAAACAATAAGATTCTCTCCTTGTGTTACAAAGTTCTGTGAGTTTTCACATATGCATAAACTCATGTATCTGTCATTAGAGTATCATACAGAGTTTCACCACCCTAAAAAATGCCTCCTGCACTTAGCTGTTTAAACCTGTCCACCTATATCTGAACCCCTTGCAACCACTGATCATTTACTATCTATAGTTTTACCTTTTCCAGAATATTGTTTAATTGGAATTATATAATATGTATCCTTTTCAGAACAGCTTCTTTTCATTTAGAAATATCTATTTATGGTTCATGTATATCTTTTCATTGCTTGATAGCTCACTTCTTTTTATCACTGAATTCTATTGCATTAATTATCAAGGTTTGCTCATCTGTTTACCTATTAAAGCCTATCTTGGTTACTTTCAAGTTTTGGCAATTATGAATAAAGCAACTATAAACTCACATGCAGTTTTTGGCATGGATATAAGTTTTCAAGTTAGTTGAGATGATACCTAGGAGCACAGTGTTGCATAATATATTTAAGACTATGTTTAACTCTGTGAGAAACTGCCGAACTCTTCCAAAATGCCTGTATTATTTGCACTCTGAAGAGCTGTGACAGTCCTATTCTTTCTCATTCTCATGAGCAATTGGTTTTATCAGTTTTTTTTTAATTTTAGATATTCTAAGAGGTATGTAGGGGTATGTCATTGTTTTAATTTGCAATTCCTTAATGCTACAAAATGTTGAGCATCTTCATATGCTTATAGATCATCTCTAGATCTTCTTTGGTGAGATACTGCTTTATATATTTTGCCTGTTTTTTTAATTGGGTTTTTTCTTGTTGTTGAGTTCCAAGAGTACTTTATATAGATGGACATATATCCTTTATCAGATAAATGTTTTCCAAATATTTTATGCCAGATATTTTCTGTGTGTATCTTGTTTCTAAATTTTCTTAACAATGTCTTTCACAAAACAAATTTTTAAATTTTAATTGTCTAACTTCAGTATTTTTCTTTTGTGCATGGATTATGCTTTTGGTGTTTTACCTAAAAACTCAAGATCAAACCCAGAGACACCTACATTTTCCTCTGCTTTTTTTTTTACTAAAAGTTTAATAGTTTTGTGTTTACATTAGATTTATAATACATTTTGATTTAATTTTTGTGAAAGGTGCAAGGTTTCTAGATTCTTCTTTTTGTTAATTTGGACACCAGTTGTTGCATCACCCTTTACTGAAAAGAACAACCTTTCTCCATTGAATTACCTTTGATCCTTTGTGAAGAACCACTTTACTATATTTGTGTGGGTTTATTCATGGATTTTCTATCTTGTCCACTTATCTATGTGTCTAGTCTTTCACCAATACCACACTGTCTTGGTTATTGTAGATTTATAAGTTTTGAAATCAGATGATACAAGTTCTCCATGTGTTTTTCTTCTTCAATATTGTGTTGGCTATTCTAGGACTGTTACCTTTCTATATAAACTTTAGAATCAGTTTGTCAATATCTCCAAAATAGTTTGCTAGAATTTTAATTATGAGTCTCATGTGTTGAATCTATAAATAAAATAAGGAAGAATGAATATCTTTGCAATACTGAGTATTTCAATCCATGAACATGAATAGCATGTCATTCACTTAGATTTCCTTTGATTTTCATGGAGTTCTGTAGTTTCATGTGCATCCCATACATGCTTTGTTAGATTTATTTTAATTTAATTTTTGGTTGCGACTGCGAATGGCATTGTTGCTTATTGCTGGTATACAGAAAAACAATTAACCTTTGCATATCACCCTTGTATTCTATGACCTAACTACACTTGAGTATTAGTTCCAGAAATTTATTATTGATTCTTTGTGATTTTCTACATAGAAAATCATACCTCTTTGAACAAAGTCAGTTATATTTCTCCCTTTCCTTTTCTTGTCTAATTTCATCACCTAGGACTTCCAGTACAGTGTTGAATGGAGTTAGGAAAGAGGACATCTTTGCTTTATTCTTATCTTAGGTGGGAAGCATCCAGTTTTTCACCATTAAGTATGATACTGTCTCTACGCCCCATATTATATTTAACTGATACTTTTAAAATATTTGAGAATATCTAAGATTGTTGTCATAATCTTTACTTCTGACATTTTTCCTCTCTTGTTACTATCAGTAAACCATGTAGTACCCTCCAAAGATCTATAAGTTTGTTATAAAGCTCAAGGATAGGAAAGAACGTAAGGATTTTCTGCAGAACACTAAAGATAAATAACATCTGATCAGAAGTCATAAGCTAAACTGGTAAGCCACTCTCTGGGGCCATATTAAGAAGAAAAGGGAGGATTTAAATCTGTTCCTGGGCTAGGAGTTTCTTCCTAGCAGTATGTATTCACCTGATATTCTTGGAGCTGTAGCCCATTCTTCAGAGAACCTTATTGTAATTCTATCCCAGGGAGACATTGTCAGTAATTAGTAGTTGAGTCAGTAGGGATTGAGGGAGTTTGTTCATTACACAGGAAATGGGAAAATGAGGGAAAGAGATTTCAGCTTTCATTGCCTGGAAGATCTATGTTTCATATTCCAAGTTGGAATTATGAAGGAATTCACCATAGTAACATATTTGTATCCAGTAGTTATTTTCTCTGAAATGCTTAGTAGGGTACTGTACTGTATTTCAGGCATTATACATTCATTAATGAACATTAACTGAATGTGTTATCTGTAAGAGTCATTGGAAACCTATCCAGTACACAGATCATTCCTCTTCATGGGCATGCTCTAAATTCTAAACAGCTGATTTCCATATCTAGTTTTGGATCTCAGCTCTCTGAACCAGCTAAGTATCATTGAATTCTCCCTTTGTAGGGATAAAGCAAAGATCATTATATGAAAGGTCATTTTCAGCCCTGATGAGAGTAATATCCCTGGGCTTATCTTTCCACTTTCCTTTCAGGCCAGCTTATTCTGATCTAATATCTCCAATTTTCATTTTGGTTTATATTACCTGGTGTGAGAGGGATATAAAAAATAAAATAAATTGTAAGTTAGTATGCATCCTCCTGGATTGATTTACGTAAGAAAAATCTTCTTCTGGAAGAAGTGAAGTGATAAGGAAGACATAAGAGAAGGAAAATGGAAGAAGAAAGAGGAGAGCAAAGAGTTTGGACCAGAAGGAGAAGAAGGAGGAAAAGAGAGACAGAGATGGAAAGAGCTTGTAGAAGGGTAGCCATGATGAGTGAGACTTGAATAGAGAGAAGAGCAAAGGGGAATTTTGCCGAGTATTAAGCAACATAACCTCTCCATTATGCCAATTTGACAATGTTTAATAAACATTTACATTGATTTTGAAGTTTTTTTTTTCTTAACATTGGATTTTTAAGTTGTTATTGTGACCCTGCTTAGCTGGGTTATTGAATTACACCATTTTCCTTATCTCTGCCTAACACCTTGCATATCAATATTCTAATCAGGCTGATTGTGAGACAGACCTCCTTTCAGTTTCGCCCCTAGAAACTATGGCTTAACTCTTTCTTGATTCCAGTTCAACCTGCCTGCTGAAATAAGGCCATGATCATGCATCCCCAGCACCTATCCCATATTCTGCATTTCTTCTTGCCCAAGAAAGACTTGTTGACAGTCAGTTGTATCAGAAAACCCGTGTGAAGAGATGAAATAAAGAAAACAGAATTATATGAGAAATTAGTTTAAAAGGTTTCAGAAGGCTGAAAAGCTGAAGAGTGTCAAAAATTAACAAAAGTAAGAGCTGCTAGCATTACCAAGACTTCAAAGACACAGGGAGAAGATGCTACTAAAACTCAGAAGCCCAGGCCTTGCAGTGAGACTTCAAAGCTGGGACTATTTAGGAGACACAGCCACTGCTAAATACTGCAGGAAACAGAAAAAGTAAATAGAAATACTCTGGCTTCCCTCTTTTTTCTTATCTTCTAGTCTGCTGCCAGTGCTTCTCATTGACCAAGCTTAGGCGGAAGCCAATGGAAAAAGAATCTAAGAAAAGTAATTTACATGATCAGTTCCCTAAAATTCAATGCACAGCCGATGAACAAGGAAAGGATCTGAAAGCAAACAGAAAAATTACATACACAATGATTCCCTGAAGAGCCAGTTTTCATGTCTACTATTTGACTCAATTCTCAGGTCTATTGCTATTAGACACTATCTGACCATTGTATACTCATTCACGTTTATATGCATTCTGTTCCAGCTGATGAGAATATGCCCATGGTTTCTAGTACAGGACTCTTCAGTGCTATGCTATGATCACCTACAGGGATCGACAGTCTGTGTATCAGTGTAGAAACTATGGATAGTTCCATGAACTTGGGCTCGTCAAAAGAACACCACTACTGCTGGTCTCCCCCCAAGAGCAACTTCCAGATAAATGTGCACGGGAACTTCCTGGTCTCATACTTTGCAAAAGCCATATAAATGGGTCAGAGCCCCCCTTTTGCCAGATAATCTGCTTGTTGAAGATACTTTATCTACAAGTAGTACTAAGTAATACCTTTCAAAGCTTACTCCCTGGATATGGTTCCCAATGTGATGGGTGGATTCTGGTTGGGGCAGAATCAATGACCTGTTACAGTGTGGAATTTTGGCCCTAATTTCAGGACATAAAAAGGAAATGACTCAATTATGTAGGCCCAGATCCAGGAAGGCTTCAGGGAAGTTCTTCATGCACAGCTGGCTGAACTGTCTGAGCTTCAAGACCTTCTGAATTGGAAGACCTCCCTGAGAGCATCAGAAGCACTCTAGTAATAACTTTTCTATTCTCCTTGACGCTCTGCCATTAGACCTCCCACTGTTAGTATGAAATCAAAATAAAGCTTCATTGTAGCCTCCCCAGGCCAACCACCTGCTGATGCCCATGGAGAGAATAATATACTAAATGGAGAAGCTGTGCTTCCAATTGGGCTACCTGGCCAATTTCCCTGTGTGTGTTGAATCTAAGGTGGTGGCACACATTCAACTGAGAAGTCTACTGAATCCCACCCTATGCTGAATTTTAAACTATAAAATAGAACCAACTTCTAAGCCATAAGATAAAAACAGGGCAGAACTACATTCTGGATCCTCTTTCAAAATCCTAACTGCTCTAGGACACTACTCCCTTTAATACTATCTTCCTCACACAGATATTACTGTCACCTCCCAGAATAACTAAACAAACCAAATTTCTCTTTGGAACAATATATAGTGTTTTCAAGGTCCTAAAAGATTATGATATATGTCCACTATCCACCACTCTTCTACCCAACCCAACTGCTAATTTACAAATTAGATCGTATTATTTAGCAACTTGAAGAAACTTGAATTTATATAATTTCTACTCTTAAGATTAGTGAATCCATTTAACTCTCCACTACAGAATTGACAAACAATCCATTGCTGACGCCACTCAAATTACTTTCATGGATAACAGCTTTTTTTTCTATCTGGTTCTTGTCCACATTTCTCCTTGAATAATAGCAACTGACCATCTGAGCAAAGTACTTAATGCTGAGGGATCATCAGGACATTCTCTGAGGGACTAAAAATTGCACAATGCCATGAATAGGGATCTAAGTAAGAATTTCTAATAGGAGACCCTTTTCATAAGGCTTCTCATGCAGAGACACCGGCCCCTGCTGTGAATTGGCTTCTATTTGGGTTACAAAGATTATTAATTTTTCCCCCCATGATAATATTCTACCACTTGGTACCCTGGGGCCTATTCATCCCATCACTCAGCCCCAGGCTGTCTGAATGATCTCGGTTTCTTCAATATACCACTGCCTCCCCAACCAAGGAAGCAGGCGGGAAAAGGGTCTTGTTCCTGCAGTTCAGCACTTTAGGGACTCAATTTATATTCTGTCCCCACCTTCATTTTGAATGCACTTCCTCTGTTCAGATGGCTCTCATTTCTATTCTCTTACTCTATTATTTGTTCTCCTTTCTCTGCTGAAATATTCATTGAGAGGTGCATTCTTATGGTCTAATTGGATATTGGTTCTAGCTTTACTTGTGCATTTTATTCTTGGCATCTCACTCTGAAACTCGTGGGCTAGCTTTGGTCCAACCCTTTGCCCAGCCCAGACTCCCAGAAACCATGTGGTCAGGGGTCAGGGCTTTAGGTCTTGCTTGTGTAGGTGTTAAAAAGTTAGATTAAAGCTTAAGTAAGAAAGGACTATATTTGGCTAAAATGTACAGAATGTTTTGCACTATGAATAATACTGGCTATTTCTTTGGTTGAAGCACTTTATCAAAGATGAAGATATATTTTCTCATCTTCAGTTTCTTTGTGTTCAGATCTCAAATACACACACACACACACACACACACATTCATGGTGTTTCCCTAGTACTTTCCTTCTACCTATCAGTCTGGGGAGTTAATTAAATAGATAGTGGACTTGATTTTTCTTAAGGGCCACTGCAAAAGCCCTGAAATGGAGTCTTAATTGTCTGTGGGATCACACAGTAGATTTAAAGAATTAATTCTCCTTCTTAAATATGAAAAATTTTATTCTTTACCTAAAGGGTTAATGTTTCTATAAATTCTACTATAGAACATAAACTTAAAATCCAAAAGAAAACATTTTCTTGTGAATTAAACACCTTCTTAATATAATTAGAATTGAGGTGCTATAAATAACACTTCATCGTCCATGATGTAATAATAAACTAAAACCCCACGAAAGTATGTAAAATATGCCAAGTTTTGTTTTAGACCTGCTTCTCTGTGTCTTTTTCTTAAGCATCAGTAGCTTTATATTCTTTGCACCTCTCTCATTCAATCCCAGCTATCTGATCCACTGTTTCTAAAGTTCTAATGTGGGTAGAAATCACCTGAGTATCTTATTAAAACACAGATTCTGAATCATGAGGCTTGGGATGGAGCTTGAAATTCTGTACTTCTATAAGCTCTTAGTGATGCTGATGCTGCTGGTTGCAAACCATGCTTCGAATAGCAAGTATTTAATCAACTTATCCATATTACCTAATAAGGGCATGAATAGTATCTCTCTCCTCTCAGATGTTGGCTTTTTTTTTCAGGGGATAAAGCAAAAGCCAGGTAAGAGATTTCTCCTTACGGAACTTCAGATAATAGCTCTGGCCTCATGGGCGTCTAGAAGCAGTTGCAGTGGGAACTCCAGGGCAGTCCCCCAAACCTCCTCTTTAAGGCTGCGCCTAGGGTAGGAGATACTCTGGTGGGCCGGTTTTCTAGGGTCATCCTGATACCATGCAGATAAAGATGCTTTTGTAAACTAGACAGTAGAATTTTAAATGACAGAATCAAGATACTCTAATCGTAATACCCAGTGCAGAGTTTTGACTATTTGGGGACAGCTTACTTCCACTTAATTGTTAGCAAATTGCCACTAAGTGTTTCTTTTCCATGATGCTATAAACTTAACACCCTTTGTACATTGATGCAGAGCAGAAAAGCAGCAGCTGTACAGCCTTGTGAGATTTAAAAATACATACATTTTCATATTCAATTTTTTTTCAAATCAAAATGATAAACTTTGATAAAAGAAACACATTTCCCCCAATCGCCTAGGGTGAGCAGGGCCTCTTTGTCAAAGGATGGGTACTTGGGGCCATTTCAAAACTTCTTCAGGTCCTCTAGATTAGGCTAGTTCAACTTAAATCTTAAAGGAATTTGAATCCTACTTTTCTGTTTTCTTTTTTTCTAAAATAAAACCTATCTTCTAAAAAATTTTCCCATTTTATTGCAGCAGCAATAGCCTGGTGCATGCAGGTTTCAGTATCTCTCTTATCAATATCTCCAGAAGAAGGAGGGCAGAATTAGTTTTCCATGCAAAACACTAAGAGATAAAAGATAAAATTTAGAAGCAACATTAAAAATGGAAATGGGCTAGAATCTGGGTCTAGATACCATCTAGAAAATGTAGCAATGCCTCCACATTTTTCACACTGCACCACTCTGTGTTGTGAAATTACCTGGGTCTCTCAGTGTGCTGGCCACTTCTTTGTAAGTGGTTGAGTAAATTTATCATCTCAGTGTCATATGAGCTCACTGCTGGCACCATTTCAAGAAATCTCATTATTTTTTGATGTCTATGATGGATTAAAGATGAGAATATTGCTGGCCTAAGGGTTCGTTAGCCTTGCCTGTCATATTTGTCAGCTACAAAGCAGCTCTGCCAAAGGGTTAGGAGGGCGTTTGGGATAGTGGGCCGTTAAAACGCGGTTCCATTACTTACACTCAGTTAGACTGAGGAAATGGAGGGTAACAAGTGTGAGAGTTGCCCCGTGGGATCCATTTTCTGACTTACACACCCGAAAAGGAAAAATCAAGATGACAGCAGAAACAGCAAGAAGCTCTCTCGATGGGGAATGGCCACATCTTGTAAGTTCTTACTGTGGGTGAAAAGCGCTTGTTTGGATAACCTCACAGGCAACTCTGGGAGTTCTGCAGCCAGGCAACATCCTGCATCATCAGCCCTGATTCTTACAGTGAACTGACCTTGTGTGGCTCTCTGGCCTCTTGGAGGCAGAACCAGGCTGTCTGAAGTCTTCTGAGTCCAAAGAACAAAGACTATCATGGCACATGTTGAGAATAACCAATGATACATTGTGATTGAAAATATTCAAAATATTCTCAAGAATATTTTAAATACCTAATAGGCTAGTGTAAAATGACCTTTGCTATTGTGATTTTCAAGTAGCCGTTATGTTCACAAGTTTTCAGGAATGCCATACAGTACAAGGTTAAGAACTGACATCTACTATGTTATTGAAAATTTGATGATCTTATTCATGGTGATGCTTTCTGAGTTTCTTTTCATAATTTTGTAGGAGGTATTCCTCATAGGTAGGACTACCCAGGGATGTAAGGACCTTCAGGTGTTTCTTCCCAGGAATCCAATATAATTATTATCAGCAAGTACTCTACAAACTGATAGAGAGATGGTAGCAAAATAAGAATAATAGTAATAATACAAGCCCATTCCCTGCCTTCATGACATTTACAATCTAATACAGTGACAGAATTTAAATAATCTTACAAACAAATATATGTCATTTATTTTGTTCAGTTCATTTTAAGGCGTTTGAGAATGTGCTATTTGCAAGATATGGTGCTGGGAGTTCTGGATGATACAGACATGGGAAAACACAATCTTCTTGGCTTGCAGGATGCTTATAGTCTTGTGGGAGAGAAAGACATATAAAGAGGTCGTTATAATACTTTGTAATACATTGTATGAAGTAGGATTCAGCAGATTCCCTTCCCTTCCTTATTTTCTTCCTTCTATTTAACTATTCAACTAATTATGTTAATAATGTTGATTAGGGACTATGGGATAAGTGCAGTCCAGACAGGATCAATTGTCTGCTTATGTGCCAGGCACAGTGAAAATTATTTCACATGCGGTAACTCAAGCAACCTTAAAAATGGTACAATTAGTATCCTCGTTTTATAGAAAAGAAATTGGGGCTCAGTAACTAAATAGTTTATCCAAGTAGTCAAGTTAAAGTGTTGGCTTTTGAGCAAAGGTTGTGTGATTTCATAGTGTATGTTCTTATCCACTGTAAAATTATACAGATCTGTGCTATATTTTTCAAGAAAAACACAACTTATAGCCAAAACTAAATAAATTATTCCCAAAAAATAAAAACATTTACCCAACCCTGTCACTTTATTTTTAATTCATTAACAATGTCCACAAATTGATTAAATAACATTAAAAATGAAGTTTTAATGTTTTAATTCCCTTAACTAAATAATACTATAAAATAGCATGTATATGTATATGTACATCTATATGTGTACACACACACACACACACACACACACAAAGAAGACTTGAGTAAAAATATTTTTATCTTTAAAAATCTTAGCTCTGTGCTTCATGGAAAAATTATTGGGACCTCCTAATTGGCTGCACCAAAACAATGGTTGTAAAAGTGCAATCCTGAGAAAGTATGACTTTGGGGGAGTAGTGACGTGTACTGAAGGGAACAGCTGTTGCCAACACTGTCCAACTTGGCATGCGCATCCAGGAGGGTGGAGGGGGCAAGTTGAAGTTTGTTGAAGATCTGAAGTATCTGCCTCCTTCTTAACCTTCTTTGACACAGCAAAGCAGGAAGTAAGAATTATGTTTTATATTACCTTAGTTATACATGGAAGTCACATCATCACACATATTAGCTCTCTCTGAGCCAAATTTTCAGCCTGTGGTAGTCATGCAGTTGTAAAACATAATGACTTTACGGTTCTTTCAGTGTTGTTTCAGAGAAGCAAAGTTGGATATGATCTGCATTAAGCCATGGGCACTTGTGTACTGCTTCTGAGGGAAAGAGTCAGTGGAAAGATAGATAGGCTGTGCCTCAGGAAACACAGACGGTCTAATAGGACTGAGCTGTCACTTGATACCTGTGAGGACCACAGAGGTTGGCTGAGTGTGGTGCTGGCCAGCATAATGAGGCCAGGTCATGCCTGTGTATTTAAATGCTCAGAGCCACCAAAGCTAGGCCTGTTTCTCTCCATGCACCGTGGGCTATGGCTTAAGAAACACCTCACTCACCTATTTGCATGGCTGTGTGCATCCATCCCACAGCACAGGCTGTTCACATCTCCTCACTCCCTCAGGCTCCTGCCAGAAAAACAGAACTGCTCATCTGAGGGAAGAATTGCGTGTCTGACCCCCCCAAGATGAGTAAACTAATGATCTCTGCCATAAGGCCTTTTTGATTCCTAGTCAATTATAAAGAAGTTTAAATTTGTACTCCTCACCTTTACAGCATCATCAGTGAAAGATAGATACCCCCAGATCCAGTTTCAAGCATACAGTTTTTAAAAACTTTAATGCTACTATATCAGTCTCCAGATTAATCTCCCTAAAATTTTGTTTTGCTCATGCACCCCTTATTCAAATCCATTCAGTAATGTACCCCACCTACACCCTTTGCCTCCTATATATGTGACTCCTAGGTATAGGATAAAATCTAGGGGATCCATAAAAAGTATTTAATCTAAGTTTCCAGAATTGTTTTCCAAAATATCCTCATAAGTTTGAAGATTCCTGAGTGCAAGGACCATGTCTATTATTTACCTGAACTCCCTGGTGTAGTATGTAGCCTGGTACCTTAGACATAATATGCCTTCATTAGCAGTAGAAAATATTTGCCATTTTAATAATTTATTTTTTGAATTTTCAAAGCCACATTATTTAAAAAACATTAGTTAAGTTACCTATTTGGAAGCAAAAAGTATTAGGAAATTAGGATCATTCATCTCATCATTTAAAAAAAAATATTTTAAACATTTATGCTTTTCCTGTGCAATATCATGTTCTGTTGAATTTTCAGAATTCACTTTTAGCTGTACATACTTTTCTAAGAATAGGAGAATGCCTGCTGTGTTTGGTACTAGTAGAGTTACTGAAGCTTGAAAATTTATACAAGAGAAAGACTGTCTTTTTTCTCCCCTTAGACAGCTCAGCTGTTGTTTTTCAATACAATCTAGTCACACTGCTCTTTAAGTGCCACGAAACTGTCCCCTCGGGGGTGCTTTCTCCTTACTTTCTCCACCTCAGTGCTTTCTAATCTCGGATTAGAAAATCAGTGTTTCCTCTGTACAGTTTCCGTAAATTCCCTGTACTTTCCTCCAATTGGCACAACCTGTCCTGCCATTTTATTAATTCCCATTGAAAAATGAAAGCTCTTATAAAAACCTGACTATTAGGGTTTCTTAATTTCTTTCTTTTTATAAAGCAAAGTATAAATTAGTTATATATTTTATATATATATATATTCTATTAGTATCTATAATATAGTATTATATGTAGTGTATAAGAATAAGTGAACACCAACTAACTGAAAATTTGCTGAAAATCTCAAGCCAGGATACAATAGCTATATTTCTGAATATATTTAAATTGGGCAAAAAATACAGAATTTAAAGACATTCTCTGGCATTATTTGCCCAAAAAAGAGACAAGAAAAGAAAAGAAAAACGAGAGTGTCATTCTGCCTCCAGATGCCCATCTCAATGAAAGTGACAATATTTTACAGTGACATAGGGAAGAAACTGACAATCCCTGAGCCTAGGGTGACTCTGAGTCTTACTTTTTATAAATGTCAGAAATAAAGTATTAAAGAATGGAGGATGAAAGTGTTTTATTCTCATAAATTAATGTAATCAAAACAATCATTTTATTTTATGTTACTTTAAAATATTACCTGTATATTCAGTTATTTATACTGTAGAATTATTATAAAATGTATTTAAAACACATGAAAAATGTTTGCTGTAAAAATTTCATCTTATTTATGAATATTGTCTATAATGGACACAATTGAACAAATTAATAAATGAATGCACAAATGAAGAATTCTCTCTTTTGGACATTTAACATAAGTGCTACACATAAGATACATGCACAGTACAGCATATAAACCCTTAAAACTTTGATTTACTCTTTGTATTTTTATGGCCCAAAGCTGTTACTTTATTTATGGCATCTCAAAAGCACTATAAAAAACTATGTGAATTAAGTCACACAATTGTCTGCAATTCTTTCCAAACTCATTGATTAGGAGCCAAGTGGTAATTTATCCCAATGTAACAGGAAATGATCATTCTGTTTTGTGGTTATAATGGCTCTACAGTTACTCATAAGACTCCAGAGTATAAACATTTAAATTATCATTCTCCCATTCTAATATTTATTCTTGAATAGCAACATAAGGGAGATTATTTTTCTTTTATTTTTAAGAAAATATTTTAATATACATATAAATATTTATATAAAATAATAGACTGAGACATTAAAATACCAAATGAAATGAATAAACTACACAAATGGTAGTAGCCAAATTAATCCTGCTAAGAGGATAACATTACAGCAAACTTGAAAGGAAAGAAAAAAAATTTTAATAGGACTTATAGATTTTACTTCAAGCTGTCTAAATGAATAATGAGGGTAATAAAATGACCCTTAATATATACTCAGTGAATTTTCATCAGTCATTTCGTGAAGTCTCTGTAACTACAAATCAGTAGCTTATTTCTGATAGCAAATTGTTGTCTGGAGGATCAGGTCCACAGTGATAGCATTTTAAAGCCAACATAATAGCGAGTTACTCTATACAGAAGATATGGATCATGCAGTCAAGAGTCTTGTGTGCAGACAGCATTGATGGAGTTGGGGAAATGGGGCTGAAGGAGGTGACTGATCGAGCAAAGAAAGCTTCTATATCTGGATAAGTTATATCCTTGGTTATGTGAAAAACTTAGAGTGGCATCTTACTAAAACCAAATCAACCTTCAAGGATGTCACTGAAGATCAGAAAAAGGTGTTCAAAAACAGAAAAAAAGACCACTGATACAGTTTTCTAAGTATAAAGTGGATACTTGACAGCGACCCTACCCCAAAGGATTTATAATAGACTCTGACGGATGACATAAAGATTTAGTTAAGAACCCACTCACTGATGACCAGGAGTAAGTATAAGTATACTAAAAGTAAGTCATTTCAAATCATTTTACTTCCTCCTTTGTTGAGTTTGTCTCAGTGGAGAGAAAAGCAGAGCCTGATTAGCAGGTCTCATTTGAATTTTTGGAGTCAGGAAATCTAGAGAGAGGAGACAGACTGACCTCTAAGGGGTTGCTGAGCAGAATCGAGTCAGACACTTTTCTTAATAAAGATCAGCTATTAGTGCTCTCTCAGAACTGAGATGGAGGATTTCGTGAAGTCATATTTGAGATTGCAAGTCACTCTTCAAAGAACTCTGTAGTTTAGCCACGTGGAATTAAGTAATTGAAAACATTTTTCTGTTGTGTAAAGATGAGATAGCAAATTACAGATGTTATTTCTGTTCAATTAAGATCAAAATTCTGGAAACGAATCCATGAAGTCCTGTTCCTAATGATATTTAAAAGCTAGTTTTCTTTTTTGTACTTAGTATTTACACATTTTAATAAATTTAAGTCAAATGTTCATTAAAGTTTAAAATGCGTTTATTCAAAGTTTTAGAAGTCACCTTACTTTTACAGGCATCATTTCTAAATATAGCAGGATGATTTTTGCAGCTTTCCTACCAGTTCTGACTTCTTAGTAGAAGCTGGAAATGATCAAGAATCACTCTGTGACATTTATATCCCAGTTTCTCCTTGGTCTTAACTCTGGAACAGTTATAGGGCTTTTGGGAACTGTAGGGTATTGCAAATGGTTTCAAACCCTACAAAAATGGGAAGGATTAATTAATTTAGATCATGAAAAGCACATAAGAGTTTGGTTGCTGGCTGGAAAACATGCAGGAAAAATGTGCTTCAAAATAAAGCAAAACATTTACACAAACCAGCCATAATTTTATCTGTGTAGGAAACATAGTGTCATCCTTTTGATTTCTCTTTGCTTGATTAAACTTCACTGATTCACATATATGAACTGATATATATATATGAACATCAGTAATTTCTTCGGGAGCACTGTTATTTGGGAAAACCATGGCTATAAAAAGACTGGATAAATGCACAATTATCAAACCCAAGCTGATTATATTTCAGTAATGTTGAATTCCCTCACTTCTAAACAAAGTAATAAGCACAGTGAATAAATGCCTATACATAAATCAAGCTTTTTAAAAATAGGAGTATTTATCCCATTGACTCAAATTTATCACATTACAAAAACAATGGAATTGTTAGACATTAGCCAAATTAGACATATTCCAAAGCTCATGTCTCTAGACTTTGTTAAAGAATGCAAATCCAATCATTAATTACCATGTGTGCATAATACCACTACTTGTTGCTTAGGCCATGATTAAGATGCTGGGTAGGGAGTAAGGTTTAGCTCACTCTTAATCAACAGGAACTATTTGGAAATGTCAAGAGACTAAGCCTCTGGGTTTCCTTAGCCTTTCTTTTGCTGTGGTTGGGAGAGAGAGAACATCTCTGCTTTTCCTCTGGTTTTTGGCTGAGCATGGGAGAGAATATAGAGCAACTCAAAGCAGCTATTAGAAGGAAATCTAGGGCTTTTCTCTGTAGAAAAAAAAAATTATAGCCCATTAAATGTCCCTTTAAAAACCAAGTAGCTTAGTCTTCACTGATAACCTGTGAGAAGGTGGGTAATCAGTGCGTCTGAAGTCTTGCTTACTCTCTTCTGACACAAGAATGTGAAGAGTGCACAGGACAAAGGAAAATGGCAGAAAATGAGACTGTGTCCTAAGAATTTAGCAATCATGTGACAAATTTTAATCCATTTATCTGTCCTATAGTGACACTATTTATTATTTTCTCTCTTTCAAATCATTCTTTCCCTATCATTGTCTCTTCTCCTTATGCTTATTCTTTTAGTATATTCCAGTTTCTATCTTTATATGGCTTTTTGTTTCACTAGACTTTCTCTCCTTATGGAATCTCACTGGCCACACACATCTTTCCCTTTCTCCCATCCCTCTCCAAATCCTGAAATGCTTCATCTTTGCCTTCTGTCTTCCACAGTGCTTCATTCCCCAATCCCCTCAAGCTCTCCTTTGAACATTTAGCTCAATTTCTTGATCTACAGGAGAACCTCCTCTGCTGTAAGGACACTGCTTCCTCTGCAGACCCAAAAAGTACCTATTGTCCCTCAAACTGCTCGGCCTGGGGGCAAATATTTCCTCACTTCCATTTTTCCAATGTTCTCTTCCACTTTTTCACTAGAAACTCTTACATCATAAAAGTATATCACCTCTTCTCTACTAAATCCCCAGTCACACCCCTCATTTCTGAGAGATACTGTCATCACTCTTTGTGAATTTTATATACAAATAGGTTAGTCTCCAGCACTCTGACCTCTCAGTTACTTGAACTTCTCTGATCTAATGTCTACCTCACAGATCTATCCACTCAATCCTACAGTCATACTCCAAACTTTATTACCACTAGCCAGACTGTTCAGAAATTCAGCTCCATACATTCTGCTCTCTGACCATCCCTGCTATATGTTCAGGTCACTCACCCCAGTATTCTTTTTACTTTCCTGCTGTAGCTGAAATACCATTATCAATCCCTACATTGATTATTTTCTATACACTGTCTCCCTTGCCCCTCTTTCCTTTCATGGCATTCTCTCTTGGAAAATTAAAATCCTACTTAAACCAGTCGTTTCATCTATTTCATACCTGTGCAGCTGACTATCATGAAGAAAAACCCAGAACGGTATTAACTGTTCTCTCCTCAGCGTTATGGTCACAAATCCAAAGTTGGCTCTCAATGCTACCTTGTAATTATACTCCATATCAGGAGTCCATATACTTTCTCAATTTCTTAGATGACTTTTCCACAGTTCTTTTCTCTTTAAACTTCCATTACCTCCTTTCCCGGCTTCACATTCCCCAATGATTTGGTTTCTAACTTCACCAAGAAAACTTAAGCATTAACAAAAGAACTTCTCTAGATGCCCCTCACCACATTCATTCACCTTCTGCATCTGAATTCACATGTCTGCCTTACTGCATGTTCCAAGAATATCCGTGATCCTATCTAGTGCCAGTCCCACCACTTTTACACTAGAACCCACCCTCATTGCCTCATTAAGAACATCATGCTAGAACGTTAGGCTGGCATTTCTCTCCTCTCTTTCCACATTATCAATATTTTGCTCTCTGCTGGCTCATTCCTCTCAATCTACAGACATTTTACAAGAAAAAAATTCTTCATTCAACAACTCTTCTCAACTACTTACCAACCCTTCTTTGTGAAATCCTTTTCAGTAAAACCCTTCAGAAGAGTCGTTTATATTTCCTAATGCCTGTCCTAGATTCTTTCACTCTAGTCTCACCCTAGAGAGGATTTTTTCCTTATGTTCCACAAAAGTTGAATTTCTGTCAAGTTCATTAATCCCTCCATGTTGTTAGATCCAGTGGCAAGTATCCAGACCTCTTTCTACTTGACCCATCAGTTGATTACTTCTTCCTCCTTGACATACTTTCTTTCCTTGGGCTTCAGGACATCACAAACTATTGGTTTTCTCCTAACACACGAGTCCTTTTTTTCTCAGCCTCCTTTGCTCTGTCTCTTCTCCCTGATCTCTAAGTGTTATAATGCCATAGGACTGAGCTCCTGGATCCTCTAGTCTGTTATAAATGCACTCACTTCTTTGGTTTCTCATCCAATCTCAAGGGATTATATTTCCCACCCAGCCATCCAAATTTCAGACATATTCAACTGCCTACCGGACATCCCTACATGAACGTTTAATTGACATTGAAAACCTGATATAGCCAAAACTGACATCAGTTAGACATCCCTATCTCAATTGATGGCAACTCTATCTTCCAATTACTTATTCCAAAATCATTGTAGTCATCTATGAGTCTTCTCTTTGTCTCACATCTCAACAAAGCTTGGTTGTTCAACTTTCAAAACATTCAGAATCTGACCGTACTCACACCTCAAATGCTACTACCTTGGTGCAAGTTACTGTGTAATCTTGTTTGGATTACTATAGTAGTTTTGATTTTAACCCTTGCTTCTAGCTCACTATTCTCAATCACATAGTCAGCATGAATGTTTTAATGTAAGTCAGACCATGACAGGATTCTGCTCAAATCTTTCTAATGATTCTCTATTTCTATCTGAGTACAAGTCAAAGTTCTTAAGGTGCCTTACTGCTCTATATCTTATGCCTTCTCTACCCTCCCATACACATACAAGTATGTTCTCTGAACTCATCTTCTGCTTTTACCCTCCCTTTCTCTATTCCAGCCACATAGGCCTCTTTGCTCATTCAACTTTTTTCTCTCTTGCATTTATCACCTAAAATACTATACTGGCTGTGTGCTCTTATGACCTCTTTGTGTGTACAGAGAGAGAGCACAAACTCTCTGGTGTCTCTTTTTACAAGGGTACTAATCCCATTGGACCAGTGCCCTACCCTCATGACCTCATCTGGCCCTAGTTACCTCCCAAAGACTCCATCTCTAAAGACCATCACAGTTGGTGGTACAGCTTCAAGATAAGAATTTGGGGGAGGGATGCTGTTCAGTCCATAACATAGGATGAGGTCTGGCTAAACATGTGAAATTAAGACTGAAATTACAAGAAATAAATCAGAACCTAGGATATATGAGTTTTCCACGATTGAGAACATTAGGGCTTTTGTTTTTATATTTTTATGATTTTACATAAACTATTTCTTCCTTAGAACTTGTATCCACTTTCTGCCTTGGCTTCCATTAAAGATACTGAAATCATTTATTGAGTGCGAAGCTGTAATCATTAACTGTAATCATGATTCATTAGCTGTAATCACAAATTTGTCAGGTAGGTATTATTATCTGCATATCGTAGGTGAGGATACTGAAGCTAGAAAGTTTGAATAACTTGACAAAAGTCTCATAAGTAGGCTTTGACCTCTAATCTGTGTGACTCTAAATTCCTCACTTTCATTATCCCACTTGGCTCCCAAAGCCAAGCAGGCAAAGCCCCAAATAAGGTGTCACCTTCTCCTAATAAACTTTGGTCAAAGTTTTTCTCAAGCTTCATGAGTGAATTTGACCCTCATTTGTGTTTATATAACATCTTTTAGACATCTCCATTATAACAGACTTCTCATTGTATTTTAGCTAACCTTGAGCATGACCAAGACATCTCAGGTATTTTTTGTATCATTTCTACCAATGTGGAAGCAAGAATGCAGTCAATGGTTATTAAAATAAATACCAAAAACAAAATTAAATTAATTTTTAAAACTTGTACATGAATTTTTCAGAAAATACTCTGTGCAATATTCTCATTTGATTTAAATCCATTAACTCTTTATAGACTCTTTTTAATTTTTCAATTATTATAAATTTAAGAATTTAACAAAATAAACACTACTTTTTCTTTGAAACATGACCATAGCATAGGGATTTCTCTAAGGATCTGAAATCTATCAAAACGTTTTGGTAACAGGCCTAGGAACATGACTTAACATTATTTTCTTTAATTTTATCAGCTATCAAATAGTGAAAACAGTATTTATCCCAAACAATTTGGTAAATTTCTTTGGATTGCTTGTTAAACATCCCTGTCCAAGGGGACAATTACTATTAATAGCCACAAAAATAATTAAATATAACTGGATTCTTCCATCTGTGTAGTGCTTGCATTTCCATTATGTACACATGTATCAAATCAAACACTAGAACTCAAAGAAAGTATCCTACTGTTTTCAAACTTTTGAATTTATATATAAAGCTGATTTTTAGCTTGGGGGAAAAAAATAATGCTCAGAGCTGCCCAAAAAACTGAATGCCAACAAGCATTTCTTAGGTGTTGATGCTTGAGACAGTGTGATACAGAGAAAAGAACAGTAGAGTAATAAGCAGACCTCTGTTTTAGTCCTGACTCTGTATTACCTGTATTATTTGTCTCTTCTTCTGTAGGGCTCAGTTCCTTTACCTGTGCTAAAATGCCTTTTAGAATTCTGAGATTCTTAGATTCTGTGAGTATTCTTTTGAGAGCGAGGTTCAAACATCTCCATTGTTTCTTTAATGCGGGTGATTCAGCTTCAATCTAATCCCAATGTGTAGACCTTACAATTTATGATAATTGATCATACTTAATCGTCCCTATTGCTATGGTAGAGTTACATAAAATGAGGCATTCTGTGTACAGATTTCCATTATTCTGTGTTACCTTGTATGAGTCACAAAGCCTGTCTAGTGTAATATTTCCTCATCTTTAAAACAAGGATTGTTGTGAAAAATAAAGTGAATTTGTCCGTGTAAACTGTGCCTGGCACATGTTTAACAAAGAGTAAGCCCTCAACTAATGACAATCATTTTGTCACTTTATAGTCATCAATGGCCAAATACTATTTCCAAACATTCTTTCCTCCATTCAATTTTAAATGCCTCATGATCAAAACAGTAAATTCCATACAAGAAAAAAATGAGATGTCATTTTCTGTGGCTTTAAAACCATGAAGATTGACTTTCAAGTTTTCATTTTAGTATAAGAATATTCTTCCATTGCCTTTCCCCCATTTATGAATCAAAACCAATGAAAAAGTATCTCATACTAATTATAAATCTTGGTTTACATTATTTCTCTTTAATACTCTGGTTTCTGGGAGGTGTAATTTTTCAGTAAAATCTCTGATATCTATATATAAAATCTACATATGTTTGTCTGTATATATATGTGTGTGTGTGTGTGTGTGTGTGTGTGTGTGTGTGTGTATACACCTGTATTTTTCCAGTCGTTCTCAGTTTTCATTTTTTACCTAT
Source organism: Camelus bactrianus (assembly GCF_048773025.1). NCBI lineage: Eukaryota > Metazoa > Chordata > Mammalia > Artiodactyla > Camelidae > Camelus > Camelus bactrianus. Next base: position 68,431,634 of record NC_133541.1, read on the forward strand.
TATCACTCAATACCTTGAAGAATTAATCTCTTCTGTTTTGGAGTTACACATTTATAAAACTATACCTATTTCTTGATTGATTTGTATGGTAAGAGGTGGTTCTATACAGATGATGGTAAGAATACTCTCACTCATTTCTCTGGAAGGCAAGCAATTCACTTGTCTTCCAGGTCCTCGTTCTAGTGGAGAATTGCCTGCCTGGGGCCATAACCCTTAATATAAACCCCAGTGACACAGTTATATCCTCACACTGCACCAACTGCCTCTCCTCTGTACTCTGTGGATACTGCATGTCAGGATCTCATTTATTATCACATCAATGCAAACTGCTTTCTTTTGTAAGGAATAGTAGATAGTATTATCTTTACATTAACCACAATGTAACTCACTTTCCTCCTGTTAGTTTATAGAAAACTTTTTCTCTTCAGTAATTTACATGCAGAAGGAAGTATATTGACATGTAGCTCTTGATATATTTATGCCTAGGAATATAGTTACATTACCCACCAATATTCAGAGCTGAAGAATTCAAACTGTAGATATTGGTGGAGACATATATTCACATACATATATCACTGTATATTTTAAAATAAAGATACATGTGTACACATATTACCACTTGCCTGGGAAAATTAGGAAATGTATGTTTGCCTCAGTAGCGAAAGTTCATTATTTGTCATGTACCTGGAAAATGATTTATATTCTTGAAATGGTTTTCTTTATTGTCTCATTATATACATAACATAAATGATGCCTTACCCTTATTTTTCCAGTTTCCATGGAGATCCAATTTTCCCAATTCACTTTCCAGTTTGTCCCTTTGTATCTTTTCCTCTTTAGCCTCAGTATAGGAAGTATGTTCAAATAGCATTTCTGCTTTACAAAAACTAACTGCAAAAGAAATAGACACAGTGTTTATATACACCTCAAATGTGATTGAACTCACTGGGCAAATCTGTCAGTTCTCAGTAAGCTCCCAGCAGTACAGGATCTCACAGTCCATATGTGTGCTGAAAAGGGCACACCGTTTTTATGGTCATATTCCTGCGTGCTTCCAGTCCTTTAAATAACAAGGTGTTCTCTTTATATTGCTTTCCCCTCCTAGTTATAACGTACTTCTGGCATATGAACATATAGTCAAACGTTTTCAGTAAATGAGAATGTTTTACTTCTCCCATCTTGTATGTTATTGCTTAGAACTTATAAGGAGGAATTGTGAGTCTGTTTTGCTGAAGATATCACCTTGTGTTCTCTTAGCAAAATAAAATAAATGACAGTGGGGAGAATTAGGAATAGCTTGTGGACAGGTGAAAATGTACGTTCACTCAGGGTTTTGGGCAATCACACATGATTTGTAGATTAATGCAAAGATTTTGAAGACAGAAATTTTCCTCTTTCTAGCATCTCTCCTCTAAAGCAAATTTCTGAGTGAAAAAAAAATTAAAAAGCTATTTCAATGCTTATCCAGCCCCGTCATGCATCACCAAAACTACCAAAGCAGGAGAAAGACAAGTGGAGAACAAATGGATCTCAAATTCTCTTGCCTTATTGGGCTTTCTTACTTTGAAAGGACCCTTTCACCCGTCTCTCTGGATCTGTGGGTCCCAGGTGTTGCTGAGATTTACATTAATAAAGACACCTTCGGGCACAAGAAATTGTGAAAATGATTAGTAAATGTCCATTGCTTTCCTGGGAAGACAGTGTATAGCCAGTCAGTTTAGGGTTGCACCAAATGATCTCTAAAGCCCTCTGCAGCCCTTAAAGGGATTCTATTATGAGGAAACAATTAAACAGAGCAAGTTTCCAATGAATGCACCTGCTCTCTCTATCTTAAGGAAATGGCAGGATGATATATCCCAATAGAGAGAACAGACTAACAAATAGACAGGTTGGAGGTGGTGTTGGCCCGACATTTTAAAGATTTTGCTTCGCAGCTTTGGCTATAAAGACAGAACTGACATATAAGGGAGACGTGTAGGAATATGTATTTTGAAATTCGGGTTTGGTTTACATGCAGTGTATGACATCATTTCAGATTTGTATATACAGGATTGTATATGGAGTATATACAAAGATGACGTTACGTCCCTGAGGAAACATTTATTTTATTACTTGCAAGAGATATTCTAGGCAAAGTAGATTCAAGTGATAGATTCCTATTCCTATCTGGTGAGTTGCTTATTTCATTGTTTGCCTGGATTCAGAGGTGACTAATGCAAAATTCAGGCCAAAAGTTCTTATTAAAACAAAACTGTCTCTTCATTGATATTACAATTTGTGGGGCTGGATATTTCTAAATAGTGAGCCGGTCACAGGGGAGATGACTTAAATGGAAAGCTTTGAACAATAAGATAAGTCATTTCCCTAACCTTTAATCTAAACTTTGGTCAAAGAATTGGCTGACTACCAGCAGCTGGAAAAGGGAAATGCCGTGCTGTATTGTTACTCTGAAAAGCGGTGTTAATAGACTAGTCACAGAAATGTTTGCAGGCTGGAAGCTATGATATCTTGAGAGCTTTCCTACTTGTGACCTTTCGCTGTACCCATTTATGGACAAAGAGGAATGTCAGACTGCACCGAGGGCAATTTTCTGAAAGAAGTCTGATGGGGTCGATAGGGAAGGGAGCTAACCTTTTATACAGCCCCATTCCCCTGTCAGTGCTTCATAAATGCAGATACACCAAACTGCTGCCCTTCCTTCAAATGCTTTGATTTAGGAAGATAATTATCACTTTTACTTTCAGTCGAGAATTCTCAGTTCTTTGTGAGGGTTAATTCACACCAAACTGCTCATTAAGGTCATTTGAATCCCTCTAGTATAGTCATGTATATTTCAAAAGAGAAAAAGAAGAAGAAAAAAGAAAAAAGTCATCTATTTCTACCAGTTTCATGTTTGCACACCCCCTACCTGGGAACTTACTCACCACTGCAGATGGTCACAGTGTCGCTCTTGAATATTAATTTCTCTGTTCCTGTTGTTCCAGCTGTTTATTTTCTAGGAAGACAAAGTGCTATTGAGATATGTCTTCTCATCCTGTCTCGGTAGTACATAAATGTATATTTATATGCTGCTATTATTGTATGCTGTTTTATGAAGTGTCTCTCTTGTAAATTTTGCAATCCTCAGGGAGAAATAGTTTTCTTTTCCATATTTCACTTCCTCCATTACAATCTCTAATTCACTGAAGCAGATAATATTAGAGTGACAATTATAATACAGATAGATCATCGCAAATATGGTATGGAACTAAAACAGCTAAACATTGTTTCTATCACTACAGGTTTAAATTTATTAGATGAGTGATTTCTTTTTATGCATAAACTCTCATAAATATTATTTGCAATCAGTATTATAAATTCTCTTTTGCTTTAATCATGTTTCTAATGAGTTAGTGAGATTAATAAGGCACACAAATGAAGATTCTTAGTGCATTGTGAAGTGCTGGCAGTCCTCAACAAGCCCCGAATGGAAGATTCATTTTCCTTTTTCAGAGTCGGCACTGCAGAAATTAAGGCTGGACCATCACCTCCAGGCTTACTTAAGCAAAGGGACTCATCATGTACCCTAACATTGTTTCCTGCTGTAGCATGAAAATCTCTGATGTTCAGCCCTATCTCATTTTCTCCCCACGCCAATTCCCTTCTGTAATGGCAGATTCCAGAATGTATTCTGATGAGAGAATGCTGCCATTTAGGCTGCAACATAAGTGGTATTTCCCCTGGAAGAAACAGGTAACATCACATTAGTAGGATTATTGACTCTGGACAGAGTAGTGAGCAACCAGTTGCTGATGGTATTCATTTGCTAGAGCTGCTGTAACAAAGTACTACAAATTGAGTGCCTTAGAACAATGGAAATTTACTGTCTGTCAGTTATGGATGCTAGAGGTCTGAAATCAGTGTTGGCAGGATGGGTTCCTTCTGAGGTCTGTAAGGGAAGGCTCTGTTCCAGGCCTCTCTCTTTGGCTTGTGGATGGCTGTTTTCTCCCTTCATCTATTCATATGACATTCTCCCTGTGTATGTTTCTATGTCTAAGTGTCGCCTTCTTATAAAGACAACAATCATATTGGATCAGAGCCTTACTCTAATCCAGTATGACCACGTCCTAACTTAACTAATTACGTCTGTAACAAATCTGTTTCCAAATAAGTTCACAAACTGAGGTACTGGTGGCTAGGACTTCCACCTATGAATTTTGGGAGACTGATTCAATGCTTAACACTTATGTATTTTTAGGGACATTCCTCTTGCTTGCAAAAGAATATTAGAGGGATATTCAACACCATATAACCTCAGGGAAATAAAAATGGAAGCCCGAGAGAAATACCATTACATCCCACCATAATGTCTAAGGACCCACATGTCTTTAAGTAGTAGAAAAGATGTATGAATTGTGAAATATTTATATTAAAACACTACACAGCAAATAAAAAGAAAAAAAAAAACTATTGTCACATGCAACACAAAAGTTGAATCACAAGTTTTGGTGAGGCTGCAGAGCAAGCAGAGTCTCATGCACTGCTAATGGGATTGTAAAATGGTCAAACCACCCTGAAAAACAACTTGGCACTATCTACTAATGTCACTAATCCTATGATCCAGAAATTTTACTCATAGATATGTACCAAAGAAAACTGAGAGCATTTGTGCAGCAGAAGGCATGTACAAAAAGGCATGTTCATGGCAACTTTATCAATAATATAAAAAACCTGTGAACAATCAACATGTCCTTGAATGGTAGATTGGATAAGTGAATTTTCTCATGTTCATAGTAGAATACTACACAATGATTAAAAAGAATAGACTACTGCTACATCCATAAAGATTATAGCTGAATCTTATGGATATAATGTCAAGCAAAAATCCCCAAATAAAGAAATACATACTATAAAATTCTACTTATATGAAATTCAAAAAGTTAAATTAATAGTCATAAGAATCAGAATAAAGGTTAATATGCATGGGATGATACTAACTGGAGTAGGGCAGGTATGGAAAAAGTTCTTGTGTTACACTTCATGTTCTATGCTTGATCTAGGCTGTGGTGAAATGGGTGAATATATATGTAAAAATTTATCACTTTTTTGTATGTATGTTACACCTCAAAAAAAGTTTAAATCACACAAAAATTCAGTAACAACTGAAGAGGAGGTCTGGTAACTTATAAAGTACTATTCCCATAAAACCATTAACACAGGATTAAAAAAGCAATGGCCCGTTTGTAAAGGCAGAATCTTTCCCTATCCTCCAGTTTTAGTATTTTATGCTCCTAGCTCTTGGACACTCATCTATAGTGGGTAACTGGGGAATTCCCCGGAAAATGAGCAGCACTCCTTGCTCCTAACCTCTTAAGTTAGGAAGCAGTGGTAGTGAGATGATTTCTTCCTCACTTTCTGCCCCACCCCAGCCCTCTCTCAGCCACCACACCCACTCTCACTCTCCTAATTCAATGTGCATCAGGAAATTCTCATTTTATAATGGGTATTTATGGGGAATATAGGGCTCAGGGAGGTGATTAAGATGTTCCTATATGTTTCACTTATTTTCAGTCTTTTACGTTTGAATCAAAAGTCAAGTCCCAGCCCTGGGGCATTTTCAGTTCTTGCCAAAATACCAGAAAGGGAATATTTCCATTGGAATGACTCAGGCTACTCACCAAATATTTATACATCCTTTCACACCCTTAACTTTGCAATGAAGAATTTGTGAATTTGGAGGTATTCCAGAATCATATAAATCCCTCTATTTTGAATTCAAATCCAAAGCTCTTTAAAAAGAAGACTAATCCCTAATTGAAAGTATCAGGAACATTGTTTATAAATGTCAGGGAATTTTAAATAATTTACCTAGCATTTCCTATGGTTCTTCATAGAAGGGAGAATATATACCCAGGAGGTTAAGAAGTTGAACCTTGAGAAATTCCATGTGCTTTTAACATTGGGTTGTGCATAGAGGAAGGAAACTCTTCTGGGGTCCATCAAATAATGGACTGATATATGATCTGAGAAATGTTGCAGGAAGTTCTCCTTCTTTGTCTTTATTCTCTTAATCAATTGCATGATGAATTCCTTTCTTAGCAGTAAGCAAGCACCTTTCAACTCATATGAGAGCAGTAACTTGTAGCCTTGATTCCTCCTAATCACTGCACTTTTGAGTCAAGACCCTCCCTTTCATGTTTTAGGGACAAAGGGACTGAAGTATCAGGATGTTTAAAGGATGAGAGAGTATCAAAAAGAATGGATCAAAGATAATAAAGAATGGAAAAGGTGATTAAATATGTCAATTATTAGGCCATAGTAACTTCTAAAAACAGTTTTAATAGGGTGATATTGAAGTAAAAACCTGAAATTGTTTTATTAAAATATATAGAAATGATTGATGTCATTGGCTAGGCTAAGTACGGACTCCAAATAGTCATTTCAAACATGTTGCTGTATTTTTTGGATATTTTTCTTCTTCAAATCAGTAAAATGAATGATACTACCATTGACAAATGCCCCCAGCCAGAATTCATTCCAGACAATGATGGAATGATGTTGCGGTTTGCTCCAGTCACCCTTCTGTTTAGTTCTTGCTCTAAAACCCAGGAGCATACTACTCAAGGACAGCCTTTGTGGCAGGGGCAGCCACCCATAAAGTCTCTCTGTTGTAGAAGAACCCATGCTGCCCCAAACCACTGCCTCGTTAAACTCTGTCTACTTTATCTCTAGTCTACAAAACACTGAGTGTTGATCATAAGTGAAATTGGACTAATGTGATAGCATCCAAAAAATTTTACCAATCTCAGTTCAAATGGTTAGCCTTTCATGAAGGTACTTTAGGAAGAATTTACTATTGAAAAGTTCAGACAACTTTAAGAGATAGTTAAAGGTGATGGTCTGTCTCTTTATCTCCTTCTAATCATACCGCATAAATCTTTGCTGGCCCTTCTCTCATGCTGGTCTTGTCTGGAGTATGACAGACAAAAACGGTAAAACTGTAGGGCAGTGAAAATCATCCATTAGTACATGCACTGCTTGCTATGAATGCAGAGCACAGGGCTGTGACATTCCGGTGTATCTCTGATTTCAGCAGCTAAGGAAGTACAGGTGTTTGTCTTCATGATACTGAGTAGATACGCTATTAAATCAACTCCTCCTTCTCGAGGGGCTTCTTCCTTTAAAGTTTCCTGTGACACATATAGGAGTTTTATGGCAGGAAACAGTATAGAATTGGGCCTGGTGGGAATATTTTTATTAGAACCCGACTTGCACTGAAATAAAGTCCTTTTGCACTTGGGAAAATTTGCAGACTCTCTTACTTATGAGTACATCTCTGATTCCCAAGAGTCCATCTCATTCCTGCACACAAAACTGCCTGGGGAGAAGTCACCTGACTTATACAAGTAAACCACAATTGTGCTTTATTGTGCATGGCCAGTCTATTAAGGGGTGGATTCGTTATGTTCTAGAGATGAAGGTATTTTCCCCATCTCTCAGTACTATGACATCTAAAGCACTAACACAGGTTTTTAAATAATATATGAGCAAGTACTGAACCCTTTTCCTCTCTCAGGTCTCTCCTCTTTGGTTCTCATATCAGATCCTTGATATGAGAGAATGCGGAATTCCCCATTGACTGAGTCCTTGGACAGCATACAGAGTTGAATACTGCTGAAATCACTTTCCTCTGCAGCTGCAGAATAATAATCCCACCTAGTTTATCAAAGACAAAGAATACATGGACTTAACAAGAGCACTTGAAGGGAAAAATTATTCCCACCATGTCAGAACTTTTAATTAAAGAAAAATATTTAGAAAATTAATGTTGTGTAGATTTGCTACCCTCACATGCTTATTTGTTTATTCCTTTATTCATGTTGATATTTTATCAGGACCCCTTGTGCTTTTATGATTTAAAATTATAAATATTTTTGTCTGTTTTTTTTACTATGTGCCTGAAAAATGTTGAACAGTAGAAGTCAGAGAGTGTCGGCTCTTAATCTATTTACTAATAGTGGTATACTTTGGGAACTCAGTTTGCACATAAGTTTTTTGCTAGATACTGGGGTTTTGGGAGGGGGTACAGGAAAGGCAGTGCATACAAACACCATTTTTCCAGTAAGGGAAACACTTTCCTAAATCCTTTTATTTCTTGCTAACAATTTGTACATAGATAATTGTTGCTGTGTGAGGAGACAACTTGGCATATAGAAAAGGTTACAGAGGGCTATTGTAGGGAGCAGTCTGAGTACTTTAATATCAAAGTTTTGGGTGAGCCTTTAGCTAAAAATAGTGGATGAGAACAATCACATTTCTTATAAATTTTTCTGAGCTATCAATTTAGAAATAATTTATTTGGATTAAAACAAATGCTGCTTTCTTTTAAATCAGAGGGTAACATAATTAGAAAATGTTTAAAGCCTGCAGAAGCATGGTAATATATTTGAAAACATGTCCATTATCTTACAAATCTACATATGACATGTGCCACTTACACATAAAACAAAGCTATGTAATTAGTGTGACTGAAAAATCCACAATCCTAGAGGCAGAAAAGGTTTAGCACAATATTGTGCTAGTAATGAGAATAATTATGTGCCATAAATAATTATGTAAAACCTACAAAGCTAGCTAAGGAAGTTAATGTTTCCCCCAAAGTATTAGTCACACATTGATTACTGTAATGTTCTAGTTTAGATTTGTGGGAATATACAAATTGAGAAAGCATGGAAATCATCTCAGAGCACATTCAAGGAAATTGTTCCATTCTGAACTTTGGAATACTAAAAAATATAACTGGAAGAAAAGAGAAAAATGAAAGCAGGAAGAAATCTCAGGAAAAATAATAAGCTTATTTTGTATAATGTAAAATGAAGACAGAAAAAACTCTGCTCTTAAATGTTTACTTCTCAGAACCGTAGTCCTGCAATACACCATACAAGGATAAAAAATTAGACACTATTCATATACACATACAATATTCATTGTAATATTAATTGTAATCGGACAGTCATATTTTATATCCAGATTCCTTTATTTAACAATATTACTTTAAATAGTATCACAGTAAAACATAGTTTAAGTTGAGGCTGAAAAGAAAGTAAATATTATGTTACTTCATGAGTCATTCTGTATAAATTTAACAGTATCGCACTTTAAGGAGTAACATCTTAATATGAAAAAAAAAACACATTGACACATACTTTTACTTTTCGGTATGATTTTCGCATCAGGGAAACTTTGTTTTAAAATACAGACAATCTCCTGCCTCCAAATTCTGTCTGTAAATCAATTAGTCATAGGTTTTTTTTTTTTTAAATGTCATATAACAGGAGAGATATTTGAGTTATTTAAGCAAGTATAGATTTATCACCTGTGGGTGGAAATTTCTTACTCAGTCTCTCCTTAAATCCATTGTACATCCTTGTCCCTGAATTATTTCTGAGCCATAATCCTCATAATTATAGTATGCAGCTCAATGAGGGAAATAGAATTGCTCATAATTTATTGATAAATGCATACTGGGATTATTACCTTATTTTTAATTATACTTATTTTTTTTTCTCAAATTCAGTAATCACAGAATCTTTATGAAGAAATCAGTTGCAAACTCACGGCCACCATTAAGTGAAAAATTGCCCTTACATGGGGTGGAATGTCTCTCAAAAGACTGATTCTATGCCCATATAAGAAATTACAAATTATGTTTAAACTACTGCAAATGCATGTGAAGACCATATGAATATCAAGCAAGTTCATTGTAAATAGTACTATTATTTTCTTCATTTTCAAAATTCTACTTACTAATACTTAACTCTAAAACAGCAATAGAGAAACATTTTTATTCTAAATCTGACTTCAGCACACATTCTAGTTTCATTTGCTCTCTGTGCTGTGATTTTGATTTGATTACCAATATATTGTTTCATAATTGAGCTTTTATCTCCTTTACTTGAAGAAACAGATCCAAAAAATATTTTGCAATTTATGTCAGAGTGTTATCCCCATGTTTTCCTCTGTAGTTTCCTTTATAGTTTCTGGACTTAACATTTAGATCTATAATCCATTTTGAGTTTATTTTTTGTATATAGTGTAATGTTGTAATTTCATTATTTTACATGTAGCTGTCCAGTTTTCCCAGCACCTATTAAAGAGACTGTCTTTTCTCCATTGTATTTTCTTGCCTTCTTTGTTGTAGATTAATTGACCATAGTGCATGGGTTTATTTCTGGGCTGTCTATCCTATTTCATTGATCTATGTGTCTGTTTTTTGTACCAGTACCATACTGTTTTGCTTACTGTAGCTTTGTAGTATAGTCTGAATTCAGGGAGCATGATTCCTCCAGCTTTGTTCTTCTCTCTCAAGATTGTTTCAACTATTGTGTCTTTTGTGTTTCCATACAACTTTTTAAATTATTTGTTCTAGTTCTATGAAAAATACCACTGATGTTTTGTTAGGGATTGCATTCAATCTGTAGATTGCCTTAGGTGGTAGCATGGTCATTTTAACAGTATTGATTTTTCTAATCCAAGAACATGATATATCTTTCTATCTGTTTGAATCCTCTTCAGTTTCTTTCATCAGTGTCTTCTCCACTGGTCAGGTTGTTCTATTGACTAATTAATAGAGTAAACTTATCTTTTTCTGCCATTTTTTTTCAAGATACGTTGATTCCAGCTAGAGTCATACACCCAAAATTGAAAAAAGAGTTTGTGCCATTGACCACTGCATTCAGGCTCTAGGAACAGTCACATATTTAGTCAATGAATGTTTTTTGAGCAACTACAATGGACCAGACACATTCTAGGTACTGAAGTACAACAGTAAACCAAATAGAAGAATCTCTTGCCCTCACAGAGTTTGCATTCTAATGAAAGAGACAGACCATAACTAAAGAAAAAAATTAATATTTAGTATGTTAGACAGAAAATTCCTAAAAAGAAATAAAAGCATAAAAATAGAAGAGGAAATTCTGTGTGTGTGTATGTGTGTGAGTGTATGTGTGTGTATGTGTGTGAGTGTGTGTGTGTGTGTGTGTATGTGAAAGAGAGAGAGATTTTATATAAGTTGGAGAGGAGAAAATTGCTCCCAAATAATTCAAGAAATGAATTGAGCTAATTCAATTGATGTCCTGAGGGAAATACACCATTTTATTGAAGAATCAAAATAGATGACTTTTCTTTCAATGAATTCTTATAAAAATATTTTAAGAATTATGGTATTCAGGGAGTGTTTCAATCTAGTATAATAATGCAGAGCATAAATTTTTATTACCTTTATTGATATATATAGGTTAGTTGGTCTATCTTACCTATGATCTTTTTACAAAACTGGAAGATTCTGAGAAACAGCAAGTAAGTTGTTTCACCTAAGTTGGAGATCTAGAATTTCAAATGAATTAGCAATAAGGGATAAAAAATCTTTTGGCCCCAAACTTCAGTCCACATGCATTATAGTGAATATACAACACACAAGAACAAGTGATCTTTTATACTACTTGGCAATCTAATTTTGAGCATCTTAATGTAGGTACTATAAAATAATACTGCACATTTTTGTGGTCCCCCCAAATCCCATGCCTTATTTTTAAATAAAATTTTAATAAGTAATTTTAACTGAAGGAAAATTATCATGGGAATATTTCTCACAGAAATACACTGGAAATCCATGTGCCTGCCTTTGCCTTTGAAGAGATGTCTGCATGCTATGGCAAAATCATCTAGTTTTTAGGAAGATGATCAGGCATCTTATAGTTTCTGAGATATCTCATATTCCTCTACCATTTCCCCTACAGCAATTGGTAAATCTCCTAAATCTATATTCAAGCCACTTTGCCCCTTATACTCTTCAAAAATCAGATTACTTCTAGTATCACATGAAGAGAAGGACCCCTTGTGAGCATAAATCAGGACTATTATCACTTGGGATTACATGACAAAATAAAGGGAAAGGCTTTGACCTGGGTACTGAATCCATTTAAAGGGGAGTCAGACAGATATTGAAGTAATGAGCCCCTTTTTCAGCAGTTTCTTTCTTGAAACATCCTTGACTTGAGATCCATTAGGATCAAAGTCTTTGTGGGTTAAAAGACTGTTCTTTTTTGTATCCAATACTTGAATCTGTTTTCGACAAGAGCCAGTGTTTCTGCGATATAATGTCTTTAAGATCCTGATCTTTTCTTAACCACCTCTGGCAAGGAGTGATCTGTATGTGAAATCTAATGAAGTACTTTGAACAATTGGCTTCTAAAACCTAGGTCCTACTGGGTGCAGGTGAGTTTTCTTAGGAAGTCACCAAGTCTCTTATTTTTCAATTTTAAGAGCACAACTAAGAGTTGTTTATAGACTTACTTGCTATTTTTCAAAGAACCAGGAACCAAAAGTTGAATAATTTTGGAAGTGTTTCATCTTTCAGACATGATCATTCCTGCCCAGCATATTCACCTCCCTCTCTAAAATCAAAGGGAGTAACACCCGTGGGAGTAGTGCTGCTTCTGCCAATTTCATTTTTCACTAAAACCTATCAAGGAAAGATTGTGACATCTTTTACTTCTGAGCAGAGTTGTTTATTCCTGAACATGGTCTACTTAGCCAATTATTGTGAACATACAGATCTTTAATATATATGGTTTAATATCAAGGATCACAATCTATCCCTAAGGAACTGACTCATGTAAAAACAATCCTTTTAGACTTCATTTTTAAGAAAGGTAGCAAAGGTTTCTTTCTGTAAGAAAAATTCCCCTCCAAGCTTCTTGTGCAGATGTGTTTTCTAATTATGTGTGAGACACACTGGCAGAACCTGACATCTGTGTTAGTAGGGGAGGGCCTATTAGTGCTGAAGTGGTGACCAGGGTCAAGTGGCTCAGGTAAGAAATGTCAGGTGTACATGCCCCAGGCCAGTCTCACAGGCAGCCTCTGTTCTCCCAAATCTAGCTGAGGACAGAATGTCAGTGATGTACAACCTCGAGGAAGCTAGTTCTAACAGTGCAGCGTATCCAACTGTGTTGAAAATTACCCAGGGAAGCCTGTTTCAACAGGACTTCAAGCTGCAGTTGTAGGTCCAAAAGGTTCAAGGGAGTCTTTGAACTTGAGGATGCCTATCATTCCCAGGTTTTAAAAACTTCTAAGAACTTCTAGCTGCTGGAAACAGAGAAAGGAAGTTAATAAGCTAATTCACTTTAACCATAATTTATTGCAATTCAGGTTTTTCCTGTCTTTTTCACACATTTGAAATGCTGTGCTACCACAGGAAGATCTATTCCTCTGAATATATTTTGAATCTTTATTTCTAATCCTTGCTGAACAGAGTTTCAAAATATCAGAAAACTATATGCCTTTAGTTACTCTGGTTTATAAAATTTATATAGCCACAGTCAAGCTCACAGACATACCTGGAGATTAACAGACATACAGTCTAATAGTTTCACTTTAATTCCTACCTGCTATTCTTATTGTGTGAACAGACTGCTGCACTACATGACACAGGACACAGTGGAAGAACCTGAGAGCAAGACTCTGAAAATGGAATGTGAGGCCACACTCCACGATGACTACTTTAGGAGTTTTCTTAACCTCTAAGCTCTAATTTCCTGTCTACAAAGTGGACATAATAAAACATGCCCTGTATCTAAAGAGGTTGGCATATAAATCAAAGGAGATCATTTATTTAAAAGCATTTTGTTAAAGGCAACATATTACAGAAGTGAAGACTTTATTTTTGAAGATACTGATAATCCTGGGGCTTTCCCAAATTTGGGTTGTCCACTATTAAAGATCCCATCTCTTGGGCCCCTTGCACCTACATGATCATATAACCGTCCTCTTTAGGTGATTGTTACATGCATAGAAAGGGAAGCACCTGATGGAGGGAAATAGGAAAGGGAGAATATTTTTCTCCCCATTGTTGTTCCCTGAGGGTGCACTCACTGCCCAATTGCAGGTCAGAATAGAAACATGCAGTGCACATGCCACTGCAGAAATTGCTTCATGCTTTTGAGCTTCTTTTAAGGAAAAAAAAGAGTTAAAGCATTATGAGAAACCTGCTATCTTGAAAGAGAAAGATACATACATACATACATACATACATACATACATACATACATACATAGATTCAGCCATGAGAAAAAAGAAAATCCTGCCATTTACAACATGGATGGATCTTGAAAGTATTATGCTAAGTGAGATAAACCAGAGAAATGCAAATACTGCATGGTATCGTATCATCACTATGTATATATTAAATACCTTATAATTTTATTTGTTACTTATACCTCAATAAAGCTGTAAAAATTAAACACATAGTTAATGTGTTTAAATAAGTTAAACCAAAAAGTTCAGGTTAATAATAAACATATTCAAGTAGGCTTAGTAAAGTTAAGAATTTTAATGGCAATCTAAAAAGTTTGTTGCATTTCGGGGTTAATTAGCAGATATGATGAAGAGTCAAATTTATTTAATGCTAAATTAAACAAGATAGGAAACTTTTTATACATATATGAATCTTATGTCAGTAAATGTTCTTTATGATATCTGAAACATAGCAGAACAACATTCATGTGAATGGATTAATTATGTGAAATTGTAGCATATAACTAAGGCAAAATTTTGAAAACCAACATTTTGGATTTCCATGGTTCTGATACCAAAAGGCAATTTTTTAAATCTTTCTATAGACATTTTTCTTAAATTAGGTTCATTTGGAAACTTGTAAGAGCTTCAGATACAAAAGCAATTCATTCTGAAGAAGAGTGGCTCTCAAACAACTCTACACATTGGACTCATGTGTGGAATTTTTAAACGCAATAATGCCTAGACCCCACATCTAAAAATTTAGATTTAATTTTATGAAGCACAGCTGGGAGATAAGGATTTTTTAAGTTGCCCAGTTGATAATAAGTACAGCCACATTTGAAAACTCATGCTGTAGAAGGCATAGAAAAAATTAACTGATGCTTGTTCACATAAATACAAAAAGCTACTTGAGCACAATGCCCTGCTCAATCCACTCTTTCAATTTATTTTCCAGCCGGGACTGAAATTATTGACCACAGCATGTTTATGCCACTAGTAACACTCATTCCAGTTAAACATTAACAGTGATATTCCTTTTATTGTTTCTTTCTACAGGGTTACACGGTAGTATTTGATATTCTGAACAAGTGCCTCCATTAATGTGAATTTCCAAAGACAAGTATCAATAGAGCTGCTGGTTAAATATGCTAGTGCTGTCTATTTGTGATGGGTGCCATTTCTGTCCTGTGGAACTCACTGTAAGCCACCAAAAATAATTAACAATGAGCATTTGCTAATTAATAATGGGCATCAAATTTTTACTATGATTTTAATATTTGAGGGGATAACAATGCTCTATCAAACAGAAAACTTACCAAGATAAATCGTTAACTTTCAACCAATGATTAACAAATGAGAATTGTGTAAAGTCTTTGAGATGTGACATGCCTCAGAGATCATCTAATAATGCACTCTTAACTTTTTCATAGATGGAAAATTAGTCCCAACAGGTGACATAATTTGCCTGTTACCACCTGTTCAAATTAGGAGGGAAAGGCCCACCTGGAATGAACACCTTCCATTTCTCAGTCCTCTGTTCCTTCTGTAATAGAACAACTTTTCTTGAAGATTTCCAAATAATAGAAGTAAGAAGTCATTAGTTGCTGGAATCAAACTTCTCTATAAACCTAATGTCTATTTAAAAACCTTGATGAAAATGTAAATTGATTTCTTAGAGCTCTTAGATTTCTTGGAGATGAAACTTAGATCAATCTAAGTTAACTACTAAAATAAAGTGACTAGCATTTAAATTTCTCAAAAGCTTGCATCAAATTTCTCCAGAAATAGATCCATTAATTGAATGAATTCCTTTAATATTGTTGACTGGGCTTATTACTTTCTACTTCTTAAGGAAGACATTTCTTAAGTATACCTCTACTTTGGATCAAGAGTTCCAGTATTCCATCTATCTAATGGGAGGCAGGGGAGCCAGTCCAAGACTCAATTTCCATTTATGGAACAGAGTTCAGGAAGCATGGCTTTCTTCCATGGAACAGCTTACACAGTACTATGGTGAGGGCGCTCTTTATTGTATTTTGGAGGGTTCTCAAGTTCTCACTGATTTTCAGGCCAGTGCAGTCAGCATCTAAGCTCCTATTTTAGTTACTGTTGCCTTCCTTCTGCCCCCATATGCCATTATTTCTGGCTTTAGCTAATTTTTCTTGACAAATATACCATATTTACAACTTAATATTGAAGACCAAAAACTCTAATCCATGCAGCTGCCTTTGTAAGTCTTATTATACCCTTCCTGTGACTGTCTCTCAATGAAAAAATCACAGAACAGTAAGGGACCTTATCTTGTCAATCTCCAAAATTTCAAACCTATGGAATTGTCTTCAATTTCCTGTATACACTTCAATGTAGGAAATTCTATGGTCTCCCATGAACAGGCATTGCTGTGTGTGGTGTTATTTCTAAATACATAGCTCGAAGTTTATCTAATATCTTTTCATTGCTGTTCATTGACTCTTTTGACTGTTACAGAAAATTAGTAGACCTATTATAAAAATGAAATTCCTAACCATGTTAAAGACTCCAGGTTTTATTTTTTGTTTTATTTTGTTTTGTTTTCCAGAACAGTCAGCCTGTAAGTCTCTTTCTTATATGCTATTTTAGTTATTGGTGGCTTCCTTTGACCCATTATGTCATTCTTGCCTCAATTTAATTTTCCTGGCATCTAAGACCTGGGTTTGAATTCCAGCTACACCATTTCCTAGCTGTGTGATTCTCAGAAATGTATTTATTTAAACTCCATAATCTCAGGGTTCCTATTACTACAAATGAAACTAATAATAGTACCAATCTTAATGAATTATTGTTAGGGATAAATGTAAAACGTATAGCATGGGTGTCTGGTACAAAGTAAAAATTTTAAATGTTAGTTATTTTTATTGTTTGTACAATTAGAGACAATTGTAATAGTGAAGAGGGAGAAAGAGGCCCGCTCCAATTTTGACTTCTATGACCAGTGTGAACCTTATTTTCTGTTGCAGTGGAAAAAGGGATTCCAAAGTTCCTAGTTAGTTGTCTCCCATCACAACAATAAGAAAAAAAATAGTCATTGGAATCAAACAAATCAGTGCTACTTGGAGTTTAATGCCCGTTGACTCCACAGAATTATAAATACAGATTTTTGAAAAAAACAAGAAGTTAGCATGAGAAGGTGGCAAAGGGTAATATGCTTTCAATAGGTCTCAGTTTTGTAGGAAATGGTCTGTTTCACTGATAATCTTTACACGTTGATCCCCACTGTGAATTCGATGCCCCTGAGGAAACACAGCTGTCATCCAGATTTGGGTGACACTGCAATCAACGTGTTGTCTTTACTGAAGAACATTTCTGGCTGCCTAAATAATGTTTTTGGGACATATTCTCTCCTCTGCCCAAAGTGTTTAATGAATGTACACAGCAGCTTATTATGTTCTAATGGTACAAATGACAATAAATTTCTAGGTTTATCCTTTCCTAGGAAGAAAAAAAAAAAGCAAATCAAGCAAATAATATATCAGGGAATCAGTTTCCTCTATTCATATTATAACCTCAAGTACAATAGGAAACTTTTACATATTTTTGTATTCTTAAGGTTGTATAATGCTTTACCAAAAATTATATTTGAGCAGCAGTACTCCAATGTGCTGAACTTTGTTTTTCACACTTGTGTAATCTATGATGCTTGACACCTTCCACGTTAGAGGATATTGACATGACAAATATCTTTATCATGATTTGGATTCTAACACAAACATGTCTATAACTTTCCTTTGCTGTAAGATCATTTGAACAGGCAATAACAAAAATGTGATGTGTCCAGATGTTTTCTTAAATTCTTCATAAAAAATAAAAGCCTCAAGTAAGAAGATAAAATAAATTATTCTTTAATTAGGGATTAATATAATTAATTAGGATCAGTAAGCCTAAAACATAAATTATTCCTCAGTAAATGAGGTATAACACAACCATATTAAGTTTTTACCTGAAATAAGTATTAAAAGACCATCTGAGAAACAGTGCAGAAAATCAAACTAGAGAAGACTGAGGCTCCAAGGTGAAAGAACTAATCCTCTTTCATAACTCAACTGAGGAAGGGGTTACATCAGTTCAGATAAGAGGTCAGAGATCCAAGAAATTCAAGACAAGACATAAAAATAAAGATTTAGGTGGAATTCACTTTAGCACATGAACTGAGAGAATAAGAACTAGAATCTCTCCTGATGCACATTCAGGCTTCAAAAAATGATTTATTTGCACTATAGGCAAGAAAAGTTCAGAGGTGATATGCAAAGGTGACAGTTTGACAGGTTTACCCAGGTGTGGAAACCTTTGACCAAAAGTTTTAAATCTCTTTATTGATGAATTTGTAAGTAGTGGAAGTGGGGGGAAATCACAGTGATTGGTATCTTTACTGTCAGTTAGGCTGAAATGGTTGCCAATATCAAGAGGAGGTCAAAATATTGAAAACACTATATATTTCTGTAAAGTTTCCCAGGTTATGAAAATTTTCCAATACACTATCTTTCTGGAGACTCTGAAGGATTCTAAAAGCAGGTGTGACAAGTACCATTATTCCAATTTTACAGAGAAGGAACTGAAACTAGAGGGATTTTCCTAAGGTGAGAGTCAATCAGAGCTCTCAATTTTTTTGACTCAAAGTCTTATGCTCTTTCCAGTATGCTATGCAGGAAGAGAAGGGAGAGAGGATACATAAATGTATATGTATATATATATACATATATATATAATTTATAATGTTTAAGAACATCACATCTGTGATTCCATTCAGTCCTCGTAACATCCCAATATTAAACAAAAATAAAAAACTACTGTTTGTTCAGGGCCAATTATGTATCATATGCCATGAATATCTATTATTCTCAAGTGCTTACAACAGTGTGACAGGGTAGTACTTTCATTATAAACGTCAGGAAAAATGATTCTCAGAAAGATTAGATGACTAGCCCAAGATCATTAATCCATCAAGTATCTTTTCAAAACACACATCTTATCATATCATCTGGCCCCTTTTGTTAAATTCTTCAGTGGAGCCCCACTGGTCTTAAGATAATGATTTACTGTGTAAAGACTTGACCTTCTTCTCTAACTTCATATTGACCTATGGTCTTCCTTACCATTATCCCTTCCCCACTGTCTTTGCACACAATTCCAGCTTCATTCATCCAGTTAACTCATTTCCCCAGAGAAGCTTTCCTGACTAAGCCAGTCCCTACTATCACATTTTCTCATTGTTTATTCTCATACAACCTCTCTGTTACAGCACTTATAATAGTTATAATTTCATAATTGTCTGTAAAATTATTAGAGTATTGTTTCTCTCCTCCTCAAACTATAATTTAGATGAGGAGTAGGACCCTGCCTTTTTTTCCTTACCATTTGTCCCTATTTCCCAGTTTACGTTGACCACAAAAGTCTCTTTTAAACAAAGATTTTTTTGTTGTTGTTTAAGAAACATCTGTAGAACAGTACAACGTACCATACTAAAATGATATGATGTACAAGTGGAAAACAAACAGTAACTTGGATGGATCTGCTCTTTCATAAAGTAACTGTCATTCTTGATGTATTTCTTTCAAATTATTTGACTTAGTGTTATGTAGGTGAGGAATTTTTCAACTGATTGATGGAGAAGAGCTTTTGTAGAACACTTTGGATGCCTTTAATTGTCTCCATCCATCAAAGACCAATCCAAATAAGCATTTTTCATAGGGTTGTTCATTATTAATACTATTATTATTATTACTGCTACTACTACTACTCATTGCTTTCACTTCACTTAAAGGAATTACTCACTTCTGTGTATTTCCATCATAACTTGGTTTTGCCATAATGTATTTTTTTTAAATTTTGGGTTGAATTATAGTTGATTTATAATGTTGTGTTAGTTTCAGGTGTACAGTAAAGTGATTCAGTTATATATATATGTGTGTATATATACATATGTATATATGTTTATATATATATATTCTTTTTCAGTTTCTAGGTTATTATAAGATATTGAATGTAATTCCATTCCAACAGTAGGTCCTTGTTGTTTATCCATTTCACATATAGTAGTGTGTATCTGTTAATCCCAAACTCCTAATTTAGTCTTCCCTCCCTTTACACTTTGGTAACCATGTTTGTTTTCTAAGTCTGTAAGTCTGTTCCTGTTTTGTAAATAAGTTTATTTGTATAATTTTCTTAGATTCTACATATAAGTGATATCATTTGATATTTATCTTTCTCTGTCTGATTTACTTCACTTAGTATGATAATCTCTAGTTCCATCCATGTTGCTGCAAAAGGCATTATTTCATTCTTTTTTATAGCTGAGTAGCATTCCATTGTATATACATATACATAAAACATCATCTTTATCCAGTCATCTGTTGATGGACATTTAGGTTGCTTCTATGTCTTGGCTATTGTAAATAGTGTTGCTATGAACACTGGGGTGCATGCATCTTTTCAAGTTCGAGTTTTTGTCTTTTCTGGATATATGCCCAGTTATAGGATTGTTGGATCACGTTTTTAGTTTTTTAAGGAACCTCCATACTGTTCTCCATAGTGGGTGCACCAATTTACCTTCCCACAAACAGTGCAGTAAAGTTCCCTTTTCTCCACACCCTCTCCAACATTTAGCATTTGTAGACATTTTTATGATGGCCATTCTGGCTTATGTGAGATGATATCTCACTGTGGTTTTGATTTGCATTTCTATAATAATTAGTGATGTTGAGCATCTTTTCATGTGTCTGTTGGCCATCTGTATGTCTTCTTTGAAGACATATCCGTTTAGGTCTTCTGTCCATTTTCTGATTGGATTATTTTTTGATATTAAGCTATTAAACTGTATATTTTGGAAATGAATACCTTGTCGGTCGCATCACTTGCAAATATTTTCTCCCCTTCTGTAGATTGTCTTTTTGTTTTGTTATGGTTTTGTTTGCTGTGCAAAAGCTCTTAATTTTAATTAGGTCCCATTTATTTATTTTTTTCTTTTATTTGCATTACCCTTGGAGATGGATCCAGAAAATATTGCTACAATTCATGTCAAAGAGTGTTTTGCCTTTGTTTTTCTCTAGGAGTTTTATAGTATCTGGTCTTACATATAGGTCTTTAATCCATTTTGAACTCATAAATGTTCTAATTTCATTATTTTACTTAAAGCTGTCCAGTTTTCCAGCACCACTTATGGAAGAGACTATCTTTTCTCCATTGTATATTCTTGCCTCTTTTGTTGTAGGTAAATTGACAGTAAGAACATAGGTTTATTTTTGGGCTTTCTATTCTGTTTCATTGATCTATGTGTCTGTTTTTGTGCCAGTACCATACTGTTTTGATTACTGCAACTTTGTAGTATAGTCTGAAATCAGGGAGTGTGATTCCTCCTGCTTTATTCTTTTTCTCTTAAGATTGTTTTGGCTATTTGGGGTCTTTTGTGTTTCCATACAATTTTTAAAAATTATTTGTTCCAGTTCTGTCAAAAATACTGCTGTTAATTTGAAAGAGCATAATTTCTATTTCATGGTATAGAACACAAATTTCCTTAGCTAGTAAATTCAGATCCTCCATTGCAGAAACCATGCCTAATTCATCTTTCTGGCCCCCATAGCCCTAGAGGAGTTATATGCACATAGTCAGGGCTCAAGAAATTCGTATTAATAGAAATCCAATGATTGCAGAGTCATCATGGTGAGGAGAGCTGCTGTTACTTGCTTCTGTTTGCACACAGCATTTCATTTATTGGGTCTGTGCATTCCAACACCACCTCTTCAACACCATCTGGGTGCCCTACAATTCAACTGGGTGCCCTACAATTCAAGTTTTTCCTCCCTAGTCATGGAATGAGGCTAAAACCTTTTAATCCTGTGGTTGGCTTGTTATGGTAGCAAAAGATAATCCTATCACTCAGGAAATTCTGATAGTTTTAAGATCTCTGTGCCAGGAATGGGGGAAAAGACCAAATATATATATATTTTTTATACTATGTGGTGGAATTTGGAGGGAAAATTGGTTGGAGGCCATAACCCTGCTACCAATCTTACTGCTAATGTCTTATGTTGCAAAACTTTGAAAAAAAGGAATTATTTGTCCTATAAGTTTGCCAAAGATTTAAAAAGGTGAATTCAATAAAAGAAAATGATGTTTATTTTAAATAACTTTTGAAGAACTGGAAAGTGTCTTGAAAACAACATGAAGTATTCAGGTTTTGATTTCAGGATCAAAAAGAATATGTTAATAATTTCAATGTAATTGTTGCTAGTGTATATATGTATGTATATTTTAGGATATTTGGGCATTCATAAATGGGCTTGAATTTTGGAGAAATTCTCCCTCTCTCCCCTTCTTTCTCTCTTCACCTCCCTTCCTCTCTCCTTAAATTGCACACTCATTACTCAAAGTCTTCAGAAACATGAAGGTCAGTTGTTCCACATCTCCACATGGCAAGGACATTTTAAATTCCAGTTCAGACCTAGCTAATTTCAGGATTTCAATTCTGCTATTTTCCACAAAGCAAGAAACTGAAAAATTCTATCATAGCCACAAGAAAAAAAGAGAATAAGAGGAAATAGAATCTTCAAAATGTATGTGTATGCTCACATCAGTGTGTGTGTATGTTCATACGTGTGTATTTCTGAACATGTATGTGTATATATCAGGAGGGCATATTATTAGATGCAATAGTAGATAAATTCCAATCACATCAAAGTAGTAGGAGAGGCAAATGCATGGGATGCTGTTGTTTTGAAACTTAGAAGGAAACTACAAACTAGCTGCACAAACTTCCAAATCTTGTGAAGCATATACCCCAAAGCCATCACTCTGCATTTAAAGTATTTAATAAACTAAAAGGTATATTTAAATTGACTGAGACATTTTACTTGCCTGGCGGAAAAAAGAAAAAAAAACTATCCACAC
The DNA here is from genome assembly GCF_048773025.1 of Camelus bactrianus. Classification (NCBI taxonomy): domain Eukaryota; kingdom Metazoa; phylum Chordata; class Mammalia; order Artiodactyla; family Camelidae; genus Camelus; species Camelus bactrianus. Next base: position 68,454,608 of record NC_133541.1, read on the forward strand.
GCTATTAAAGCTTGAAGGTTTTGACCTGCTCTTTTCTGGGTTAGCTTACATTTACTGAGGTGAATGTTACATATAGCTTATCATTCCTACTTGAAAAAACATGCCATTGGATGATTACAAAGCTCACTGACCATCTTATTAGATGAAGTAGGTCTTAACCTCTTCACGTTTTAATATTCTAAGAAAAGAAAGACATGAACTTCTCCTGTAAAATTAGATTCATATGAGTACAATTTGAGTGGTTCACAGGCACCCTAAAATCCTGGGTAAAGCCCTCAGGAAGGAGGGAGGAGTATTACAAATACAGTTTCCAAGGAAGATCCATGGTTGACCAGACTACCTTCTGAAAGTATGAGCGGGGACAGCACACCAGCTCTCCTTTTCTCACTAGAGAAACTAATGCAAAACTTTTTACCTTTGGCCACACAGAAATATGCAGTTTCTTAATAGGATAGTCTAATTTGCCACATTTTAAATTACATTATAAATTACATTATAAATTTCAAACCCTTAAAGCTTTTGAATTACTTAAAACTGAGAGAAAAAGGAATTTAAAGAGCTTTATACATCAAATTGACTGTTTCATCCCTATGGTTTCATCAGTCTGTTAGTTTATACTCCAAAGGGAAAGTAGAGGATTACATATATGTAAATACATTTTTTTCCTTTATGATAAGATTCATGCCCTCCATTTAACTAGTAAGAAATATAAAAACATATATAAAAACAATCACTTTTGAGGATCCCAAATATTTAGCAATTGATCAAGTGATGAATTCCCAGTTTCAGGTACATTAACACACTCTTAATTTTTGAGTAAATAAGATAGGGACCAGTAATTTATTTTTAACATGGACCCCGAGTTATGGGTTAGTCATAAATGATGATTATTTCTTCAAAGTCTTAAAATGAAATCTTTGGTTCATCTACATTAGTTAAATATATTATCTGTATTTACCTCAGTGTCTTACTAAAAAATACAAATTGTAAATAGCATCACAGATCCACTGAACCAGACTCTAAGGTATGGGATCTGGAATCAGCCTCTTCAGGAAGCTCCCAGTATTATTCTAATTCACATGAAAGTTTGAGACCTCCTTCACTGGAGATTCCTTCCAGCCCTATGATTTTATGATTCTGGTTTGTGACTAATCAGCCTAAATTTTAGCTGGTAGACCACACGACTCCCTGCCAAACTTTCTCTACCAAATATAGCAAGAGTTGACAGATGCCCAAGTGGCAGTGGTCTTTATGCATGCCCATTCTAAAAGCAGCTGGGCCCATGAGGTCTTAGCCCCAGCTGTCTGGAACCGAGCAGCAGGTGCTGGGATGGCCAGCTGTTCTCACAAGGCATGCCTGGCAGCTCTGCTCGCTCAGGTCTCAAATTTTCCCTTGGGTGGCCTTGCTTTTGTGGGTGGTCCAGCTCAACTCTAATCCTAGTGAGTGCATTCCAAAGCTGAAATACAGAGGCCAGAGCCTACGGAGAGCACATATGTGTTTCATGTTTATAAATATGTACTCACATATTAGATTGGATGACCACCTAAAGTCCCTTCCAGCCTTAAATTCTATGTCTGCATGTTTGTGTTCAAGTATAATTATTACTCAAAGTGTTCTCATACATGAGTTTCAATTGCAGATGAAGATTGGTGTGATCCAACTGTCTCTACTCTCTCCAAACCCTCCTCAGTTTTTCAAAATTAAGCCTGTTTTAAAGAATAGCACTAAAAAAGCAAAATCTAAATACCACCAAAATACTACCAGACTAAAATAACTGCATCTAAGCAATCCTAAAGAAAAGAAAATTTTGTGACATTTTTCATGTGTTAAGTACATACAAATTTATAGGAATGTAGAAAAATGAAGAAAATGCATCTTTTTGCAAGACTGTAAGGAAATGTAATGGCTTTAAATTACTGTTCTCATTTTTCTTCTTTTTGAATATATGTAGCATAATAATATATACTATAACAATATAATAGAGTGTAAAATTTGTGAAATTGCTGCAAAATTAGGTTTAAACTTAAAAGTGATTTTTAGTACACTGAATTTAATTACTCTTCACATTTGTATTATGTATATGATTCTTTTCTTTTTGTAGAAATAAGGATGATAAACTACACAATTTGATATTATCAGATAATTTTTGCTGATTAGATTTCTCACTAAAAATGAATTGATAACTGTCAGTAACATTATAGAATGAGTCAAATGTTAAGGTAAAATAGTAGAGTGTACAATCCTTTAAAACTCTAAGTCAATACAGTTTTAATATGCTTCACCCACACACTCAAAACATGATTGAATAAGGTTAAAAAGCCTTATTTTTCAAGGTACTGGGTTGTTTTTCCTTTTAAACTTCTTATTCTGGATCGCATTTTTTTAAATATCACAAATCTTTCAAGAAACAATAACTTGGTAAGCAGCAATTTCTAAGACTATATAAAATATGACAAAGATAATGATTCTTTTGGAAGAGAACGCTAGATCTATATAGTAGCCTTACCAACTGAAATATTTGTAACAAAAGACAAAAAGTTGTAGTACAATGAGTGATACTTTGTCTACAAGAGGAAAACTCATACTTGCACGTTTACTTTGAAAAGTAAATAAGGTTTTATACATACACTTATATTAATATATAGGTTATACAGTTAAGTTGCTAATTAATGTCATTATTTTAACCAAATTAATAGCTTATTTCAAATGTCTATAAAGCCATTAGCATAGCTGAATTAGGCATACACAGATGGCCTGTATATAGGTTATAAAATGAGGAGGAAATTTGGTGGTTGGATGTTTAATTTGATCAATAAGACAAGCAAAGTGATGGGAATGGATTGATGTCTGATCCTGAATCACTCAGGGTATCTACATTGATCCACGTAAGTGATGAGCCCATGAATTTCACTCATTTTGTGGGAATTAGGAGAGAGCTGTCAGGTAAAACATGGCAAAAGTGGCTGTGATATCCAGCGTCTCCTACTGGATGTGCCGGGTCTTACGTTTTATTCTGTGCTGGGCGTGCTTCCTGAGTCCCTAAGGCTCTCAGTTCCCTCATACTTCCCCATCTACTCCATAAACCGATTCTTGTTCTGAGGAAATTATCTCAAATGTAGCCACCAAAAGTATACACATAAATTAATATATTTTTTATTGTGATAAAAACCTTACGTGAGATCTGCCCTCTTAATAAATTTGTGTGTTTGGCACAGATTGTTTACTAAAAGTGCAGTTTGTATAGCAGGTCTCTAGAATTTTTCCTTCTTGCAGAGCTAGAAATCTAAACCCACTGAATCGCAATTCTCTCATTTTCCTTTCTCCTGAACCCCCGCAATCACCATCCTCCTTTGTTTCTTTGAGTTTAATTATTTTATTTTATTCTATTTTTAATTTTTTTAAATTGACGTGTAGTTGATTTACAATGTTAGTTTCAGGTCACATATATATTCATATATATTTTTCAGTTTCTTTTCCATTACAGCTCATTACAAGAAATTGAACATAGTCCCCTGTGCTATACAGTCTTTGTTGTTTATCTGTTTTGTATGTAGTAATGTGTATCTGTTAATCCCAAACTCCTAATCTAAATTTAACTATTTTAGGTAAATTTAACTGTTTTACCTCATAAAAGAGGAATCATGCAGTATTTGTCCTTCTGTGATTGATTTACTCACTTAATGCCCTCAAGATTAATCTATGTTGTATAATATGATAGAGTGTCCTTTTTATGGGTGGATAGTATTACATTGTTTTTTTCTTTTCTTTGTGTGTGTGTGTGCGTGCACATGCATGCATGCATGCATGCATATATGCGTACATAATTTATAGCGCATTTTCTTTATTCACTCATCTGTTGAAAGCTGATCTGTTCATCTTGATCCATACATCTGTTGAAGTACCAACTACTTTCCTTTGTTCTCAGTGGTCCACAGGTATCCAACCTATTCTGGTTCTTTAAGTACTCTGAGTGAGTCCAGACAGAAACTATTTTCTTGGGCAGTCCTCTGAAAAGCTGGAATGTTGGAAACATGCTCCATTCTCCTCTTCCAACCTGTGGGAGAGATTGTGGGCTGGAGTGTCCTCTTCTAGCACTGAACTGTGCAGACTTAGGAGAGGGGCTGATGTAGGTAACATGAAATTGCTTTTCTTATCCAATTCAACGCAGCTATCCCCAGCTTTGTATTCCCTAGAGTACTGCAACTTCTTAACCGGATTCTGGAATCCTCTTATTTTGGCCCATATGACATTGTTAAACCAGCATTTCTATGGAGGAACAAGGGTTGGGACTTCCTACTTTGCCATCTTGCTGATGTCATTCCTCCAACATAAATGAATATTTTACACTATTCTTATTAATATGTGTTTAGTTAATTTTTTGGAAATATTTAAAAGCATGAAAGTCTAAAGAAAAACATTGATTTTAAGATTTTATTCAGCAGGTGAGAGAATGAGGACTCTAGGAGGATTTGTTGGGGCGACGACTCCCTATGGCTATCCCTACATGTAAAGTTAATGATCTCTCTCTACATAAAGCCAGCCTTAGCATACTCATAGCTTTTTTGATAAATTCTGTAAAATCCCACTACCCTAAGAATAGTGATGGACTTAGGCTTCTTTTGTGAGAGATGATGTAAGAGAGAGACTAAGGGAACAGGCTCTGGAACCAACAGCCTAGGTTCATGTCCTAGTTTTGCTACTTCTAGTCACGCATATTTAGGCATCCAATGATGGCATTAATTCTCCTATGCCTCACTTTTCTCATTTTTTATAATAGCAATGATAAAATCATAATGGTAGAGGCTCATATGGCTGTAATGAGTGGTAAAAGTATCAATAATTGTAAAGCATTCAGAATAGTGCCTGGTACAGGGTATAAGCTATTACTATTATTTATAAAAATAGCTCCTTAAAAACATACTGCAACATAAAAATTAAATGCATATCTGTTAAAGATGCTATAAACAAACAGAACAGAAAAACGTTGAGAGAAAATATTTGCAACATAGGTAATGATAAAGAGCTTTTACAAATCATTAAGAAACAAAAAATATGAGAAAGAAATGAGCTGAATTAACATGCAGTTCCCAAAATAAGAAAAATATGCAGTTTTTAATAAGCATGTGAAAATATTAAAATTCACTAATAAATCATAATATTAGCTCTGTGAATTAAAAAAAATAACATTCAAGTTTTGCATGGTATCGGCAAACACAAAAATGATATCCAGCATTAGCAAGGGATCAAATGTTCACAAACATAACGTGTAAATGAAGTCACCAGGAATGTTTTAGAGAAAATGTATCAAAACCTAAAAGTATTTATCAAAATATGAAATATCCTTCCCTATTGAACAAGAAATCACATCTCTAGGAATTCTTACAGAAATGCTTAAAATATTCTTTAAGTTTGTAAAATATATGTGCATATATATTCACTGTAGCATGCTTTTAATAGGGGATATTTGGAAATAAACTAACATTTGACTATTAAAGTTAATAAATTATGCCCCAATTATACTACAGAATATTAAGCAGCTATTTTATATATCACTCATAACATATCTTAAATGCATAAAAGAAAATTCACCAATGTGTACAAAACTATTAGCCTTGTTTACCCCAGTTACCACTAAGGAGTGGAACTATTTTGAAAACTTTGACATATATTTACATTATATACTCTATTTTGAATATTATACTAGATACATTTTAATTTTCAAAAAAGCATATTTCACAGCAAAAATAAGTTATTTTGTATTAACAGTCAAGGTATAAAATGTGTGTGTAATGTAATTCCAAAGAAAGAACAAGATTAGTAAAATACATAACAAATATTGGTATTTATCACCCCTAGGTGTAATTTACAGGTGATTTTTAACAAGTGATTTTTATTTGCTCTCACTTTATACTTTTGTAAATTTTCCTAAGTGACTAAACTAAACTTGCATTATTTTTATATTCAGGAAGAAATAAGCTAATGTTCTTTAAAAAATTCAGTGACTCCAAACTGCATGATTGAAGGCTTTATTGGAATAGAGAGCAAATGGCTCTGATGTAAGTCTAGAGTAAAAATGAAACTTTCTCTCACCATTTTGTCTAGCTCTGTGGGACCTGGATTCTGCTATATATTCTTGTCCTCATTTGTTTAATGAACCAAAAGCACAGAAGATTATAGGCAGAAACATAGCAATCTATATGATTTATTGAACCTGAATATTTCTGACAAAATATTGAAATAAATCTATCAGTCACCACATGGGAGATATAATTTAGAAAATGTGTTAAAGTCTCATAAACCTAATACAAGAAATTTGTTGAAAATCTGTCTTTAAAATTTATGTTAAGTAATTTATCTGTAATGTTTCAGGGAATATATATGTCTTTCAAAATGACTGTAGGACTTTTGTTAACTCAAAAATATTAGCCTCTAAAATTATGTAGCTTTTTTTACCTTTCAACTTTCTTTTAGATTTTCTTTTTCTATTTCACTTGGCCAAAAACTTCTGAAATTATGTCAGAATTGTAGCTTTTGGAGGTAAAATCTCAAATGACCAAATGGATCAAATCAAATTTAATATGATGTGATTTTAAAGAGGCCAAGATACTAAATTTTGAAAATTGGTATTTATCCTGGAAATATTAACCAAATATTTTGAAAAAATTACTAAGGAAGCAACCTTTTTTTCCCTTATACAGTTTTGTTATATTTGGCAGTAATTTTTAAAATAATTTCCTATAAGTATATTCAATTTAATGACTGTGTATCCAAGAATTGTACTACAGTGACATGAGTGGGAATAGTACTGCTTATTAAAATTAATAATTCATAAATGGGCTACTCTCAATTATCCAGATAGCATGACATTTGAAATTTAGAGCAAAATGAAAGCCTCATTTTAAACAATGTTTGGAGCCTATAAAAGTTTTCCTAAGCTTAAAACAAGTAGTCAAATTTACTGATTAAAATTTTATCTCATTTTCCTAGAACCCACACATGAGGAAAAAAAAAAAAAAAAAACAAGAGGGGGAGAGAGAGACTATATAATCTATAGTTTAAAAAAAGGAAAATAGTCAACATCACAGTAGTAATTTTAAAGACTCCCCGAATAGGCAGCAATGAAGAAAAATCTCAATGAACATAAGTTACACAAAATGACACTCTGTTTTCTCTGTATGTTCTTGACATCAAAGTTATTAATCATTGTGAGAATCCAAAGCATCTTACCAAAAAAGCAAAATGAATCTGTTCTGCCTGGAATTCAGAGTATGTCATAATTTAAAGTCTGAAGCAACAATGATCTATCTAGCTTTCATCAACTTGAGGACTATTGGAAGAGGCCAACCAGTTCTTTTCCAAAAAAATTGGCCCTCTTTCCCACACTGATCTATGGCTTGAAAAGAAAATGAAAACAAAAAATTAAATCAAGTGGAGTCACCTTTTCTTTTTGAGACAAGAGGAAAAATGAATGTGATAAAGAGATCTAAAGCCTAATGTAAACAATATTTCCTAAAGCTCTACTAGTTTTAAAGTTTACAGTGTTCTGCCCTACAGCAGTTTTTCTCCAATTTTTATATGCATAAAATCATCTGATTAGTAAATACAGATTCTTATTCTAATCCCAGGTGATGCTAATGCTGGTATTCCAGGGACCCCACTTTGAAAAACAATGCCATTGTATACTTGTCAGTCATAAAGAAATGAACTGTCTTCTGAAAAAGAAATAAAAGCAATCTCATTTACAATAGCATAAAAAACAATAAAATGCTTCGGGATAAATTTGAACCAAAGAGGTGAAAGATCTCTACACTGAATACTATAATTTTGATGGAAAAAAAAGAAAGATATTTGTGTTGATGGATCAGTATAATTAAAAATATTGTTTAAACGTCCATATTACCCAAAGCCAATTAGGGATTCAGTTCAATCCCTATTAAATACCAATGACAATTTTCACAGAAATAGAGAAAAACATTCTAAAATTCATATGGAACCACAAAAGACCCTGAAGAGCCAAAGAACTTCTTAGAAATAATAATAAAGCTGGAGGCTTTACACTTCTTGATTTCAAACTATGTTACAAAGCTATAATAATCAAAATAATATGGGACTGGCATAAAAATAGACACATATACCAATGGAACAGAATCAAGAGCCCAGAAATAAACACTTGCATATATAATCAACTAATATTTGACAAACCAGCCAAGAATACTCAACAGAAAAAAATAATCTTTTCAATAAATATTGCTGTGGAAACTTGGTAATCCCATGCAGAAGAATGAAATTGGACCCCTACCTTACACTACTCACAAAAATTTACTCAAAATGCAGTAAAGACTTAACATAAATCTGAAAGCATTAAACTCCCTAGAAGAAAGCATAGGAAAAAAGCTCCTTAACATTGGTCTTGGCATTGTCATGAGTTTTTGTGTGTGTATACACACACACACACACACACACAAAATCAGTTTACAATGTTGTGTCCATTTCTGGTGTACAGCATAATGCTTCAGTCATACATGAACATACACATACTTATTTTTCATATACTTTCTCACCATAGGTTACTGCAAGATATTGAATATAGTTCCTTATGTTATACAGTATGAACTTATTTATCTATTTTATATATAGTAGTTAGTATTGGCAAATCTTGAACTCCCAATTTATCTCTTCCCCTCCCCTTCCCCCTCCGGTAACCATAATTTTGTTTTCTATGTCTGTGAGTCTGTTTCTGTTTTGTACATAAGTTTGTCTTTTTTTTTAGATACCACATATAAGTGATATCATATGGTATTTTTCTTTCTCTTTCTGGCTTACTTCACTTAGAATGACAATCTTCAGGTCCATCCATGTCGCTGCAAATGGCATTATTTTATTCTTTTTTAAGGCTGAGTAGTATTCAATTGTATAAGTATACCACAATTTCTTTACCCTGTCATCTGTCAATGGACATTTAGGTTGTTTCCATGTCTTGGCTATTGCAAATAGTGATACTATGTACGTTGGGGTATATGTATCTTTTCGAATTAGAGTTCCCTCCAGATATATGCCCAAGAGTGGGATTGCTGGATTTTATGGTAAATCTACTTTTAGTTTCCATACTAATTTACATAAATCTTAGTAATGTTCTCCTAGGGCAGTCTACCCAGGCAATAGAAATAATTTTTCCTGATAAGGCTTCATGGTAGCATTTTAAAGACCAATGCACTTAGAGTGAGACAACCTGACTAAAATTCTGACCTTATTCAACCAACTTGACCATATATAAATTCCTTTGTCTCTGAAATGAGAATGAAATAGTCACTCCAAAATCTTCAAAAGTATTTTGTAGACTATGCACTGTGAGGGTAGGTACCTAAGTGTCAAAAAAAAATGCATTACCCAATTTAGATTTAGTAATTAATTTGTATTTTGACCAAAATGTTTTTTCAAAGTGCAGCAAAAAAGATTCAATGAACTCTCTTATAAAACTTTAGAAACATTGCCAGCTTACCCATTTGCTGACCTAAAGGGGAAAAAAACTTCAAACATTTAATGAAATATTACAATTACAAGAAATAAAGCTTATTGATTAAGTACTGTTTAATCAAACATTGAAACACATCATTTTAGTCACTCAGAGTTATGAAAGCATTAGCTTATTTGTTTCACATAAACTCAACTTTCTATCTTATTTTTTATGAGTTAATGTTTAAGTTGCTTAAAAACCCAGTAGGCTGATGAACTTTTAGATTGTAAAATTTAAAAATTGCTATTACAGTATTTTCCTTCTTCTGAAAATCATATCACACCTGGCATTGTTTTTACAATGTAGTATCTTCTGGTGACTGATTTGATTGAAATGCAGTTATCTTCTGAACCAAGAAGAATGATATAACACAAGATTATGGCACAGGTGACAGAAACAGAAGTTTCTATTTGAAAGGATTTGATAACTTAGTGTAATTGCTTTTAAACCATGTTATAACATTCCAAGTTAGTCAAATTTAACTTTTCATGAAATATAAGTGAAATTTTAAAAGTTAAATTCATTATGACCAACATAATTCTTACTTTAATTTTGTTAAAAATACAGTTTTTGTTTAAACCCTACCCTATAGAGCTTCTACAGAGTAAAGCAACAAACATTCAAACCTTCATTTTTTTGTTTATATGTTTACACTGTATAACCCATATAATGCTCATAAATGCTTTGATGTTGCTGCACACACACATACGCATAATAAAAATGCAGGAAAAAAATTAGAGATGATAAATATATCAAAAATCTAGACTAATGTCACAGCCTAGACCAAAAAAAAAAAAAAAAAGAGTAAAAACTTTTTTGAAGAAATGCATAATGGAGAATTTAAAATATGGAGATTGAACACTCTTCAATATCATTTTAAAATAATATGCAGAAACACATAATGGCCAAGACATGAAGTAGGAGGTTAAGTTAATAAGTTTTAATCTTTAGGAACTTGTTAGACGGAGTTTAGAAGGTAGGGGGAACTGTATCTTTCCTTCCCAGTATCAGTTGTTTCAGTTGGTCTCTTAGCTGTAACTACATGATGGTTCAAGCTTACTGTTGATGATGAAAGCTTGAAATACAGATTTTCTATTTTGCTAATAACCAAAGGACTACTCATATACTTTGGATCACTATCTTTTGAAAATTAAGGTACTTGATCTGTTTTCCCAGAAGGCACTTCTGTAGAAGCTAATGGTACAACCTTAGTAGGGAGTTTTTCATGATTTGACTTAAATATGACTTTATTTAGAGGATAAATCTTTGTGTACCAATAATAATACTCAGTACCGAGGCCAGAATAGGGCAACTAAGTGCCTGTAAGACCAAATTTTCTTCAAAAAAACTTTACATCTATGTATTTAAACCAGAACTCAGTTTCGCCCCTCTTTCCCCCTTTCCTTAATCCACCAGAAATAGCCAGTAATCAGTGCTTAGCACATGGAAGACATTATTCTGTCCTGGTAAATATTAAGACCAGGTTGCTTTTATCAACTTGCTTGATCATAAAATCCCGGCTAACCAGTTAAAAAAAGGTACAGTTAAGGGTAACACTACCTCAGGGAGGCCCCATAAATGAGAGTTTTCTGCAAAAGGTATTCTCAGGTAATTGAATTAATTGACTTTCCAAATTAGTATATTTAGTATCATTGGTTTAGATATTTGAGAACATCTGCCAAAAACCGAGGTTGGTGTTAGCATAATTAATATTAAACGTTTCCTTCTGGATATATTTGAACAACAGTATCATTTGCTTTATGAAGCTATTTCTGGCTGCTAATAGTAAAATTATGCCATAAAAAATGGTATTTATTTCCTGTTGGTTCTGGCAGGAGGGCATGCTTTAAGTTCATCAAAGTGTGACATTAAACTACTTAAACACAAGTTGAAAAATTAAGTAAAATGTAATCGATCTAGCACAGCTTTGTTTTTCACTACCTGTGCATGAAATTATCATCATGTCATGAAAAGATTTGTATATAATCTGATTTTCACACCGGTGTTTTAATTCATAGCATTTGCATCACTGGTTAAGTTCAAACAAACAAATGGAAAAAAAACCAAAAGGAAGAAAAAAAGAAAGAAGGAAGGAAAACATGCTGGGAAGATTGATAATTGAAAGCTCTTTGAGGGCAGGACTTTTTGGTCTCACTCCTTTGGCCCTAGTAGAATACAACATTCAACTCAATGCCTAATGAGCACTTTAAATTATCATTTCCATTCCACATCCAATGTGATATAAGGCATATGATTATTCCATTAATTAATTGATGAAGGTCTTGTTTTGTAAAATTGCTTTTATGCCATTCAGTATGTGCACAGGAGTTTACCTCAGTGTACACAAGACTTTATGAATTCAGATGGGTCAATTCCAGTGATATGAGAAAACCACTTTTGTTTCCATTTTAATGGCGTAAACCATAATTCACTCACTTTTAATGATATATTCACTTCTAAGTCAAATCACATACTCTACCAGCCTGTGACATTATAATGCTGGCAGTAAAGATTATAGCTTGTCTTGGATTTAGGGTAAGAAAGGTAGTTTTTCCCTTTCTCTGGATCACGGGAATAATAGTACCTTGATATCAGTACTTACAGATGTTAACATTCCCCTTCTCGACTATTGAGCTCGTTCCCATTAAATTGAGAAGTTTCCACGGTAAGGTGCATATGATAAGATAAGTAGTGGTCCCTGGCAGATTAGCAAGACAATAGGTTAATGAAGCAGTAACTGAGGGATTTATTCCAGAGCATAATCTATAAAGTAAAAAAAAAAAAAAAAAAAAAAGAGTAATTAGTGATTCTAATCCAGCAGCCTTTTCCTTATTTATAACTCCTTTCCCTGATGGTAAGAAACCTAGCTCTCATCATCCACCATATATGTACACATTTGCTGAATCCTAAAACTCACATAAAGTAGTTTCAGAATTACTAACCTATAATTCTGTGGAAAATCAAATTTATTAAGTGGAGTATAATATTTATTATACAGTTCTTTTGTTATTTATCCTTATAGCATGTAGTCAAAATACTGTTCCCAAAGTTACTTAGCTTAGTTGATTTCTTCCCTATCTCAGTTAGAGTGGTTATGTTCCCCCTTTAATTTATATCTAGTAAGATTTTTTTGTTATTGTTGAATTATTTGGGGGGTTTCTCCACCATCTTTTATGATTTTCATTACTTTTTTTTAGTGTTTGGGAATGTTAAACATTAATATGCCTGGTTCTAATAATATGAAATATATAAAAAGTTACATTTAAATAAGAGTCCTACCCTCTTCTCCCACTCCATTTGCATTTCCCAATTATTTCCAACCATTTCTTCCTATCTCCTGAAGATAATAAATCTTGTTATGATTTGATTTGTCTTTGTATTTCTTTTTATAAAAATGAATAGATACTCATGAATTTTCTTATATCTCCCTCTTTTATGTACTTGAAAGGTAGCATACTGTTTAATCTTGTTTGAACATTTTCTTTTGCACGAGGCAGTATATCCCGGAAATTACCCCATATCAGTTCATAGGGATCTTTATTCCTTTTGAAGCCACATACTACTTCATCCAGTAGATGTGCCAGTTTATTCGACCTGTCCTATATATGAGCATTTATGCTATTTTGAATATTTTGTAATTACAAACAATGATATAATAAAGAACTCTGCCCGTGTATATTTTTACATTGTTGAAGGGGTATCTTCAGGGTAAATTTCTAGAAGAGGGATTTTTGGTTCAAAGGATAATTGAGTAAGTAGTTTTGTTAGCTATTGCCAAATTCCCAGGCAGAAGAGTTGAGCTACTTTGTATTTCCATAACAATGAATGAGAGTATTGTCATGCTTCAACTTTTTTATCAACCTAATAGGATCTAAGAGGAGAGAGATTGTGCCCCAGTGTTACCGTAATTTGTACTTCTCTAATTACGAGTGAGCTTGTCCAGACTTTTATGTTTACGAATCACCTCTTGTACTTCTCATAAATCAACGCTTTATGTTATTTTTCCATTTTTTTCATTGGGTTTTTGGTCCTTTGTCATTCATTTGTAAGAGTGTTTTATATATTAGAGATACTATCCTTTTGTGTCTAAGTTGCACATTTTTCCCATTTTTGTCAGGTTTCTTTTGATTTTCTATACAGTACTTTGAGTCAAGATTCTTAAAATGTATTCAGATTTATCAATCTTTATTTTATTGCTTCTGTATTTTTAGTCAAAAAAGTATTATACTTATTGGCAATGTCAAAATTTTACTTTAGAAAATACTGTATAAATGTCTCTGCCCATTTTGATTAAAATTGAATACAATTATATTTTTCTAGCAAAACCCAGTAACTAGTTTGATTCTACTCTAGTGCCAAACCTAAGGTATTAAATGACTTCACCTTGGCAATCAACTATCATCAAGAGGACGTGCTCATGTGGAAGCTCTGTAGCTGGGTCTATCCAAAGTCTGCCTTATAGTGGCTTGTGACTTTGTTGTTGCTGTTATTACTCTCCTTTAAATAAGCATACTGTCATTAAATGTATTGGCAGATAAGGTTATTTTAACTTTTTCTCTTCCTAGTGGGTCAGATTAATTAGCACCTGCTCATGGAAATAATTTACATTACATGTTTTCTGATGTAGGCTCCTAAAGCATTCAAAGTACTTGAGGTGTTTTGTTTTTTAATGTCATTAATTATTTAGCAGCAGGTTTTCTAATTTAAAAAAGAAAAGTTTATTGTCATTGAAGCAGATTAATAACTTTATATTTAATTTTTTCTCTTCATGGATATTACAGCAAAACCTATAAACATATTCATAAATATTCTGAAAACTTTTCTGTATTTTAAGCACAATGACAAATTTCCTTTTCTAAACTCATTTATATAGCACAAAGACTAATGTGCAGAACAGAAGCCAGTTATTCTCTGTATGCATTCCTAAACAAGATTTTTCCTTTGGTCCTATGTTTTAAATTAAATATTAACATTGATATTAAATATTGACAAAAAGTACAAATATTATATGTTATTATTTAGCATGTAAAAGCTCTCAAGTAAACGAATGTAAAAGACAGTTCACACATGGAGAAACTAAATTTTAATATGCAAGAAGATAATGATAAATGTTTTTGTTTCATAAATTATGTATTAGACTACTTAACTACTTTCCAAGGGTGAAAAATAGATCTTCTTTGATCTAGGAAAATATAACATATATTAACAGTAAAAACTTAATATTTAAAAAGTTAATTTTCTAATTTCAAACCATATGAGTTAAAGATCAATGCCATGTCATAAACTGTAATTTTATTAAAGCCTAGACATAAATTAAAGACAGTTGTGGGCTATTGGGATGGAACAAATCACTGAGCCAAGACTGAACCTAGTTGGCTAAGATTAACAATCAACTGTTAATAATCTTGTTTAAATTTCTATCACTTAAAAATGAATTCCAAAACAAATCCAAGTGTTATTTTTATCAAAGAAACAAGAAAAGATCTGAAATAATTATCATGTTATTACTTTAAAAGTATGCATTTTGAATCCTGTATCTTTTAAAGATTATTAGCATTTTGTTTTTTTAATACGAATATTATGCGGTAATTTTTTTATTGGGATGTTGCAAAAGTTGAAATGCACTTGCAACAATCCAATAATAGCTTATGACCTTAACCTAAGTTGTTTTATTTTCATTCTTGTTCTTTTTGTGTTGGAGTATTTTGTTTCCTATTAAAATATAAATGTCTTGATAGATGTATATTTTGGGTGGCTATTTAGCTGGACTTGATCAAGTTTTGAGGTAGTTATAAAAACTGCCAAATAAATAAGTCATTTCTTCAGGAAAGTTATCTGATTAAAATATTTACAACATACCTCTCAGAAATACCATGTGAATAACCCCAAAATAGATCCAGATTGAAAACAAACATGTCTCTATAAGTCAATAAAAAAAGTAAGAAAGAAAGAAAGAAAAGGAAGAAGAGGAAAGAAAGAAAAGAAGGAAGAAAACATGTCTCTCTGGCTGTCCATTATATGAAGATAGAAATATCCTTGTGATATAGAAATTACTGTGGCATCTAGGCATCTCAAAAACCCCACTGAACAAGAAGAGTACATTATGGGAACATGAACTTTGCCCCGGATTTATTTCCCCCATAGCGTAATTGTCTGAAACTTTTTAAATGACTTCTGACTTGTTGGGAAACAAGCTACGTATAGCATAAACTAAACCAGAAACTTCACTAAGTCTGGAGGTGAATTTTTATGTCCTTGAGTATTAGTTTCCATCCCCCATCTGTCCTGCCCCACACATGCACACTCTGGATGAAACTACTCTATCACATATATTCATTTCATCATCACCACCTGTACCATCATCACAGATATTGAAATGTACTGTACCCAAGGCCAGTCTGATTTCAACCATGTGATAGGAGAAGCAATGTAAGAGGCAATGAGCATAGACATTCTACTCAGTTACATGATCTTGACCTTATTTATGCCAATGGCGTTCAGTACCAATTGTTTTGATGTCCCAAGAAGTTAAACTGTTCATACTTGACATATTTATGTACCAAATCCATAGTTTTTAAAATCTTCTTGAATAGGGAAAAGACCATTTTCAGAGTAATTTATCTCTGCTATAATGATATCTCTTTTACTCTCTCTTTTGGAGTTTCAATCTTAAGATACCAAATAATCAACAAAAGTAGAAAAGATTTTGCCAATGCTCATAATTTTCTTTTTCCTAAGGTTTTCTTTATCATCATATATATATATATGATTTAATGCCATAACTTTTTAGTTTTTCATGTAGCATCTACGTTTCACAAAAAGGTCTCAGATTTGAAGTTAACCAACCCATCAAAATATTGATGTCACAATAAAAATATTACATGTCTATATCATGTAGCTTTTGGTATATTAGGGACATTAAGCATATATATTACAATTTTTTCCCATCTTATAGGTTGTATTTTCAAGCTTTCTCTTTTCCTATACAGTAACTATAATTTTTATGTTGTAGAATTCTCAATTTTGATTTTATTACTGGTTTACATGTCTTGTTTAGAAAGGCCTCTTCCAAACTAAATATTATTTTTTAATTAATACATAGTCTTTCTTGCTTTATTTTGCATAGTTGAATCTTTAATTCATATGGAATTAACTTTCCTTAAAAAATTGGAAATCCAGTTTTTACTAAATTATTTGATACATTTTATCCATGTTATTAATTAATACAGTTCTCCTTCAGTGATTTAAATTGCCACCACTATCTTTTTATATTAAACAAAACTTTATATATATTTTATATTTCCAGTATCTACTCTGATCTGTTGATTTAGTACCAATTCTTATACAAGTACCTTAGTATCTTAATTTCTACTGTTTAAGATTTTATATAGACATTTTCAATTCCAAATTCTACCTCATTAGGCTTCTTTTTAAAGTATTTTTCTGGCTATCTTCTCATGACTGTAATGCCAAATGTTGATTAAAAACATTGGTCCAATTCTACCACCACCCACTCCTACTCCTTCACACATCTCTTCATCCCCAGATGACCTGAGGGTTAAATTGAATTTATACAGAGAGTCTTTCCTTATGAGGACACAGAATATTGCTCCATTTATTTAACATTTAAGTCTTCTTTTACGTTCTTCAGTTAATTTTACAATTTTCTTCATATATCTTTTGAAGATTTTGTTGTGTATGTTCTTAGGTGTGGTATTTATTGTTGCTATTATACTTTGTAATTTTTATATTATATTTTGTAATTAGATGTTGTGGGCATATTGAAAATCCACTGACTTTTATAAATTAATTTTATGAACAGCCACTATACTGTACCCTCTTGTAGTTCTTAGTATTTTATTTAGTTATCCTGAATATACTGTCGTAAGCAAATATGATGGAATCCTTCTTTCCAGTGTTTATTTAATGGGTATACCTTTTATTTAATGGCCATATCAAGTGACAATAAATTGCATTTCCAGTAAAAATAAAGTTGAATAAAAGGAGCAGTATTAGAAACTCTGTATTTTTCCTGACCTTATTGCTGTTGCAGTATTGTTTCTCCAGTGCACTAGTGTCTGTGTGTGTGTGTAATGTTAAGAGATTATATATATATATATAAAATACATATATATTATATATTTTATATATATATGTAGCTATAAGCAGTTTTTAAGTAGGTTTTATCAAGAATAAATGTTGAACTTGATTAAATATACTTTTCATATCAATTAAAATAACAAATGATTTTTCTGCTTTGGTCCCTTACATAATTATTTTTTCTTACAAATGCCTTATTATTAAACCTTCTGGACTGAACCACACTTGGAAATACTGTGTTAAGCCTTATCCCAGACATTAGCATTTGACTCATATTCTAATTGTATCACTTCATACTCTCTGCTTTTAATTTTCCTTTATCTGTAAGTGGAGGATAAAATAGTACTGAACCCATAGCTTATGAAAATTAAATGAATTGATGTATGTAAAGTGCTAAGAACATGTTCTAGAAAAAAGCATGTGCTCAAGCAACATGAGCAATTGTGGACAGGATTAATTTCAGATGCTGTCAGTCAGATTTGGGAATTAGTGTTACGATGCTTATGTACAAAGTCTTAGGAAACACAGCTGCCCATTGATGAAATCTTCCAGCATTTTTAAAAACACCTTTTCAGTTTCTTCTTTAGATACTGGTTTATGTGGGTTTTGTATCTTTTTATAGATAATTTTGATATTTAGTATTTTATTTTCAAGTATTCCTTTCAGCTGGCTTTCCAAATAAAGAATTCTCTATTTTTAATTACTTTTTAGTATACTATGTTTCCTTCCTAATGGCAAATTTGGTATTTATGAATTTCTATTTGTATGTTTGTCATCTGATTCATTAATTCCTTCTCTGTCTTTATTAAATAAATCCTTCCCATCCATTCTTTTATCACCTTTACTTATTCCTGCTCCTGATACCAGCTCAAGCACAAAATGAGGTCCCTTTCCATTTAATATTCAAATTAAATTTCACAGAGCCCTCATCTTGCCCATCTCAAGAGGCACTTTAATTTCTCCGGGAAATTCTCAATTCTGTGAGAATGTTCTCTAAAGTCTGAGTCCTATTTATTATTACTTTCAGGAGAAAACAATTTGGAAAGTCTGTCTATTCAGGCACATAAAAGCCTCTGCTCTTCCACAGTTATTGCCGCTGCTCCCTCATTCAGGTGGTAAGGGAAGACCCTGCCCTCTGACCTGACTGAAGCATGCAACACTGTCTGTGGTCTGTGGTAGTTTATCCAGGAAGTAAGGATGGGTATAGGAGAGAAGGGAGGAGAAATCTGTCTTCTTTAGCATTTTGTTCAATCATAGGTGATCACCCACTATTTCTATATAGAGACTCATTTCTCTCTGCTAATACATACATGTATATACATATGCATATAAACACTGGCATACACATGTCTAGTGGCCACTAGCCTTTGTGAAATTTTTTTTTAAAAGGAGCCCTTCTGGCTACAAGACAGACAAGGGAGCACAAAGTAGATTTCAGTCCCCACTTACCAGGTACCCTAATGCAATGAACAATCTGCAAAACCATATCCATTGTTCCTGCACATAAACATAGGCTTACATAAAAAGCTATTTGGTAAAATTTCATGCATAGTGTCCAGGGAAGCCAGATCAAAAGCTGCTGCTGTATAGAACCATCCTTCCCTAGATCTTAAAAAGAAATACATTGCATTCACTGCACAGCTAAACGGTGAGATTATAAGCCAGATATATTCAGAGGAAGCTGATTTTCAGTATCTATGCCATTGCTGTCATCCCCACCTGTAGCACAGATGTACATTTACATGTCCCAACCTCAGGCTGTGTCTGCCAGTCACAGCTCATACATGTATCCTCTCTCAAAACCTCGGTGTAACCACACTCCTGGCATTTCTGTCTGGACCCCATTTCTGAAAAAGGCAATTCCCTTCTAGTCTCAAGGCTCATCCCATTTCCTGTCTCAGACTGACAAATAGTCAGAATATCTACTCTCTTGGTCCCATACTCATCTACAAAATAAACAATCAGACATCAATTTATTTTCCTTAATCTAATGCATATATAATATTATAAATATATATATGTTTACCAAAGCAATCATAGACAAAACTGATTATCTAGATTAAGGAAAATAAATATATAATATTTATCCTCAAATTATTTCTATTTCTACATTGTCTCAGAATTTTTAAACAATTCATTTGCATTCTTGGAACAAATGTTTGCTGAGCACTTACTGTGTAGCAGGCAATATCTTAGGCCTAAATAAAATAATAATAATCTCCTTCCACAATATAGTCTAGTGAGGTCTTGAACAATTAACAAAAATCTGACTTTATGAATAATCATTTAACTTTATAAATAACCATTTAACATTTTATCACTAATTATTTAACTTTATAGTAAAATATATTTTTAAATTGTTATATTTATATATTTAACACTACAGTAAAATTGTAATTAAATTATAGATATGCTAGATCCATAGGTGTGATGTAGATAAGGATATAGTCTGTGAGGGGACAAAGGGCAAAATATGATGTTTAAGCCAAGGTCTGAAGGTGGTAAAAAGGAACAAACCATGTGGATAGCTGCAGCTGGGCATCCAGGTAGAGCAAACAGTAAGTGAAGCCCCCCAAAAGTCCACCGACATGTCAGAGATGAGCTAACAGTGTGTCAGACTGAGTCAGTCCTGCCGGCCTTCATAAGAACTATTGTTTTGACCTGTGTGAGATGAAGCCATTACAGGGTTTGTGTTGAAAAGTGACATAATCTGATGTAAGCCTTATTAGGATCACCCCAGTGACTGCAGTGGGAGTAGAATACAGGGGGGAAGGTTGAGAAGCAGTAGGAGTAATTGGGTGTTTACTACACGAACTGGTCAGGAAATGTTAGTGACTAAGCGATGTAGGTGTTAAGAAATGGTTGGATTCCAGATACATTTTTAAGATGTAGCCAATAAGATTTGCTGATGGATCAGATGTGAGCCCTCTTTACTGAGCTCTACAACTCTGCATGCAACTAACTAATGTGCTCCTCTTCCATTCCTTTATTCATTTATTCATTCATCACTGAGTCCTTACCATGTGTCACACCCTGTGGCGACACTGGGGAAAATGACAAATGCATTGTTTTCTCTGTCCGGGGAGCACACTGTCTAATGGAGCAAACAGACACATAAACAAAACATTTACTCAAAACATATGAATTATAACAACACGGAGAAAGAAGTGACTGACTACACCTAGGAAGATTAGTGACATTGTCACAAGAAAAATGACATTTGAATTGGCATTTCAAGAATGAGTAAAAGCTGAAGAATAGAAAGAGGGCTGTTCTCTGGTCCAAGCCCAGCAGATGGGGCTTAAACTAAAACAATGGCAGATGATGTGGAGAGAAGTAGATGGATTCAAGAAAGATAAAGTAAGTAAAATTAGTAGAATTTGGTAAATAAATTAGGCATTGAGGGAGAGGATCAGAGTGGAATTAAAAAAACAAACTCTAAATTTTCTAGTTTTGGTAACTAGACAGATGATTACCTCTTTAATCAAGATGGAAAACATATTTTGGAAAAGGTATTGGTTTTAGAAATGCTATGAGTCAGTTACTTTTGGTAACTTAGATGGAAGTATCTAGAAGGCAATAGATACAATAAAAGCAGGATGGTGCTCAGGAAAAAAGAAAAGGAATAAAGATGCAAAGGAAAGCATAGAGGTAGTCATTAAATCCATGATGATAATGCTGTTTACTAGAATACGTGCCAGTACGTTTCCAAAAACAGCTCTTCTTCTGAAACACATAAATTCATTACCTACAGAACTCTCCTACATTTAGACCCCAGACTACAGAATTGCTTTTGGTATCCTGTAAACTCTTGTCTTTGCATATTGTCGTGCTTATCTTGTTTGGTTTCTTCCTGAGTGGTTGCATTGTGTCTCTTCTGTACACCTCAGTGCTTCATCTCTCTCATGTACTCCTTCCAAATCCTGCTCAAATCTTACCCTACAATTTTTCACATACTATTTGCCTAAGAAAGTCATTTCAGAACTCCCTAACCAGGTGCATCGAGATCTCTAGGTTGTCCTTGAGCACCTTATTTTCTTCATCTGTGAAAATGGCCACAATAATAATACAACTTCATAGGGTCATTGTTAGGATTAAATGAATTAATATATCAAAATGTTTAAAATAGTGTCTATTGCATAGTAAATGCTCAGTGCAGTCTAGCAGTTGTTATTTTGAAGATAGTATAGAGTAAATGCTTAGCATGTGAGTTCTGGAAATTTTGAATTTGTCTGGAGACAAATCAAATGAATTTGGATCCAAATTTAGCCACATAATAGCCAAATAATTTGAGTCAAGTTATTTACATCTCTCTAGCTTCTTTTTTCCATCTGTAAATTCCTTAAGGCCATAGAGATGTATGATATCTACCAGAATACCACATCAGTTATTTTTAGTTATTTGATTACTTTAACTTTTACTATTGAAAAGCTTTAAAATTTATTAGAAGGCGATTTGCTCTATTCATCTTTCATGTTACCTTCATAATCTTTGATTATTTCCTGTATAAATTATCTAATCAATAAATATTTATCATCTTGAATACAGAAAAGGATTTTGTGAGGATTCTATAAGTCTAATGAGTAAAGGAAAAAAGTCAGCTTGGTTATAACAGTGGAAGAAAATTATTCTTCACCATGAATTATATAGGGGAAAGAAGAATTTTAAAAGTTACTTGGCTCAAATTTCACTTTTTAAAGATCCTCTTCAATTTTAGGTTAACTAGAGTAAAAGGAAAAATCTAAGTTGTACTTATTATATGAAACTAAGATTCTGCAAAGCATTTGCCAAATTTCAGGTAATTTGAGAGTAATGAAGAGATAATTGAGTAACTAAACTGGTAAAATAAGAGAAACTCAAATCCAAGTTGTTTCTACATAAGTTATTTCACTTTCCATATCCTCTGTACTTACCAAACTTTTAAATGATAATGCACTTTGAATGTAGATGAAAATCAAGTTACAGAGATAAAGAGTTTCTTAAAGGCAAATATAGAGAAAAATAAGAACCTTCTGGAGAGAAATCATCTGTTAAAAAACCCTCAGGAAATAGCAAATTAGCAAGCAGCAGAATGGGAAGAATTATGCTGAGAATTCCAAATTATTCAGTGATCAAGAAAGTTTTTATAAGAACTCGTTATGCCAGACTTTTTAAAATGCTTAGTCTGTTTTTCCAATGACTAAAAATTCTTTAGGAAAAGTACTGCTTTCTTTAAGTGTTTTTGTATTTTTATTTTAAAAAAATAATACATGCACTTGATAAAAAAAAATTAAATGATACAAATATTAAAGTTAGTCTCCCCACATCAGTGGCTCCTTCAGTCCTCTTTCCTTAGAGCCAGTAGCCATTTCAAAACTCACACAGTCATGTATAACCATTGCAAATTGAGAGCACTCTGTATAGACCATGCTGCTCACTGCTTTTTTTTTTAAACTCTGTCCCATTCTTTATCAGTGCATCTAGATTCACTTCATTCTTTTCAATAGTTATGCAACATTCAACGTACCTCCAATATCACATTGAGTTATCACAACTTATTTACCCACAGCTGGTCACTACAGATGGGCAATTGAGTCTTAACGGTTTTTTGCTTTAATGAACAATATTGGAGTGAACATTCTTGCACATATCTTGCCGTACTTTTCTGAGTTAATGTTACTAGAGTATAATCTGATATAGGATTTCTATTTTAAAGACTATGCTTAAAGTTGGCAGCTATTAGTAATAGCTGACTGAAAAGGCTGCTCAATTTAAAATCCCACTGTGTGTTCATGAAAGAACCTCTTTCCCCATACACTCTCCAGTATGTACTCCGACTCTGTATTATTAGACATTTGACAATAAAATACATTCTCTGGTCTGTCATTTAGCTTTTGAATTAGCTATTGTTTTTTATCATGCTGAAGTGTTGTCAGATTTTCCTTTATGAATTTTGAGTATGGTATATTCTGTGAATCCATTCATTATTATAAGAGAGCTTTTTTTATAATTATTATTGAAGTATAGCTGATTTATAATGTTGTGTTAGTTTCAGGTGTACAGCATAGTGATTCAGACTGTGCAGATTATATTCCATTCTAGGTTATTACAAGATATTGGGTATAATTCCCTGTGCTATACAGTAAATCATTGTTGCTATCTATTCTATATATAGTAGTATGTATTCAGTAATCCCATTCTCCTCATTTGTACCTCCCCTGCTCCCCTGTGGAAACCATAAGTTTGTTTTCTATGTCTGTGAGTGTTTCTGTTTTGTATATAGATTCATTTGTATTATTTTTTAGATTCCATATTTAAATGATATCATATAGTATTTATTATTTTGTCTGACTTACTTCACTAAGTATAGTATTCTTTAGGTCCATCCATATTGCTGCAAATGGCAGTATTTCTTCCCTTTTTATGGTTGAGTAGTATTCCATTGTGTATATATGCCACATCTTCTTAAACCACTCATTTGTTGATGGGCACTCAGTTTGCATCCTTCTATTATAAATAGTGCTGCTATGAACATTGTAATGTATGTATCTTTTTTAATTAGAGTTTTTTTTTTCCAGATACATGCCCAGGAGTGGGATCACTGGATCACAAGGTAAGTCTATTGTTAGTTTTTAAGGAATCTCCATACTGTTTTCCATAGTGACTGCACCAAACTGCATTCCTACCAACAGTGTAGGAGGGTTGCCTCTTTTCTACACCCTCACCAACATTTATTATTAGTAGACTTTTTGATGACAGCTATTCTGACTGGTGTGAAGTGATACCTCATTGTGGTTTTGATTTGTATTTCTCTAATAATTAGAGATATTGAGCATCTTTTCATGGGCCTGTTGGCAATCTGGATGTCTTCTTTAAAGAAATATCTATTTAGGTCTTCTGGCCATCTTTTGATAGGATTGTTTGTTTGTCTATTTTTGATATTAAACTATGTAAGCTGTTTGTATATTTTGGAAAATCTCTTGTTGGTCACATCATATGCAAATATTTTCTCCAATTCTGTAGATTTTCTTCTTATTTTGTTGATGGTTTCCTTTGCTGTGCAAGTGCTTTTACATTTGACTAGGTCCCATTTGTTTATTTTTGCTTTTATTTCTTTTGCCTTGGGAGACAAAGAAAATATTGCTATGCTTTATGCCAAAGAATGTTTTGCGTATGTTCTTTTCTATGAGTTTTATGGTGCCATGTTTTATATTTAGGTCATTAAACCATTTTGAGTTTTGTGGGGTTTTTTGTATATGATGTGAGTGGATGTTCTAATTTCATTGTTTTACGTGAAACTGTTCAGCTTTCCCAACACCATTTGTTGAAGAGACTGTCTTTTATCCATTGTATGTTCTTGCCCCCTTTTTTGTAAATTAATTGACCATGGATCCGTGGATTTATTTCTGGACTCTCTATTCTACTCCATTGATGATGTGTCTGTTCTTGTGCCGGTGCCATGCTGTTTTGCTGTTTTGGTTACTGTAGCTTTGTAGTATAGTCTCAAGTCTAGAGGGGTTATACCTCCAGCTTTATTTATTTATTTTTTTCAGGATTTCCTTGGTAATTCTGGGTCTTTTGTGAGTCCATATAAATTTTAGGATTATTTGTTCTGGTTCTATGAAAAATGTCCTGGGTATTTTGATAGGACTTGCACTAAATCTGTAGATTGCTTTAGGTATTATGGCCATTTTACCAGTATTAATTCATTCAATCCAATAGCACAGAATATGTTTTCATTTCCTTGAATCCTCTTCAATTTCCTATATGAATATTTTATAGTTTTCAGGATATAAGTGTTTCACCTCCTTGGTTGTTTATTCCTAGCTATTTTTTATGATGCAGTTTTAAACAGGATTTTTTTTTTTGCTTTCACTTTCTGACATTTCATTATTAGTGTATTGAAATGCAACAGATTTCTGTATATTAATCTTGTATCATGCTACCTTGCTGAAATCATTTATTAGTTCTAGTAGTTTTTGTGTGGAGACTTTAGGATTCCCTATATAGAGTATCATGTCACATGCAAATAATGACAGTCTTACCACAAGAAGTTTTTTTTTTTAATCTTCTAGTTTTCTTCCAGTACTTTTATAGTTTTATTCCTAACTTTAACCCATTGATTGAGCTGGATTTTGTTTTTTAATATGGAGTGGGCTCAATCTCAATACTTTGTTTCTCCCCACAAGAACTAATTAATCATCACAATACTAATATCATATGTGTCTTGTTTTCACCAAATAAACTGTCTTGTTCTTACAAGTGATTTGATATTAGTATTACAAGAATATTTGAGTATCTGTGTGTGTCAAGCACTGTAATAAGAAAATGGTGAACACAGACACTACCCTTTCCTTCATGAAGCCTAAATTTTAATGAAGGAAGTTTTTTTGGGTAAACAATAAATGCAGTATTGTACTATGAAATTTATAATAATTTAACTTTCCTTGAGCACTTACTATGTATCTGATACTATTTTAGGAGTTGTTACTCTGCCGCCCATAACCAAATCCAGTCAGCATCCTGTTTTCACACAGCCAACAAGCCAAGACTGAATTTAAATTTTTAAAGAATTGTTTAAAAAAAGCAAAGAAAATTAAAAAGGAAAAAATATGAGACAGATTTTATATGACTTCTGAAGCCTAAATTAATTATCTCTGGTCCTTTACAGAAAACATTTGCTGACCCATGTTTTAACCCTTTTACACTTATTTACTCATTTACTTTTCACATTAACCCTTG
The DNA here is from genome assembly GCF_048773025.1 of Camelus bactrianus. Lineage (NCBI taxonomy): Eukaryota > Metazoa > Chordata > Mammalia > Artiodactyla > Camelidae > Camelus > Camelus bactrianus. The sequence continues at coordinate 68,480,943 of NC_133541.1, forward strand.
AAGTAGTTAATGTTATTAAATAATATTTAACTCCTGCTATTCTTGCACATGAGAAAACAAAATGAGAAAGAGTTATAATTACCTTATAATTTCCACAGAAGAAATAAACTGTGCACTGAATTACTTTATGGGTGTGAGAAATGAGAAAGATTTCCTATAAGGAAAAGAAAAAGCCAGACATGCAAAGAGGAAGAATACCATGCAGACAGAGGAGGCCTCTTTAAAGAACTTGCAGCAATGATAAGTTTGGTGTCTTTAAGGATCCTGAAGATGATCAGTTGATCAGTGTGGGTAACTTGTAACCAGGGGAGTCAAGGAGAATGGGAAACTTCTGAGACATAACAAAGGCCAGATCTTGTAAGAATTTGTAGACCATGGTAAGAAATTTAAATTTTATTAAATAAGTATGTGGGAAGCCATTGAAATACAAGAAGAGAAGATATGAGGTGACCTCAATTATGTTAAGATAACTTTTATGGGTGTATGAAGCATGGAATAAAGGAAGGACAGTTTTGATAGCGCTGCAATAATCCCAGCAAAATATTATGACAGGCTGAGTTAAATGGGTATCAGTAAATGAGAGCAAAGGGATAAAGAAAGGAAAGCATTTGTTACAGGATTATATGTGGGATGTGAAAGAAAGGTTTCTGGCCTGAGTGATTTACTGGGTGGATTTAATACCCTTTGCTGATACGGGTAAGACACAAAAGAGTTTTCTGAAGAAATAATTAAAGTTTACTTTTTTGACATGTGAAGGTTGAGATTACCTGTGAATCTGACTGAGAGAAGAGCAGTCTTAAGCCCTGTCTCTAAGGAGCACAAGCTTGTAGAATTTGAATAGATCATAGACTCCAGGAAATGAGATAAGAAGAAGCAGATATAAAAATAAATGAAAACCAGAAGTAAGTGGAAGCCAAGAGAGGAGAATGTTTCAAGAAGGGAAGAAAACGTTTGTTGTTTGGGGGCTGGATAGAGAGGACACAGGACCAGCACACCCTCTGAGTACTACCTAAAGCAAAGGGCGTAACTGATCAGGACCAGCTACCCGGGCGTCTTATTCTGTCGAGTCCTCTGTTAACATGAAGACAGACATCAGGATGACCAAGTACTAACAGGGAGTTTCACATACCATCTGCAGTGTCTAGAGGTAAACTACTATAATTAATACACTTTCTGAATTGAAAAACAAGGACAAGTAAATTTAAAAAACAAAATAAGCAAAAACCAAAACCTTTATATAAAACCTTACCCCCATTAATGGGTTTCTATAAAGGAATTTGAAACATGGCTCCTTATTACCTTTCGCTTTTTGTTTTTCCAATATTCACTTCAATATACCTGACTTTTCTGAGTTAAATAGCTTCTTGGGTATTTGGGCAGCAGAGGACCAGTGAGAACAGGGTCTCAGTTAGGGCCCTGATAGAGAAAACTGGTACGAGGATTTCTCTGACATAAGAAGAACCCCAAAATAAGTTTCAGATTAATGTCAAATTCTTGGAAGAGCTTGGACTTCAGAAAATTCAGGATTCCTGAGAGAAGACCGCCAGTTCCCTATGAGTGTGCTGGTTCTTCTTGGCTCCCAACAGACCAGAAAGAAACCAAATTGGCCAGATAGACTTATCATTGCCTCTAAAGCTGGGAGATTACTGGCAACTTTTCCCATATCACTCAGCAAGGGGCTGAAGACCTCCCACATTAATGTTCAACCCACCCTCCCCACCTCAAACACACACACGCATGCACGCACACGCATACACGTACACACACCAAATATAAAAGTTTGCTCAGTTGTGTTCAAATAGCTGGTGCAGCTGCTGAGTTGCCTGATGCCACTCTCATACTTACTCCAGAGCAGTTAGCCTCCTTTTTCCTACCTGAAATCTAACAGAATTTTCTCTGTATCTATTGTTCTGTTATTATATTAGATGAAGCTTATATTAACCTTTCCATTTGAAAACATGTGTTTTAGCTCAGGCAAGCGTGTCTTGTTAGATCTTAAATGATCTTCACCCCTTTATTGTCACTATTCCCCTTTCTTAAACTTCATATTAGATAAAATTCGGTGTTTCTAGATTTATTTGCCAGGCTTTACTTTTTTTCTTGTTCTCTACTTTTTGTCTATCTTCTCTGTCAGTAGCTATTGGCTGTGTAACAAACCTCCCAAACTCAGTGGCTTAAAACAATAATTACTGATTACTGCCTCCAAGTGTATGAGTCCTCTGGACAGTGCTTCTGGTCTCAGCCAGATTTACACCTGTTTCTGAGGTCTTCTGTGGCTGCTTCCAGGATTGAGGCAGAAAATTTTCATGCTAAGTCTTTAACAGTTTTTCATGTAAGATGGCAAGGAAGCTATTAAAAAATAGAAGGATGTTAGAAAGACTTAGGAGCCAAGTAGAAGCGGATCCCAATGGCCAAGATGAGACAATGTGGACATCAGTAAAGCCAATAACTACAGTGCCTCACAACACATTTAATATGTTTAAATCCATGAGGGCATAATGTCAGTAAAAACCCACTTTTGAATATAGGAAATAACCTCTTTGAAAGCTGGAAAATGAAAGTAGAGAATCAAGCATTTATCATGTTTACATGTAGTTACAAACTACACCTCTAGGTAACACAATAATAGATAAAATCACATTTCTCTTCAGACAAGCATTCCAACAAATAAATCAAGAAGAAATGGTCAAATTAGGATATGACCATTTTGGAACTCCTGACGAATTAATAATCTGAGTCATAATCATCCGTGCTTGCTGATACTACAACAAAGACGGACAACCAGACTATGCAGTAGTCTGGTCAAAAAATAAGCCTCTAACTTAAATTCTATTTACAGAAGATGAGAAGGAACACTTTAAACTACATACACCACATGAATACAATCAACAAAGTCCAGATTATGGGGAACTCTACATGACAAATTCTCCAGTTTCTTCAACAGATAAATTACAAGGGAAAAATGAAAGTGAGAGGGGGAGAGTAAACTAAATTGTGATATTTTGGGTGCATACTCGATGATAAAATTATAAAGAAAAGCTAAGAAGTGTTTACCATAAAAATTAGCAGAGTGACTACTCTTAGGGGACAGGAGGGGATTGTGTTTGGAAGTAACCTCATGGAAGGCTCAGGCAACAAGTGGCTACAAAAATTTATCCTGCGTGGGCAGGGGAGATGGTCAATGGGTGGTCAGATTACAGTAATTGATTAAGCTGCATATATGTTTAGGTGTTTTATTTTTATGTATTTGTATTAAATTTAACAATGAAAGAGTTTTTAGAAAAGCACCCACTAAGCCTTCCACCTCTGTCTTACCATGAAGTAGATTGTAGCAGACAAATACTTTCTACCAAGAGCAACTAGAAAAAGGCAAAGAAAAGCAAATGCTGTTTAAAGGCATCACAGGGGCTAAGGCAGTCAGAATTTAAGGGCTTGATAGACCCAGGAGAGAGGAAAAGCTCATTAAGTTTAGCCCAAGTTTCTGGACACTGCTTTTCCTTCTAGGTACTTGCTGATTAAGCTACAAATCAAATAACATATAGATAAATAGAAAAACTGTAACCATTGGAATTAAAATAATGAACTTTTAAAGACTATTAAAAACTTAAAAAAAGAAATTACACTAAAAATTTTAAAATAAATATTTTTAACTGGATGAAATATCAAAGCTGTAGGATGCAGACAAAGCAATGCAAAGAAACCCAATTGCCTTAAACACTAATCTTAGAAATGAAGAAAACCTACAGATCGATGCAGTTCAGCGCTAACCCCTGACAATCTGTACAAATAACACCTGTCTGCAAGGGACCACTGCTTCCAAAGTGCTGATGGTCTGGCAGATGTCCTAATGGTCTTGATGGGAAAGCTCTATGGAGTCTTGACCTTTTCCAGGATACAAAGCAAAAGTGTAATAATACATTTTATTTAATAGGGAAAATTTTTTCTGATTATGTATAAGGATATTTAAGAGAGACCTGCTTTTGAAAACAAATGGAAAAGAAACACTTCTCAATCCTTTCCTGTAGTTTTCAAATACAAGATGTGTATGCCAATTGGAATCTGAAATCTTTCATATTCACCCGTCTTTATACTTAGTGCATAATTCTTGTGAATCCAAGAACAATGAGATAATAACTTTCATTTTGCATGCAAATTTTTGAAAAAATTATTACTACAAGCAACCATTGTTTTAAAAAATCTTTCTCTAGAGGAGATTCATAAACCTTAGTTCATGAACACTTCTATTTCTTTGTAAGATTATTCGGTAGTGAAGCCAGAAGTAATTGTATAGGCAATCGTAAAGGATCATATTATTTCTACTTTTAAATATGTATTTAATTTGAACTAGGCAGTCTGGAATGAACATTTTCTTTTCCTGAATGAAGTCTGTCATCAATTAAACCTAGTAATCAGAGCATTCATCTCACAATAGTATTTGTCATTATGCCATTATCAAGTCTACTTAATACCCTGTAGCAGAAATAATTCAATCTTTATTATTCTTTAATGAGCTCTGAATGTTAGCTCTATTTTGAATGAGGAATTGGCATTGGGGTACAAAAGACTATGAGGAGGAACCAACGATAGATGGAGAGGGGGTTCTCAAAAGCCAACACCATAAAAAAAAAATCTTGATATTTACAAACCTGAAAGTTGCAAATTTTAATCTAAGATCTCAAGAAGTAGACAAATACTCCACTGGTAGACATAATCAGACAGAAAGATCAGCTGCTTCTTTCTGGCACTACCATTGAACTTTGTGAGGCTACTCTGATTTGTAATTTCAACATTAACAGGAAGAGAATAAAATTTAATCTTATATAATTATAATAATAATTTAATTTGCTTGCCATCTGGATGTAAAATTTGGAATTATTGGGATGGTTTTAATTAAAACCAAAAATACTGTTTAACATGAATAATGGCAATTTCCATGTGATAGGTTGGCTTATACAACAAAGTCCATCTACTAGACATGTACAAAGAATATGTTTACATAAAGTTAAAATAAAAGCAGAAAGTAAACTGCTGTGCAAATATGTAACAGGAAGAAAATAGGTGAGTCATATTAACATCATATAAATATTATTCAAAACTGAGAGTAAAAATGAAGACATAGACGATATCTTTAAAATGTAATCTTTCCAAAAATAATATATAGATTTAATGTAATTCTAATTAGAAACCAAATATTGGTATTGTTTCTGCTTTTGTTATTAATAATATTTTAAATTAATATGGAAAACTAAATGAACAAAAATTAACAAAAACATTTAGGGAAAAAAAGAATCATAAAGGATGATTTGTCATACAAGATCGTTGAAGCCTATTATAAAATTATCACAATAAAATTGTGAACACAGTGTTGGCAAATAGGTAAATGACATAAAACCAGAGTCCAGAAGTAGATGTCCTAGATATGGAAAAAATAGTATATGGTAGAATTGCCATCTTAATTTAGAAGGAAATAGAGTCTTTCTTTAATAAATAATATTGACATAATTAGTTATTCATTTAAAATAAACAAAAATATATATATTATGTTTCATACCATACAAAAATAATTCCTAGATAGATTGAAATCTAAATTTAGAAAAATAATAAAAATGTTAAAATAAATGTAAGAGAATTTTTTAAAGCTTCAGATGAAAAGATTCCTTTTAGCAAAATACTAAATTCAAGAAGGGCTGATAATTTGACCACTGAAATAATTACAGCATCATAAACAAAGTCTAGAGAAAAAAATGACATTTGCAAAATATATGATTAATTTTCTATGTACCTGCAAAATATGAAAGTAATAATAGTGTGACAGAAAAATAGAGAAGAGGAGATGCAAATCATCAAAAACTTAAGAAAGCATGGTCAACCTAGTTAGTAGTAAATAAAATGCAAGTAAGATAATAAAGAGACACCACTTTAAATTTTTTTTTGTTGGAGAAAATAGTTTTTTGAATGCTAACACCCAATATTGCTGAGCTTGTGCAGAAATGTTCACAATGCAGAAGTCTTCACACAAAATAAATGACTTAGGAATTGTTCAAAATTGAAGACTAAAGAAACATGATAATCTAAATTCAGAACATGATTCTGAACTGAATCTTTTTGCTATAAAGGACATTATTGTGGCATCTGGCAAAGCTGGAATCAGGATTGATAGTAGCATGAATCAATGTTAACTTCTTGATACTGATAGTTATATTATGATTATGTCACAAAATGACCTTGTTTGTAGGAAATATAGCTAAAGTATGTGGGGACAAAGGGACATCATTTCAACAACTTATACTCTCATCTCCTTGTTCTGTACTTCAACTATTCTCTAAATCTCAAACTGTTTCACAGACACACACAATACTCTTTAATACAGAAAACAGATTTAGAAATCTTCTACAAGAAATATAAAAGCTAAATGATCAAAGCTATTTACTTCCAGTGATAATTAGATAAAAAATTGATATATCTATCAATAAAATAAGAATTAATTACATTATCATACATTCATCAAATATAATGCTTTGGCCATATGAATGAATTAAAACTATGTGTTTAATTTCCATACCTGGCCATGCATGGACTTAGGACCAATGCAAGGAAAAGGCTCTGCTAAGTGTGGCAGGTCTGTTGAGAGCCTTGGCTGCCCTGTGGTTGCTAATGCAGGCAAAGAGAGAGATGCTAACAATCCACACTCCTGGACACACAAACACTTCAAGAAAAAAGTCATGTTTTTCATTCCAACAAGTCATTCGAAAGTGTTTTCCTTTTTTTTTTTTTTCCTTTGGTAGTAACAAACTAAATCCATTCAATATAATGCCAAGAACTTTCAGACCACAGCAACATAACTGTCTGTCTCCATTCTTCAGAGCTATTCATTCCAAGAAAATCAGTAACCAATGTTCTAATAGTATTGATTTTAGACATTTACTTATTTTAGTAAAATTGTGATCTTCATGAGACAAATGGGAATGATGAACTGAAGTTAATTCTGAGTAGGGAGCTGAGGCAGCAATTTAGAAAAAATGATAAATGTATTTTCCTTGAAAGAGTTATGATCTCTTTTTTTATAATGAGCTGCTGTCCTCTAAGGAAATTTCAGATTAAATATTTATTGATTTCAAGACTTACATTTTTTATTTTTGTGTCATTGAAATTCACACATTAAGGAAAAGGAAAGCTTTGCTTTACAAGCAGTATAATGACCTGCTTGTTGGGGTATTATGGTTATCAGGGCCACACAAACAACAGGACATTTTTATACTCAGATAATATCAAAAAGGGGTGGGCAAAAGACAGAATCAGCACTCTAGGATCAGAAAATAATCTAAGCAATTCAAATTTAAAAATCAGTTTGCTAAATATCTAAGTTAAGGGGAGCGTTCTGTGGCTCCTTATACCTTTCTCTACCAAATATGATTTTGGAGTTTTCACCCACTTGAGTGCATTTGGTAATTTGAATTAGAACATGAGAAATGCTGGGCTCAACAGGGCATGCCAAAGCCCTAAGAGCCACTTGAGCTTTATTTACATTTACTCTAGATTGATCGTCACTCTCACAGCTCAAGGTTTTGCTATAGTATACACTCTTGAGAATGACTTTGAAAAATAGTGTTGCCATTTATTTCATGTTAACAAGTCTGGTCTGTGGGAAAATTCTCTTCCACTATGGGAAAAGACAAAACAGCAAAATTATCAGAGTAGGCATTGAATTTCTTCACCCTAATTTGTTATAATTCGTTTCAACAAGGATGTGTTGAGTATTTAGCATTAACCATGTTATGTTAAGCAAAAGGAAATATATGACACAGTTCTCACTTTTAAAGGTCATACAGTGAAGATTTTCTGGGTCACTCCCTAACCCTGAACTTTCTTTCTGGGTATGTGAACAACATGGTTTTGTGCTATATTCTGAGAAGAGACAAAATATTTGGAGTTTTCACTTAAACCACTTAATATGGGCAAAGTTTTAATTTTAATTGTTTTCCTTTTCAAATTACACTGTAAATTTCTCAAAAATACGAGTTACCCTGCGTCACATAATTCTTTTATATTCAACTGCCATGTCCCATTCACAGAACATACACACACACACACACACACACACACACACACACTCCTCAATAATTCCAGTTCTGATGAACATGCTTACTATAAGTGTAAAATGATTTTTCATTAACTTGTCCTTAAGGTTTTCAAACTCTTTAATGTCTAATTTCCTTTATTTGAGAAGTCAGATTCAGATAGCAGTTTTTTAGATCATCGTTTTTCCCTCTAATAATTATCACTTTAATAAGTATAAAAATTCTTAATTAGTAAGTACTGAAAGATGAAACAGCTACTCTTCTTCCTTGAAGAGAGGTTCTAACACTCAACAGGAACCATCCTTAGCTTTATAAAGGTGAGGAACCTTCTTATGTGCTGTCTCTATCCTTCATATTACTCCTCCACCAGCATTGTCAGTGGTCAGTAAATATTTGCTATGGTTAGGATAGGGTGAGGACAGTGTTGGTACACTCATGCCAAGTTTCTTTATCATAGAGGAATTTTACACAATATAGAAATATTTATTATATACATTATGTAATAGTTTTCTAGAATTGCCATTAGAAAATACCATAGACTGGATGGCTTAAACAACAGAATTTTTTTTCTTGCAGTCTGTAGGCTAGAAGTTCAAGATGGAGGTGCAAGCAGGGTTGGTTTCCTCTGAGTCCTCTCACCTTGGCTTTCATATGGCCACCCTTTGGCTGCCTCTTCACGTGGTCCTTTTTCTGTGCATACACATTCCTGGTGTCTCTCTGTGTGTCCTGGTCTCTTCATCTTATAGGGATACCAGTCATTGGATTAAAGCCCACTCTAACAACCTCATTTTAACTTAATTGCCTGTTTAAAAGCGCTATCAACAAATAGAGTCACATTCTGAGGTACTAAGGGTTACATTTTTCAACATATGAATTTTGGAGGACTGAATTTAGTCGGTATCACCTTACTAGCAGCTGTTTAATGGATATAAAAATGACACAGCCCCTGGTTTCAATTAGCAGACCAGGTATTCTTGCAGGAAAATAAATAAATAAATAAGCAAATGATAGTATTAGTGAAACTATAAGTACAATAAAATGAAACATGCAAATGTTAAGGTTCATTTATAAGGATTAAGAGAGTTGATAGTGCAGGTGACATTTGAGAATGAGCCTTGAGGAAACCTCAGGAGAGAAATAAAGATTGGACATTAACTAAATGCTTTATGAGGCTTTAATCTTCGACATGCTCTTTAGGTTGATAGTTCTGGTCTTGTTTTTAAAAGAGGAACATTGCTATTTTGACCATGTATCATCAAATTGTTTTAAAATAAAACATCAAGGTCCATCTTATTCTCCTTTCCCTGATATAAAGGATTGAGAAAGGAAGGTTTTAAGAGAAAAGAACAGTATGAAGAAAACCCAAAATGAGTTTATCAAAGTATTGCAAAAGCTGTTTAACTTGAAAACAAAATCTGTAAATATAACCCACTCAATAATGTATTAAAAGAACCAATCATATAATCAGTGTAAACAGACAAATAGACAAAATTATTTGATAATTCAACATTATTTTTTAAGAAAAATATTCTTGGTAAAATATAAGTTTATTATCTGATAAAAGAAATATATGAAAAATCTATAGCAAGCATTAGTATGAACAAAGAAATGTTGAAAGCAGCTTTTTTAAAATCTAGAAAAAAGCAGATTTCTATTAAGCATTTTACTGGATGTACTCACCAAAACAACCAAGGACAAGAAATAAAAAGCATAAACACCGAGTAAAAAGATAGGACTGGTGTGGTTACTATTCAAAAATGTCAAAATACATGTTATTCGAGAAGAACAGAGATATGGAATGGGGAAGGAACAGAGGTGGATGCAGCTGCTCTGTTGGGATTTTGGTTGGCTGTTGGGGTTTGGGAGTTTGCTTTGTAAGCTTTCACCGTACTTAAATGTACACTGAATACATTTTTATATATTAAATGTAACAAAATAATAATCTTAAAAATATGTCAAATGTGAGCTTTCATTCCAACAACAACAAGCTAGTGTTTAAAAAATTTCTCCAAACTGATCTTCATGCAGTGTTCATGCTTATGATCAAAATGCTTACACATTGATCAGCTTGGGCTTATACCTGCAAACCAGTTTTGTTAAATTCAAAGATTTTTTTTCCCCCAACACTTAGTACTTTTAAAAGTAATCACACAGTTGCTCAGTAAACATAAGCTACTGAATTAACTCCTTTGTATAAAGAGTATTTCATACATAATGGAATGCCTTTAATGCTGTATTGTTTTTCTTTATTAGCCATATTGGATCTCTCAACTTATATTTTTCTCTTATCGTGATCTAGGAAGAATTTTTAAACCTGCCATCTATTCTCATAAAAGGGCTACTAGAATAATAATAGCTCATGTAAAGGGGGCTTTTAGAAAGAAATCACCATCACAGAATGTTTTCTCTGGATTTTCTACCTGAATAAATATATATGTTCTGTGTGCCTGAATGGTAGCATGACTACTGGAAACTAAGCCTTCTAGTGTTTAGGAGCACATGGGCACCAAGTCTGTGGAGGAAGGAAAGGATCCAAGTAACGATCCATCCTGACACTTTTCTTAAGTTCTGTGTCATTTGGAGATGCTGCTTTCTACAACTTGTACTTATTAAGAACTTTTTCTTTACCAGGCACTGATCTGATATACATTATTAAATACTATATTGTGTCTAGTAGGACAAACAAAGCAGCAATTACACATCAAAGTTGGGTAAATTCTGGGAGAGACATACTAATGGAGCACAGAGAAGAAGCACCTCTCTTAACTTGACAGAGTTAGAGAAAAGTCCTTAGACTATTAATGAGATATTTGCTGTAGGGATTTTGTATGTGCTTGTGGTCATCAGAATAATATCCCCCAAATCTGTCCACACTTTAATCCCTGGACCCTGTGAATAACATATTACATGGCAAAGGGAATCTAGGGTTGCAGATAGAATTAGCATTGTTAATCAACTGATCTTAAGAATAATAAAGAGATTGTCCAACGGAGTTATCCAAGGGAGTTCAATGTAATCACAGAAGTCTTTTAAAAGTGAAGGAGGGAGGTGAAGAGTCAGTGGCAGAACGAAGCAGTGTTAGAAGGACTCAACCAGCTGTCGATGCCTTTGAAGATGGAAGGGGCTATGAACCAAGGATTGCAGGCAAACTCTAGAAGCTAGAAAAGGCAAGAAAGTGTATTCTTCTTAAGAGCTCAGCCTTGACTTTAGCCCAGCAATACCCATTTTGAACTTCTGAAGTGCTAGAACCATAAGATAACCCAAATTCACTGTTTTAAGCCACTAACTTTGTGGTAACTTGTTAACAACTGTCACAGAAAACTAATAAAATGCCCTTTATCAAGTTAAGGAAGTTCAGTTGATTCCAAGCTTTCTGAGAGTTTTTATCATGAAAAGATGTTGAATTATTTAAAATGGTAGTAGATAAGACATCTATAGATATGTCTAATAGGAAGATGTCTATAGATAGATACATAGATAATATGTATATATAGATAGATAAGATGTATATATAGATAGATAAGATGTGTAGATAGATAGATAGATACTTACTATTTGTTCTATTTCTCCAGGGAACTCTGATAAAGTCACTAACTATCTGGACATTTCTATGGTTTCTTATAGTTTCTTATTAATTACTATCTTTGTATTCCCACTTTTACTTTTGTAAATTATTTCCAACATAGTAATTTAAAAGTTTGTGTTTCATACTTAGAATTTTTTAACTTTTAGGCAATCTGAATATGTTGTTTATTATTTTGAAGAGCCTTTTCCATGGTGAATTATTTCCTTGTGTATCTATTGATCTTTGACACTTTTTTTTTTTTGGTCAAGTATTGATCTTTAATTGTGAGTTCACATTTAATTAATTCTACTATATGAATAACGTGCTGGCAAAAATTGAGAGTGTTTCCTTCTTGACAGGATTTGCATTTGCTTCTGCCAGGAGCCAGGCACTGTTACCAAACTCAGGCCACTTCTATCCCCTTGTTCTCAGGTTGCCTTAAAGTCTCATATTCATCTATCCCTACTTTGTCTTTTGGGGTCAAAACCTAATTTGAGGACTGTGAGCTGACATTGGCACCTGACCTCAGATAATCGTAGTCTTGGAGACGGAGAAGATGGCGGAGTAGAAGGACGCTCGCAGGTCACCCTCTCCCACAAATACACCAAGACCCACATCTACAGACCCACTCAGCCAACCAGAGCACCTGTGGAACTCCGACAGAACATCGCCCTCTTCAAAAGATAAAGACGCCAAAAATCTGGTAGGAGAAAAGGAAAAAAGAAAGAACAAAAGGCAAAGCAGCGCGGGACGGGTTCCGCGGGGAGGGAGCGGCAAAGGAGGACTGGCGCTCGCTCGCTGGGTCTCCCCTCTCCAACTGAGAGGCCAGCGGGACGGAGGGGGAGCCTCCGAGGCTCGGATCTGTACAGAGCAGCCCTTGACTGACAGAACTAAGTTAAACGGGCACAGAGCGTCCCCCCGACACCCAGCCTGAGACGCGGGCCGGCAGCTGCGGGCAGGGCCAGGCTGCACAAGCCGGGCGGAGGACGGAAGTGGCTGCACGGAGGCAGCACCGGGGGAACGCAAGGGGCTGCGCGCCATGGCTGTGGGTGCACAGGGCAGAACAACCTGGGCCCTCCATAAAACAGCAAGGTTGATGTGCTCTCGGGGGAAGGGCGCACACCCCCATCTCTGAAAACCCGCGGAAAATTTTTGGGGGAAGAGAGGAGGGGCTCAGGCACAGCCGCCATATCCTCCACGCTGAGCACTCAGGCGGGGGCGGGGGCGAAACCTGCATCCGCACCGAAGGGCTTAGCAGCCTCAAAGGCCAGACAGACTGGCCTGCAGCCCGGGGCAGATAGGATCCGTCCATCCTGGTCCCTCAGAGAACTTGCTCCACAAAGACAAACAAGGAGCTGGGTTTTGGCTGGGAGCAGGGACAGGGCTGTCCCTCGGTCTTCCCCGAGCCCACCCGCGGAGCGCTGACCAGGGCAGAGCGCGCAGCCGCACAGAGCAGCGGAGCTACCGGTGGCGCAAGTAGAGCGAGAGCGGCCCCCCCGCCTTTCGGGCAGGAACACAGCCCCTGACCGAGGTGCTGGGAGGGGGCAAGACCCGCCCTCCTACCCCGCCAGTCTGCAACATCTGACTGCTGCATCCGGAGGGGCAGCGACCCGCCCGCCCACAGCAGAGGAGAGCTGCACCTGACCCAGTGTTAGGAGGAGGCGCGATCTGCTTGCCGACAGGTGCTGGGAGCAGCACAGAAGAGGGCGCCAACGGAGGGCCTCTGAAAACAGCAAGCTGAGCTTCCAAAACAGGACGAAGACAGAAAGACTTCACATTAAAAGCACACAGACTCCAGGAGAACACCAACAAACCCCTCCCACCCCCCTTTTTTTTTTTAATCTGTTTTTACCTGTTCTATTTTCTATTACTCTCTTAATCTTTACTTCTTAATTCATTTCTATTTCTCTTGGGTCTTGGGTTTTGATGTCCTGCTATTGATTAGACACAGGTTTCAAATACATCTATTCATCTCCCCCCCCTTTTTTTGTAAAGGTTTTAAAAGGACGTCTCAACCTGATTAATACTCTGCTTCAACTCACTCTTCTATTATTCATTATACACTGTTTTCAAACCCTCTTTCTCCCTTCTTTTAAAATTCTTTCTCTCTCTTTCTTATTTTTTTTTTCTTTTTTTCCTAAGTTCTATTCCTAAATAAGCATCAGATAGATAAGATCCTTAAGGACCAAAATAAACAACTGATACTCCATAAACCACAGCGCCAAAGAGGTATGAGCAAGATGAAGAAGCAGAAAAACCTTTCCCAATTAAAAGAACAAGAGAAATCCCCTGAAAGAAAGATCAACGAAATAGACATCAATAGCCTACTAGATCAAGATTTCAAAAAAGGAGTGATTGAATTGCTGAAGGAATTAAAAGAGATAGTGTTTAGAGATATAAAATATGTCAAAAATGAAATTGAAGCTATAAAGAAGAGCCAAGTAGAATGGGCAAACTCATTGACAGAGATGAGGAATGATCTAATAGCTGTGCAAAGCCAACTAGATAATGCAGAGGAACGAATTAGTGATCTAGAAGACAGGGCAATAGAAAGCACCCATTCAGAAGAACTACAAGATAAGCAAATAAAAAATAATGAAAATAGCATAAGGGACCTATGGGATAATATAAAGCGTCCCAATCTTCGCATAATAGGGGTCCCAGAAGGAGAAGAAAGATCAAAGGGGATTGAAAAGGTTTTTGAAGAAATCGTGACTGAAAACTTCCCAAACTTAAAGAAGGAATCAGATATCCAAGTACAGGAAGCTCAGAGGGTCCCAAACAGGAAGAACCCAAATAGACCCACACCAAGACGTATCATAATCAAGATGGCCAGAGTCAAGGATAAAGAAATGATTCTAAAGGCAGCAAGAGAAAAGCAAACAGTAAGTTACAAGGGAACCCCCATAAGGCTCTCAGCTGATTTCTCTACACAAACACTACAGGCCAGAAGGGAGTGGCAAGATATATTCAAAGCCCTGAATGAAAAAAAGATGCAGCCTAGGATCCTTTATCCAGCAAGGCTATCCTTGAGGATAGAAGGAGAAATAAAGAGTTTCACAGACAAAAAAAAGCTGCAGGAGTTTAGCAACACTAAACCCATGCTAAAAGAAATATTGAAAGGGCTATTCTAAATAGAAAAGCAGCAGGATGCTACAGAAATGAGAAACACACAACTGGAAAGGTGATAACTCATGAATTACAAATAAAGTAAACATGAAATTATAAAAGAAGACATACAAATCACTGAGAGTGGGAGAGGGAGGCAGGGAAATATAGAATATTTTTTTCTTTCTTTTTTAAATTTTTTTAACAGTAGGATGGGTTTGAGATCATGTTACTATCATTTTAATAAAAACAGTTATAGTAATGGGTTGATAGATTTACAAAAAAGGGTAACCACAAGCCAAAAATTTACAAAGGAGTCACAAAAATTAAATAAAATCCATGATAATACAAAGGAAAATTACCAAACCACAAAAGGAAGAAGAAAGGAACAAAGAGGATATACCAATTCAACTGCAAAGATAAGTTCAAAATGGCAATAAACACACATCTATCATTAATTACTGTAAATGTTAATGGACTAAATGCTCCAGTCAAATGACACAGAGTGGCAGACTGGATAATAAAGCAAGAACCTTCAATATGCTGCATACAAGAGACCCACTTTAGGGAGAAGGACACATATAGATTGAGAGTGAAAGGATGGAAAAGGATATTCCATGCAAATGGAAAAGCCAAAAAAGCAGGTGTTGCAGTACTAATCTCAGACAAAACAGACTTTAAAACAAAGGCCATAAAGAAAGATAAAGAAGGACATTTTATAATGATTAAAGGAGTGATACAAGATGAGGATATTACACTCGTTAATATATATGCACCCAATATAGGAGCACCTAAGTACATACAAGAATTACTAACAGAGATAAAGGGGGATATTGATGGGAATACAATCATAGTTGGAGATTTTAACACTGCATTAACATCACTAGACAGATCTTCCAGACAGAAAATAAACAAGGCAACAGAGAAATTAAGTACTACAATAGAAAAACTAGATTTGGTGGATATTTTCAGAGCATTACACCCCCAAAAAATAGGATATACATTCTTTTCAAGTGCACATGGAACATTTTCCAGGATCGATCATGTACTTGGGCACAAAAGAAACCTCAACAATTTTAAGAAGATAGAAATTATCTCAAGCATCTTTACTGACCACAATGCCATGAAACTGGAAATCAACAACAGAGAAACAAAGGAGAAAAAAAGAAAGCATGGAGATTAAACAATATGTTATTGAAAAAACAATGGATCAATGAGGAAATCAAAGCTGAAATTAAAAAATACCTTGAGACAAATGATAATGAAAGCACAACCACTCAAAACCTATGGGACACAGCAAAGGCAGTGCTAAGAGGGAAGTTTATAGCGATGCAGGCCTTCCTCAAAAAAGAAGAACAATCTCAAATAAACAATTTAACCCACCACCTGAATGAATTAGAAAAAGAAGAACAAAAAGCCCCAAAAAGCAGCAGAAGGAAGGAAATAATAAAGATCAGAGAGGAATTAAATACAATAGAGATTAACAAGACCATAGAAAAAAATCAACCAAACCAAAAGCTGGTTTTTTGAAAAAGTAAATAAAATCGACAAACCTCTGGCCAAACTCACAAAGAAGAAAAAAGAGAGAGCACAAATTAACAAAATAAGAAAGGAAAATGGAGAAATTACAACAAACAAAATAGAAATACAGAATATCATACGAGAATATTATGACAAACTATATGGAACCAAACTGGATAACCTAGAGGAGATGGACAAGTTTCTGGAAACATACTGTCCACCAAAACTGAGTCAAGAAGAACCTGAACACTTGAACAATCCGATCACTAGAAAGGAAATAGAAATGCAATTAAAAACCTCCCTACAAATAAAAGTCCAGGACCGGACGGCTTCACCGGGGAATTCTACCAAACATACAAAGAAGAACTCATACCAGTCCTTCTCAAACTCTTCCAGACGATTGAAAAGGAGGGAATACTCCCAAACTCATTCTATGAAGCCACCATCACCCTGATACCAAAACCAGGCAAAGACACTACAAAAAAAGAGAATTATAGGCCAATATCACTGATGAACATAGACGCCAAAATCCTCACCAAAATTTTAGCAAATAGAATCCAACAACGCATAAAAAAGACTATACATCATGACCAAGTGAGGTTCATCCCAGGGACACAAGGCTGGTTCAACATACGCAAATCAATCAGTGTAATACATCACATCAACAAGAGAAAGGACAAAAACCACATGATCATCTCAATCGATGCAGAAAAAGCATTTGATAAAATTCAACACCCATTTATGATAAAAACTCTCGCCAAAGTGGGTATAGAGGGAACATATCTCAACATAATAAAAGCTATATATGACAAACCTACAGCCAGCATAGTACTCAACGGTGAAAAACTCAAAAGCTTCCCACTAAAATCTGGGACAAGACAAGGATGCCCACTATCACCACTCCTATTCAACATAGTCCTGGAAGTCCTAGCCACAGCAGTCAGGCAAGAGAAAGAAATAAAAGGGATCCAAATTGGAAAAGAAGAGGTAAAAGTGTCATTATATGCTGATGACATGTTACTATATATAGAAAACCCTAAAAGGTCCACACAAAAGCTACTAGAGCTGATTGAAGAATTCAGCAAGGTAGCAGGTTACAAAATTAACGTTCAAAAATCAGTTGCATTTCTTTACACTAACGATAAATCAACAGAAGAAGAAAGTAAAGAAACAATCCCCTTTAAAATAGCACCCAAAGTAATAAAATATCTGGGAATAAATCTAACCAAGGCGGTGAAAGAATTATACACAGAAAACTATAAACCATTGATGAAGGAAATTAAAGAAGACTTTAAAAAATGGAAAGATATTCCATGCTCTTGGATTGGAAGAATCAATATTGTTAAAATGGTCACACTGCCCAAGGCAATCTACAGATTTAATGCAATCCCTATCCAATTACCCAGGACATATTTCACAGAACTAGAAAAAATCATAATAAAATTCATATGGAACCATCAAAGACCTAGAATTGCCAAAGCATTACTGAAGAGAAAGAAAGAGGCTGGAGGAATAACTCTCCCAGACTTCAGACAATACTATAGAGCTACAGTCATCAAGACAGCATGGTATTGGTACCAAAACAGACATATAGACCAATGGAACAGAATAGAGAGCCCAGAAATGAACCCACAAACTTTTGGTCAACTCATCTTTGACAAAGGAGGCAAGAATATACATTGGAATAAAGACAGTCTCTTCAGCAAATGGTGTTGGGAAAACTGGACAGCAGCATGTAAAACAGTGAAGCTAGAACACTCCCTTACACCATATACAAAAATCAACTCAAAATGGATTAAAGACTTAAACATAAGACAAGATACAATAAACCTCCTAGAGGAAAACATAGGCAAAACATTATCTGACATACATTTAAAAAATTTTCTCCTAGAAGAAATAAAAGCAAGAATAAACAAATGGGACCTAATGAAACTTACAAGCTTCTGCACAGCAAAGGAAACCAGAAATAAAACAAGAAGAAAACCTACGGAATGGGAGAAAATTTTTGCAAGTGAAACCGACAAAGGCTTGATCTCCAGAATATATAAGCAGCTCATACGACTCAATAAGAAAAAAAAAACAACCCAATCCAAAAATGGGCAGAAGACCTAAACAAGCAATTCTCCAAGGAAGACATACAAATGATCAAAAAGCACATGAAAAAATGCTCAATATCACTAATTATCAGAGAAATGCAAATCAAAACTACAGTGAGGTATCACCTCACACCAGTCAGAATGGCCGTCATTCAAAAATCCACAAATGACAAATGCTGGAGAGGCTGTGGAGAAAAGGAACCCTCCTACACTGCTGGTGGGAATGCAGATTGGTGCAGCCACTATGGAAAACAGTGTGGAGATTCCTCAAAAGACTAGGAATAGACTTACCCTATGACCTAGGAATCCCACTCCTGGGCTTGTATACAGAAGGAAATCTACTTCAGGATGACACCTGCACCCCAATGTTCATAGCAGCACTATTTATAATAGCCAAAACATGGAAACAGCCTAAATGTCCATCAACAGGTGACTGGATAAAGAAGAGGTGGTATATTTATACAATGGAATACTACTCAGCCATAAAAACCGACAACATAATGCCATTTGCAGCAACATGGATGCTCCTGGAGAATGTCATTCTAAGTGAAGTAAGCCAGAAAGAGAAAGAAAAATACCATATGAGATCGCTCATATGTGGAATCTAAAAAACAAAAACAAAGCGTAAATAAAGGACAGAAATAGACTCACAGACAGAGAATACAGAGTTGTGGTTACCAAGGGGGGTGGAGGGTGGGAAGGGATAGACTGGGATTTCAAAATTGTAGAATAGACTACACTGTATAGCACAGGGAAATATACACAAAATGTTATGATAACTCACAGAGAAAAAAATGTGACAATGTGTATATGTCCATGAATGACTGAAAAATTGTGCTGAACACTGGAATTTGACACAACATTGTAAAATGATTATAAATCAATAAAAAATGTTAAAAAAAATCGTAGTCTTTATATTTTTTGGGGGGTCGGGCTGAATGAGGAGTCCCTTACTCCCTGTGAGTATCCCCTTCCACATATACATACATACACACGTTATGCAATATGTAGTTATTTTGTAGCAGGAAAGTCTCCTGGTAATATCTGTTCTGATGTATTGTCCACAGCATATTGCTAGTCCTGAGGATTTTCTTAACAAATTATGCAGATAATTAAAGGATAATTGGGTAGTCATGGAAATAAAATATAGATTTTTGATCATTGAAAACCTATAGAATTTGCTTCAAAGGAACCTTTCAATACATTAAATTTTTTTTAATGCTTTGAACTCTGTTTCTGGTAGAATGTAAGAGAACTGTGGACTAGGACTTAAAATTGGGGTGACTGAACAAAACATACCTTTGGGATTCTATAAATTCAACTTTCGGTGATTTACCACCTCAAACAGCAATGTTGAGGGTTGTATTTATCACTTGGAGCCTTACAGAGCCAAAAAGTCTGCTTGAAACATTTTTATACTAAGAGGAATTTTATTTTTGGTGGCAGGGGAAAAAAACAGGGTTTAGGAGGACCATCAGTCAGGAGATAAAACAATTTTTCTTATGTATGAATCAGAGACTCACAGAAACTAAAAATTTAAAATGACCCAACGAGTTATATAATCCATCTCTTTGTCAAAAAAGAATTACCTCCTGAAGAATTTAAAGGAAAGGGTCTTGTCCATTCATTTTTTAAAACTCCCTTCAGACCTATCTTTTTCCTTTTAAACTATCCTAGTTATATTAAGATTTGTTTGGCTTAATAGTCCTTTCAAAATGCCAGGAGTTAGAATGGTAATGTTCTGTGAAGATATTTGGAATAACATATAAATCAAGAATAATTCTATTAGATGAAATTTAGAAACTTTGTATCAGCTGATACTATGAAGCATCGTAAGTCCCAAATAAAAGAATATATAACAAATGTCCTAAATAGAGATTATTTTAACTAATAAATAAATCACTCAGATTCTTCCTAAGCATAAATAAGACATATTTGAAATTTATAATATTCATTATATCTTAACTTCAGAGTAACCACAAGTGAGTATAAATGTTATCTTTCCAGCTCAAGGCCACAATAGTAGCTCAGTAGCTCATTTCTTCTTATGATTTAACTGGACTCCCTGCTGCTGTCCAAACCACTGTTTATACTTAGCAATGACATGTCCATCTAAAACATAAATCTAATGTTGTCCCATGACAATTCAAAAACCTCTGATGGCCCCAACTCCCTACTGAATACAGTTTGAATAATTCAGCCTAGAATTCATCTTCTACCTAACTTTCTAGTTGCATTTCCCACATATCAGTGTCCCTTCTCCCTTCTGAATTTCCTGTGGTTTTCTTATCTAGTCCACCTGCTAATTCCTAAACATATCCTCTATCCTCTGGGCTCCATCTTTGCTTGAATGTGTACCAGTTGCCCCTTCACTCTCCACCAACTGTATAATCACCTGCTGGAGTTTTAGGTATTCCGTAAATCTCATTTCAGTTCATGTCTTCTTTGAAAATCATCCTGGAGTCCTCTAATTAAAATCACTCTCTCCTTTGTATCTTTCACTAATATTATTTTCTTTCTCTATATAGCATTTAGCAAAAGCATTTTATAAAAGTTTTTGCCTGCTGACTAATAGTCTCTTGAGTTGTAAGGATCACATAATAGTCATCTTTTGTTTCTTCTATAAAACTTGCATTGTATAAGTACATTGAGCATTAACTTATTGCCAGATTGAGTTAACTAATTGTTTATATGATGTAGGGATTTTGGCACACATAAAAAATGTAGTGTATGAGTTACACATACAGTATCTGGAGTCAGAAAAGTGAGACTTGTTTAGCCACAAAATAACCAGCCTTAGATAATGTTTTTAACCTCTCAGGATCAGTTTCCTCATTAATAAAATGAATTTACAATTACATCTAACTCAGTTATATATTTGTGATAATTAAATGGTATAATGCTATGTAAAACATTTAGCATAGTGCCTGACATAGTAAGTACCCAATAAATATTACCTATTATTATGATGGTGATCATTTTTATAATTGCATATGGTTGCTATTTAAAAGTTGCTTCTCTCTCTCTTGTACACAAACTTATTGAGTTTTTCCCAGGTTTTTCCAGCTATATTTTTTGAGTGACTTAACTTCTAGTGGAGTTATCAATGCAAAGGACAATTCTCTAAGCCTTACCTATAAGCTGAATAAACAGAAACCTCTCACATGCAGGTACTACCATTCTTTAAATATGTGTAGATGTAATTGAAAGCAGTCCTTGTGCTTAGAATAGACTTTCCACTTAGTTTTCCTGGCCTATGCATGAATCAGTCCTTTCCGTCCTACTTCACTTGAGATCAAATTGGAATTTTTTTGAAAGAAGGATTTCTAGGTAGCTAAGAGTACCACAAACACAGAGGCAGGAGGAGAAAAAAAAAATTGAAAATGAAAGTTTTACAAGAGAAGTTTAAATGCATTGGTCAACTAATCAGTTATTAAGCCTTATTGGACTTGCCTCACAGGGTGTCCCAAAACAAAATCCATAATACCTTTCCTTACTCTTAACCAGTTGAAAACCCTGGCCTTCGAGCTCCATTGTTTCAATCTAGAACCATTTGGAATATAATGGCTATGTTTCCACCTTGATAACAGTACACAAGCTATAAAGGATATGAAAGAGGCTCCCCAACAACAACCAACCCAAATTAGAAAATGGAGAAGGCTGTGTGCTATCATTAGTAACCAAAAAAATGATGCAACATGCATGGTATAGGAAAAAACATGTCATCCAGCTTCAGAGATATAAATTAGTTCTTTGAAGAAGCACAGATATTTGAGGCTGTAAATTACAATGTCAAATTAGATAGAAATCTTCAGTATAGCTCAGTCGCAAAATCATGCAGGGTTTTTTGGACTCAATACTGATATGATGTGATAGTCTTTCCCATATGAATGATGGGTCTGCACCTGGAAAAAAGCTTTCAATTTTGTGCTTGTAAGTGTTCAAAAGATCTAGATAAACTGAAAGGAGTTGCAAAGGAGATGGAGAAAAAAAATTAGTGAAGTGAAGAATTTGATAGATGGACTGAAGACAAAGAGTGCCACATTTGAGATTCCTAAGTAAAAGGTAGAATTTGTTTGGAGCAATTCTCCTAATACCAGAAAGCTCTACACTTCAGATTGGTAGAAGAATAAGACTTTGGGATAAATCAATCTGTAGTATTTTGGACATGCACTAAATAATAAGGTGAAATTAAGATTAAGCAATTTATCAATGAAAACTTTCCAGCTTCAAATTAATGACCATCAAATGCTACTTGAAGTATAGCCCAGAGAAATGCCACATCAGCTTTCTCACAATTGCAGGGTCTCAGGTCCCCACCCAGAGCTTCTGAGCCTGTGTCTACATTTTAACAAGATCTCCAGGTAAACTGAAGGATGCACATTTACGCTTGAAAAACACTGGTTAACATACCAAAAAAATTAGCTTTAGGCAGGGCTGAGTTTAAATTTTGATTTGGCCACTTATTAACTATATGACCATGAACAAGTTCCTTAATCTCAGCATACTTGAGATTCTTCATCTGTAAAGGAGGATAATAATATCAACTTCTCAGCATTATGTTGAAGATTACTGAAATAATACATATAAAATATTTATCAGAATACTGAAGTACCTTTCAATGGTAGCATATATAAATGATACAGTGCTTTACTATCTCTGAAGGAGAGAAAATGAAAAATGGGTGAAATGAAAAAGGAAGGAGAAAGAGAAGGGAGGAGTGAAAAAACAGTAAAAGATTATGTTCTGAGGAGCAGTGAGAGCAACTTTTCCATCTTTCACTCAAATTTCAGTCTCCACACCTTTGGATGAATTTTTGCTTTATCATCAACTTTTTCTTGTTCTTTAAAATAAATATTCTTTCACTCTTATTCTGTGATTCAAACATTCTCCCAATGTGTCACAACTATCAGACCTTCAAAAAAGGAGTGACAGGAGACCTGCTTAAACCGTTGGTGTGGGGAAGTTGGAAAATCATTGATCCATTCTTCCTCTCTACATTCATGGCACTCATAGCTCTGAATATGCTGACTATGCATGCGGTGTTGGTGTATCTACCTCACTGTGCAAATTCTACAAGATGAAATTTCCAGTTTCATTTGACTTATTGTCACAGGACCAAGACCAACGCTGAATGGTTGATGATGAGGATGTTAAAGAAAAAAATTCCAACATTTGTTAAAGGAAGGAAAAAACCCTTTATTTAGAACTATTGTGATAGGTGTCAAGACTATGCAGCTGGGGAGAAAGATCACCTTAACTCCAAATACAACAAAGACAGCTGGGAATTTATAGCCAGTAAACAGAATGAGGGCATCAGTGATCAGAAAATTACTGAAAGGAAGCATCAAGGTTAGGGAGACTCTTGCTAAACAGACTTAATAGAAGTCTTCCTAAATGCAGGCCAGGATTATCAGGTATCAAGAGTGGGGGATTCTCTCTAAATTGACATAGTTGGGCTCTTGATAAAGCTGGGCTATGCAGGTGAAGGATAGCAAAATACGCCACACTAAAGTATGCGACTTTGGCATATGGATTATTTTGAACTAAAAGCAACTGAAAAGAAGCAGATACAAGAAAAACTTTCTTTTCTCCCCCTTTTTGCCTAAAAGCAGGACACAAATTTGTAAAGGTGTTCCGTGTCCCCTCTCCACCAGGAGGAACAGAAGTAAATCACCAGAGACAACTCTAGACCTTTATCAGTTGAGAGATGGCACAAAAGGAACCTACATAACAAACCTCACTAACTAGCCCTTATCTTCTAGTACTTCCTTCTTGTATATCCTTTCCTACAGTTTGCCACCCTAGAACTAGCTCAAAGTCTTTTTCCTATGTCTTGCCACTTTTCTACAAAATTATTGTCCTTTGCTAACACATAAACACAAGTTCTAATCATCCCTTTGAGTTACTCACCGTTGAGTATCCTCATGTGTATCCACTATGCACATGTTAATAAACAGGTACAAGTTCTAGTCAGAAAGAGGACTAAAGTTTAGTTAAGGAGAGAAACTTTGTCAGGAGACAGAGTCCAAAGCACACAGACACAAACACATACGCCCACATGCATGTATGGGAATCTGACTCCCTAAAATGCTGCGAGGCAGACTCTATTCTCAGGGACATCTTCACCACAAATATAAGCAAATAAGAAGAAAGACCTTTCAGACTTTCCTTTTGTTGAAGACGGTAAAAAAAATCAGGCAAACTGTAAACAAAATAATTTCAAGATCAAAGGTCATGTTGGGAGAAATGATACTGGGGATGTGTGTATATGTGTGACAGAGAAAGAGAGAGAGATTGGGGAGTTCTTATAAAATTTAAAATAAGCAGAATATATTTCTGTTAGCTCTTTCAGGGTTATCAAGTTCAAAAAAATCAACACCTAAAGGACTCCCTGATTTGCTGTCATATTGAAATACATTTTACCTAATATCAAATAAATGACTTAAGTATGATATTAAGCTTAATGCTGTCACTGTTTTTATGGCTCCTTGAACCTCTAGCTCTAGAGTCTTTCAGGCAATGACTATTATCACAAGTCAGAGTACTGTAAATGTCTTATCAAAAAAACTATAAATCTTATTATCACTTTTAAAGCATTCTTTTACAGATAAAAAAAAAATCCCTTTACTAGTGAAACAGGAAAATGTATTCCAAAGCACATTTTTCACGTCAACAAGGTTGCTGTCTAAAAGACTCCCATTTGACTTATATTTGAAAATGCATTTCCTTAAAATGATCCACGCCATTATTCTAAATGCCTCTGGAATGCTAAAAAGAACTCCTGGAAGAGAATCCGCTGAGAGTAGCAGCTTCTCACAATCATTTCTTGATAAACAGGAGTGTACTGTGGAGGCAGTAGGAATTTACATTAAAATAAAATTAAGAAACATAAATTTCACTGGCATAGGACCTTATATTCCACAGATATGTCTTGGGCTTATACTAACTTTCAAAAGAAGTTGATAAATGAAGCCTCCATATTTCAGATAGAATAAACCTTAACAAAAGAAATAAGAAGTACCTAACAGCTGTTGTGTAATAAAAACTGCACTTCAGACATAATAGTGAGAAAGGGTAAGTAATGATAAAAAAAGGAAATACATGATAGTCTCTTGTATAAATAATAACAGCTCAGTATTTGGTTCTCTATTGACAGTTACGTAACACAAACTCGATGTTCATTTGAATATTTGCTACTTGTAAAGTAGATATGTGTAAAAAAAAAATGGGTTTATTTAAATTTTAAAATCACGGATTAGCATCCAACTGTTGGGTGTAAATAATCTCTGTTTTGGTGATCTATTCTTCCCCACTGGCTGAATGTTTCAGTGATCATTTTCTTTTAAAAAATTCAGTAAGCATGGCTGCAGCATATCTAACATTTTTCTATTTCTTAGTGAGAGAAGGAAAAAATGGATTTTTCTCTGAGGATTTGAAGTGAGCTGATCACTTGAGTTCTGAGAAGAAATTAAAGGCAAAACACGTGCCCATGAAGGACTCAAATTTCAGACCCTAGCAATCTGCAAAGCCAAAACTTTACATGGAAAAAACATGGAAAACATACATGGCGGGGGTTGGGGGGAAGCCCTCAAAATGCATCTTCCATATCCACTTAATTCCATTGCTACTAGAAACATTTTCAGAGCGACAGCCTCTGGGAAAAGCGGACCATTGCTTTATCAACTATTAACAGCTCGTCAACTAATTCATTTATCTGTCCCTTTCCCACTGGGCACAGTGGTGATATGGTTAAGCCTGTATGTGTGCATAGGCGATGAGGATGGGGAGAGGAGTCACCTGAGGCATCTGCCTGACCCTATAGTGGATGCAGGAGAAGAGAATTAGGTGCAGGGTACATGAAGACAGGGTCTGAAAGAGAAGCTTTAAAGACAAGATTTTCATGCTTCACAGCTGAGGCTACTACCTGCCTGTAGGAAAAAAGAACTAAAGAAAAACATCTTCTCTAAGTAGAGTGTCTATTTTGACTTTCATCTAGGGACTATTATATTTGTCTGCTGATGATTTCCCAAAGAGACTTCAAAATGCCTTGTTCATTGAGCAAAGCCAAGTTTATTATTTACTGCAATAAAAAAGACCAATATCCTGACAGAGTCTTAGGAGCATCTTGGGAGAAAATGGACATCTGTAGGTTTGGAGGAGGTAGTTTAAAGATCTTTTAGTGCTGAAGTTCTGCTAGAAGTTGGTTTAAGGTTGTGATATGATAGTTAAGATTAGTGAACACAGAAATGTTAGGGTTTGAAAGGAAACTTGAAGAGTACAAAGCAGTTTGATGATCTCAGTTAAGCAAATTGTTGAAGAATAGTCTATTGTTCAGGTAGATGGATTTTTCAGGAAGTATGTGAAATAACATTTGCAACTTTATCTTCCTGAGAGGGAGAGTTTCCTGGAATAATGAAGTCATGTTAGTAATAGACAGTAAGCTGGTGACTGTAGATGGTTTCAGTTCTAACTGTCATACAGGACTTAAAAGGCTGATATGCCTGTTATTAAAGATGGGACTGCAGGATCTTTGATTTGTTGTGCATCTGTATCATTCTTATCTTTATAACCTTTCAGAAGTGATGCTTAGGGCTTGCCACTGTTCATAGCATTTGATAAAGAATAGAATGTATATGCTTCTTTGATGCTGGTCATGAGTTATGGGAGAGAGAGAACTCAGAATAAGTAGATAGAAATTATCCTTCAGTGATGTCTCTTCTTTTAACACACTGCAACTCCCAACTCACTTTTGTGCAAGATTGGAATTACAGAATATATGTTTTAAAGCATTATGTTGCCTGGTAGAATTGATACTATTACAACTAATAGAGGTCTAATCTGACTTTGAGAAAAGAGTTTCACACATAAGAACTACCAATGGCTTTAAACAAAGAAGGAAGATTTTTTGACTCAATGATAATCTGCATGATCAGGAGGCTTTCTAAAAAAAAAATAATGTAAGTTACTTTTTTTTATAATTATCATGTCTCTTTTCATTAACAAGTAAATATTTATTTTGCATAAGAAAACAAACATAGATACAGCTATGTAGAAATCTTTGTGAATCAACAAATCTCACAACACACGTGGATATGTCTAAATTGATAACTACAGGGAGGCAAAACTTCATTGTGGATAATACACAAAAGATCTGTGAGTCCCAAGTCTAGATGTAGAAACTTGGACAGGGTTTTCAGTTCTCTGACCTGTTTACTTTCCATGAATAGGAAAAATTATGACAATATATTTCACAAGTTAGTTATGAGGATTGAATGAAATGCATGGAAGATATTTGAAAGTTATTTAAGTAAAAACATAAATAGTATTAAGATTAGTTCTGTATAATTAGTTATTCAACTTCTAGGAAGATGGTATGGGATTTGTTTCTTTTCAAAAACAATTTGTCCCTAAGAATAAAGTCTAAGTTGGTCATCCTTATATCAGCTTGAGTTTAGTTTCTTACTTATATTTGAAAATAATAAATAATTAATTAAAATTAAACAATGCTGGTTCACCAAAAGAATACTAATAAATAGAAATTAGTTATGTCATTAATAAAATAATAATATCAAGCTTTTTATGTCACATTCACTAAATCAAGTATATGCATTATCTCCTTATTTTATTTGATAAGTAGACTGGAGAAAACTAGTGCAACATTCTATTTCTGTAGTTCTCATACCTCTTTAATATATTTTTTGTGCACGAAATATGCCTTTTACTAAAGTTTTCCTTACATAAAACCCAGCACAGTAGAAAATGTAATTGTCATTTTTCAAGAGGGACTTGGTATTTGAGCTTTCTCCAACATGTCAACACATCAAGGGTATGAAATGGAATGTAAGAAGTATAGATGAATGAAAGCAAGTTGAAGCAGGATACCTTTTCATAGTCAGGACCCGAGTTCACTCAGGTTTCTGTGAATATTTTGTCAGCCTCCAGATCACTAATTCATCCTTATAAAGAAGACACTGGAATTCTCTCTTAAAAATTTGAAATTATGTAGAGTTTAGGCCATAGTCAGCACTATGCAACTCAGAGCTGAGTACGGCCCAGCATTTTGAGGGAATAGAAACTAAAAGACTTGCTGTGGAAGCAGGTTGACAGAAGAATGAAGAAGAGCAGATGGGAGACATGAAGATGGCTGAGACGTAGAAGAAAGTCAACACAACTGGGAAGAAGAGAAAGAGCAGCCTAAGTTCCTGAATTTTCCTCCCAACCCCATGGGGTCTACCTCTTTTTCTCATCCTGTTTGTTCATAAGGTTTCTCTTAGCTTCGGCTGCCATAAATAGTTTTCATTTGCTGTTGTCAAAGACTTTGCGTCCCTAACAATTTGACACATAAAATTGCACCTCTGAAATGGAAAATAGTACAAAATGGATAAATCCATGAGCTGAAAAAATGCCCATTCACAGAGATAACTGAAAAACTTGTGGATAATGAAGACATGGCAACACAGAAATCAAGTTAAATTTGTTGTAGCTGGAGGACAGTCAAGCAGAAAACATTTGCGTGGTAGTTTTCAGAAGTAACTGTTGAAGCTATAACAGCTCATTGGTAGCAAGCAAGCAGTTGAGGAAAATTGGAAGAGAATGAAATTTTCAGTGTTCATCAAAAAAAAATCCAGAGGAGGGAGTACTCTGATTCTGCATGAGGCTTCAGGGTTGAGTGTTCTCCCTCTTTTAGCTTTAAGAGTCTATGACAGTAGAGTAATGGTGAAATTGTATTTCTTGTTTGAATAGCCCTTTATATTTGTCAAATGCCTTTCAAAAACATTACCTCATGAGATTCTCACCCCTCCAATACATAGTTGAATTTGTAGTATTATTTCCCTTTGAGATAATAAAAGACAAGACACATCCTGGGAGGAAATACATGCAAATCACATTTCTGATAATAGACTTTAATGCAAAGTATATAAAGAACTTAACAATTAAGAAACTCAATAAAAGAAAGTAGAGACAACTTAAACAGATACTTCACCAAAAAAGACATGTAGATGAAAAATAAGTATATACATTTGTGTTCATAGAAGCTCCAAAAATTGGAAACAATGCAAATGTCCTTCAACACAAGAATAGATAAACAAATGGTGGTACATCCATGCAGTAGAATATTACTCAGCAGTATAAAGGAAAAAATTATGAATCCTCACAATATGCAGGAATCTTAAATGCATTTTTCTTAGAAAAAGAAGCCAGACTGAAAGAGCTTTATATTGTATGATTCCAAATATGTGACATTCTGGAAAAATGCAAAATGATAGGGCAGGAAGCAGATCATTGGTGCCAAGGTTGAATCTAAGGGGAGGAGATGACCACAAAGGAGTAGCATGAGAAAATTTTGGGAGGTGATGGAACTGTTTGGTATGATATTGTGGAGGTGAATATATGACTCAGGCTTTTTTGTCAGTACCCATAGAACTCTACAACACAAAAAGGGAATTTTACTACATGCAAACTTTTATTTTTAAATGAGCTAGAATGTTGGGAAACTCAAGATGAAATACAGACTTTCACAGTTAAATCTAGCTGTTATAAATCCACACTATAAAGTGGAGAAGAAAGGAGCAGACTTAAGTAACTTTGGTAAATAGTGTGCTGACTGGATAATGTAAGGCTAAAGATGAAGATAACTGAAACAAACAGCATAGAAAGAAAGAAAATAAAGTCCAAGGAAAAGCTGCTAGGATTCGATGGCTCTGTCTCTATAATCTATAGGGGATTGCCACCCCTTCACTCACTTGATGCGTTTTCCTGGGGTTTGCCTTGCTTTGATTCCTGCCTGCAGCTGATCACTGGAATGGTAGGGTCATGAGACAATTAACCCAAGTGAAAGAGTTCGACATGTCACTTGGATTAGTATTATCTAAATTTAGGCCGGTCTCTTGTATGTCAGAAACAATTCCCTGAAGTTTCATTGCCATTTCACAGGTTACTCAAAGCCCCACCAAGTGAAGTTCATTTGACTGGCTTTTTCTGTGTCCACGCTGATGGCTGGTTGAAGAGACTTAGAGTTTCCAATTCTAGGATTTCATGAATTAATTCTCTCTTTCTCTACCACTCTTGTCAAAGACAAAATAGATAGAATCTCATATATATGATAAAAAATAAAGTTGAAGAAACATTATTATTTAAGCTTGGCTGTGTAAGGACATAGAGTTAGAAAATGCTGAACCTGAGCTGTGTTGCTTCAATTATAATTTTTTCATAAATCAGTTCTATTCAGTTCATGTGAAAAAATCAGTAGTATCATTGCATCCCTTTTCCCTTATGCAAAATTCACACAAATTCAGAAGTATTTTTAGGGAAATCATATGGTAGAAAAAATTACACATGCTATGCCTGGAACTTTGTACATTTAAGAAATTTAAAATGAATTCACTCTTCCAACAATACAACCAAAATGTTCCAAGTGTAATTTTAAAAATCCTAATATACTCTCTTTTTCATAGGTATGTCAGAACATTTCAGTAATCTAATTTGTTCTCATCTTTGTATCTATCTGTGAACTGTCAATTCAATTTTAAATGTTTAAAAATTTACAGTCAATTGATTAATTCAAGCAAAAAATAAATGGCTAGGGAAGAAAGATTGTAGCAATTTCTGTTTTAAGACAGTTTTTACCATAGCCATATGTACAGCAAAATTATGTGTGTGTACATGTGTGTATGTGTGCTTGGAATAAATGTCAGCTAATTGATAGTCCCATGTTGATACTGTGTATTTTAACATGAACATCTGGTAAATCAGTTGCTTCAGCATACTTAAATATATAAATCTTGTCTACTCTTTAATATTATTTTCAAGCACTTTTCTAATTTTCTGTGTTATATTTCTCCAGGAAAATTGAAATAATCTTTAGTTTAAGGACTATACATGCAGTCTCTTTTGATTGAGGCATTGAAATTAGCAGTGTTCAGCACACAATGGTCTTTCAGTATGTGTTATATGATTCAATCAGAGAAGCAGTTGTGCAGAAGTTACCTTATGGAGAGAGGAAAGGAGAACTAAAATCTACTATTCAGTGATAAGAGATAGTGGAGAGGCTCTGAAACCCTAGTATAAACATCACAAAAAGCTGGCTTGGTGAGGACAGGTAGAAGGAAAAGCTCTTCCATTAAATGGGATTTGTAGGCCTTGAGATATGCCTTATTGTTTTCTGATTCTAAGCTCCATGCTCCAAAATTTTTAGTAGATCCTTTCTATCTCTCTGTGTTTATGTCTGTTTTCATCACTGAGCACTGAGCTCTTTGAATCAGAAATTGCATTTATTCACAAGTGATCCTATATAGCCCTAGCCCAGTGTCTTACAAATAACAGACATATGGTAAGTAATTGTTATTTCAATTTAATTAGACTTTGTTAATGGCTCAGATTTTGCTTGCATGCTTGGACTCTTTACAAATTCAAGAAATCCCGAAGTATTATTTTCCTTACCTTCTTGTAAACACCTTTGCTCAGTGCTCTGATGTTTTGGGGACAGTTCTGAGTTAACGATTCGGCACAAGGGATGTGGAAATTCCACCAAGGCAAGGTTTAATGGATAAAATAGTACTTTGGATACAGAAAAAAATCAGAGCCTTAATCTCATTTTGAGCTAGTAGAAGCTTTCAGTGTATCACCTCTGGCTCACCTCCTCAGCTTTCTACAGAGAAACCTTCAGCCTCTCCTTCATCTCTTCTGAAGGAGTCTTTTCCTTTGGCTGCAGGTGGGATTTGGTCCACAAGTAATATGGTTTTGTACTTGCCTCTGTCCACTGCCTACCGTGAACTTCTGGCAGGGAAGCCTTAGCAAAATCTTCCCTCTTCAGTAGACTCACCCTGGGGTGCTTCTTTAGATTTGAATAGTCTATGAGAGTATTTCTCTTTTTTCATTCTCTTGTGAGGGATTTAGGTGATCAGATTTCACTTCTCTAGCTAAATCAGCTGTCATTCAGGCAGCCCTTCAAGAGATGTGCAGCACAACTCCAGCTATTTCAAGGCTGTGGAGACCTGAATGTTCCAGTTAACTAAACCCCTAAGGGTATCAGAGAAAGACCCTCAAAGGCAGCAGCAGTTACTCAGCAGATGATTATTTTTGTCTGTCTGTCTGTTTATACCTTATAGAGTTGACCCCTATTGTTCTCCTTTTAAGCTAAGTTTAGATATTATCATTGAAGGGCTAACAGGATGAATCAGGAAGAGGGAAGTAAAAGAGAGTAAATTTGAAGAGAATATAAAGCTTAGGGACAGAAGTGGCAAATCCCTTTTCAGACTGAAGGTGAATATTATAGACTACCTAAAAGTACTCGTGGGTCTTAAATCAAATCAAATGTAAGTTCTCTCTCCCAGAGGTTACCATCCTGAGGTCACTTTTTATTGTGCTCTACACAGTGGAGAAACCTTGGCCAGGAAAAGTAGAATAAAAGAGAAAGGGACTCAATTCTATGTAGTTCCATAGATTCTTAGTTTACTATTCCATCTTAGCATGAGACAAAACAAGACTTCTTCGAAGAATTCTTATTTAGTCCCCTCAAGCTAGAGTTATGTGTATCATAATATGGTCACTTACTTTCAGGGTAGATGCCTCTGTTTTACATATTTCCAAAAAATCTGCAACTTAGCCCGATACATTATTAACTTTTCTAAGAGGCCCTGTGTGCCCTGAGCTGTACGAAATAGAAAAGTGGGAAGGACACACCTGGGAGCTTGGTGTGCTCTCACTCTCAGCCAACTCCACTTGTTGCTCAACAGTGGAAGGTCATAGGAAGGACCTGCAGGGAACAGGCATGTGCTTCACCTACACAGCCCAATTACCACCCAGTAGGACCCCAATGCCAGGAAGACAACATTTTATATTTTTAAAAAACTCTCATGAATTCATCTTTGTTTTCATGTCACTGAGTCTGACCAATTTAGCAAAAAAGCATAGAAAATATTCAGCGATTAAAAGACAGGTTTCATATCTATGGTGATAGCAGACAGCATTATTAACTAAAGAAAAAATACACATCACCCAGCTTATCCATCTGTAACAATGTTCTGGAACTGTAAAACTTCTTATTTTACCAAATTCCATACAGGGATGGTGGAAAGAAAGACTACCTGGTTGAAAAAATAATTTATAAGGGAAAGTACAGAACAAACCAGAAAAGGAAATTAATGAGATTATTTTCACACCTTCAAGTGATTGTTGCAGATGTTTTTACAAGTCTCAGGACATCTGTTGTTCATCAATTCTAGCAATTGCACAGTGTCACTATAAAGCCAAAGCATTACTCTTGTATTTACAATCTGAGATTTCCTAATTTTTTTCCCCCTGTTTTATTTCTGTAACTTACAATCCTCAAGAAATTAGTTGTTTAGGCAGCTTTGTTTTGTGGTAGTGAAGGTGAGCTACCTCAGTTCAAAGCATCAGAAATGGAGAAATCCATGCCCTTTGGTAAGCAAAAGAAGCAGAAGGTAATCAATTTTTATTAAATATCTATTTTGCCTGCTGTTTTGCTTTGGTTTTTTAATCTGATAATTATTTCCCTAAAAGAAGTTAAGCAGTTGGTAATTAATTTGGATTGCATAACCATTTATTACAGAAAACAATTTAGGGACCAAGAATTGTTTGTTAAATCAATACTCAATTTATTAGCTGTCAGACTTTTAGCAAAACTATTCAGGAAGGCTTTTTATAACAATTTTGTTCTTGGAATTGCTTAATACTTAGAAATGAAAGAACTTTTCTGAATAGAAGTTATTTTAGTTAGAAACAATTAAATTAGCACATACTGGAAATTATATATGGAGATTTTCATAGGTAGTTTATACCTAAATCCAAAAACTTTAAAAGTATCATATAGAGAAATTAAAAATATCTGAAACCCAAAAACAAAGTTTAACTTATAAATAAGTAGAGGACTTGATATAGGGGTATAAATACAAAAACAAAAGAAATCTTTAATTTTTCATTTCATGACATAAGTAAAGGAAAAAAATAACAAGAACCGAGTCTGTGTGTTGATACGTAAATATAATTGCAAATGTGCTCTTTCGTTGTTTAAATCCCTCGTTATGAATAAGTGCTTTTGTTTTAGATGCTCCCCGTAGGATGTGTCAGGTCAAATGGCAGCTCTGGCCTCACAGTGTCCTCTTAAAATCCTGTCTCTCCTTCCTCCAAAAGCAGGTGCATGAAATAAACCAGCAGGCAGTCAAAGTTGAAATTACATTTGTGTGTTCTAAATCATGACATTCAGTCCTAAAGAGAAAGAAGAAAGCACAGATGTCTTTTCACCAAAGGACCTATCTCTGTGGAAAAAAAAAGAAGGGGGAGTGGACAGGAAATCACAGAGACACACCACATTCCTGTTCGTTCCAACTGAGCACTTCCACAGACCTTCTTTGTATCAGACAGAATGGAGACCAGACTCTCACAAGTGTTCAGGCCAAGATTAGCGCTGCAAATTCTCAGCAGTTCTCTGTGCTCACCCTGCATTCTTTAAACGACCAAAATATTAACATCATTTTATATTTGATCATTATGAATCTCATTTCCTGGGTAAGCAGGGAAGAGTTTTAGGATATTAAGAGAGGGAGCGGGAAACCTGCTGAGACATGCATGTGGGCCCCTTCTGGATATTTCTTGAATACAATGTCCAGTAATGTAGTCCTTCCATACGAATAGCCTACCAATTTCCCTGTAATGAACATCTGAATGAGTTTTAAAGGCAGCTATTTAGAGGAATAGAAATGTAATTTGAATACTAAGATTAAACTGTTAATGCACCTGCATTTTCTTCCATCTTCAAGTGTAGAGTGTATCTAGTATTATTTCCCAAATTATGCTGCTGGTTTATATTTTATTTTAGTTTTTTGGTTTCAAATACTTATTTTAGCTTTTTGAAAAATAAAGAAAAATGAAAACAGTAGAAGACAAAGCAAAAATAAAATTCACACATAATTCATCTTCTTTTTTAAAGAATACAATCTAGAGGAATATAATCTCATCCCTACCTCAATCCAATCCCCCAAAGTGATGATTACTAACAGTAAGTTTTTAGCTTTCAGGCTTTTTACTTTCTTATAAGAATATCTGTATCCCTGTGTATGTACATATGTAAACACACATATTAATAAATATCCTCATATATATTAGAAAATTTTATCATATTTTATCTGATTTGAACTTTCAATTATTTTTACAAAATATCCTGAACATATTTTCATACAAAAATATATACACCTACCTCATTTAACAGCTACATTATATTATATGGTTTTTTAAAAATATTCTCCTATTAATTGCTTGGTTCCAAATTTTGCTAATACAAATGCTGGGTGTTTATAGACTGCTAATCTTTGTGCATAGTTGCATGTTAGTCTGGGATCAAATCCAAGAACAAAAAACAGAAAAAATTTCTGTCAATGGGTTTGTGCGTTTTTAAATGTTCATGGATGCTCCTTAATTGTCCTCAGTCATTGCCAGGAAAAGTGTGTGATAATATCTCCTTTTCCTCCATACTCATAACTGAATATTACCAAGCTTTACAGTTTATACTAAAACTGATAGAGGGGAAAGAATTTCGTTTTATTTTGAATGTAAGTCGTTTTGTGTGCTTGGTTTTCTTCTCACTTTGTGAAATTTAACATTCGATCATATGTTGAGTAAACTTTTATATTCTCTTTTTTGTGAATTACTTGCCTGTTGAAATTTTACATCTTTTTTCTAAAGGGCTATCTTTCTTTTATATTATAAGCACTGCTTGTATATCACGGGCCACAACTCTTGACTTGCTAACGGTGTTTTAAATAGTTTGACTCTGTTCTTTGTCTTTTAAATTTATTTAAGGTTTATTTTATCATTCAGAAAAAAAATTAATTCAGTGTCATTAAGCATATAGATTTTCTGAGTTTTTTGCTTTTTATGTCTTGCTTAGGAAGGCCTTCCTGAATAAAATAGTATAAAGTATTCTTTTATATTTTGTTAGGTCTTTTACTCATCTGGGGTGTGTCTCTATGTGTATGTGTGTAATTAGTTAGACGGGCATCTAAATCTACTGTATTTCAAATATATTACCTATTATTATAGCTTTTAGAGAATGAGGAACATCTACTAGGACATTTCCTGCCATTATTTGCCACCTTTGAAATAAATTTTTGATCTGCCTCTCAAGGTCTACACACACACACACACACACACACACACACACACACACACACACACACCACTCTATAGATCAAACTCTAAATGCAATTTCTAAAAAATGCTCGTATCAAATGAGGATGAATTGATATATTTACAATGTTAAGTCCTACCATTCAGGATTGTTGTAGATTTTGCATTTAACTCAATTTTTATTTTATGACTGTCAATTATTATCATTTTATTTACATGGGTCAGATGTGTTCATAAGAGATATTAATGTATACAAGAGGCTGTCTCATCATATTATCAGAAATGGGAAAAAGGCAGATGGAGTTTTGGAAATTGTGCAGAAAAGAGTAGGTGGTATATATACAGCATTGACTATCTACCCCTTGAACTTTTAAAAGTATGACTCCTAAAGCGTTTTAAGTAATAATTAGGTAGAAAATGCAACTGTTTACATCTAACAGAAGTAAAGGGGAAATTACAGGGACTAAGTTACAGCTGTGGTGAGTTAATAAAACTCTTAGCTCATTGTTATTGATAGTTGCTTTCAGTTTCTGAATAAAACCCACATCATGTTCTCTTGTCCCTCATATATATTCAAAAGCAGTCCACATGGAAACAAGCACCTGGCTTGTAAATCTCATGCCACGGACTCAGGATCAACAGCAAAAACTTCTATCCTGTTCTTCCTGCTGCTTCCTAGTCCCAGCTTCTCCACAGAGCACCAAGTATTAGACTAATCTTTCAAACACTGGTACAGATTTGAACTCCTAATTACCTACTACAGTGCTTTAGGCATTTACTTTTCTGTTTCCAGGATTTGAAAGAGTGAGGAAAGATTTGACTACTCAAAGATACACCCAGTATTGGAGAAGCAAGCAGAACCTGATTATGCCTTAAGAGGCCAATGGATTTGCCAACTGACGGTATCTGCTGGATCCCTAAGAAAAACCTCTTATGGAGGGGGAGGGTATAGCTCAGTGACAGAGTGTATGCCTAGCATGCACAAGATCCTGGGTTCAATCCCAAGTACCTCTGTCAAAAAAATAAATATACCTAATTACCACACCCCAAAAACAAGCAAAACTTCTGTTCACATAACTGGTTCCCATTCAAAACAGACTTATTATTTGGGTAATTTTTCATAAAATTTTCTACAAGGAATTGTATTTTAATGCTGTCTTAAGAAGGAAGATGTACTTTAAATTATCCAATATTTTCTTCTCTATTAAACTTTGTCAGGCAGACATTTCTTAAGTCACCATATCAGATTGTTTCATTCAATACTGTCTCATGATTTTTTGAAACCTACAGGAAAAAAATTATATTTGCAAAAATTAAAAATTCATGTTGGTTTTCCTTTTAAAAAAAGTTATGTTTATTTATTTATAAATTTTTAAAAGACTGGTAAAAATTTTGGCACATCTACGTAATGGTTGGAATATTATTCAGTGATTTAAAAAAAAAAAGCTGTCAAGCCAAGAATGAAGTCTTGAGAATGAAGTCACTATGAAAAGACTACGTACTATATGGTTCTAGCTCTATGATGTTTTGGAAAATGCAAAACTATAGAGACAGTAAAAAGATCGGTGGTTGCCAGGAGTGCAGGGGTAGTAGAAAGAATGAATAGGTAAAACACATAAGATTTTTAGGGCATTGAAACTATTCTGTATGAATTCTGTATCCTGTATTCTGTATGAAAGTATAACAGTAGACACAGGACATTATGCATTCGTCAAAATCCACACAATGTACCACACAAAGAGTAAACTCCTAGGTAAACTCTGAACTTCAGTTAATAACAACCTATAATGTTGGCTCTTTAATTTTAACATGTGTACTGCACTAATGCAAGATGTTAATAACAGGAAAATTCTGTGTGAGTGCATGTGTGTGTTGTGGGTGGGGAGTAATATAGGAACTCTCTATGCTTTTTGCTGTTTTTCTGTAAACCTAAAACTGCTCTCAAAATTAAAGTTTATTAATTTTAAAAATGCAAAAAAGCTTGAAGATGAGGTGCTGCATTTTCCAAGTTTATTGTTCACTAGAATTTGTGATAAATTCATACTTACATTTAGAATTCTTCAAATGAATGGACTGATTTTCTGTTTTCTACAATACTTTATTAAATAATGCCCTTTTCGGTGGTTGTTTGAAAAAAAGAAGAGCAGGGGAAAAATGCCTGAATCATTTCATAAAATTGGCCAAAGTTTGGGAAGGTATAAAGGGACAGGAGCAGACTTGTCTCGTTTAGGTTGTTTCTCATTTCCTGGTCTTCAGGCTTGTTGGCATCAGCTTTGTTCCATTTATAATACAGATGTGACACCAGACTGTCCAGTTTAAAGTGTCCTGGATACAGCGAGTACACTTTAAGCAGACTGCATATTGGTAATCTCTGCCTCTCAAGGGTTAGTGCTGAAATCTGGATGGTATGACTGGTCTCAGGCATGTCTGAACTGATGTCAGGAAAATGGATCAGGATCCCAGATTACATCTTTATATAAATAAACATTATAGTAGATGTGAGCCAAGGATAAGATACAGGAGATGCAGTGCAGCATAGGTAGCATTTAAGAGAGCTGTCAAGCTGAGGATTGAGTCTGTGCAGCACTGAGGTGTATGTTCCCGAAAATGTCCCCTGCTCTAAACCACTCAAAAATAATGAGGACAGTCTTCTTCCTGTACATTCCTGCAAGCAGCAGAGCTCGAAAAGGAACAGCTGGTTTTAAAAAATACATTTTCCTATTCACACAGCTTCTATATGATAAAATGTTGTATTCTGGGTGCTTTTTTCTTTGTAGTATCACCTGTGTGCAATTTCCTAGCTGGGATAACAAAAGACAAAATATTTTTGTTGATTAATAAAGAACGCTGTATTATTTTTCTTTGTTGAAAATAAATTTTTAGTTTTAACTCCTATCGTAGTTTGTCCTCTTATC
The DNA here is from genome assembly GCF_048773025.1 of Camelus bactrianus. NCBI lineage: Eukaryota > Metazoa > Chordata > Mammalia > Artiodactyla > Camelidae > Camelus > Camelus bactrianus. Next base: position 68,520,373 of record NC_133541.1, read on the forward strand.
CAAGTTTCTTTTAAAATATGAAATGTCTTAGCAAACATCAGAAGTGTGCTATCTCAGCACTTGGGATAAGTGCTTGCAGGGGATGAAAATTAAGATGACTAGATATTGTTCTCATTGTAATAGCAATGACATTTGAGTTTTTGTCCATTACCTGGAGAGGCCTCCATTTGATTGTCATTTCAGGGTAGCTGTTTTTTCCTAAAAATTCAAGAATCTGTCCAGAAATAGGTGCTACAGAAAAATTTTAGCCCCAGTGTACTCTGTAACAATCATATATACACACTTTAATGAGCACTCAGATTTTTTTTCAGTTATAACCAAGGTGCACTTAATTCAGTTCTACCTCAATAAAATTTTTTTTTAATCCCAGTTATAAAACAAGTCTTAGACTCTTAGTGTTGGCACAGATGACAGCATTAGTCCAAATCTCACCAATTTCCTCTAAACTAGAGCTTCTCACTGGTGCCACTATTGCCATTTTGAATTGGTCAGCTGTGTCATGGGGGCTGTCCTCTGCATTGCAGGATGTTCAGCAGCATCCCTGGCCTCTCCCCCCTTAATGCCAACAGTACCCTGCACCAGTGTGACAACCAAACATGTCTCCAAGTATTGCAGAATTTCCCCTTGGTGATTCAGGGTGGGGGTTGGGGATGGGTCACCTGAGTTGAGAACTACTGCTCTGAATATTCCCTGAGCATTTTTCATTCAGAATCTGCTTGAATATATCTAATGATAGGGAAACTGCTGTAAAGTGTGATTTCCAATTAAACATTCATAACTTTCAGCTGTACTCAAGTCTGGGTAACCAAACACCTTCTGGATCACTGGTTTTCTTTATTCAACACCCTCTACTTCTACCTAAAAACAAATCACCCATCTTTCAAGACTCAGATCAAAGGTAAGATCTTCATGAAGCCCTTTCTGGCCTCTCTTCAAACGTAAAAGCAGCTCTTTCCCAAGTGTCTCCCCTGAGTCCCCTTTTCTCTTCCTTCCCCCTCTCTCCCTCCTTCCTTCCTTTTATGTATGAAAAAAATTAATAAACTCTTGCTATGTGCCAAACACTCTTCTAAGTTCTAGAGTTAAACTTCTAAACAAAACAGACAAAAATAATTCTCCCTCATAGTTTATACTCTATAATGAAGCTAGAAAATGATAATTATTGAGAGTAATAAATTCTAAAAAAAAAATGAAATAGAATGTGAGAGAGTTGAAATTGTGTAGAGAATCATCAGGGTCTCACTGGGCAGGTGTTATTTTGAGAAACGACAGGAAAGAAGTGAGGGTGAGTCGTCCACCCAGCTGTCTGATGGGAAAGCATGCCTGCCTGAAAGAAGTCTTCACTGCTTCATTCTATACACACATAAAGGGTGACAAAGCAAATAGTTTGGGTTGTAATATATTCAGTGCTTAATTCTTTTTCAATGAATACAGACATTTTTAATTAACTATTCCAAACGTAGTGTCCTAACTGCAAGAGTTGGAAGGTAGTACTCAACTCAGACTTTTTAAATTCGGGATTGCTAATTTGGGACATGGAAAGGTCTTACCATATGCTATGGAGTTCTTTAGCTATCTGTCTGCATATCTATATCATTATGTACATGTCTGTCATCATCTCTGTATCTTCATATCTATTTAACTAAAGCACATGTATATATAACAAACTAAAGTGGCATTCTGTAAAATTTTAGATTAAGTTTGAGGGGTTTTATTTTTTGCTTTTTTTCTACCAAAACTGATGAGAACCCTCAGTTAAGCTGTCACCATGTATGGGCGTCCTTCCAGCCCAAGTTTTGCTTCCTCTTGAGCTGGTCGGTTTTGGGAGAGACATTGCATCTTGCCCCTTAGAGCATAAGTTGGCCTGGTGTGAACTGTTTCTTCCTTATATTGAGGGACTTATGACTATGAAAGATCCTCAGCCTTTTCATCTGTGGCTAGTTCACTGTAGAGATTAGCAGTCTTTCTGAGGTGATTCATGCTACGTGCTCACCACAGAATCCTTGTTCCTCCCTGATGCTGGTTTTCCTTTCTCTCTCTGTGATCCTGTGAGAGACTCTCTCTCACCCTGCTTTCAGCAGTCTCTGTCTTGAGTGTCACTGTTGTCCATCCACCTGCTCCACGGCGATGTGAGGGGTATCATGTGCTGTACCCAGTGGTCAGGCAGGGGAACACTGAGACAGAGGCAGTAACTATGATATCCCAGCCCAGGGGTTTGGATTCCCAGTCAGGAAACTGGTGCCACACAGACTGGAAAAATTTGTAATGATGCTTCTAAAGGGAATATTTGCAAATATGGTCAGAGAGTACGAAAATCACAAAGAGGAGAGCAGTACCAAAGCCTGGGCCAGGAGGAGGAGGAGAGAGCAGTTACTGTGATCCAGAGAGAGCTGGCTGACAGAGGGTGGCCTTCAGTCACACGGCCAGCCTGCAGCAAGGCCCTACAGGGAGGACTCAGGGCGAATACATACTGCAATATCCCTCTTTACCCCTCCTTCCTCCTCCTTCACTCCAACATCAAGGGGGTCTGTTGACACCATCCACAGAGGCTGCAGCCCCTGAAGCACAGCAGGACAGAGAGGGATGGAGGGTGAGCAGCAAATGGAAGGCACCCCGCACTTATAGTCACAGAAATTTCACTCCCATTATCCTCTGGTCAACATCCACATCTCACAGATGGATCTTTCCAATTCAAAGTACTCACAAAATAGTGATCTTATAAACTATTGAAACTAACTAGAATCTTAGAAGTCAATTATTTAGTCAGAAAAATCCCCAAGCATGTGAAAGAACTGAATACTGTTCATCTTACAGTGCCAGCACTGACGCAAGAAAACAGACCTTCTAACCTGCAAAACAGTGTGAAATATTCTCATTTTAGAGGAAGACAGAAATCCAAAATTGCAAATGCAATTTAAGTCTTCTTGCAATACGTAAAGTGTGTTTGTGTGTGTGTGTGTGTGTGTGTGTGTGTGTCTTGATAGATAAATAGATGATAGAGAGAGAAATAACTAGACATAGATCTAGATGGGTATCCAATCTAGAGTGGACAAAAAGCATAGATGGCATGTCAGACGGTGCCACCAAAACACATAGGCAGAATTTCAAAAGTTTAGTCCAGTTCCATTTAACTCACCAGCATTGGACTTAATATATATAATGACTTTAGGAAAAAATGATATTTTCCTTGTTCAGTTGAGTATCTTTGTACTTCAAATTCCATACATGCCTCTAATAATTTTCTCTTTTTTAACATTTAAAGCTGTATCATTATCACATGCTTCTATCTCATCAAAAAAATTGATTTGAATATAATTGCATAGAGCGTTTAGAAGTCTGAATTGTCTGCACAACAGCAATCACATCTTATTTCTTTGCTACTATTGGAGAACTACTATTACCATGTAAATACATTTTTAAAGTAAATTAAAAATTGCCATATTAAGCAAAATAATTTTCTATACATTTAAGTGATTGGAGTGGAAACATTTATGAACAGTGTTAAAACTTGCATTGTCTTTAAAAATACTTTAAATGACATTATCTTTACTTGGTAACACATAGATGTTGCTATAAGTATAAGTTATTAAACTAAACTGTAATTGGATTCCCCTTGAAATAGAAGAGGAAGAACTATTTGTCTTAACATGAAATAATCCCAAGGTATTGTGATGTTTGATTTCTTATATCTACTTTCTGTAGATTTTTGGCCATCTTAAGCACTTCCAGGCCATAAGCTATCAAGTCTCATTGTCAAGCTACCTGATTCTTGTATTCGTCCCCTTCTTCACAAATTAATTCTACCTGATCCAATCGTGCATTCATACAGTCAACATTGTTTATTGATATTTTCTAAGGAAACTTCAAGGAGACAAATTGAGTTAATAAAAGTGAGCTTTTTAGCAAAACTGTTCAAAGATAAAATAAACTGCTTGAAAATATAGTAAAAATTCCCATCATTGGATGTGTGGATATGCTGGATGAACAACAGAAACAATGTCAAAGAAGAGATTTTAGTAGCACAAAAGCATGTTATCAAAAAGGCAAGTTTGTGGTATTTTCCAAACATGAGATGCTGTAATTCTAGACATAATTGTCAAACATCTACCCTCTCACACAGCCATAGACTTAGTTCATTTTACTGCCTTTTACTTGGGAATTAGCAATGCCTAAAATAGAACTATGAAATTGCTCATTTCTTGGTTTTTGGCTATTTCATGGAGGAATGGTTCACAAGTTAACACTATGTTCAGAAGTGAAGTGATGATGTATATTATTTCTTCAAGAAATATTTCATATTTCTTTTTAGTCTGCTAAGAAATCTCAATTAGTTTACTTAATATTCAATACCATAAAAGAAGAATCAACAGTAATAATATTTTTATTTGATTCAAATCTAATTTAAATACTTTATGAATTACCCAGTTAGTTAAATCACAGCTCAGCACTTCCACAAAGCTTTGGTTGACTCTCTAGAAGAAGATTATCGACCTCCATTTTCTCTGTCATTGAAAGATGCAACTTCTTTTCCCACAAAGTTTCCTTAACCTATTTTTTTTATTGAAGTATAGTCGGTTTACAGGGTTGTGTTAATTTTTGGTGTAATTATATGTGTGTGTGTGTATGTGTGTGTGTATATATATGTTTATATTCCTTTTCATATTCTTTTTCATTATAGGCTCTTACAAGATATTGAATATAGTTCCCTGTGCTATATAGTAGGGTCTTATTATTTATCTATTTTATGTATAATGGTTAGTATCTGCTTATCTCAAACTTCTAATTTATTCCTCCATCCCCTTTCCTCGCCTCCACCGCAACCATAAATTTGTCTGCATATCTGTTTCTATTTTGTAAATAAGTTCATTTGTCATTTTTTTTTTTTTTTAGATTCCACATATAAATGATATGATATGGTATTTTTCGTTCTCTTTCTTTCTTACTTCACTTAGTATGACGATCTCCAGGCACATCCATGTTGCTACAACTGGAATTATTTTATTCTTTTTTATGACTGAGTAGTATTCCATTATTTATGTACCACAACTTTTTTATCCAAACACCTGTCACTGGACATTTTGGTTGCTTCCATGTCTTGGCCATTGTAAATAGTGCTGCTGTGAACATTGGGGTGCATGTATCTTTTCAAATTAGAGTTTCCTCTGGATATTTGCTCACAAGTGGGATTGCTGGATTATAGAGTAAGTCTACTTTTAGTTTTTTGAGGAATCTCCATACTGTTTTCCATAATGACTGCACCAAACTATATTCCCACCAGCAGTGTAGGAGGGTTCCCTTTTCTCCACACCCTTTCCAGCATTTATCATTTGTGGACTTTTTAATGATAGCCATTCTGACTAGTGTGAGGTGGTACCTCATTGTAGTTTTGATTTGCGTTTCTCTGATAATTAGAGGTACTGAGCATTTTTTTCACGTGCCTTTCGGCCATTTGTATATCTTCTTTGGGGAAATGTTTGTTTAGGTCTTCTTCTCATTTTTGAATTGGGTTGTTTGTTTTTTTGTTACTGAGTTGCATGAGCTGTTTGTATATCCTGGAAATTAAGCATCTGTCAGTTGCATCATTTGCAAATATTTTCTCACATTCCATAGGTTGTCTTTTCATTTTGATAATGGTTTCCTTTGCTGTGCAAGAGCTTAGAAGTTTAACTAGGTCTCATTTGTTTATTTTTACTTTTATTTCTACTGCCTTGGTAGACTGCCCTAGGAGAACATTGCTCAGATTTATGTCAGGAACTGTTTTGCCTATGTTTTCTTCTAAGAGGTTTATAGTGTCTTGTCTTATGTTTCAGTCTTTTTAAGCCATTTTGAGTTTATTTTTATGTATAGTGTGAAGGAGTATTCTAACTTCATTGATTTACATGCAGATGTCCAGTTTTCTCAACTTCAACACTAATTGCTGAAGAGACTGTCTTTTCTCCATTGTATATTCTTGCCTCCTTTGTCAAAGATTAATTGATATAGGTATGTGAGTCTATTTCTGAGCTCTCTATTCTGTTCCATAGTCCTAGATCCATATGTCTACTTTTTGTGCCAATACTATGCTGTTTTGATTACTCTAGCTTGAAGGCTTGGAGAGTTATGCCTCCAGCTTCGTTCTTTTTCTTCTGTATTGCTTCAACAATGGGTCTTTTGTTATTTCATATAAATTGTAGGATTATTTGTTCTAGTTTTAGGGATAGCATTAAATATTTAGATTGCTTTGGGTAGTATGGTCATTTTAATAATATTAATTCTTCCAATCCAAGAGCATGGGATATCTTTCCATTTCTTTAAATTATCTTTAATTTACTTAATCAGTGTTTTATAGTTCTCTACATATAAGTCTTTTACCTCCTTGGTCAAGTTTATTCCTAAGTAATTTTTTGATGTGATTTTAAAAGGGATTTTTTTTTAACTTTTCTTTTCTGATATTTCATTGTTAGTGTAAAGAAATGGAAAAGAATTTTCTTATTCAGTAGCTTGTCAGAGTTAATGGATACATGACCAGCACTAAGAGTGAAAATAATGTATCATGTAAAATTGGAGCTTTCTTGGTATAAGAAGCTATGAAACCATGGACCCCTCACATTTGTGGAGTTCCTTTTATGCACCAGGTGCTCTTGTAGCAGAGGCAATGCATCTGTGAACAAAACAGGCAAAAATACCTGCCTTGAGGAATCTGGATTTTAGAGTGGGGGGCAGAAAATAAACAAGATAATTTTTTTTAATTTAGTATATGCTGTATCATAAGTGCTAGAGAGAAAAACCTAAAGCAGAGGAAGAGAATAAGTGTGTGTGACTACATGTGTATGTTCCAGGGGATACAAAATTTCAGTTAGGCTGACCATGGTAGATCTCACCAAAAGACTGACTTTTGAAAAAGACTAATTAAATGAAGGCTTAGCCCTGTGGATATCTGGGTTAAAAGCATTTGAGGCATAAAGAAGACTAAGTGTGAAGCCCCCGAGATAGGCCTGCCCGGCAGCATGTTTGAGGAAGAGCAAGGAAGCCAGAGTGCAGCACAGGAGGTAAGGGACACATGGTTAGATCAGGTAAGGTTTCGTAGGTCAGAGAATGAACGTTTGCTTTTACACAAAATGAGATAAGAAGCCTCTGGGGACTTCTGAATGGAGGAAAGATATGATCTAGCTCACGTTACCACAGGATCACTCTGCCTGCTCAGTTGAAGACCTAAAGGGATACGAGAGGGAAGAAGGAATACTGGTTAGCAGATACAGTAGTGACTTTTGAACAGGATAGTGGTGCTTGGATGAGGGGGATGGTAATGGAGGTGGCGTGAAGTGGTGGAATTGTTCCAGACGTATTTTGAGGGCACTGATGACAGATCCAACGTGAAGCATGAGTGCCAGAAAGAGTTCAAAGATGACACCAATATTTTTGTCCTGAACAAGTACAAGGATGGAGTTGCCATTAATTGATAACACATAGGGACCTAAAACTTACTCTGGTTGACATTGAATTTTTAATCACCTCTCCAGGCCCCAAGGTCCCACCAAACTGAAAATAATTCAGAATACATCTCAACATGTTATATGTTTTAATTTATAAAAAAGTTACAAACTAGACTCATGTGATATGATGGATAGTATATATTCAATTGGGAAAAAATAGAAAAAGCAATGGCTATGTGGAAGATTTGTAATGAAGCAATATGGCTAGTGATCGTTACTTTGAAATGTAATTCTGAACATTGCCATTTAGACTAAAACAATCGGTTAAAATTAGCTATTTTAATTTCCAATTATTCCCCATGCATTGGGCTTTTTCTACTGTCTGCTCCCCATGCATTGGGCTGCTTCTACTGTCTAACCATGCCTAGCAACTATTAACAAAATATACTTCACTGAATCTTTGCATATACTCTAGACCATGCTGTGCAAAAAACATCTCACTATGCCATTCTTGGCCTAGATTGAGGATTAACTCTGAGAAGACCTTGTAACTAAAACAGGTACTTTTCTGGTTGCACACTTACGCCAAGCCACTTAAATGGCATATATAAAGTAAAATAAAGTCACTCACAAAGTGGTTTAGACTGTAATTTGGTGGCTGCAAAGTATTCAGAAGAGTTAGTTGGAAGGTATCTCAGGAGGGAAAATTATGTTCCTTTTATCCTAACTGCATGACTTAAGTTCTCCAACAATATCCTGTAATGGCATTGAATTTCTTGTCTCTGGTGAAAATTTATCATGGTGAATCTGGTGAGATAACCCCTGGAAGACCAATAGTCATTATGATGCAATTTTACTGAAATGTGTTATACAATGGTGACCATTTATTTCTTTTGGTTGCCAACAACTATATGAGTCTTTAATTGACTAAAAGACAATAACACAATTCTCCTTTCTCCCTTCAGCACAACCTGTTCTGATTGGGGGGAAAACATTATTAAAAATATTCTGTGATATGCTTCACTGAAATACTATGATGGAAACATTGAGATGTAGGACTCTTCTCCATTGGAGGACATGTGCCATCTTCTTTTCACACTGCTCTTGCCTGCTGAACATGCTGCTAGTTATTCTCGACACACTTGGTATCATGGTGACCTCTCCCCACCTCCAACAGATGTAGTCAGACTAGGACAAAAACAAAATATCAGACACAGGGGTATAATTCTATTTTGCATATAAAACAAAGAGGTATTAAGTACTTCAGAAGACTCTGCAGCCTGAAACTTCTCTCTGAAATAAAAGCCTACATGCGTTATGATTGGTAAATAGTGCTGCTCTAAATGTGATTAATTTCTAATTGTGTCCGTCATTCGTAACTTCCTCTACCAACTGCCTGGGCCTGAAACTTGCTTGCTTGCTTGCTTGCTTGCTTTTGTATATTATCCCTCCATGTATTTCTTCAATTTTACTTCTAAAGCCAAAATTACCTTTGTGTCTTTTGGGGTTAAAACTGATTCACTTTGTCTAAGCTTGTTTCATTCACACACAATGTTGCTATATCTCCATGAGGGGGTTTAATCTGTCCTCTACAAATTGAAGTGAAAATAGGAGAGACTGGATCTTTTTAATATCCCTCACTTTTCTTCACAAACATGAATTGGAAGTTTTTCTAGAATAACAGTTCCTATATATGTCCCCGGGTGTGCAGACCCCAAGGGGAATATTTAATAAATATGCAGTGGGCTCCTACTTCATGTGAGATATTATGTTAGGTGCTAAGGTGAATACTGGGAAGTATTCAGATGGCTCCTGTCCTGAGAAAGCTCCAATCTGTTGGGAATTCTGAGAAAAACAAGTCAATGATGATATTACAAAGGCAGTCTGGGTTAGGTGAAGTGAGATTAAATCCAGAGAGATCACAGCTTATTTAGAAAGCATTATACTTTATACACTTTCATATTTGATCTGCACAATAGCTCTTTGCTCTCAGAGCATATGTTACTATCTCTATTGACAAATGAAGAAACTGAGTCATAGCAAGTTACTTGCAAAATAACTAAGAGTAGAAACTGGATCTCCTGAATCTTAGTCTGTATGTTTTAAGGTAAGTGTGTAAAAGATTCTCCCAGGACTCAGACTGCACCTCTTTTACCTTCACCCTATAAGTTTATAGTTATTGCTATTTAAAACACTCTGTATTTGTATCTTAGTTCCAGTTTCCTGGGAAACAGACCCAGAGGCAGCTACACACATGCAAAAGTTTGATGGGGCGTGCCCTTGGGAACATCTGTATGGGAATGAGAGAAACAAGACTTGGCAGAGGGAGAGGCTGAACTTAAATGCAGTTGCTTCAGGGACTTCTGGTGCTCCTTCTTCAAAGCTGTCCCCCATCTGGGCAATGGGGTTGGATCTTTATGCTGCCTCATCTACCAGCCATTGAGTATTAAGAGCTCTGTAGACAGAATGAGACTCAGGATAGGAAACTCCCTTTAGCTGGTGCAATTTTCAGAGAGGTATTCAGCCAGCAACCAGTTACTGGAGAAGGGAGTGAACTTGCCAAAAGTGGAGGTCTAGGTGATGTATCGCAACCTCCACGGCAGCTCGTCAAGAGAGGCTAAGTTATGCTGTGTAAGCAAATTAAGATTGAAATGCCAGCCACTTACCACAACAAAATGTTATTACTTGCTCACAGAACATACCTAGTGAACATCAGGTAACTCTCCTGAGCAGCTGTCCTCAGGGCAGTGACATAGTGACCCACGTTGCTCCTTCTTATGTTTTCACCATTTCCATGTGTGGCCTCCACAGTTGTGCAGGGGCCTGCACTGCCTCCAACTGAAAGTCACACATCACTTCTACTCACAGCTTATAGACCAGAATTAGTCCCAGGGCCCTTCAAGGGGTCTAGACAGTGCGTGCTTCCTTGTGCCTGGGAAGGAGAGAACCAGAGAAAGATCAAAACTATAAATATCTCCATAGACTCCTTTTGGGTACCAGGATAAATTACACTGAAACAGTAAAACATCAGCCAATCAATCAGTAAGTACTTATGGATAACAGGGTGACATTAGGAGTTTTCATAAAACAGTATAGCAGCACAACAAAGCATTACAAATCCAAATGGGAGAGAAGATGATCATGTCAGTAGCATAAAGGAAGTTATTCAAGGCAGTATATAGTTGAGGATTAAACTGTGACTGCTGACACTTAGTGCTGTAAGAGTGTAAGGAAGACATGTCAAAGAGGGGAGAAGTCAGCAAAGACTTCATAAAAAAGACAAAAATTGAATTGGGCCCAGAGAATGAAACCCTGTAGAGGAAAAAGGGCAGTTTGCCTCCACAGTTAGAATAAGGTCTACATCACGACCAGTTAATCTAGGAACTTTTTAGATGGTCCTTTGTGAAAACCTCACATTCTCAAGGATATGCTGCCATAATTAGTGCAGAATATTCCTAACTGAGAGAGGGTTGATAAATGATCAAACAACCTCTGACAAACCAAGAAGTAATTTGTTGAATGACAAAAACCACTGAGGTGCAGATGCGCCCATAGCAGGAAGCACTGTGCTAGAACTGCCTGCTGAGCCACACTCCTCCCATCTCCAGACCTAAACTCAACTGCTTACTCCCATGATGGTGTGGTGCTGGCCCCCAGCACTGCCTGACCTCACCGCTTGAATGATTTCTGACGTTGCTCTAGTTCCTTCTTTCCACTCCCCAAGGGAGCCCCCAAAGAATGAAGCAATTTGATCTTTTTGATTTTTTTTTTAAAGAATCAACTCAGAATACACAGTAAAATCTTAGAAACTGGGGGAGGGAGGAGGTATTAATACCCAAACTAAAAAGAAATTTGAATTTTGAGCTCAAGTGATTCATTTAAATCCAAAGCACTGATTTTGCTCTTTATGGAGCTGCTTTGGTAAATGCCCTATACATGGCCTTGCCCTTGCTAAGATGGCTTGTCCTGAAACTCCCAGTGAAAGGCTTCTCCCTCCAGAAGCCCCAGTTCCATCCAAAGCAAAGCAGTCCTCAGAAGGGCTGAGTCAGGAACGCTGTCAACACTTGCCTTTCAGTCCCCTGCATAGCTCAGAAGTCCAAGGGAAGACTGAGTAGATGAAGAGGAAATTCAATCACCCCTCTGACCACACTGATCAGAATCCCCTCTGTGGTAATCACATGGGCAGCTGCTGGGGGGAAGGTTCATTTAATCTAAATGTAAAACACAGTGTACTGCTCATGGTCCAGGCTTCAATTCAGTCCACTGAGAGGAAACATGTCATCTTACCTTTCCCTTCCCTGGAAATGAATCAGTGTGTTCAGCTTTGAAACTCATCAGCACACCCTGTTTGCACTTTCCCCACAAACAGATAAGAAGTCTGTAATTTTCAGTGAGAATGAACAGCCTGTGAACATGATGGTTTGTGTCAGATAATTCAATTGGTTCCAGCAGTGTGATGTGCAATCACAAGCAATGTGAACAATCAATCTGCAAAATAAAATGTCTTCAGGTCCAGTACTATCCATCGACTGCATACAGAAAGCAGCTCGTGCACGGAACAGCTCTAACCAGGGGTAATCAAGTCCAGTCATGCTGTTCGTTTATTGACGGCATCATGGTGATAGTGGCATCAACATGGAGAAGTGGGCCTGTGAGGAGGCTACAGTTTCAGTGTGAAGAATTTGGGGGTATTAGTAGGTATTAGAAAGGAAAACTAGGTCTGCAATGCAGAGGGCAACTTCTCTGTCCAACTCCACAACAACACTAGGAAATTAACTGACTTTTTCTGAAAACTTAACATCACTTCTTATCTAAAATGTTGCTTCACATTGATATCATGAGACTTAAACCACTACAACTTTTTATATTCTCTTTCTTCTCCTTTTAATAAGTGGGGTTTTATTTGAAGAAACTCTTCTTCCCCAGTCTGACGCTTCCTTCCCTGGGGCTCCATTGTTATGACAAGCCTAGATGTGCTCCGCCCATGCGAGGCATGGTAGACACTGGTACAGCTGAGAAGGATGAGTGAGGAGGCATGGTCAGCTCACTCCTCCTCTCTGGGGCTGAGCAGCCTGCAGAGGGCTGACACTTTATTCTGATGCTCCTGCTCTTACTCTTATCTGGGTCAGTCCCTCCGAGTGCAGAGGACTTATCTGGACAAAAGAAGGTTCTATGGCTGTGAAAACAACCCCTTTCTTCTCTTCTTCTCTCCCCTCCTCTCTCCTCCCTACTCTCCCTTTCTCTCCCCTCCCCTGCCCTCTAGTCCCCTCCTCTCCCTCTCTCTTTTCCTTTCTCTCCTTATCTCCTCCCCCCCCCCCCATCCCTCACTCACTGGCTTTCCTACAGGCAGCAGGAATTCTCTGCAGTGCCTTCAGGATTGGGCATCGTCCCATCATGTCCAGCACTTCTATGACTTTTAAAGCTGTCCAGTCCTGGGGTCTGGTGTTAGGAAATTCATTTGCTTTTCACTCTAAGCTACAGCTTACAACTTACCTTTATCAGTAATGTAGGTGATATTTAGATTTCCTATCTGCCTATTCCTTGCTTTTCTTTCTCAGTGTGTTACCAGGTTAGGGAAGAAGGATAATTTTTATTGAAACTCAGTAGTCTCAAGAATTACACCTTTGTAAAAACTGTATAAAATGCTGGATAAGAAATTTGGGCTTTAGATTAATGATGTCCTATTATAAATGGTCACATACATTAGTTCCCTAGATTGACTTTGCCTTGCTGCACTTCAGACCATCACATTAAGAGAACAATATGAATTGGTTCTGGACTCAATGACCTCTAAATGGGACGGCCATTTAATTCAAACCAAAAAACATTTGAGGGTTAGGGGGGTGGGGATTGACACAGTTAATAATGACATAGGACAAATGCTATATACCAGGAATATTCCAGGAAATAGGAATCTGCTTATATGGAACTTTCCAACCTCACATACTGTGCATTCTCCACCATTTGTCCTTTTTGCCTTATTTTTGCCACTCCTCCCAATGAATTTCTAATCCAGCTGCCTAGCTTAAGTAAGAAGCTTTATTAACATAGTTTTTAATGAACTCAGCACTGTTTCAAGTAGATTAAAATATTTGAACCGTGTCTGTGTCCATGCATTTGTTTCTGTTGCTGTCTTTTCCCTATGAAAATTCCCTAAAACTGAATGTTTTACCTATCAAGGGGAGCATTTAAAAGGTTAGAGGCACCATGCAATATCAAGGTAGCTGAAGTCCAAACTGCTTTGTAATCAGCATTATCTGGAAAGCTGCCTCAGTTCCCCACTCCGTTTTGAAGCTGACGTAACAATCGTGTGTGGTTTTGAGAACATCTGTTCCCATAATTCCCAAGGAGACAATGTCATGAATCACTGCTCCTGCAAAGATTTGCATTTTGCTGAAAGTTGACTTCAATTTTACTTGAGGTCTTAAGAGTCCCAAAAGATACATTAGAAATTCACTGCCAGGGAATTTGCAGCAAACAATTAATGTTTTGTAGCATAATACTGGCAAGAGTTTACCTGTTATTTCAGGAAAATAAAATCAGTGGGGATTTTCTAGGGCAGTGGCATATTATTTCATTCTCCCATCCCTCTTAGAAGATTCAATATTACTTGGAAAATTCTCAAGGAATCTGAAACTCATAAAAGTTATTTTCTTCTGTCAATGAAGTTCCAATTCTCTCCTCTCAGGAAGTTAGATATCTTTAAAAAGAAAAAGATTCTATATTTTTATGTCCTTGAGCAAGTTTATCATCTCATGGAAATAAGAGTTGCAACCCTACATAAAGGTTGGTAATGTAGTAATTTCCTCCATCTTTTGGATGAGAAAGAAATATCTTCAATGGAAATATTGTCTTTACATTGAATTAAAGCAGCAACACCAGTGAGCCATGGCAATTTTCTTTGATTCTGAGGTCCTAATATGATGTGGGGTGAAAGATCAAATATGTTTTTAAAATCATTTCCCTTTTCCCTGCTATAATTTCCTTTCTGTATAAATTATAGACAGCATCATTTAACTTGTCTATCATCAAACCCTTATCTGATCTAGAAGTGCAGCAAAACTAAAAATAAGACATTGTAAAAGTTGTTCTGCCCAGTCCTCTCCATATTTCTGTACCAAAATAGAATTATCACTTTATTTCCTCTATTTATTGATGCTACTTCATATTTTCTCTGATTTTCAGAAGTAATTATAAACAGAAAAGTAAAACTTTTTTACCCACTTAATTTTTGTAGAAAACTTTTTATTTTGGAATAATTTTGTAATTCTATAAATTTGTAGAGATAGGACAGAGTGTTCCTGTATACCCTGCCTCAGTTTTCCCTAGTGTTCAACTCATAATATGTATTTGATATAACTGATAACAAATATTGGTATGTTATATTAACTAAGCTCCATGCTTTACTTGAATTTCATTAGTTTTCCTCTAATACCCTTTTTTTCTGTCCCAGCGTCCCATCAAGAACATTACATGGTGTTTTAGTCTTCTTGTGTCTTTAACCCCCTGTGGTCTGGGACACTTTCGCAGACTTTCCTTGTTTTTGATGACTGGTCACATATTTTGTGGAATGTTTCTCAGTTTTAAGTTTGTCTGATGTTTGTACTGACTATAGTTCTGTGTTTTTGAAAGGAAGACCACAGAAGTTAAATGCCATTTTCATCACGTCACATGAAGGATACACACCATCAGCATGAGATGTTAACCTCAATTACCAGGCTGAGGTATTATTTGTTCAGATTTCTGCACTGTGAAGTTAATACTCCACTTTTCATACTCTGTTCTTTAGAAGCGAGTCACTAAGCACAGCCTATGCTCAAAAGATGGGAAGTTAAGCTTCACCTTCTTGGAGATGGTGCAAATTATTTGAAGTTCTTTATAGGAGATTGCTTCTTTGTTTCCATTTTCTTATTTGTTTAATCATTTGTTTATATTAGTAAGAACTTGTGGATATTCATTTTGTGATTTGGGCTATAATCCAATAAAATATTATTTATATTGTTTCTCAAGCTGTTTCTTCTTTCACCATTGTAGCTCTATCAGTTGCCTATTATGTCCCTTTGGTATACTCCCATCTTTTTTTTTTTTTTTTTTTTTTTTGAGCACTTTTTACTTTCTCACACAATAAGATTCTTCAGGCTCATCTCATATTTTCCTTGCTGCAGCTCTGGCTGGAATCAGGCATTTCTCCAAGGCATTTCTTTTTGGAAAATGGTGTTGGAAGCTACGATCTTGAATCTGCTGAGGACAGTACTACTGGAGTGTCACTACTCAAGGCCGTCTCAGCAGACAGAGCTAAGAAATACATGGGTATATGCTAAGTTATATACATACCTATCTATAATTATTTCTTTCCTTATTTATCAATTTATATCTATATTAAGCTCAACATGCGCTCCTACTGATGTCTCCAGCTTTAATCTAGTACCACGTGGTTCATACTAGACTTACTCTCTTATTTATCTGTAACTTCCCATTCCAACAGTAAGAAACTTCCACCAACATCATTCTTTACTTATTTATTTAATCCCAGCATATGTGTGTAATAGCTTCAGAATTATTAACATATACTCACTTGAGAAAAAACTATTACCTAGAGTACAGAGTTTGTGTATATTTCCTTTTGTATTTAGTCTTAGTTTCCAGTCAAAACACAAATTTTCAAAGTTACTTAGTTCAGAGACTTTTCCTTCACCTTCAGTGAGACTATGTCATACATGTGTAATACAGTAAGTCTTCTGTCACAGTTGGCATTTCATCTTGGGACCCCGAATCTCCTGATGGATTTTTTTCAGTTCGCATACATTAAAGTACACTAGTCAATACTGTAAAGTTCTAAGGACTGTGACAAATACCTAGTAGTGACATGTAAGCACAACATCATCATACAAATTAGTACCACTACCTTCAGAGAGAGAGAGGGGAAGGGAGGAAGGAAGGAAGAAATAGAAAGATAAAGAAATAGAGACAAAGGGAGGGACAGAGAGAAGGAAAAGAAGGCTGACCATATAAGTAATTTAGCTGTTGAAATCCAAGATTTTATTATTCATTGAAATCCATGATTTTATTACTCATTTCTTCTATTAAATCACTTTACCAACTCAGGCATTTCAACCAGGTAAACTTCGTTGTGTTCTCTTCTTATATCCAATACTCTTCAGGGATGTCATTTACACAGGAAACCTCTCTTAAAGTTGATCTAAAGAAAGTATTAGATGGTAGCCAGAATAATGCATCTTTTTCCTTGTTAGATGCACTGTTTCTCTTATTTAGTGTCAACCTTAGACAGACTGTATTTTCAACAAATGGAATTTTGTACTAACTGTCACTTCAGGGTCCAAAAGGATTTGTCTCTTTTACAAAGCCATTTCTAACCTCAAGGTTACGGATTATATCACTTATATCCTTTTCTTACTAGAGTATAGAAGGCATCTGGGGCACAAGAGTAGGTGTTTTATTTATATTGATCAAACAATCATTTTGAGGGATTAGGTCCTAATATATACTCTACCGCAGCTGGACTAAGAATTTGAAGAGATCAGCCAGTACTCTGTTTGAAGCTTCTAAATGACAGAGACAAGATAAAAAACAAATTCTATACTTACAGGAAAAATATCTTTGGGTAAAAGAAAATTAGAACCACAAAGTGATACAGATTGTGTTAGTACTTAGTTGTGTGATTTTCACTTTTAATGCTCATTGAGCCTGAAAGTATTTTACCAACCCCTTACCGACAATAAAATCTAAGAACATAGGTGGTTGTTTATATGAACATATTAGGCAATTACATATGCAAATTAAACTTAATTGTACTCAGCATAGTGACTATGAGTCATAATACTCTCTATTCACTTGGGCCACTCTCTTAGGTGATTCCTCATGCTGAATGAGAGAGCACTCACTGAAGCTGTGGCACTAAACATAGACACATTTCCTTCTCTGAAAACTCCTTTGCTCCTTTGCCCAGGCTTACAGCTTAGAATGCTATCTATCTATCTGTCCCTTTCATTTAATTTTTCGCACTTTTCCCTCATACTAAGTTCACAGCATCTCCATGCTCCCCCAATCCTCCCAAACTTTTTATGACAGGAAACATCATGATGACTTGGGAGAATTTTGCAGAGTAACTATTTTCTTTATGCTACAGGAAGAGCTGAAAAATATATTAATTTAAACACAAAAGAATACTGGACCGACTGGGTGTTGGAAACCTTTATTTCAAAATCTCAGTCTGCCCCAAACTGGCTAAGGAACTTGAGGCTAGTCACACAACCTGAATATCTATTTTTTCTAATTTTAAAAACATAGAATTTGGAGTAAACTTTAGTGGGATTTCCTTTTAGCTCCAACATTCTAAGATTGTAATGTTCTTAGATGATCAAATTATAGGGATTGTATAAATAAAAGAGAGTTTTCTCGAAGTATGTCTGCTGAAATAATGCCTGAGTGTGCCATGTTAATTTAATGTAACATATTATTTACATCAAGGCACTTGTCTTGCCCCTGTTCCTATTTCTTCACAGTCTGCATTACAGCAGGGCCTAAAGAATGCCCATTGCTGGGCAATCAGTAAGGAATTGGAGCCTGTCTGGTGAAGTGAAGACTCTAAATTTGAAAATCTCTCCTAGAAAGTTTCGTTCTGCTTTGAATCCTTCTCACAACCTGTTTAGTACCCTTTAATTCTAATTTTCTATAGATACAAGTTTTCCTTAACTAGAAATGATTCTCATAAAAAGGCAGGGAAATTTTCACTCATTCCTTTGGAAGTACTATAAAGTTCAATACTCAAACATGATGTATTGACAAATAATTTAAAAACTTTATTTGGAAGCTTAAAATAGCAGGCTGCTGTCTTCGGGTGATATTGCCTGCATATCCCAGGAAACAATTATTATCTAATACTCAGAAGCAAGTAATGGGCTGGCTCTCAATATTGAATCTAAAGATAATGCCACAGTTCTGCAGTATTCCGTGCTGCTGAGAGCCAAAAGGCTTAGTGGGATTACCTGTGTAGTCTCACATGTCCTTTTCAATGTAGCATCAGTGTCACAGGGACCCTCTCTGCCCAAGTGACAGTGTATGCAGGTGATCCATGTAATATTTTATGACCATTTATGATCCTTTCCAAGAGAATTAAAAGGAATAAAAAGAGTTGAGGAGCAAGTGACCAGACCATCTGCAACTTGAAAGAGCAGGAAAAGTAGAATTCAATGGCAGCAGTGTGGAATTTAGTATAACCTCCATATCTTCCAGAAAAGAAGGGTAATAGTTGAACAGCCAGATTACAAATAGGGGCCAGTTGAATGTTCTTCAGCAAGTAAGTGGGTAAGACCTCAGACAAAAAGCTGTGGGAGGTGATGGTCCTCTACATATTGCCTAGGGTAAAAGGAGGAGCTCTGTATGGATTTGAAAAGAAAGTTAGATTTTTTTTTAAGCCAAAATAGTGTTGAGAAAAATATGAAACTTTTCTTCTACTATCAGACTCTAAAAATGTGTCATCTAACACATGACTCTTTTAAAAAAAAACTATCCAAAATGAGCTGGAAATAAATCATGTAGGCAAGAGAAATAGCATTACTGAGTTTAATATAGCTATCAGGAAATTGTTTTTTTTATTATCTTGAAACTAAATTCTGAGTGACACAAACTTAGACTGAATGAAAATATATCAAATGCTCAATCAAATGGGAATGCTATAGCTTCAGAGAATATTCTTGTTGGCACTTATCTTTCCCAAACAGCATTTAATCAACTAGAATTATTTTTAAAGAAATAATGTATTGCAGTGAGTGGGTCCCATACAAGTTTTAAGTCTCGAGGCTGGTTGGCGGTGTTTTCTCCTGGGCACAGTCTGGGTCCCCACCTTTCGTGTTTTATGCAGAGCCTAGCTGTGTGGCCTGCTTAACAGTGGTATTCATCACATTCTTCCATTTGTGTTCTCTCTGTCCATAGCCCGCACTCTTTTGAGTGAGAAGCTATTATTTTCCAATATCTTCACTTGAATTTTTTGGCTAAAGCAAAGAACAACCCCTTTACATTTTTGAAGAACTTTCTTAATGTTCCAAAGAGGAAAAAAATAAAGGTAGGGAGAGGAAAGAAAGAAAACAAAGAAAATAAGTAAAGTAGGAGTTATAACAAACCGTGAAAATCCTAGCAGTGATGGTCCCTGGCTTCCACATTGATGGAAATTGGGGCAGGGGAAGGGTATAGCTCACTGGTAGACTGTATGCTTAGCATGCCCAAGGTCCTGAGTTTTAATCCACAGTACCTTCATTAAAAAATAAATTATCCCCCCCGCCAAGTGGGCTCATTTGAAGCTGCTTTTACCATCTTCCTGACCATCTACTTCCTTCCTTTCTACATCAGATGTTAACCCAGTACAGACTGAAATTGGCACAGGCTCAAGGCACTGAGTAATAATAAGGAACCCCAGTCTCTTCCTCCCAATCTTCTGTTTGTATTTCAGTCCAAGGAAATATCCTCTGAACTGGGCTATGCTGCATGTCTATTATGCCACTTCTTTAATACTCTTGGCTCCTACCTGATAGCCTAAGTTTTTAAGGGAAGGAAGGCAAGTTTGTCAACCTACTAAGACTCCTGCCTTTTTTTTAATTAAGACTTTATTTTTTGAAAGAGTTTTAGATTCACAGCAAAACTGAGGGAAAGGCACAGAGATTTTCCAAATACCCACACATGCATAGCCTTCTCCATTATCAGCATCCCCTACCAGTGTTACACTGGTTGTCATTGGTGAACCTATATTGATACATTATAATCACCCGGAGTCCACAGTTTATATTACAGTTCACTCTTGGTGTTGTGCATACTGTGGGTCTGGACAAATGTTTAATGACATGTATCCATCATTATGATAACATATAGAGTATCTTCAAAGCCCTAAAAATCCTTTGTGCTCTAGCTGTTTATTCCTCTCCTCCCCTCTGCAACCTCTGGTAACGACTGATCTTTTAACTGTCTCCATAGTTCTGCCTTTTCAGAATGTCGTATAATTGGAAACATATTTAACTTAGTACTATGCAATTAAGTTTTCTCCATGGATTTTCATGGTTTAAGAACTCATTTCTTTTTAGTGTTTGGGTAATATTTTTTTAATATGGCTGCACCAGAGTTTATCCATTTACCTACTGAAAGACATGTTGGTTGCTTGCAAGTTTTGACAATTATGAATAAAGCTGTAATAAACATTTGTGTGTAGGCTTTTGTGTGGGCATACGTTTTCAACTCCTTTGGATAAATTTCAAGGAGCATAACTGCTGAAATGTATGACCAGGGTATGTTTAGCTTCATAAAAAGTACCAAACTGTTTTCCAAAGTGGCTGCATCATTTTGCATTCCCTTCAGCAATGAAAGAGAGTTCCTGTTGCTCAACATCCTTGCCAACATTTGGTGCTGACAGTGTCCAGATATTGACTATTCTGATAGGTGTGTAGTAGTGTCTCATTGTTTTAATATAAATGTCCCTGATGACATATGATGCAGAGCTTATTTCATAACTTTGTCATTTGTATGTCTTCTCTAGTGAGGTGTCTATTAAGGTTTTCGGCCCATTTTCATTGTGTTTTTGTTTTCTTATTGTTGAGTTTTAAGAGCTGTTTGTATATTTAAGAAAACAGCATTTATCAAATATGTGTTTTAAAAATATTTTCTCCCAATATGTCTTGTCTTCTCATTCTCTTGACATCATCTTTTGAAGAGCACAAGTTTTTAATTTTAATGAAGTCTAGCTTATCAGTTATTTTATATCTAAAAATTCCCAGTGGTCACCTAGGTTTCTCTTATGTTATCTTCTAAGAGTTTTATGGTTTAGAATTTTGTACTTTGGTCTTTGATCCATTTTGAGTTAATTTCCTGAAGGTGGTAGATCTGGGTCTAGAGTCTTTTTTTTTTATTTTTTACCTATAAATGTCCTGTTGTTCCAGCACCATCATCATTTGTCAAAAAGACTATCTTTCCTCAATTGTATTGCCTCCTTTGTATTGTATAGCTCCTTTGTCAAATATTAGTTGACTATACATATATTGGTCTATTTTTATACACTCTAGTCTGTTCCATTGTGGTCTGTTTACCTATTATTTTGCCAATACCTGACTGTCTTCTTTGTCTTAGTAGGTCTTGCAGTCAGGTAGTGTCAGTCCTCCAACTTTCTTCTTTTCCTTCAATATTATATTGGCTATTCTGGATCTTTTGCATCTTTACATAAGCCTTAGAATAAATTTGTCAATACTCATAAAGTAACTGGCTGAGATTTTTACTGAAATTATATTGAATCTATTGGACAACTTGGGAGGAATTAACATTTTGACAATATTGAGTCTGCCTATCTTTTAACATAAATTATCTCTCCATCTATTTGGTTCTTTGAGTTCATTCATCAGAGTTTTGCAATTTTCCTCGTATGATCTTGTACATATTTTGTTAGATTTGTACCTAAGTATTTTATTTGGGAAGGAGGAGTGCTAGTGTAAATGATACTATGTTTTTTATTTCAAATTCCACTTGTTCATTGCTGGTCCTGCATTGATTTTGAAGTCATGTCCTTTGTCTTCCCTGGGGAACAATGGACTCCTGAAATTCCTAGCTTCTCCAGTGAACTCTATCCCATTCAGTTTACTCATATCACTAGCCAGTTATTAAGGTAGTGCATTTTTTCATTTAACATTTATCTGTTCAACAAATTAAGTCTTTACTGAGAGTTGTTTATGTGCCAGGCACTCTACTAGACTTTAGTACACTATAGTAAACAAAAAGATATAGTGCCTGTAAGAACCCCATAGGAAAAATATATAAAATGATATTACAAATCAAGTACAATGAAAGGTAAGAAAAAGATCCTGTAAGGGAGAATAATCTTATAAGGGAGAATAACAGCAATCTACCTTAAACTGGGTGTCCAAGGGCCACTTAACCTGAAAAGGCAAGGTTTTAACTGAGATGTTAAAGAAGTAGAAATTCTAGAAAATGAGTGGAAAGGTGTCAGGGGCAGAGTGAACATGTGAGTCAGCCCTAAAGCACATCAGGGTGACTTCACATAATTGCTCAAGTTATACAGTGGCACAAGTTCCTGGGGACAAAGTTTGTTCCATGAATAGGTCTTGCTGTCTTATGCTGGGTTTTAACCTTACTCTAAGTCAAGGTTTGGAACTATCTCATACATAGGCTTGATGCCAGATGCCCTTATCCACGATGTCAGCCTACTGTGGACCTTTGAAAATACCAGTGGCACCATGCTTTTGTCTCTTTCTATTTCAAAGTTTTCAGACCTTCTGCTGAACTATGTTTCTAAACAGAGAGGCACCCCTAGCCTGAGCTCATTTTCAGAGCAGAAGTATTCAAACCCTTCTTGCTCAGGTTGGCAGCCCTGCCCCTTCTCCTCCCCCTTCCCTTCCAGAGGACTAAAGTCCAAGATTATGTCTATAGTTACAGTCAGAACATTGGAAAGTATGAGCAACACTTTAAAAAGGAAAATTTTTGTTGAGAAATAAATTTTCATTTTAACTTAAAAATCTTAGTTTTTATTCCTTTCAGAGAAGATCATTCTTAGTGTTATATGCTTATAGGAGGAAATTTAAAAGCACAACAACCATATATCATGGACAGTAGTCTAAGGGCTCAGCTTTAAATATATGCAAATACTTTAATCTTCCTCCAGCATATGAAAGTTAAGTCATAATAAAAATTTTGAGTGTCACAAAATAGAATTTCAAGTGGCAGATAAACAGGGAAAAAAGATAGGATGGACGGTTAATGCAATTAGACGTGTTGATTCAATTTGAAAGTGGATGATAAGATGTTTAAGCAGTGAATAAGCACAATGAGGTATTTTTCTAATTCTTGCTTGTTTGTGGAAACTTCAAAGAATACGTCAAATTTAAAGTAGAAACAGCTTTAAATTAGAAGTATAGTTAATTAATAAAGGTGTTCTTATAAACTTATTCATTAAGTACATGTGAGTTTCATATCTGAACTATTGGTAACTTACTTTAAAAATCCTGTTAATAATAATGTCAATAATGCTGGAATATTGGTAATTAAAAATGACACTTCTCAACACCAAAGCACAAATTTCTGTATTTCCTGTTTATGCTGTTACAACACAGAGTAAAACCCTAAGGAGATTACTGATTAATTAGTTTTTCTAGTTTATTTGGAAATACCAATTTTGTTTCCAAAAGAAAACTAGATTAAGCATGTTTACTAAATCTCTGAAATTTAAAGAAATACAATTTATAGAATAGCTACCGGGGGGAGGGTATAGCTCAAGTGGTAGAGCACTTGCTTAGCATGCATGAGGTCCTGGCTTCAGTCCCCAGTACCTCCTCTAAAAGTAAACAAACCTAGTTAACCCCACCAAAATAAAATAATTAAATAATATAATAAATAAATATATATATATATATATATAATAGCTACCATTGTATACATGTTTATTTTAAAAAGAATATCCCATTCTTGAAATATTTACACTCTATAAAATAGAACTAAAAATAGGTCTTTTCTAGATTAAGTAGAATATTTTTTAAAGGCTCTGTATCATCAAGACTATAAAGGTCTTTTAAGTTGGTTAACAATATACAGGTAATTCATGAGGAATGGAGTGACAGGCATAGCACTGGTTGGCAGAGCAGAGAGATGGTACTCCTGTCAAAACTGTAACCAGAAAATTGTCTAGACATGACAGCCACCTCTTATGTGCATTTAAGCTGCATATAACAACTGTATATTTTTCTCCTATTTGTTGTCCTGGAAGCCCCAGTCTTGAAACTGAAAACCTTGCCCTGGAGTTTGGGAAACTCCTTGACTGCCTCAAGTGCTGGTGCTAAACCTGAATTACAGTGGAGGTGATTCCTATCTCTCTGCATCTCCATTTGAGTTCTAGCACCATCTTGGGCTGCTTTCTCTTCTGGTTTTCATCTGTTTTTTATTTTTCTGACTTGGGCTTTTTTTTTTTCCTCACACTACACACTGTATTTTCAAATTCTCCTTAATCCCAAAGGCTGAGACAGGAAATGGAAATATGTGACTCCTGACAACTCACTAGGAGCTCTGATTTTATCCAAACAAGATTTTTATATGGAAACAGGGCGGACATAAACAATATACAAATTGCACCCCTTACCCCCATGCAAAGCCACGAGCCCTTCTCTGGCTTGAGCCAGCAGACTCTGCATGCTTAAGAGGTTTAGACTTCAAGGACTTCACAAGGAGCGGCCAAGGGGAACAATGCTGCTGAAGCTGATGCAGTACACATGGTGGCCTCATGGCATTAGTCAAGAGATGTCTGAAGCAATAATGAATAACTTACAAATTAAAAGCAATTTCTTCATTGAATGAACTTTGTGAAAAGAGGAAGAGGATTGACTAATGAAGATTCTCGTGTATAATCTTTCAAATCAATGAATTGTATGCATGGGGCTGATTACCCAATTAATCATCTAGTTAGAAAAGCAAGTCACACCCTCCAGGCTGCAGGCTTCTACCCATTGTCTGTTTCCAGGATGGTGAGAAGTCTTCAATACTGACCTACCCCAGAACAAAGTCCTAGCAGTACCAGAGCCTGGATTTGTCTTTAAAGCAGCTGTGACATGAGTGGATACTCACATTTAACCTTCCTGGGCCCTGAAATCTGGTAGCAGTTTTACGAGCCAGACTTGCTCATCTCTGACCCCACCACTTCTGAGCCTTCTCACTTTCCTCCGTAACAATTTTATTTACCAATTACATCATTCTAATGCAAGTACTGAGTCATAGCTTCTCACATTTAACAGCCTAACACATAATTGGGTAAGTTGGAAATAATTACAACAACTCTAGAAACAAGGTTTTAGAATTTATGCTATTATAGATAGCTTGTAACAAGTCCATAAAACTTGAGAGTGCCTACTTGGAGGTTGAATCAGCAAAAAGGCATGACTTTAAGCAATGATATCTTAATTCTAGACCTGTAATACTTGGTATCATTACAGTTTAAGTGACTTACAATGTTGTAAATTTCAAGGGCTTATCATCAAAATTAGTTAATGTCATCAACTAGAGAATCTCTTGTCATATTTTCCCCTTTTTTAAGGGAAAGGCTAAATATTTGTGAACTATCCAGGATAGCTTTCTCTGCTAGATTTTCTACAGCCAGATTCCCAGATACAAATTCTGACTCTATCATTTATTGCCTGAATAACCTTATTCAATCATCAAATGTCTATATTTTTAGGATTTCTCATCTTTTAAAGTGGGGATAATAAGAGTGTTGACATCACAAGGTTTCTAGGGGGTCGAATGAGTTAATAGTATACAGAACTTAGAAGAATACTTGGCTCATACCATACATTCAACAAATGTTAGGTATTGTCAGCATCAGTGTTTGGAAACAGACAGTACTATATTTCAGCTCTTGAAATGGCAAAATAGTGTAAGAAGCTAGTCAGTCAAAGGCTCTGTAATTGTGTGACTGATATCAGTAAGAGTAAATTAAAGATGGGAATTCAGAACTTCTATAGAGTACGTGGGTTTACTTTTTATGTTCTGATTAAGGCTAGGGCTCATGACTCAAGGTTGTCAGACCAGTGGGTTATGTGTCTATAGGCCATGCCCTCCACCTGCAAGGCTCAGAGGAACTCGCCAAGCTGTTCCAAATTTTCTCATCAGGTAGCGTAGGAAACACAGTGTTGCTCAGAGGATTTACAGGTCAAAAATGAGTAATAGATAAGCTCCAGTCATATACATGTTTCACAGAAATGTACTTTAAAGTTTGAAATAAGAGGGATGATATTAGTACCTGATGAAAAGAAAACTTGCTGCACATGCATCTGCTCTTTCACATGCCAAGGAGAAAGAAACATAAAGGGAGTAAAACCAAGTAAAGCACTAACACATCAATTCAGCCAAACCAGACAAAGCTCTGATGATGACAACTGAGGAAGAACCAACAACTGGTGTCTTAAATACCGGTTTCAGTAATTTCATTTCCATCTTCAGAGGAGAGTTGAGTACTTCCCATCATTGGCAAACAAAACTTAAAATCAAGATATATAATAATTCTATTTTTTTTATTAATCCTATTTTTAGATTGTATTACTTGATTGTGTATTCAGGCTTATGGCCCAGACTTATCATAAATATAAATTGCATTCACCCCCAAAGTAATTCCATCAAACATGCTAATTTTCAAAGATATGATTAGGTTCAGAGCTAACATTAGTGACTGTCTATGAAACATTTTTAACTGTTTTGGTACTTTGGAAGAACTAGAAGTCAAAATATACAAAAACTGAAAATATCAACAATTTTAAGTTTTTATAAAAACTTGAAATACATAGCTTCAATTTAAAATTAACATGTGACATTTATTCATGGTTCATCTGATTATGAGTGGAAGTGAGAGGTTGAGAGGTTTGCAGAGGTTTATGGAACTTTGTTGTAGACAATAAAAGAAATACTTCTCAGGCTTTATCTGGGATCCCCAGTTAAAAATTAGAATGTTTTCCATACTTCTTTGAGTCCTTTCCCTTCTTTATTCTCACCGTAGCCATATCTTTCACAGGAGAGCGCTAGTCTGTCTTCCACCTTAGACAAGTGATTTACATAGATCATCTCTATGTATCTCTGTGTTATCGTCACGATAACCATAGGAGGTAGGGCTGTGTTATTTCAGTTTTACTGATGAGCTTTTACTGTTCAGAGAAGATAAGTACCTAGCCCTAGATTAACACAGTTACTGAGTGGCAGAAGCAAGCTGAACTCCAAGTTCAAATCTGTGTGCTTGATTATCCTCTTATAGTGCCTCATTATGACCTTGGATCCACCTACCCCCTGAAAGCACTTTATCAAACTTGGGAACTGCTAAGCAAGATCAGAGAATACAAGTTCGTTTTGAGAAGAGGGTGGATTAAAAGGGGCGATATCCATACCCTAAAGAGGAGAGGTCCTGTTCTATTCTGTGCTGGCTTCTGTAATCCCTGAATTCTTAAGGAGAAAGGCAGAGGGAAAGAGGATTAAAGGAATAGTAACGTGGATGGCAAAGCTGGAGGGAATAGTGATGGTATATGTATCTTTATCTCCTTATTTTTTTCCTTTTTGTTTCTTTATTGCTTCATCAAACAAACACATGTTTATACCATGTCCCAGGCACTTGACCTCAAAAAACCACACTCTAGTAAGAGAGACAGATCTGTAAACAGATACTTGTAGTAGAGTATTAAATTACACACACGCGTGCACACTAGGAAAAAAACTTAAATAGATAAAAATAAGAAGTGTATACTTGGCACAGGGGAGTTCAAAGAAAGAAGTGGCTAGAACTTCTTAGGCAATTGGGGAAATTTCTAAGAAGAGATGATAAAGAGGAGAATTTCACATGAATCTGCACAGTTAAAGAAACATGAGCCAGCATGTGTTTGTAAACATGAGGCAGGTATATTTGGAAACCAAGTTCGTTCAGGATATCTAGACTGCAGAATAAGTTTGTCCTGGTGGGGGAAAAAAAAAAAGAATTTGGCGTCATGGAAGACCTTGACTGTCCCTAAAAAGCCTTTAGACTTTATTCTGTAGGCACTGAGAATCTGTTGAATGGTTTTAGTCAGTGACATAATATGACACATTTTGCACATTGAAAATCATTCTAACAGATGAGGAACTTGAGGGAGGGAGACCATGTAGTTGTCATGATGATCATATTAAGTGATAATGAGATAGAATTCAAATAGGGCAACAAATAGTGAGGGAGAGTGGTCAAATATGCCAATGAGTTGAAAGAGAATTAAAAAGAGATAGATTGGATGTTGAAAGTGAGGTTAATCTAAAAGCCTAAGATAAATCTAAGATTTAGTGTTAAAAGACCATAGGGGGAGAGAGAGCTTTTATCATAATAGGTGATAGATTACCTTTCCTATTCTGGACAAAAACAATACATTGTTAATTGGAATAAAATGCAATCAATGCTAATCCTCCTTTGTATATTGTCAGGAGTGTGCAGGCTAAAGAAAACCCCCAAAATGATTAATTAATATTGATAATGAGATTCACTTTATAATACTCGAAGCCCCATTTTACAGCAAGAATAAGACATTATTTACCCTACAACGTATCTTTATACTAGGGATAATAATGACCCTGTTACATTTCTCTGAAAATTAGCCATGTTGAGATATAATGAAGCGCTTCGAATGTTATAAAGTGTGTTGTAAAGATCATGTATCATTAGTATGTCATGATGTCAGATGACCCCTAGAGCATTAATGGGGAGAAGAACATCCATCCGCCTGTTGATTTTCAATCTGGATAACATTAAGGAATTACTGTAATTTTTAAGTCTGATAATATTTTGCTTATGCTAAAAATAAGCGAAACATAATCTCTTGTATTTTAGAGACTTATACTGAAGTATTTGCAAGTAGAGTCTTGAATTTACTTTCAAGTAAAATAATGCAGTAGGGCTGACGTGAGTGGAGGTATAGGAGAAATAAGATCCGCTATGTGTAACTAATTGTTGAAGTTGTTTGATAAGTACATAGAGATGCTTTATATTTTTCTTCCTACTGTAAATGTTTGGTACTTTTTAAAACATGTAAAACTCTGTCTATCATAGAGTAAGCACCTAATAAATTTTAGCTAGTAAAATCTACCCACCCCAAAAAAACACTGTGTGAGTGGCATTTACCCTTGGTACCTGTGTATGTATAATGTATTTTAATTTTTTTGAAGTTTCTATTTCTTTACTAGTAATGGCAAAATAGCTTATATTAGACTAACTCTCCCGTTGATAATTAAGATGAACTCTGAGCAAAATATTTTTTAAAGCAGTTTGAATGCACTGAAGGAAAGATAAAAGAGGGCATATAATGAAGGCAATTCAGTCCTTGAAAGAAGGAAAGAAAATTAAATCAGCACCACATTTAATACCTGTTCCGCTGAGGTCCCATCCCAGTTTGCCACAGAGTCCAGTGGCATAGAGCTCAGACAGAGAGCAGCAGCTCCAATAGGCTGAGGAGAAGTAGGCTGAGCCGTGAGGAAAGTCCTGGAAAGGGGGAAGCCTCAGAGGATGAGAACAAAGTCTGTATAAAAGCTTCTTTCAAATTGTTGAGTGACTGTTGAGTTGCTTATATATAAAATGGGACTCAGAACCCCAAAGAAGTCAGTAGCTAGAAGGCAGTATTTCATCAGCCACACAGTTCAAGGATATTGTTTGGTTTTTAAGTCCTGTCAAGTTAGAGAAACTTGGTAAAGACCTCAGGCTTTCCATTAGAAGCCCAGAAGAGCCACACCTTAGGTATAAGGCAGGACTGAGGACTTTGTCTTAGGACCAAGGACACAACCAAAAGAAGCCCACTAACACAGACAAACACCAGTCATCCACAGGTCAAGATGATTAGTCAAAAATGTAAGTGCCCAGCAGAACAAAACTCAACACCTTTACAGAAAGATAACAAAATCCAGAGTATCTACAACATATCAATCATAATATCCAATGTATAGTCAAATAATGCTAGACCTGCAGAAAAGCAGGAAAATCTGATCCATAGTCAAGAGAAAAGAAATGTCAGTAAAAGCCACCCCGTAATTGGCCCAACCGTTTGAATTAGCAGGCAAGAACTTTAAAACATCTGTTATGTATATGTTAAAGGATTTGTATGCAAAGATGAAGGAATGAGGAGTCTTGGCAGAGAACTGGAAAATATTTTAAAAATAAGATGTTATTTTAAAAAGAGATTATTTTACCAATCAGCCAGTAAATAAATATATAGCACAGTGTGTCTGAGGGGCTATGTATGGCAGCACATGAACAAGTGAGGCTAGATAGAGAAGTTGCACTGCTATTATTCAGCCAGAGCAGCTTCTATTCCCTCCTCTCTTCCAGCCTGGCAGGCTTGGTTTTGACTAGAACTCTACTCTGGGGCGAATCTAGTTAGATAATAGCTTATGAGTTCCAGACCAGGCAGGTGGCTTCTGTGCTTTCATAAATGATTGAAATTAAATATTAAACACATCCCTGCTAAATTATAGCAGTAGGTCTTTACATCCTTATACTGCTTTATATTTAGCAAAGGCTGTCACATACGTCTCACCAATGTTCTTGAAAGTCAGGTATAATATGAGTGCCATGGTCTCTTTCTAAAATAACTGTCCTTCACATAAAAAGGTTTCAAAAACATGCTCTTGTCTTCAGTATCCTGAAAGGATTGCTAGACAATTAATTGGTAACAAGCCCAAGCTCCATTAGAAAGAATGGCATTAGCTCTGAGCTTGGGGACCCTGAGCATATGGGGGTACCAGGTGATCTATTTACTTTGCAATTATCCAAGAGTGCATGGCTAAAACATAATTGACAATCCCCAGGCACTAGACACTGATTTACTTCACAAGTTCAACTATAGACTCTAGCCTATACCCAGCTCTGATCTCAGAAATCATGGAAAGAATAAATCATTATAAACTGACCTACAAATCCCCACATGTCTGTATCTGAATTTTACCACCTTCCAGAATTTCTAAGCCTATTTTAAAAACATTAAAAATCATTAAATGCTTTTTAACAAGCCTGTTTTTAAAGTTCAATGTCTCATTTGTAAAAGAACAACATACAGTTCACAAGATGACACCCCTGATGGTGCCCTGCTTTGCCATTATGAGTTGGGAGGGCATTCTGAGTTAGGTTTTTGATCATGGTGATGACACATGAAGAGATCTGAAAGACAGTCACACAGGCTGATCAAGTAGTTTACATTGAATCCAGACCAACCAAAGTTAGATGTTCTCCTCCAAATGACACTTATCCCTCACAGAAAGATCCATGTAGATCTCTTTATGACAGTTCAGTCCACTGAAAAGCTGTTTGCTTCAGTTATGTTAAAATTCTCAAAACAGTTTCTATGGTGCAAAAAAAAATGTATATTATGATTTTCCATAAACCATATGAAAAAACAGGACATTTTCTCTATGACTTCCTTATCAAGGGAAACAGTCATATTTCTAGGATGTTTATAAAAATGTGAAAAATGAACATCCTGAGGATTTCTGTGTATAGTTTTTTAAAAATAGTTTCTCTAAGTTGTCACTTGAAAAGAATTAATAAAAGTGAATAACCATTTCTTCATAGGCCATATTTCAGCCTAAAAATTCAATTTCAAGTTCACAGAATAAATCCTGTATCCTAAAGTAAATGTTGATAAAAATCTGGGAGAAACTTACTAAAATTTTATATAACCTCATAACGTATTGCTATCTTGAAGCATAAAAAGGCATTAAGAATTTGCCATCTTTTTTAAAAAATTCATTCATTAGACTTAACAGCACAAATCTCTGCTTAATACTGGTCCTGATATATAGAAATATACAATTTATTGTTATGTTCACACAATACCAAATAAATTTTTAATTTAATTTCTAGAGACTAATCAGGGGATAATATTTATCGACTCACTTGTCTTATATGTAGGATAAGACTTCATTCTTCTACACTGATTAGTGTGATCCTAAATTGAGCTATTTTCTAAAACAAAGGAAAAGCCAGAAAATCATTTCTCCTGAGCTTTTAGGGAAGTTATTGGCCCTTCAGGATGGACCTTGTGGTAGCCATAAATTCAATGTGCACTTAGGTCTAAGAGTTGCAAACGATCTCTCAAATGACTCAGGAAAGAAAAGGCATTCTTTCTTAGTCAAAACTACTGCCCTTAGAAACGCATTATGTCTACTGCTTAAGTGATCATTTTTAGCCAACTCTTGTTTCAAGTCTGCCCTGCAAACTTCCAGACCAGTCTGAAGGCAAGGTGACATTATTTTGAAAATCACAGACAGAAAATTTATCAAGTGATTTCAAAATAGCAACAGTTAACTGAATTAGTTTCCAAAGTGAATCGCAAAAAAACACTATGTTCTAAAACAGAGAAGTGATTTACAATATATAAGGAAAGTAAAATAGTTTCTTTTGTTTTCTTTGTTCCAAGTTTCTTTGCAGAAGTCTAGGATTCCTGAGTTTCCCCCTCACTCTCCAAAATTGAAAAATGTATGCTATGACAGTTGATCTTTTCTTAGTAGGAAAGGCTCAAATGAATTACAACTGAGAAGAATAATGTGCAATAAAAGCTACATTAGAGGGTGACATAAAAGAGCATTGCCTAAGAAAGATCCTGTTCTTTTGCATGGCGTTTGTAACAGGCTAGATATAGTTTATTTGCTCTCTTTGTAATGGGACCAGATGTCACTTAGAATGTATCTTTCATTCCACATGCAGTTTCCAGATTGAAATGAAATTAGGTTTGTCTGCCCCAGGCTGGTCAGAGAATGTGTAAGAGGTAAAGCAGGATCTCCACAGAGTGATGATCACAGCATTACTGGTAATGTTTCTTTGGGTCTGTGTTGTTCTCATAGAGGAAGATATCAAATTAGGTTGGGGTGGGAGACAGGGGAGATGTAAGATCTAGAAATGGCTAATCTGAGCTGCATGTTTGGAGGGGTGAGTCTAGGATGTGATAGGACACAGGTCAGGCAAACTACGGAAGGTAGGAAAGTACTCTGACTGAGGGGTTACTTTGCCCTGGAAATTTGAAAAATATTTAGAAACTTGTGATATTTCCCCACCTCTTCCAGAAAACTAGAATTCAAAAGAAGGGGCAATAGCTGGTAACAAAATAACAATAATCGTACCTAATATGGGTAGCTCTATACTCATTTAATTTCATTTTAATTCTTACTGTGTTTCTATAGGGTATTAGTTTCCCATTGTAAAGATGAGGAAGTTGGAGCTCAGAGAGGTTAAATGATGGCTCAGGGAGTTGGTAATCAAAAGGCTCAAAAGCAGAACTTCTATTTCCAAGTTCATATTTAATACACCATAGCATAGCTGCCTCTTTACGAGGGAAAAGAAAAGAGACTCAAAACATTCTTTCTTCTCCTTCTCAGTCGATTCAATTCAACTCAACAACCATGTATTAAGCACCAAATGTATTTTAAACATTATGTTACATACTCATAATATATTAATACAACAACAGCATCTTTCTTCCTATAAGGACTTCCAAAATAATTCTGAGAAGAGGAAAATACAGATAAAGAGATAGATATAAGTATAAATTAGATATAAATATCAAACATATGTATGAAATATACAAATATTAAATATAGAGATTTATTTTTATAAACACAAACTTTAGAAAACCTCCAAATCTAATTGGTTGTTAATAAACTTAGAGTATATTTCCCAAACTTCCCTGGTGATAATAATAATAACAATAATAACTAATACTTATTAAATGCTAACCGTCAACTCATTTAATCCTCACAATTCCCTAAGGCAGATACATAAGTCTTATTTTATAAGTGAAAAGGTAAAATAATTTGATCAAGTTCATACAGCTAATAAATTGCGGAGTCAGGGTTCAAATCTGTATAGAATGATGGTTTCACAGAGGAATTTGCCTTATAAAGTATTAAGTATCAAATATCCAGGAACCTCCGAAGTTTTATTAGTTTCCTTTCTCTTACTAAAATCAGCAACGAGGTAAATCACTGTACTCTTGTATTTGAGAAAGATTGAATGCCTGCCAGATCCCACCCTGCAACTGAAAAAATCAGTCACATTATTTCCTTTTCTTTGAGTGACCATGCTTTGTAACTTGAGATTCAACATTCTGAGCTCTGATCTCAACTAAATGGACCACAATTGGTGCCTGTGCCAAAGGCAGCTCTCTGTTGGTGAGCGGATGGCAAGAAGGTCCTGAGTACTAAGCATCCCCAGCACTGGATAATGACAATGGTGCTTAAATGAGAGACATTACAAGACAGTGGTCAGGAGAGCCAACTGCACATGGATCAACTTAAGCAAGAAGTGAAAGCTACTCTTTTGCTGGAGATGATCTTTTGAAGACCTTCCTTTGCTACTTTACTTCCCCATATATCTTTAAAATACATCCTGAAGCTTTGGAGACCGTAAGTGTGTTGTGATCCTTGAAATCTGAGGCAGCCCAAATAGCATAAGCTGAAGAAAATTATTCCAATAAAACATATCAATTTTTTCTCAAGAAAACACCATTTTTCTTAGGTTAAAGTTCTATTAACTGAATTCTTTTAAAATATTTTATTATTATTATTTTTAGATTTTTAGGGGAGAGGTAACTAGGTTTATTTATTGTTATTATTTTTAAAATGGAGGTATGGGGATTGAACCCAGGCTAATAAGCACATGCCCTACCACTGAGCTATATCCTCCCCCAGTTAAAGTTTATTTTTTAATGGATCTATGAAACTGCACAGAATATATTATAATACATACACAGTATTGCATACTTCACTAGAGTACTCACCATCCTTTCATTTTTTAAAAGAAATTGACATTCTCCAGAATAATAGAAAATAAATTACTCCTCATTTAAAAGAATACTAATCCAGTTACTGTCCCTGTTTATAAATTCTGGAGAGAATAAATTAGAGAATAAGATCCAGTCACTGGTGAGTCCTAGTTTTTGCTGACTCCTTCTGTCAGTGTCACATGATTTTCCTTTTCAGCACTGTACTTACCCACCTTGTATGCATTAACTTGCTCACTGCTGCAAGGATGACTTTGATGGTGTAGATTCCTGAGAAGCCACAGTGATGTCCCTGAGAATTATATGCACAGTCCAACAACTATTCAGGAATGACATCAGCTGAACCAGGAAGTTGCATCAACAGAAGATTTGCAGCTTATTTGCCTGTACACAGCTGAAACTAAAAGGGGCTGCTCCTGTGACTCTTTACAAAACAAAGAAGTGTTCCAGGGTGACATGCAATTTTCATCTCAAGAGAGAAAGGTCTGTTTCTCCTTGCTCAACCAGATTCGATGTAACCAAAATTTTGCTATTCAAGAATGTTGATGTAACAAGGGGTTATTGTCACATGTACTGTGGTACTTATGAAATACTAAACTTGATTCACTGAACTCACAATTACAGACATTTCCACAGCAAAAAGAAATTTAAAATGCCACCCAATTGACTTCCAATTCTGGCCGAGTTGTGATAACAGGGACTGGATTTACCCTATAACCTGCTCAACCAGAATACTGAACAAATTACAAGAAACAGTGGTTTTCAAGACCCTGGATATCACACAATGAAAGAATGTCTTCTTAGAGAGATGGATGGGAAACAAATATGGCAATCACTCTGATTCCCCAGATTCCTGCTTTACAAAAGATTCTAGGTCTTGGCACTGAGAAAGGTCACTAAGGCAGAGCCTG
The DNA here is from genome assembly GCF_048773025.1 of Camelus bactrianus. Lineage (NCBI taxonomy): Eukaryota > Metazoa > Chordata > Mammalia > Artiodactyla > Camelidae > Camelus > Camelus bactrianus. The sequence continues at coordinate 68,556,004 of NC_133541.1, forward strand.
GAGGTCTCCTGGAGCTGAGGAGGTGCAGCTGAGAATCTGGGGAGACCAAGGAGGCTGAAGTTTGCTGGACAGAGTACCTGACCAGACAGAGAAGCATAGAGAGAGTTCCAGAGATCTGTGTTTTTTCTCTGTGTTTCATTTTGGATAGTTTCTATTGCCATGTCTTCAAAGTCACTAACCTTTTCCTCTGTAGTGTCTAATCTGCTCTTTCGGTATTTTTCACATCAGGCATGGTAGTTATCATTTCTAGAAGTTTGACTTTAGTCTTCTTTACATATTTCATGCCTCTACCTAAATTGTTGCACATATAAAATACAGTTATAAAAACTATTTTAACATTCTTGTCTGCTAATTCTAATATCTGTGTCAGTTTTAGGATGGTTTTGACTGTTTTTTTCTTATTATTATGGGTCTTGTTTTTCTGATTCTTTGTATGCCTGCTAATATTTCACTGGATACTAGACATTGTAATTTTATTTTATTGAACTAGATATTTTGTATTCTCAGAAATATTCTTGAGTCTTATCTCAGGGCACAGTTAAGTAATTTGAAAGCGGTTTGATCTTTATGCATGTTGTTTTTAAGAATTAATAGTTGAGGCCAGAGCGGTGATCAGTACACTGAGGAGAGCTGAGTAGGGCTAATTTATTTCCCATTACTGAGGCAAAACCCTTCTGAGTATTCTATCCTTTGTCCCATGAATTATGAGGTTTTCCATTCTGACTTATAAGAAAAAGTACCATTTTAAGCCCTGCATGGCATCAGGCACTGTTTCCTCTCATTCCTTCTGGTGGTTCTTGTTTCAGTCTTGGGCTGTTTCTTCACAGGTATACACTGATCACTAAATATCACAACTCTTCAGAAAATACAGCAGATTGCAGAATCTGCACAGTGCCATGATACAATCCAAAATTACTCAACATACAGAAAACCAGAAAAATGTGACCCAGTCTCAAAGAAAGGCAGTCAGTAGAGCCCAACCTTGAGATAACCCAGACGTTGCGATGATCACATAGAGACTTCAGGCAACTATTCTAATCATGCTCAGTGAGACAAAGGAAGATATTTACATAATGAAATAAAGGATGAGAAATAGCAGAGAAATGGGAAACAGAAAAAAGCAAATGGAAATTTCAGAACTGAAATAATACAGTGGATGATTTTGTTAAAAATATTACTGAAAGAGCTTTATAGCAGAGTGAAGATGACAGAGGAAAGAAACTGTGGGCATAATAATAGATCAAATGAAATCTATTCTAGTAAATAGAAAAAAATATGAAAGAGCCTCAGGATTTTGTGGGGTAATATCAAAAAGATAATTAGACAAGGAGAAGAGAGAGGTAAATTAAAAGGAAATTCAAAGGAAAAAAAGTGCCTGAAGTTTTCCCAAATTATGTAAAGATATAAATTTATAAATGCAAGAAGTTCAAATCCCCAGACATCACAAATGTGAAGAAAACCGTGCCTACATACATTAAAATCAAATTGTTGAAAACTTAAGATGAAGGGAAATTTTTTTAAGCTGCAGAGTAAGAAAGAGCATTACACACAGGGGAATGGCCACAAGCTTTCTCATCAGAAAAAGTGGCAGGTGAAAGACGGGGAACAACATCTTAAATGTGCTGAGAGAACAAAACTGCCAACCCAGAATTCTGTGTCAAATGAAAATATCCTTCAAGAATGAAAGTGAAATAAAGACATTTTCAGATAAAACTAAGAAAGTGTATCTTTACCAGACCTGCACTACTAGAAATGCTAAATGAGGTTAAAAGAAAGAATGCCAGAAGGAAATTGAACTTATGGCAACAAAGCTTACTGGAAATGTTTATTGTTGCTAAATTATACCTCAATAATTAAAAAAAAAAAAACTTATGAAAGAAGTGAGCTAAGCTAATATCATGATACAAATTAGAACAGCAAATATTAAAGGAATGAGATAGAAGTATGTCAACTATTTTGTACGGAAATAATTCAATGAGGTTGAACCTAAGAACAGATTCTAAGTTTTCTTTGACTCATTGCTGTTAAGGCAAAATTATTCTTTCTGTCAGGAAGAAATACGTGGGTTGAAATGATTGTTACAATCTAACTAAATTGTACATGAAGTACATCCCATCTTGGAGAGGTTTTCACACCCTGGTGGAATTTGGCTACTGGAAAAGAATTAGAGAAAAGCTACGGCATTCTACAGTATTCTGTAGCCCCTGTGCAAATTCTGATTCTTTAACTGCATTGCTTAATGAAGTGCAATGGAGGGTTAATTCTGGAACTGAAAGATTTAAAATGTTGCAAATTCATTGAAAGAACTAAAGAGATAAGTCTTTAAGCTCTTGACAATCAAAACTTTAGAAATCAGGTTTTGCAAAGAAAAGCCTAGAAGATTAACTTATGAGAGCATAGAAGAAAAAAAATCAGAAATTAGAAATTGAAGATGAAGTGAACTGAGGATATGAATCAACCTGAAGCTGGTGAAATTGGACCCAGTTTTTCTTTGCTAGCCAAATCACTATTTAGTTAAAAAGCAAAAGCTATGTAGTTTGACATTTCAGAGACTCAGATTGAAATAACATTAGGTGTTGTTTCCAAATAAAATTACAGAGCATTTCCTGATAGGAATAATTTACTTCCATTGTGTTTTAAATGAAGTAGTTCTGATATACATTTGATTCCACGTGTCAGTGTGGGACAAATATTTCTAACCCTTTGTTAATTTGCAAATCCCCACACCTCTGAAGCAGGGTTTTACAATTACGAATATATATTGCTCTGTAAATTAGTTGTTCGTGTGTGTAGCTCCCTTATTACCATGAGCTCCTAAGGAGAGGAGCAATTCCTTATTCACCTCTGAGTTGTCAGCCCCTAGCACAGTGCCTAGCACGTAAGAGATGTTCAATAAGTTATTGTCAAATAAAATGAATTCTGCATCTATTTATGCAGTGCTAGCTACATAATTTGAGAGCCCAGTGCACAGTATGGGGCCTATTATTTAAAAAACCATTAGGAATTTTAAGATGGTTCAACATTTTATTAGCAAGATTTGTAGCTTTTTTTCTTCCTAAATCTACCTATTTAAGAAAACTTCATGGTTCACCATAATATTCAATTATATTCAAGCTTAAACATTTTCAAATAATTTAAAATAAGTTTCCTATAGTCACATGCAGTATTCTAATGTCAAATATCTAGTGTATGATAAAATGTCACTGATACTAAACACATTTATGATGTCTTGCATGATTTAAAAGACCCTTCAGGCTCTTTCGAGTTCGTTGTTATGAGATGGCGTTCCCCTGGACCCTCAGGTGCAGAGGATTGAGTTAATCGGGCTCCATAGTTCATGGCATGTTATTAACACTGGACCATAAAAATGGCCTCTGTTGTTTTATTTATTTAGTTCCTTTTATTCCCTTACCTGCCTCACATTCACTACTTCCTTTCCAGGCAGCCATTCCATTCTGTTCATGTATTTTTTTCTTTGTATGTCTTATTATAAAAATGTGATTTTTGTTTGCTTGTTTTGAACAAATTGATTCAAATATGTGAATTCAGTTAGGTAAATAATGTGTGTTACGCAGTTTCTTACTCATTTCACTAAGCACTATGTTTTTAAAATTCATAGACATTAGCTACATGAACATAATTCATTATTTCTAACCGCTGCGTAGTATTCTATGGTATCCACCCACCACATTCCACTCTCTGTTCTCCCAGGGATGGGAATCAAGGTTGGTTCATCTCCCACCACCACAAATAATACAGCAGTGAACATCCTGGTACATGTCCCTTAATGGATCTCTGTGAGACTTTCCTTGGGATATATAATGAGGAAAAGAATAGTTTAGACCTAAGTTATGAGAAAATTTATTTTGAGTAAGTCATCTCAGATCAGTCTTCTGAGCAGCCTCATCAGTGTTATCTCCTACCAACAGTAAATACAGAGGATTCCATCCCTACAGCCCTGTCAGAATTAGCACCTAGCTTTCTAATTATTTCCTGGAGTGTAGGTACAAAATGATAGCTTATCATTCTTTTGATGTCCATTTTCAGCATTGCAAATGAACTGAAGCATCTTTTTGTCTGTTAACTTCATGAGTTTCCTCTTTGTAAATTGACTTTCAAATCCTAAATGCATTTTTATTAGGGTTTCTGTCCTCTTCTTGGTAATTTGCAAAGTTTCTTTTATATTCTGAATATTAACCCCTTGTCAGTTGTAGATACTACATTTTCCCCTTCTGCCATCCTGTTACCTGTGCATTATTTTGGTCTATGATGTTCTTCAGTTCTTCACTGAATATATCCTTTGTTCTGATAAAAATATATTTTTCTCTTACACTTTACAGTTAAAAAGTTTAGTTTTAAAAACCTTCCTTTTCCCTAGATTACCAGAATATTCTTCTGCATTTTCTTCCATTACCTTTTACATACGTGATAAAACACTACCAATAAACAATCTCTTTTTTTCCCCATTAATTTGTGCTGCAACATCAAAATATCATTGTCCTCATTAAATGCTAAAATGTACAAAAACTAAATGTTAAAGTGGAAGTGGTCTAGTACATTTAAAATAAAATAATATATTGCTTTATGATTTGCTCTGACAAGGAAGGAAGGAATTTTTGCTTTATAAGAGGAAAATTTGTATAGTAGTTTAAAACATTCAAATGTAGGAGTAGTATCCACATGAAAAGTGAGCTCTCCGTCACTGGTGGTGTTTAAGCAGATGTTGAATGTCTACACAGTGGAGCCTGTATCAGATATGTGTGGTTGGTAGCCTGGTTCTTGGCTTTCTGTTCTTTCATGTGCAAAAGAAGAGGATCAGGCTGCCTGTTACCTAGGATTCTGCATGAAATTAAGTTCGGTGGTTCTGTAATTTCGTGCAATCTAAATTTCCTTCCAACCTAAAGAAACCATGATTTTTTTTAATGTCTTCTTTCTGTTATAGAATATTCCTATAATTATATCAAATGCCTTTGCCCTGGAAACTTATGAAGTAACTATGCATATATCTTCATATATATAATTCTCAAAAAGCCTTGACTATAGCTCCTATGTAAATTAGATGAATTATCTCCTGTATTATTATGCGTAAGGCTTACCTTTGCTCACCTTTGCAAACTCCTGTACTAATTCCTTCAAATAAATAATGCATCTCCTGCAAGGTATTCCAAAGAATTGCAGAACTGTCCTGGCAGACATAGAAGTGAAATCAAGCACACTGATTCATTGGGGAAATAGCTTTCTTTCTTTCCTTCCTTCCTTCCCTCTGTCCTTCCTTACTCTCTACCCCATACCCCTCTTCTCTTCCTTCCTTCCTCTAGTACTTAGAGTTCTTTACACACGTAGGGGAGGAAAAACATCTTTTCTTTTACCTATCTTAAGTTCCCCAGCTAGGGCCCTATAAATTAGGTTGGGCAAAAAACAGATTTTAACAAAAGAAAAACAAACAAAACTTCATTAACATGTGCATCACTCATGTACAAGTAGGAGCACCCAGTGACAAGTAACCCAAAGAAGTGGTTAAAACTTAGGGTAAACAAGGGAAAGGGGGTTTGAGGCTCCGGGGAGGAGAAGACAACTTTTAGGAAGGTAACCAGGAAAAGCATGGTAATTTGTTATGCAAATTTAAGTCCTTCCTTATTGTTAAGAATGCTCTTCTTCCTGGTGCTGGGGAGAGGGAGACATCTTTATAAATAGAAATTTCCTTTTAAAAAGGAAAGCTTTGCCTTATTTTCAGAGCCTTCCGTGCAACTACTGGTTCTCAGTGGCCTTTAGCCCAAGATAATCCATACACCTAAGAGGCATATTTTGAGGTAGTCTATTCTGGTACCTGTCTCACACATCAATTACCCAATAAACATTTCTACATTCTACTACTTCTTAGGTTTTTCTTTTTTAAACCCTGACTACATGCAATAATTTTGTATATCATGGCAAGCAAAAAGTCAAGTATTAATTTCAAATATTATTCCTGCGCCAAAAGAAAAGAATCATCTCTCAAAGGTTGATGTCACTAGCATGAAGACCACACCAGAGTCTTGCCTTGTTCTGCCTCTTCCAAAACCGTTCCTTAATATAATATATGTAAATTAACATCCAAATTAAAACTCATATTACTTTGTCTCTGCCAGAGACTCTAATGATAAACAGCTCCAGTAAGAGAAGTGTCCATAAAAAAGTGACATTTTCAGTCAAATCTAAGTAGGAAATTTTGAGGACAGTGAACCCATTGCTAATGAACAAGTGCATTTGCATAATAATTGTGTTGAGCCGGTTGTATTATAGCAATATATTACTCTCTGGCATTATTTGAGCCAGTGTTATTACATTGCAGTGAAATGACTGGAACAACAGTAAGATGCTGCTTGATTTTCTAATTATTATTGAAAAATGCCTCCTGAGCCCAGCCTCAAAGCCTTCTCTTTGAATCATCTGCAGCTCATGCTGCTTCTCATGCATTATACATTAAACACATATGGCCATTTGAGGTGGAGGGTCTCTGGAGGGAAGTTCCATACTGCTCTTTTCACTGTAGGAGGGAGATAAGTAGGAAAAACAAGAAAGAGGAGAGAAGGTTGGGACTAGTGAGACGGAAGGAAGGAACACCATTAGGCAAAGTTCAGAATTCAGGCAAAGGTGAGTCGAATTAATAAACATTAAAAAGAGATAGGAGCCACTTCCAAAAGTTCTTTTGTGTTTAGGTTTTTGTTGCTAAGCTTAAGGAAGCTCTGAACAAGGTTGCTCTCTGAATCTGTTAGTTTATAATAAGTCCCTCAATCCTAATATTTGCTAGGATAAGAAAGAACTAGAAAAATTAGGCAAATATCAGATCTATGCAGTTGAAGCTTTATTTTTACAGAACATGTTAAAAATTGATATTTAAAGTCATCAATGCAGTATAATATATACAAAATATTTTTCACAGGTTGATCAGTTATATGTAATTTATTTTAAATAGAAAGTGTAGAAAATTTCCAGTATGCTCAGAACATTCCCACACACAGTGCTCCTTTTAGAACAGATAATAGATTATTAATTCCTCCAAAATAAACTGCAGAAAAAATTCCTTCAGTTCTTCTCAACAGAGTAATTCATCTAAACTGAAAATTTTGAAAGTTACATCGATGTATTAGTCATATTTATCTCTATTTCTCTATCCTGGAATTTGCTATATTTTTCAGATTCCATAGATTTAAGAACTAAACATGTTGAAGGCACAAGGCTAAATATCTAAAAGTCATTATTTTATTTATTTCTTGTAATAATTCTATCAGATATATGTTTATATTACTCATTATTTCCACTTTAAGATGAGAAAACTGAGGCTCATCAAGTTTATATGTTTGTATAAAATTCAGCTGTCTATAAAAAATGTTCTACTTGAAATATTAAAGATTATAAAATGTAAGTTTTAGTTTAGTTCTTGCAACTGGATACATGGATTGATGTAATTCTACTTTGATTAGTCACCTTGCCTACAGAAATAAATACAACCTTGAAATTTGGCAGGTCATTTTCTTGGTGTTTCCTTTTTCATAGGAGAAAAACAAAGTTAAACAACTACAATTTTAAAAAACCATGTGAATTAAAATACTAATGCTGTATCTGCCAGTGGGCTGTTAAATGTCATCCCACTCACATTTTCATATCAACATCTCTTTATTTGAAATTGAATAACATTGTTTCTCCCTTGCAAATGTTAATTTTCCAATTAAATATGTACCACTTAAAAAATATGTCTTAAAGAATCTGATACAGGTTAGGAAGCACAGAGTCGATGGAAGAGAAACCTGCAAATAGCTCTGAACAGATTCTCCATATTTATTTTGAAATGGAGCAGGACCCCAAGGAGACATTACATTTTACTGTTTCCATAAAGATGGTGTTTTTCTCTTTACGATTCTGGCTTCTTGCCCCTGTGCTTCTATATAGTTAGGAGCCTAAATGAGCTCCAGATCTCATTTTCTCACCCTGCCTTTTGTCAGTGACAGACAAGTCTCTCCCTCATGGCCAGCTCTGATTCAACCTGTGCCTGGTGCAGCGTCCATCCCTTAATAATCAGGATGAGACATGCATCTGCTGCCCATCATTAGCAAGTATATGAATTATAATATTTGAATAAAAACTGAAAGGAATTATTAAAAATATTAAACTGTCTGGTATGAAAAGTCCCAAGCACTTTGACTTTTGAAATAATATACTCAGAAATGTATTTGTTTGTTTTTTTGTTTCTCTTGAAGGCAAACGGTCCTCAGAAAATATCAGTTCAATTACAATTTTAAAAGAAAAACCCAAGTTTTAAAAAGAAGCATATAAATACTCCACAACTCCACTTTTTAAATTAGGAAACAAGAGCTTAAAACTCTAATAAAGTATAATTATATGCAATTGTAGAGGAAAAAATTTTTTTCTCTACCCTTCTGAGTTCTTATCCGAGACCTACTATAATAAAAGGCAGATTAACAAGAGAAAAACAACAAAAGTTTATTAACATGTATACCTTGTATGTACCTGATAGATACTCAGGGAAAAATGAGCAACTCCCAGAGGTGTCCTTAGCAACCAGCTTAAATGTCATCTTCAGCTAAAGACAAAAGAAAAAGCTGGTGTGTGTTTGAGTTAGGAGGAGGCCAGTTAAGAGCTGTTACCAGGAAAAGCATGAGTAAACAAGGTTTGTTATGCAAATTTAAGTCTGTGCCTCCTCCATTGATAACATTCTCTTTTAAATCAGTCATGCTTCTCTTCTTGATACACAGAGGGAGACACCCTTACAAATGGAGATTTCCTTTATAAATGTAAATTTCCCTTACAAAAGGATAACATACTCTGTTTTCAGAGTTTATCCTGTGTCTACTATTTCTCAAAATAATCAGGTCAAAATAATCCTTATGCCAAAGATGTGTGTTTTGGGATGGCAGATTCTACTATTCTTCACAATGTAGCTATTTGTTTCTGTGTTATCCACTAGACTAAGTCAAAACTAGAAAGTATTTCATATATCTTTGTAGTCTCCCCCACTCTTATTAGCTTCCTACAGTAATACCTGGTAAATAATAGATACTGAAAATTTATTAGATGATGGCTGAATTAAAAAATGTATAAACAAAAAATGAATGAGGAGAATGACAGAAAAGAGAGATTTAGAGATTATTTTGCTCAACAAATGGGAAAATTGATGCCTTTTAGATGTTTTAAAAAAATTAAAAAGACGTAAAGAGAAAAAGTTTGAGATCTGGTTAGTGATGGAACTGGAGCTCACTCCCAGTTTTGCTAACCATGTACTCCACTAGTCCACACTTAAACGCTAAAGTATACCCACAAACAGTGAGGTACACATAAGGGTCAAAGAGTAGAAATGGGTGTGCACAGACAGAAAGAAACTGAGGCAAATGAGAAAAAATGCAGAGAGAAGCACAGAAACACACTGCAGAGTCAAGCTCAGAGACAGGCTGCTATAACTTGGTATCCCTACCTTGTAGTGCTTTGTGTAATTCATAAAGTCTTTTGAAGTTATGTTGCATTTTCACAACTTTAAATGTTAAAGCATTGCTCATCAGATGGTCTACACTCCAAGCTATCCATCAGTAGGAAGCAGTTAAATGAATCATCAGGCACGTGTATGATGGAATACTGTGCAACCACTGCGTCAGCTATATACTTATACTGATATGGGCCAGACTTCATTTAAACAGTTGATGGTCAAAAAGTGCACAGAAGTAGGACTCATATGCTATTAAATGGACAAAAAGGGAGGCTTGACAAGACTAGAATATCTCTGAATATGTGTACATAAGAATTTGAAAACTGGTTGATGATGGAGAGGAAATTAGAGGACTAGAGATAAGAAGCAGGCATTTATTTGATGTATTCTCCTTGGCAATGTTTGAATTTCTCACTAGATACAGTTAAAAATTTTCTTGTGAATAGAAATAGAAATAAAGAGCTAGTCTGGCTCATAAAATAGTAGAATCCCATTATTGACACTTTTTAAACATTCTTTAGGTTGTACCGTGATTTTTGAACACCAGTAGTCACAATAAACAAAATAAAAATACAGGAGATTATAATAGGGGTTATAGACTGAATGAAACTACGCATTCTAGTTCAGAGCACAATGCTTGATGTCAAAGAGACAGTAAATCACAAAACCTGATACTAATCAATAAGTTACAGACAGAAGCTACTCTACCTTCCTCCCTTCTACCCACCTCCCCCTCCTGTCCCAGGTCTATCCACTACTTCTCAGAGATTCCAAGCCAAAAAGTAATTTTTTTCTGCCTTATCACTTATTTTCTCTTTGAAAATATATTCTAGCAACCCTTACCTAAGCCTCTATCAAGTAGACCTAGCAACATTATCATATCTATGGTATGAAATGAACATTTGAATCAACTCATGAGACTGTGTTAGACACTTTGTCTCCAAGATGACAGATACAATAACTCTTGAGAAAAGGATTTTCTAAAAGTGGAGAGCTGGAACAGTAAGAAAAGATTATGGAAAGAAAACTCTACACTTGGATAGAAAAAATTGACTCAGTTATCTAAGGGTACATTCTGAGGACTTCCAGCTGGAATGACATAAAATATCTCTAACTGCCTTAAATCTTTCTTGGAATAATGTGAAGATATAAATTAAAAGTTTTCATTAGTGCTTATTGACTATATTATGCATTGCTGGTTAAAAAAGGGGAAGTGACACAATCTGGGCAGTTTGTAGACTCCACCCCTTGATGGGGCAGTGACAAGTTATATTACAGAAGTGCATGTGTTCTGGGAATGATTGTTACATTTGTCTTTGAAAAATCCAATAAGCCTCACTAAAGTGTCTTCCAGAACTAACACTGTACACTCAGGGGCAGTAAGTGTGTTATAGTAGAAGGACCACACACTTGGGAGTCAGAAAACCAAATCCTAGTTCCACCTTTTAATAACTTTGTAACATGTCATTAGCAAGCCTCTTAATTCAATAATTTTCCTTTACAAAAATATAGAAAATACTGACTACTTTACATAATAATTTTGAAAATTAAAGAAGCTAAAGTAAAATTACCTCATGATTCTATCCTTGACTAACCTTACCTCTTAGTGTCTGTTTCCAGAGTAAGCTCACCTGTACTGTTCACTCAGTAGTATCACTCCACGCTAGTGAGTGACTCTCATATCTACATTTACAATGAATTAGTGCTCTAGCCCCATACCAGAATCCCAGTATGGATGTCTCTCCAGCAAAACAAAAGTTATAAAAGATGTTATTGGAAACATTGGGAAAATGCATATGGATTATATATTAGATAATAATACCATAGTAATTTTAAATTTCTTGAGAGTGGTCATTGTATTTTGGATATGTAAGAGAATGGACTGGTTCCTAGGATATATATGCCAAAATAGTGAGGTGTGAAGTGTCTGTCAGGGTGTGAGAAGGAGAGAGAAAGCGAATGGGCAAAATACTGACACTAAGTGAAACAGATAAAGGGTAATTTATGGGTATTTATTGTACTACTTTTACAACTTTTCTGTAGGTTTGAAATGTTAAAAAATAAAAAGATAGGAAAAAAATAAACATTTTTTTCTCTTCTAAGCATAAATGGCTTAAAAATAAGTTCTCCTTTAATTTTTCTAGGTTTGGTCACTGACACCACAACCTCTCACTCCTGATTGTCAGCAAGTCACCAAATCCTGATAACCGATTTCTACTTTCATTTCCCTAGCATAAATCATGATAGCCATTCTCTTGGATTATTGACGTTAACATATTTTAATATCATTTTCCCATTCTTCTTTTTCATCCCGGATTGCTTTTCTAAAACACCAATCTAATCGTGTCCCTCTTTTCCTGAAAAAACCTTCACTGTTCCACATATGCCTAAAAGAACAAAGTCTAGGCCCACATACTTTCCATTACATCCTTCCTTCTTAGTATATAAACTGTACAATAAATTACACATATATTTGAAAGCATCTTTTGCTTATTTCTGAATTCATTTAGTGCTGTTATAATGAGTCAAGGGCAGTTACAAGTTTCTTTTTATTACTGAACATTTAAGAAAAATTAAAACTTGAACACAAAAAAACCGTTTCTGTGCTTGGTTGGTTGCTTCAGAAATGATAATAACAGTTTGCAGTTTGAGTGGGAGGAGCCTGTGTTGTCCAGTAGCATCATTAATCAGAGCAAAAAAGAAACAACATCGTAAATGCTCAGTATATATTTAATAAATAAATAAATAAAGTTTCCACCTTGTTTTTTTTCTTTAGTATGGGCTAGATAGTTTTACCTGAATTATCAAGTTTAATTTTCCAGCTAACCCTACCTTTCAGGTTATAGCATGTTAGATTTGTAGAATTGTAGAGCTCACAGGCAGCTCCAGGGTTCAAAGGATGCAGCTCTTTATTCCCCAGATGACAACATTTAGGTTATAAGAGATTAAGACAGTTATCTAAAGTCACGCTACTGAAGAGTGGCAGTTCTGGACCCAGCCTCGGTCTTGAGTCCCAGTGCTCTTTGCTGCACCACACTGAACTGTCTCGGATCAAAGCAATCTGAGTATACAGATAAAACATAACCATATAAGCCTCAGCATATCTGCTTATTTCTAGGCAGAAAATGTGCTTTTTGCCTTCAGATTGAAAAATCTGAATATTTGTCTAAGACAGGCATTGAGTAATGTAAATATGTACAAAGAAAGTCATTGACTGAAAGACACCAACAACCTTTGGTATTACTACAATAAATAATGGAGAGAGAGAAAGTCCTTGAGATTTTCCCTGACTTTGATCCATGTGAAGGTTTATTAAGAAAATTTATTACCTTACGTAGAACTTCAATGAAGTGCAAAAACAGGAGAAAAAAGAAAAAAATATACATTGACTTCATTTAGTTATTCAGAAATCTTGACTGAGAATCACCTTTGCTAGACTGTACAGAACATAGGCAAAAAAAATAGGTGGGCGTCTTCAAAGGTCTGACATTTTAAGATGAAATCTAGTAGCACTTCTTCCCTGTAGGACATATAGTGACTTTCATCACAGCTCACAAAAGGAAGTGAACTTTTGATAGCCCCACCTTAAATGCATAAGAACAGCTGAACACTAAAAATGTCAGTGTGTAAAGAACTGATAAGGTCTCCCCCCCCCACCAAAGTATTTAACAGAGAAGAGAGAAAAGCCATATTTTTCAACTATGGCTACGACAGTTAAAAAATGGAAGAGTGATCTTCAGAGTCCCTTAGGCTGGGTATCAGACAAAGCAGTCGCCTGATGACCAGCAGTGTGACCTTTGTGTGGCTGAGTAACTGGTCCTTCGCAGAGGCTTTGGGACCACTGGGTTTATATGCTAGGGATGTTTATGGTGAAATTCCTGAACTTGGGGAGAGAGGATCGGTGATGGTGACAATGAAATGTAGAGAGGGAAATCAAGGAAGATAGTTTTGTGATCTACACTTTCAAGTTCGTCCCCAGCAGGGGTCCTCCTGCCCAGTATAGTTCCAGCCAATAGAATGAGACTGTATATGTTCAGAAGCAAAGGAAACTTTTATTCTTTGATGAAAGAATGGAGAGGTACCATTTCGGGCTCTAGAGCATACGCTGTCCCCGAAAGGCCATGGGTGCAGCTGTGTACAGAGTTCTCATCAGCACGGAGGGAAGAGGGCGGAATGCTTGTGGTTCAGGCGCAGCTGTGCGGTTCCAGCTCCTGACTGAGGCGCCAGGTGCGGCGTTTGTGCGCATGCGTGCTCCCGCCATCTTGAACTGCAGTGTCGGGCGCGCAGCGCGCCAAGCTGAAGCGTTGGACGCCGCCATTTCACACTCTGCTCGGCCCCCGTGAGCAAGTGAAACTAGACGAAGCACAAAGGGAAAAAAAAAGGTTAGACTTTATTTTATTACCCACGTTCTATTTTTATGTCCCGGGAATTGTTAATAGGCTTTGCCAGTGACAAATCCCTCTGTCTTTTGTCCTGCTCCTCATTCCTGAGGGGCGCTGAGGGGCACAGGTCCGTTTTCTAAAAACTGCTTGCTGCTGAGTTTGGGCGTCCTCATAACCCTGGGTGGAGGAGCAGAGCTTCTCCGCAGCTGCCTTTAGGTCTGTTTGATTCTTAACCCGTCTGAGTCCTGACTGTTCGCTGAGTCAGGACGACACCATTTGTCGAACCTTTTGGAGACAAAGGACACCAAACAATTTAAGATATATTCCCAAATATTACTAAGAGAGTAATGATGATATGTGAAATTTTTTTCTAAAAGTGAAGGTATCTTTCGCCTATAGGCAAGTGTGCCCTGATATAAATATTACTGCCAGGGCCTGAATATCCCTTGTCACTTTTTTTTTGAAAGAGCAGCTTCAGGTTAGAAAGAAGTTAGATGAATAGTCAAGGGGGTCTTTGTCCCAGGTTGTCTCCAGAGGTTGGGTCTTGGGGGACCTTTTCACTCAAGTGTGCAGTACTCACAGAGTGAATCCCTGCAACTTTGGGGCAAAATGAGGGGGTTTGGATCACCAAGCGGGTTCCATTCCACTTAGGAGTGAGTTGGTCTTGCAGGCTGCTCATTTTCCAGATTTTTATTTATCTATTTGTTTTAACGGAGGTGCTGGGGATTGAACCCAGGACCTCACACATGCTAGGCATGCACTCTACCACTGAGCTATACCCTCCCCCTCCAGATTTTTATATACACCCAGTGTCCTGGCCAGAAGGGATGGAGGGCCAGGTTGGTGGGAGCAGACAGCACCTGGTTACCATATTACATGAGACCTTTCAAGGCTTCTCCTAGCCGGAGGCATACTTGAGTTGTTCCAGTCGAAGGGGTTAAGGTGTCCTTAATCTCGGGCTTGGGGAATGGGGGTTACCGTACATAAATTCTAACATTTAACTTGAACTTGTGCCTTGAAGCTAACTGCCTACAGAGCAGGGCAATTGGAATCAAATTGATCCAGTTTCCTTGAATCTCCTGATGTAGCTTGGCTAAGGCTTGTTACAGGGTCTGATTGTATCTCGGTACTTTGCCGAAGGATTGGGGCCTCCAGGCTGAGTGCAAGGTCTGTTTCATGCCCAGGTCATTTGCTATCCTCTTCATCCCTTAAGACACAAATGTTGGACCATTATCGCTTTGCAGAGATCATGGAAACCCACACTTGGGGATTGTTTCTGTTAGTACTGCCTTAGCCACTTCAGCTACCATTTCAGTTCTAGCAGGAAATGCTTCTATTCACCCAGGAAGTGTGTCTGCTAGCACCAAGAGATACTTGAAATTGTTCAGGACTCTCAGCACAACAGTGAAATCAATCTGTCAATCTTTCCCAGGATGCCCCTCTGGTCTGAATGGGCCTTTCCTGTGGGCCTCTGGGGGAGTCTGGTGTTGGGGTTGTTTGTCGTGCAGATGGAACATGTGTTAACTATATGACCGATTATATTTTTCATGCCAGGAGTTACCATGACCTCAAGTAACCATTATATAGGGCTTCCCTCCTCTAGTGGGTTCCTTGATGAGCTGTGTTTTGGGGAAAGATGTAGTGTCTGAGTTCAGTAACTGGCTAGTCATGTCCTCCTAGATCTCTGTTGAAGCCCCGTTTTCAGGCTTTGTCTGATTCTTCCTCTGTGTAGATTGGGGAGTCATTAATTGGTCTTCAAGGTAAGAGGGGTTGTTGCCAAGCTACTGGTTCTGGGGCTGCCCTTTTGGCAGTCAAGTCTGTTTGTTGTGGACCTTTATTACCTCTGCATTCCCCTTTTGGTGACCCCTGTAGTGAATCACTGCCACTTTTTTTTAAGAAGCTGCGCTACTTCTAGGAGTCTCAGTATGTTTAAACCATGTTTCACTTGCAGTAACCATGCCTTCTTTCTTTCCAAATAGCCCCTTGTGTATGTAGGATGGTATATGCATACTGAGAGTCTGTGTAAACAGTTAAGATCTTCCCTGTCACGTGCTCTAAGACCCAGGTGAAGGTTATTAGCTCAGTCTTTTGGGCAGAAGTCACTGGGGGTAGGCTTTGTGCCTCTTTGAGGAGGGACTGGAGGTTACTGTGTATCTTTTCAACCTTTTCCCCTCTCTCACAGAAGTGCTCCCATCTGTAAACCGTTCATCTTTGGCATTCCAGAGAGGTTTGCTTCTTGGGTTGGGCAACTGGAATAGGTCATGTCTGTGGTTTCTGTACAGTCATACTCTAGGAACCCCATCTCTGTGGGTAGCAGGGTAGCAGAATTTAGCATGTGACAGGTTTTTATTGAAACACTGGGTTGTACTAAAAGCATAGCCTGACCTTGAATAGACATTCCAGGGAATAGCCATTGTGTTCGCTTAGAACTTATTTAAGCCTGAACCTGGTGTGGAATCCCTATAGTGATTGGCTGGCCAGATATTAACTTTCCAGTCTCCTTTAGCAGGGTTGCTACCACCCACAGGCAAGGAGGCCATCCATTAGGGGTTTGATCTAATTGTTTAGAGAAATAAGCAAGCAGCCGAGTAAGGGTTCCCATATTTTGAGCTAATGCCCCCAGGATGGTTCCCCTTCTATCACGAATGTAAAAGTCAAAGGGTTTAGCTAAATCTAGGAGAGAACAGGGCAGGGCCTGAAGTAATTGCGTTTTAAATTCTTGAAAGGCCCCTTCACATTCTGAATTCCATTCAAAGAGTTCAGCATCTTTTCCTTTCAACGTTTCATACAGAGGCCTTGCTATTAAACCATAGTTAGGGATCCAGTGCAGCAAATCTGGCCACCCCCAGAAAACACCTAAGCTGTCATTTAATTTTAGGAGAAGTGAGGCTGCAAATGGCTTAATTCCTTTCCTAGGGTAGGCTTTTCTGAACTTCTGTGAGAATGTAGCCTAGGTAGGTCCCCCTACCTAGTTTGTGACATTTGAGGCTTTCTTGGATACCTCATATCCTTTATCAGCTGGTAGTTCAGGGTGGTGACAGTATTTTTGTCAGAGTCCTCCTTAAAAGGGCTGGTGATCAGAATGTTGTCTACATACCGGAGGAGCGTTCCCTCCTCCACATTTGGTCTTTTAGGACTTCAGTTAGAGTTTCCCCATAGATTCTGGGGGAATGTTTGAACCTGGGACAGAATACAGGGTCCTGGTGGCCAGCGAAGTGGCCAGCAGGGTGTGGAGATTAAGGACTTTGTCATTTTTATGGCTGAGTAGTATTCCATTGTATAAGTATACCACATCTTCTTTATCCACTCAACTGTTGATGGATGTTAGGTTGTTTCCATGTCTTGGCTTTTGTAAATAGTGCTGCTATGAACATTGGGGTGCTTGTATCTTTTTGAATTAAAGTTCTCTCTGAATATATGTGCAGGAGTGGGATTGCTGGATCATAAGGTAAAGTCTATTTATAGTCTTTTGAGGAATCTCATAGTGTTTCCATAATGGCTGCACCAAACTACATTCCCACCAACAGTGTAGGAAGGTTCTCTTTTCTCCACAGCTTCTCCAATATTTATTATTCATGGACATTTTATTGATAGCCATTCTGATTTGTGTCAGGTGATACCTCACTGTAGTTTTGATTTGCATTTCTCTGATAATTAGCAGTATTGAGCATTTTTGTATGTGCCTATTGACCATTTGCATGTCTTCATTGGAGAATTGCTTATTTAGGTCTTCTGCCCATTTTTGGATTGGGTTGTTTGATTTTTTGTTAAGTTGTATGAGCCGCTTATATATTCTAGAAATTAAGTCCCTGTCAGTCTCATCTTTTGCAAATATTTTTTCCCATTCCATAGATTCTTTTTGTTTTGCTTATGGTTTCCTTTGCTGTGCAAAAGCCTATAAGTTTAATTAGGCCCCATTTGTTTATTTTTGCTTTTATTTCTATTGCCTGTATAGACCACCATAGGAGAACATTGCCAAGATTTATGTCAGAAACTGTTTTGCCTATATTTTCTTCTGAGAGGTTTATTGTCTCTTGTCTTATGTTTAACTCTTTAAATCATTTGGAGTTTATTTTTGTGTATGATGTGAGTATTCTATCCTTCAAGCCTTGTATTCTCCACTTCTGTCCCTGCTAACCTTCCAGCTGGAGAGGGTCATCCCAACATGAGGATGCCTTTCTTCCTTTGCCATTCCATCCTCAAGGAACCGGTCCTGCACTGATTTTTTTTTTTTTTTCCTTCCTTTTTACTCCTACTGGTTTTTGTGAGGAATCCTCCTGTATTTCGAAGCGAGAGACACTCTCCAAAGTTCAGTAGGTGTTCTGTGAGATTCCATGGGTTTGTAGATGTAATTATTGGTGTATTTGTGGGAGAGGGCGAGCCGTGAGCCCCTCTACTCCATCATCTTGGCATTCTCCTTGGTAATCTCTTTCAAATCATTTTGTATATTCTTCCTTGATTTCTGAATTATGTGCTTGCTTATCTCTTTTTCAAGACTATAAACATCTTGAGAGCAAAAGTCATAAGAACAAAGTAACAATACTTTCCATTTAAGTGGGAATCAGTAAACATTTTCTGGTTTGGATTGAATTAATCTGAATTGAAATGTAGGTTGTAAATGTTTAAGAAAAACCCAGGTTACCGAGGAGTTAATTAGCAAGTCACTGTTCAAACACCAGGTGTTTTTCTTAGTCGCCATGACATCCCATAAGGTTCTAAATTTAAGCCAATTTTCTCTTTCCAAATTTTTATTCTACCATAATTTGCAAGTGTGACAATATTATCACCCATTTCTATGCTGTCTAAAGGTGGCTGGCTAGGAATCTGAGGTTCTCAGGATATGAAATGGAGTGCAGATCCCAAAGCATACAATGTCTACATAGCCAAATATGTATATGCAAAGCTATAGATGTAGTAATTAATACAAATATAACAAGTCATGAGGAGTATTTATTATACCAAAGTCATAAAAATATTACTCTTAACAGGCATTTTTGATGCTTTCTCCCTCATTATTGCTTTCATTTTGTAGATATTATCCTGGAGTATAGCTTTCATTGGCTTCGTGTCATATAAAATATAGTTTGCTTTGGACTGAAATGGCAATATAGATAATTAATTTGTTGGCAAAGAAACATACTTAGGAAAGAAGGTAACTTTCTAAGAAATTTGATTGAAGCATGCTTCTTAGCAATGCTAAATATGTTCTAGCCACAAAATATTCTAGTTATTTTCTGTTACATCACACAATACTCTTTTAAAAATGTATTTACTATTTTTAAAATATTTTTTTAAATGAAGGGACCTGTACAGAAAGTTTTTATATAGCTAACCCAAGGTTAATAATTAGATCATTTTTGGAGCTAACACTGGAATTACAAACTTTCACTTTGTGTATAACCATGGATTGTAGGACAACTTCTACTAGTATGAAACAATCTCTTGTAGCTACTTATATAATTTCTATTTCCATTTTCCATTATATACTATTTCTAATTTGGAAGAAAAAATTATCCAGCAATATATTATTATACTTGGAAACCTTCTTAAACTTTGTATTCCCAAATATCAGTAGCTTTCAAAAATGTTAAATACCATCCAAGATAAAAGATAATTGTACATTGTGACTCATGCATGCACAAACATATATAAAACCAGAACAAAAGTTTTATAAAATAGTACTTACCCTTCCAATGTGCAATGCATTTGGGATATTTTCTATTACATACTATTTTATTTCATTTTTTTAAAAATGTTTTTTATACAATTGATTTCACAACCATTAATGGGTCACAGACTTTAGGGTTTTTTAAATGCCATAAACATTAGAATAGTGACATTAATTAGACCTGAGTGGCCCTTAAATATATCCTTTTCTCCAGAAATTTCTTAATTCCCAAAAATTGCTACTTCATACTTCATTGAAACTATGAGGTTTATGGCTATAGAGATGAATGCTTGGCATGTAAAAGAAAGGTGGTACAGATATGTCATGTTTTGTGTGTGTGATATATTAACTTTGATTCAGAACTGTCGAATAAGGCAAGTATTAGTTAAGGACAGAATTACTGAAAAAATGTTTCCCCACAGAGATGAGAGTTTTTGAGACAAACAGTTAAAGTAAGAGATAAAGGTAAGAAGGAAGACTATTAGATGCAGATGAACAAAGATAAAAGTAATAACTAATCTTTCCTTCCCTAGTCCCAGCAAAGAAGATCAGGCCTTTCATGTAATTCAGTACCTATTCTTATGGAGAAGAGTGAAATTCCTCCATGGACAATAGCTGCTTGCAGTTTCAAAGCAGAAGCTAACAAACAGTAAATCACTGAAAGAAGTTATAAAGGAGGAAAACTTTTCTTTATTTCTTAAAAATTTTACCTATAAATTCATGGGACAATAAGTAATTTAAACTATTAAAAAACTGCCCCCAAGTTGCTAACACTGAGAAAAATTTATTGTGGTAACATATTTTGCATTAAACGTTAATTTGTGTGTGCCTAACTTCTATAATAAATACTCAATAAATAGTTTGTTAATGAGTAAAGATCTAATAAAAGGTTTGCAAGTAATTTTTAATACTGCATAGTCCTCTTATAAAATGTCATATTTGAAAAGGTAAGTCCAATTTCTCTAAATGTATCTGTTTATTAGTTCAATCAGATTTACTGTGTACAATTATTAAGGTATTCGAACAATTTCTTCATTCCAGTGTCATATTTTCTTTACTTTATTCAACTTCCAATCACCAATAAAATAATATTCTGTAAGGCCAATTATTTATTCCAGTACTTTTCTGCCTCATATTTCCAGTGCCCTAAGTTTTATATCCAAGATCCTAAAATTGGCGATAGTGACCACCTTTACCTGGACCTAGCCAATCTATCCCTCCTAATTTCTCAGTTCTCTTCTGTATACTTACTCAATACTTTGAACAAATTTTTCCCCTTTGAACACAATGGATCTGCCTCTCTGCTTTTGTTAATGTCCCTTTTTTGATAAAAATTTCCCATTTCCTCAGCACCTATCAAATCCTGTTGTTTATTTATGGAGCAATTCATGTCTTACCTAAACTCTCTCTTTATGCCTTTCTAGCCTAGGAGTGAAAATGGAGATCGTATTTGCATTAGCTGTCTTTTCTGCATGGCATGTTACTCTATGATTTAGTGACTTAAACTACAGTAATCATTACTATTTCTCTCTCTTTCTAAGAATTTGGAGGATGATTTTATGAGTTCACTCTCTCATGAGGTTGTAATCAGACGTTGGCCATGCTGTGTTCACCTGAAAGTTTGGCTGAGACTGAAAGATGTACACATAGTGCTGGCCTTTAATGGGAGACCTCAGTTCCTCTGCCCATAAGCCTCTCCATAGGACTGTTTGAGTGTTCTTAAGACATGGAAGTTGGCTTTTCCCAGAATGAACAATCCAAGAAACCAAAGGTGATGCCTTTTATAACCTAGCTTAGAAGTCACACAGCGTCATTTACACAGTTTTCTATTGGTGACATGGGTCAGCACCGATTTGCTGTATATTTGGTTCAACACAAGGATGTGAATATCAAGAGCCAAGAAGTAGTGGGAGGCATCTGGGAGGCTGGATAGCTCAGCATTAGTAGTCATGAGCAGCCTGTTAGGGCTCTGCCTCTATCCACTATTTGGAATCCCTAGCGTCCCTTAAAATCTCCCCTGTTTCTGAAAGTATTTCACATGGATTCAAGCACTGAGTTCTTTTAGATACCATTCAGTGATATGTTTTCTTTCCCCTTTTTTATTCCATTCCTGGCTCTCAGTTGGAAAGTCTGCTGCCCTTCAGGCTTATAACATCCCATGAATCCCCTTTTCTTCCAGGTGTAGCATAAATCCTAATAATGATAACTCAATATGCACCATGCAGATACCCTGCTGTACTGAAACCTCTCTGCTGTGCCACACACAACGTGGTGCTCATTGTTGCTGACATGAAGCCACCTGTGTGCTGAATGCCTTCAGGGTGGCAGCAGTGCCATGCATGTTCTCTGTTGTCTGCATAGGTAGAGAAGAATCCCCAGTCAGCCTGTGTGTCCACACTCCATTACTGGGTATGGAGCTCCCAGTGATTTCAGACTTCAGTGAAAGAGCTCTTTCAAATCTTACCTGGTTCTTCCTAGCACTCAACTTGAGTCTTTTGGGGCTGACGGACAAGCCGACTAACAGATGCCATTCTATATTAATAGTGACTCTTCCTCTCCAGTACCAGTGATGTTATTGGACCCAAAAAGTGCCAGATTCCCTTTTCTCTTGTAATAGTTATTTTCCAGGAGGCTTGCCTTCTCATAAAGATCTGCCTTTGGTAGACCTCTCCAGCTAGAGTCCTAAAGGTACATTCAGTTTAAGCTCTACAGGGACTCCTGCTACATTCCTTCAAGTAATGTCCTCAAAAGGTCTCTATCCCCAGGATTGGACAATCTTTTTATTAGAATAAACTGAACCTCTTCTAGGCTTGATTCTGAGGGATGCTGAGAGCCACCTGTGTGAAAACTTTCCCAGAAGTTCGGATGATAGAAGTAGTATAATCAACCTTGATTCGGTCTGTCTTTGTCAACCTATCCTGTGGAAAGTTAATTTCTTTTAGAAAAGCCTTCTTTATTCCCCATTTAGGGAGGCAGAAAAAACTAACAATGTAGCCCACAAGCTTTGAAGTCAGACAGACTGAGATTAAAAGTCCAATTAGTTCACATAGTAGGTCAATAAACTTGGTCAAGTTACTAAATCTGATTTTCCTTATCTGATATCACATGATCAGTATAAGAACTATGTAAGACTGTTTAGGCCTGTGCTTGACAAATAAGTGCTTAAGAACATTAGCCATTATAATTATCATCATATCCATTATTCATGCTGGCCCTTAACAAAGCTTCTTGGCATTTTGAAAAACTTCCCTCTGCAGCCTGGAACTCATAGTGAACCAACTTTTAGCCCCGAGCTGATTTTCCAGGCCACATCATTAGCTGTGTCCTTTTTGTCCCCAGAGTCAAATTTCACTTTTGGATCTTCAGGGTGTAAATAATTGGAGGGGGTGTAAATAATTGGAGGGGGTGAATCTCAGCTTACCCCTTTGTCCTTACCACAGGCTATGGAACATTATAGATTTTTGCCTAGGAATCAGTTTCAAAG
This sequence comes from Camelus bactrianus, assembly GCF_048773025.1. Lineage (NCBI taxonomy): Eukaryota > Metazoa > Chordata > Mammalia > Artiodactyla > Camelidae > Camelus > Camelus bactrianus. The sequence goes on from NC_133541.1 coordinate 68,579,016, forward strand.
GCAGATTTTGGGGGGTCCTGGTGACATTCTCTGCTCTGTATTTTTCTTTTCTGGTGATAGTCTTCATCCTACTACCTTTCCTCAGAATTTATCAGTCAAAAAGTCCTAAATTATGTTTCTTAAAGCATGGTCCCAACATCACTTTGAGAAAGAGAATATATTAGTTAAAATTCAGATTCCTGGACCCCACCTCAAACTTACTGAATCAGAATACAAAGAGGTGAGTTTCCAGAATAAATACATATTTTTTCAACATTCTCCTAACACAATTGAGATGCAGGGAACTTGTGTCCAAACTTTGAGTAGCACCATCCTACTATACAAAAAATTTGAGAACAAAAAAATCAAAACATCATTAACTAAGACATCAATGGTGTAATGGATGAGGGGAGCTTACACGTCTGAAGCAAGTTTCTGGAGCGGCAGATGGTGGGCAAACTTCGCTCCAACTAAGCCTTCTGTTCAAAGGGCCAGAAAAGCTAATCTTAACATGGCTCACCACATAGAACTGAACTTCTAAGATTTGTCTTTTCGTCTTGTCACATCAGAAGGAAAAATGGTATGACTGAAACAGTTTAAAAATGGTTGATAGTTCCAATTCACAATTCGTATATCCATTACAGACAGCATTGGTAAGGGCTTGATGACCATCTGCTAGTTTGCATGGCCCTCAAAGTGACTTCTAAGGTAGTGCCTAGAATGCTGGCTAACTTGGTAGCTATTCCAGTGATCTGTGCTCCCTGCCACCCCCCTGCTCCTGCACTGGGATTTTATCCATTTTGGTGCTGAAAGTAGCCTCCTCTTCTATTAGTGAGTATTAATTGTGGGAATCTAGGTGCTGTACATTTTTTTCCCTGCAATCTAATCTACCGTTAACACATTTCACAATGACAGCCATTTGCTTACAGTGAGCTGCTGTCTCATTTCCTAACTCAAAGTTTTCATCCCTACAACACACAAGCAGAACTTTCCCACACTCTGATACATCTTAAGAAATTTAATACTTATGGTCATGTAACTGGCCATGGTTTTAAACACCTATTTACACATCATCAAGCATCCCACATTGCCAATTGTAAGCATTCTCTGCCCTGAGAGACGAGATGTTACTTTCTATGGGCCTGCAGGCTTTCATCAACACCCTTCTCTCTCTCTTCCCACTTCTACCCCCTCTTACACTACTTGAGTGGAATATTACAGCCAGGGTCAAAGGGCATTTCCTCTAAGGCTAGTAGAGACCTTTCTGATCTCACAAAGACAACCATCGTTTTTTTCCCAGAGACTGAACAGCCTTTTCTACCACCTGCAACAGTGTTTTTAACCCAGTTTTCTAGTGCCACGCCCAGGCCTGGAGCTTTGTAAATAATCTCCGACAGTACGCAGTATTCTCTTCATGGCCCTGCCACTAACCACAAGGCAGTTAGTTCTAATCTTTGGGTAGTAATTAATCTATGCTACAAACAGTTGCTGTACTAGGATTGCTAATTACCCAAAGAAATCTGAAGAAAAAAATTCCTGTTTTATAGGCCACATCAACCTGTGGATTACAAAAAAGTTATAATGGCAGTATATTATTTCTCCACTTTGCCTTCCTCTCATGATTGTGGAATTTCCAGCCTTCCTTCTCCTAGGTACTCAGAGACAGACATCTCAACTCTCAAGCTCTCATGTTGCCTCTGCCAGTTCTTCCTTTCCGGCACTGGTCCTGATATCTGTGGTGGCCCAAAAGGCTGAAGTCTATAAAACACCCTCGGGGCCCCTCCCCACTGGCAGGGAAGACAGTGCCACTTCACACTGACAGCTGCTAGAGTCCAAGGTCCAGTAGGTGCTCCAGTTGGCCAGGGAGGCTCTTCTTCTTCCCCATGGCAGAGTCACACCCTGGAGCATGAGGCATTGCTGCCTAGTGGTCAGTATATCATCTCCCAGAAATTTTGTCACAACTTTCCTGGAAGCACTTTGTTTTTCTCAAGGCGCTGAGAGAGCAGTGCATCTAAGAGAAGCACCAAGTTGTGTTCACTCCCTTTCTGACAATAAGTTTTGGCTAATGGCACAGGTGTTATTAGGAAAAATTCATTCCCAGAAGGCTATTAATTTTCCTTGCAAACATATTCTCAACACATCCTTATAACCTTACCAGTGTTATAAGCATCCTCAGTCCTTTTAAACTCCTAGGATAAGCAGAGTTTTGCCTTACGCTTAACTCTCCTTTCTCCCAACTCTGCCTTTACTGACTCATAAACTACAATCAGCCCTCTGTGTCCATGGGTTCTACAGCCTTGGAATTCCATCCAAGGTTGGTTGAATCCACTGACACGGAACCCCAATATGGAGGGTCAACTGTGCTATCCCATTTTATATAAGGAGCATCCATGGATTTTTGGTATCTGTGGGGATTGTGGAACCAATCCCCCAAGGGTACTAAGGGATAACTGTACTCAAAATTTTTAATGCTTAGTTGGTAGTACAGTCAACTCTTGAACAACACAGGTTTGAACTGCATGAATCCACTTAAACGTGGATTTTTTTCAGTAGTAAATATTATAGTAGTACATAATCTGTGGTTGGTTGAATCTGTTGATGTGGAGCCATGGATGTGGAAAGACTGTGACAGAGGGCTGACTAGTAGTTTGATGGAAGAAATTTTCACATACTGAGGTATGGGGAAGTTGTTCTGGCTTATACATGATTTAACTTAAAATTTATGCTACCTAGAACAGCCTGTTTTGTGGCCTGTCTAATTTGTGTTGTATAGCTTCCTTAACCATTAAAGAAAAGATTGCATTTAAAAAATCAAAATAGAATAACTGTGGTTCAGACATCCAAAATAGAGGCAGATGGTCGTTGCGAATGTGATTTCAGGCGCGTTCCTGCCTCACTAAGATCTTGAATTTTCTGAACTGTATCTGGACTGACCCAAGGACACCACCAGCTGTTCTTAAAACAATATCTGCTAGCAGCTGCCAGCTGTAACCTTATGATCTCAAGTTCTCCCCTTCCAACAATGCAGCTATTCTGGACTGCAGCCAATCCTTACTTTAAAAGCACCCTTACTTACTTTTTACCAGCTTCAGTCCTAATTCTTGACAAACATCTTATGTAATTTTGTGGGTTTTGCCTTTATAAGGCAAAAAGCCTCCCCCATTTTGTAGTTCAGCAGAACACAATTCAGGTTCTTCTTGATTCTGTGTCTCCTGGGCTATCGTCCTCAGTTTGGCTCAGATAAAACTCTTTTCTATTCCTGTTATAGATTGCTTATTGATTATTTTCATCAACAAGTTATATGTGGATTGTGGAGGGTTGGTGCTTCTAATCCCTGCGTTGTTCCAGGGTCAACTGTGTAGCCTGAGGCATTTACGTTTTTTTGTTTTTGTTTTTGTTTTTGTTTTTTAATGAGAGTATAGGATGTTCAAGGCTGGTACATTACTTATCTATTGGTTTATAACAAATTATCCCCCAAATCAGTGACTGAAAACAACAAGCATTTATTATCTCATAGTTCCTGTGAGTGAGGAATCTGGGAGTAACGTCATTGGGTGGGTTTATTTCAGAGCCTCTCCTAAAGCTGCAGTCAAGGTGTTGCCAAGTCTGCAGTTATCTGAAAGGTCAGCTGGGGAGGATTCGCTTCCAACTTGCTCACATGGCTGTTGATAGTCCTCAGATCCTTGCTTGCTCTTGGCTGAAGATAATCAGTTCCTCATCAAATATATCTCTCCATAAGGTTTCTTACATGTCTGCTGGCCTCTCTCTGAGTGAGGGCTCCAAGAAAGAGAGGCAGAGAAACAGAGAGCCAGAGAGCCAGAAACAGACACAGACATAGGCAGACACAGAGAGAGACAGAAAGGGGAAGAGAGGTGCTCAGAACTCCAATTCTCGGTTACATGGGTTTTATGTGTACATGACTTCATTGTAACTTGACACCATTTCAAGATAGAGTCATTTTCGAGTATTTATTAGGAAATTCTAATAAGTGCTGGGCTAAAGTAGAACTCTGAAGAAATGCCACATGACAACTATGAATATTAACTTAATTTATTGCCATAACACTGAACACAGAATCCCAAATATATCCAAAGTAATTGGCTGTTTAAAATCATGTTTGCAAAACAGTCTGTGATTAAACTGTAATCTGTTTGTTAGCTTGGCAGTGGCAAAATAGGAGTTTTATACTGAAATGTTTTTACAGAATATTTCTTTTAGAAATAAGGACTCTTCCTTAAATGATTTGTAAAAGCTATACCACAAACAAATCCACCAACTTCATGCTTCAACATTTATGCTTTGTTGTGGTAAACTAAATAATGCTTTCTACAAAAGCCAGTCCCTGGATCCTGTGAATGTTACTTTACTACAAAGTCCCTACAAAAAGAACTTGGCAGATATGATCAAATTAAGGATCTTGAGATGGGAAGATTATTCTGGGTTATCTGAATTGGCCTAATGTAAATCACAGGGGTCCTTAATAAGAACCCAAGAGTTGTCAGAGTGAGGAGACAGTAATACAATGACAAACGCAAGGAACAAAAGACATTTGAAAAAGCTACTTTTTTGGTTTTAAAGATAAAGTGGCCACAAGCCAAGGAATACAGGCAGTCTCTAGAAGCTTGAAAATTCAATTAAATGGATTCTCCCATAGAACCTCAGAAAGGAACCAGTCCTGCTGACACCTTGATTTTGTCCAGTAAAATTGACTTTTAACTTTTGGCCTCATAAATTAAAATAGAATAAATGTGTGTTGTTTTAAACCCCCAAGTAATTCACAATAATTTATTACAGCAATGAAAGGAAATGAACACTCTTCTAAGAGAACCAGTGACAGGTCTCTCAATGTTTTTATAAGTATTGGATCACATATCTTGAAGATTTTCAATAAACATGTAGCCCAGTTCTCCAAACACAGAGAGAAACACCATTTCTACATGACTAAAGTCCTGGACTAGGAGAAGATTCCTCCTCAAGATGACCTATGCCTCCACCAGGTGAGACTGGGAGGAGAGACTAAGCATCGGCTATGGCACAGATCCTCCACCAGGGGACAGGAGTGGGAGAGGCCCTTGCAACAACCCATCTTTGGACCCCCAGTGGGCAGAGCCCAGGGAGCACAGTCACCACTGTGTCTGTAACAACCCATGGATTTTAGCAAATTATACAGTGATTCTATACCTGAAGAGAATTAGGATTATCCACCCATCTCTACAAATAGGTATCAGTTAAGGAGAACAAAATACGTGCATGTCTCCCAATCCTTCCCTGAAGTATTCATTACATGCTGAATTGACCATGAAATGAAATTTCAAATGAGATTTTGAAACTCATGTTAGAGTGACTTAGAATGTGAAAGTACTTATTTCACAAAATATGTATACTTCCTGCAAAGCATTCTACACAATCTCAAAGAACCAGAACTAATTCATGAGACAAAACTTAGCCTAGCCATTGGAGACTTAATTATTTTATTTAGAAATGAAGACATTTCCGTTTGACGTTTAGAGGTTTACTTGTTCATGGAGATGAATGGTAGATGGATCCCCTTAACAAAAAAAGAAGTCTCCAAGAGAACCTCATAAAATTTTCAGAATTGAAAGCGTGTGACAGCTTTGAAGGATGCAGCTGTCAGGGGGTGAGGTTGGTAGGCAGAGGGCATTTTCAGTGGCTTGGCTCTGATAGGCCCAACTTAGGAAAGGACTCGGGGCTTAGTGAGTGAAAGAGTCTAGAAGCTCAACTTGGAGATTTGTGCGCTGACTCCTGCTGCCTGCCCCTTTTTCTAGCTGACCCACAGAGGGGCTTACTGGCAGGCAAGGTGCTGCGCCTATTCTGTGGCAAGGCAGGCCCTTCAGGTGTGGGTGCCCAGCACAATCACCACTATGTAAACTGAAGAAAATCCTTGTGGTTTAATGCTTGTCAGAATCTGGCTGGACCTTTTCCTGAATTCCACAGTACAATATTCCTTAGTCTTTAGGGGTAAGAAGAAATCCCTGGGGACTCCTCAGAACACCTCCCGTGATAAACTCAGGCCTCTGCTGATAGCATCTACTTTTAGAAGGACCTGTGCCCCATACAACTGTCCTTATGAAACTAGATTTGAGTCATAATGCCTGTTCATCAAGGGTTTTCCACATTTTCCCTCAATATCTCCTTACTAAAAATCCATCCCATCTTCATCATCTGAGGGACCCACAAGCTACACTTCTCTGAGCATTGTCATCCGGACTGCTTGCAGCCCCTAAAGGATGCCATCCCCAGACAAAAGACTAGTAGTTCTGAATTTAAAAGCACCAAACATTCAAGGATGTCCAGTGGCTCCTGGGTTTTCCTCGAGTGAGCACTTTAGACGCTCAATTTCCCGTATCATTCACAGATTCTTTGGAAAGGAAATGGATTTATTAGGTATTTACCCCAAAACAAAACATTCTGTTAACTGGCATCCCTGCCTGCTTTTAGTCTACTCTGATGCAACCCAGGACATCAAAGATGAAACTAATTGTTCCAACATTGAAATGGAAGCCATTTTACCTCCACTTTGGTAGAAGTGTACCCTGGATCTGCATCTTCAGGATCCTGGTTGCAGTGATAGACACCTGCCTCACAAGGAAGCAGGAATTTCCGGTCATCAGAGACATGAATGCCCTATATTCTCCATCTTCTCAATATAACATCTGCCAAATACTATGACTGCCTGCCAGTTTGGCCAAGGACACTTGTGAAAGGAAAAGGGCTGATAAAACTTTTGCTGTCACTACTTGCTCCTAAGATGTCACCAAAATCAACTTTGGCAAAGATTTGCCTTTCCTCCATGACTTGCTGTTATCTGGGTGGTGGTCAGCCTGTTCACAATATGCTGCTTTCATCCTGTACCTTGTCTCGTACTTGTTTTAGCCACCACTACACTGTACACCAAGAAAGCCTCCTTCTTCCATGTGCCATCCAGACACCTGGGCTATGATTATGGCTCCCAGTTTAAAACCTTCTCTGACAAGCATTGTTCAAATTCTTTGGCTTTTATATTCTCCTGTCTGCTAACCTTTAGATATGAACCTATAACCAGATGGAGTACATTATATTAACCGGACCTTGTGGCAGAAAGAGCACCCTCTCAAACGACCCCACAGTCGGAAAAAAATGTGAAGGATGGGCCCAGAAAAGCAATTATGGGCAGGACTAGATACATAATTTGCAAGGCCCAGTGCAAACTAAAAATGTGGGGACACTGGTGAAAAAAATATTAAGAACTCAGGATGGTGACAGCAGAGCATTGCCCCAAGCATGGGGCCCTTCTAAGCACAGGATTCTATGCATCTGCATGGGTTGCACATACATGAAGCCAACCCTGGTTATGGGGAATCACTTTCTACTTTCCAAATTACTACTTTTCAACAAAGATTCACCAGAACATGTCAGAGCTTTCTACTCAACAATACACAAGAAGCTTCAGCCCACTTCACCTGGAGAAGGGAACCTGCATTTTATGGGACTGAAAATCTCCTCTGAGCTCCTGACCCAGCACTGTTACACCTGGGCTGTTACATTAAAAAAGAAAAAAAGAAAAGAAAAACAAAAAATCCTGATCTGTGAAGAAGTTCCAGACAGCTCCCATCTATTCGCAACTTGCTTGTGCTTGTTCTAGTCTGGTTTCTACCTTCCTGGCTCCATAACCCTGCTTTGCTATCTCATTCTGGCATCTTCAGTAACCATCCAGATGCCCCTTCTGACTTCTCAGACTCTGGTTTCTGGCACTGGTTTCAGCTCTGCTGGCTCCTCAGGGTTTAATATCCCGCATTTCACATGAGAAACTTTCTGTTCCCTCCCCTAGTTCCATGTAATCTCTCCAGCCAAACTAGCCCTGTTTCCTCTACTAACTGAGGAAAAATATATAATCAGAAGGTACCATGTATAGCCATGGCCTTGTAGTTAATTTCATTCATTTAAAGGATCAGTAAGAAATCATTACTGTATTTTTTTGTACCTGTCTGTTTACCTCCTTCTTGAAATTCTCTTTTCTTACTTTGTGACACTACTCTCCTTGTCTTCCTTATACCTCCCTGAAGGGCCTTCTCCTTTTTCTTTTCTAACTAGTCCTCATTCTACTCTGCCTCCTCCATCTCTAGCAGCAAAACTACCGTCTTCTTACCTTGCTTTGCCATAAATGTTGGGACGGCCCAGAGTTCATTCCTGAGCTCTCTTCTCTTTTCTATGACCTTTTATCACATAATGACCTCTGAATTTTTATCTCCATCCTTGACTTCATCCCAGATTCCAGACATATAATTTATTGCCTACTTCATGCAGTCTTATCTTTTCCTTGCCAAACATTTAAGATATAGTCCCTGACTCTAAGGCTGTTATTCCCTCAGTCTTTCAGATCTCAGTGAAAGGGACCATCAGATTTCTCAAGCCAAAAAAGCCAAGCAATTGATTATCATTTATTCTGCCTTCTTCTTTATCCATTTAATCCAGTCCATCAAAAAGGCTCTACTTCCGAATATATCTTTTATCAGTATACTTTTTGTCAAAGTCTCTGCCATCTCCTACTGAGCCCCATCAATTCCTTCTTGAAATATAGCAACAGCCTTTGAAATACTCCCTTTTGATACTTTTTCCTGCTTAAATCTCCCCAAATAGAAAGAGTGATTGTTTTAAAAAAATAAATCAGATAATGTAATTGCCCCCACTTAAAACTCTCCAGTGGCTTCCCACTGCTTTTAGAATGAAATCCAAATGCTTTACAATTCTCACACTTCCTTCTCCCACCTCAAGTCTTAACACTCTCTCCTTCAATCAGTTTGTTCAATAGCACTGCACTTCTCTCTTTTCTCAACCACACCACAGGGACTTTGAACTTGCTTTGCTTCATTACTGGAGTATTTTGCCCAGATCTTCACATAGTTGAAAGCTAGTCATTAGTACTTCTGCAAAGTATCTGCTGGCTATTCTATCAAATGTTGCCTACCCACCTACAGTCTGAATTCTCTGTTATTTCTCCCTCACCTCTTATTTCCCGTTTCTTTCTCTTTTTATCTCTCTCCCTCCTTCTTTTGGTATATGTGTTTTGTTTGTTTATTAGGGCAGAGGCCTTTTTTTCATCTTGTCCAGAAATGTGTCCTGAGCACTTAGATTCAGTATACAGTAGGTACTCAATAAATATTCACTGAACAAACAGGTTCACAAAGTCATAAGGGAGACTGTGATCCAATAATAGGTGGGTCAGTTTATCACAACCTATAGGCCAAATCTGGCCACCACTTATTTTGATGAGTAGTTTTATTGAAACACAGTCATATCCACTTGTTCACACATTGTTTATGGTGGCTTTTGCACTACAACAGCAGACCTGAGTAGGTGCAACTGAGACCATAAAGCTCACAAAGCTGAAAATATTTACTACCTGCTTCTTCACAGAAAAAGTTTACTGACCCCTGCAATAATATATGCCAGGTCAAGTTGCTATTTAAATTAAAAGTAACGGGCAGACATTCTCTAGCCTAAATGTACTGAGGGAACCAAACCTGTGTGACCCTCCTGGAGGTGGAGGGGGCACTATATGAGAAAAAAAATTCAGCCAAGTTGCAAAATAGAGGACTCTAGAAGTGGAGAAGCTAAGGTAAAAGTTTTTGTGGGCAATTTGAAGCTATTTAATTATAGAACTAAGACTGAAAACTATAGCAATTTTATTAACACAACAGAAAATTTAATAAGGGCAACAAACCTTGATAACATGACCAACAATAATCAGGGAGGAAAATAAGATTAAGTCTAAGCATACTGTTCTCCTCTGTCATAATCACAGCAAGTTGACAAGGGTGACAAGATGATTTAATGGGAAAATATTTAGTCCTTGTCAACAAGTGGTGCCAGGTAACTGAATATTCATATGGAAAAGAATTAAGGTGGACCCCTCCCTCACAACATACACAAAATTATTTCATCATGGATCAAAGACCTGCTGTAAAGCTTACATTATAGAACTACTAGAAGAAGACATAAATGTAAATCTTCATAACCTTGGACTAAGCAATGATTTCTTGGATTAAACACCAAAAGCCAAAGCCACCAGAGAAAAAATAGACAAATTGACGTTCATCCAAATTAAAAAATAACTTCTGCGTTTCAAGGACACTGTTAAGAAAATGAAAAGATAACCCATGGAACAGGAGAAAATATTTGCAAATCACTTATCTGATAAGGATGCAGGATACAGAACCACAGGACCCACTCAGTCTGGTCCTGCTCTATTGGTAACAAGATACTGTGTTGTTTTTCAGAAACAACAGAGCAAAACCTCAAGTCATACAGCCAAAGCATGTGCAGAGGAGAAAATTTTGACCTCAAATAATGCTCAGAACCAAAGTTTCTCCCCTCCAAAGGACCAGGACGTGACTAAATGTAAACAGCAGAACACTTT